>NC_086110.1:8513133-9115677 GCF_963921235.1 Mobula hypostoma
CTGCAAACTCCTAAGCAGAGGCACTGCCATGCTTTTTTTCACAATTACACATATGTGCTGGGTCGAGGACAGGTCCTCTGAAATAGTATCACCTAGCAATTTAAAATTGTTGATCCTCTCATCCTCTGATCCTCTGGTGAGGACTGGCTCGCGGTCCTGGTTTCCTTCTTCTGAAGTCTATAATAAGTTCCTTGGTCTTGCCAACACTGAGTGAGAGGCTGTTGTTATGACATGCTCAGCCAGATTTTCCCTTCTGTATGCTGATTCATCACCACCTTTGAAGAGGAGAGAGGAGTGCTGATGTCAAGCCAACTGATGTCTCGTCAGCAATCAGAGACAAAACAGTTCAGAGCAGGCAGAGAACCAGAGAGATGAAGACAGGAGAAAGGATCATCAGTGTGGTGTGGGGAATTCTTGCCAAAGAAGTGGCTTATAGATGGACCAACAGAAAAAGGTCTCTGCATGGAGGTGGGGCGGCTGGGTTTGGGGGTTGGGGCTAGAAGCTATGTATGACACTAGATTCCTCATTTGAGTGAGGGAGTTAATCTTGGCTTCACAATTGGCTTGAGTATCCGTGCATTGCACTTGAAAACCTGGCTGGGATGCTCTTCCTTTTTGCACTCACTATGCAGACATTGGGCAAGACGGATGCAACTCCACCTCCTCAAGTTTGAATAGTTCCTGGATACCCACTGCCAGAAAGAAATGTCAAATATGAACCACTGATTGTCTCAGCAAGAATAATCAATTCTGTTGGTTTAGGGTCTAAATTACAATATACTGTAAATTGTTATTTTTCTTGTAGGTTAACTTTTTTTCCGCTTGCTTATATAAATATGTTTGTATAAGCAGCTGTCTATCTATAAATTTTCAGCAAATTTTCAGTAATTTTATTCTAATCATTTCTGTATTTTTGTAGTTCCACTGCTCCTGGTGTGGAGTCTCCATCTGCCGCAAAAGGCAGAATTTCCAAGTTCCAACCATTATAATTGTTCTTTCTATTGTTATTCCGACATGATTGCCATGGACTCCTCTGCTGCCACGATGAGGCCACTCTCAGATTGGAGGAGCAACACTTCATAATTCCATCTGGGTAGCTTCCAACCTCACTGCATGATATCAATTTCTCTAACTTATGGTAATTTCTTGTCTCTCCCTCTTTCTCTCTTTTTTTCCCATTCCACGTTCTTAGCGGGATCAGTAAAAGCTCCCACATTCGGTCTTGGTTATTCAGTCTTGCTAGGTGGTGGATACCTCTTCCAGCGAGAAGGGACCGGAGACCCTTAGCTGAAGGTCCGAAGCGTAAATTTCTCTGTATTGTGCCTGCCAGCCACAGTCAGTCCCTTCTGTATGAATGTCACTGGCAGATGATAATCCCAACAGCAGCAGAGTCTTCAGCAATGAAATCAGGTGCCAAAGATGAGCTCGAACGAGCACCTTCCATTATACTATTACAGAACAAAAGAGCAGGTAACCAACAGAGCCACTTGGCCTTTCCAATCCTCACAGCGCATGTAAAGAAGCTTGAGTCGTATTGGGGGTAAGGTATTCTCTGAACTGCAATATAACAGTTCAGCACAGTTACACATGGCTACACAGCAGCCCTGGTTCAGCATATCTTGGTCTTTATAACAAAAGAGTAGGAGTTCAAAAATAGGAAAGTTTTCTTGCAATTGTACAGGGTGTTTGTTATTCACCTGGAATTCTGTGCATGCACAGTTTTTGTTCTCAAACCTAAAATAAAGTTGATTGTGCTGATAACTAGAATAAAAGGACTGAACAGCTGCCTGGGGTTTTGTGCATCCAATGGTCAGCATTCTACCATTCCCCTTTACCTTCACAACTGCTGTTTGTTTCTATTCTCACCAAATTTCATTCTAAGCATGTTTGTCCTTTCTAAATATTCGCTTATATCTAACACCCATTTTCTAGATTTTGTCACAAGCTAATTCCCTCACATCATCCTTCAACCTCTTCACCAATTATTCTTCACAGATTCATAGAATTAACGGAGACAGGCTCTTTAACCCAACTTGTCTATGCCAGCCAAGGTACCTGTCTATACTAATTCCACTTGGTTGACTTTGGCCCATTTCCCCCTGAACCTTTCCTATCCTTGCGCCTATCCAAATGTCTTCCAAATGTTACAATAGTATACACCATTAGCACCTCCTCTGGCAGGTTGGTCCAGATACCCATCACACTCTGTGTGAAAAGTTTGCCCATCAGATACCCTTTAAATCTCTCCCTCTCACCTTTTAACCTCTGCCCTCTTGCTTTAGACTTCCCTACCACAGAAAGAGGGCTATGCCTCTCTATCCTAATGGCAAGTTCTCACAGTTCTATGTCGATCACACTGCCTGTACTCGTCTTGCCAGTAATTCCATGCAATAGCAATTCTTGATCTCCTGACTCTCTGATTCAAACTACTTCCTCCCCACATCCAACATCACTTTCTTCCCCATTACACAGCACCGTGACATTACTCCCTTTCTACGCTCAAGCAGTACACGTACAGGACTGGCCCGAAGTTTTCCAGTTATTTTTCCATATATTAATTCTTTTGGATGTGGACACCACTGGGAAGGCCAGCATTTACTGCCTTGCCCTGATTGTCCCCTGGGCTAAGTGCCTTGCCAGAGAGCATTCTGGTGTCGACTTTGAGTCACATAGAAACCATGTAAAGATGATAGATTCCTCTCCTTGATTTTTAAGTGCCATGCCATGTTCACTATTACTAACACTATCTGTGAAACTTTTAAATTCCAGATTACTAAGAGAATTCAAATTCTGATGTTGCTCTGGTGAACAGTAACAGAATTTGTTCAGTCAGGCAGGTTTATGTTTAGGCATTCCAATTTTGTTCACATTCACTTTCACTCCAGATTGTAACTCAATTGCATCTCTGTCTGTGATTTCCATTGACACAGCAATTTCAACTGCCCTTTTAAATGCGAGTTGTGAAGAGTTAGGAAGAGTCCACATACTAAATGATCTCTCAGTGCATCATTTAGCCCATCACTGAACTGACAACGCTCAGACATCTTCTTCAATTCAGCCATGTACACTGAAATGAACTCCCCTTCCTTTTGATTCCGTTTATTGAATCTAAAGCATTCTGCAACCAACAATGGTTTCGGTTCTAAATGTTCCTACCTCACCTTCATGATATCAGCAAAGCTCATTTTGGCTGTTTTCTTTGGAGCTGCTAAACTTCTAAGCAAACTGTGTGCCTTTAAAACAAATGCACTCAGAAAAATTGGCATTCATTTCTCATTGGCTATTCCATTTATTTGAAAATAGTGCTTGAATTACTCAGGGGATGCAATCCAATTATCTGTTGTGTAATCAAACACGTCAATCTTTCTGAAGTAGCCAGCCATTTCTGCTCATTTTTAATGATTATTATCACCCGGTGCTAACTTTTTATGAACCCATGAATTTGTCTGCCTTTTCTGCTTTTTGTTTACCACAACAGTCCATGTGCTGTGTTGATTATATTTACTCAACCATTTCTTGCTGCACTTCAACAGGACGTTAGTCTACCTGGGTTCACTTAAAACTTCTTTGTCATCATGGTTATGTTTTGTAACTTCAAAGCAGAACAATTAATTGAAGCAACAAGACGGGAGCCCGGAGAGAACGTGTGTACTTCATTTTTACAGTGTGTGCATCAATGATGTGATAGCATTATGATCTATGCAATTCACGTACTTTTACGTATAACCCATAATTAATAATGAATGCTTACTCAAACAATATATTTACAATATTACTGAAGTAATAAATACTCAACACCAACCATCTCCACTAACACCATTTTATTCTCTTCACATTTCTATCAACTCCTCTCCAGATCCCTAGCACACTCTACAGCAGTAATTAACTCTCTATCTCTATCTCTATCTCTCTCTCTATCTCTATCTCTATCTCTCTCTCTATCTCTATCTCTATCTCTGTCTCTCTCTCTATCTCTATCTCTATCTCTGTCTCTATATCTCTATCTCTATCTCTCTCTCTCTCTCTATCTCTGTCTCTCTCTCTATCTCTATCTCTATCTCTATCTCTGTCTCTATCTCTATCTCTATCTCTGTCTCTATCTCTGTCTCTATCTCTATCTCTATCTCTATCTCTATCTCTATCTCTGTCTCTATCTCTATCTCTGTCTCTGTCTCTATCTCTATCTCTATCTCTCTCTCTATCTCTCTCTCTATCTCTATCTCTATCTCTATCTCTATCTCTGTCTCTATCTCTGTCTCTATCTCTATCTCTATCTCTATCTCTCTCTATGTCAAGATGGGGAATGAAATTGAAGCACCTGGTGGTTACAGGGAGAGCTTGCAAACTCCACACAGACATCGCCAGCGCCGGAGATCAAAGGCTGAACACAGGCTCTTTCCCAGATGCTCCATTTCTGTCTCAGTTGCTGTGCAAAGAGAAACAGAATTAATGCTTCATCTCTAGGGTCCTCAGACAGAATTTTCTGTTTTCCTGCATTTACAGTATCGTTTTTATCTTCATCCACTGTATAATGGTTTTATTAGCTAATGAGAGTGAATTTTGTTACTAAACTGTCTCGTAATTTGGCTAAAATATTTCAGCTGGAACCTATCCTTAAGTACACCAATTAGAGGAGAAAGCTTTCAGTGCAAAACGATTTTTTTTGGACAGAGAGTGAAGCAGCAGGAGGATTTATATAAATCAGGAGCAGACAATAAGTGTATGAATGATGGGAATAGATGGTGGAATGTTCAATTGGATTCAAGATTATTTATGTAACAGGATGATACAAGTTAGGGTGGGAGCAACATTTTCTCAGGAGCACGCATAAAATGCTGGAGGAACTCAGCAGACCAGGCAGGCCCTATGGAAATGAATAATTCAGCAATATATGCAAGGCAGATACTATGGATTCTTACATATCTATACATTTCGGCTAACTATCAAAAAAAAGATTATTAGACAAAGTATCAGTATTCACATATAGATGGCTGCTATCACTTTGAACCTTGGATTGGGTTGAAGAAGTACACCCTGATAATATAGTTCTGTGCTCAGATCTGCTCTTGGTTTTGACATCTATTAAAATGGCATTTCAAATTGCATGCCAGACATTCTTCTAGAGACTGGGCAACATCTGTTGAGGCTGCAGGGTCTAGGCTGGTGTGTTTATTTCTTATGGGTCCTGCAGGGTCTAGGCTGGTGTATTTATTTCTTATGGGCCCTGCAGGGTCTAGGCTGGTCTATTTATTTCTTATGGGCCCTGCAGGGTCTAGGCTGGTGTATTTATTTCTTATGGGTCCTGCAGGGTCTAGGCTGGTGTATTTATTTCTTATGGGTCCTGCAGGGTCTAGGCTGGTGTGTTTATTTCTTATGGGCCCTGCAGGGTTTAGGCTTGTGTGTTTATTTCTTATGGGCCCTGCAGGGTCTAGGCTGGTGTATTTATTTCTTATGGGTCCCGCAGGGTTTAGGCTGGTCTATTTATTTCTTATGGGCCCTGCAGGGTCTAGGCTGGTGAATTCATTTCTTATGGGCCCTGCAGGGTCTAGGCTGGTGTATTCATTTCTTATGGGCCCTGCAGGGTCTAGGCTGGTGTATTCATTTCTTATGGGCCCTGCAGGGTCTAGGCTGGTCTATTTATTTCTTATGGGCCCTGCAGGGTCTAGGCTGGTGTGTTTATTTCTTATGGGCCCTGCAGGGTTTAGGCTGGTGTATTTATTTCTTATGGGTCCTGCAGGGTCTAGGCTGGTGTATTCATTTCTTATGGGCCCTGCAGGGTCTAGGATGGTGTATTTATTTCTTATGGGCCCTGCAGGGTCTAGGCTGGTGTATTCATTTCTTATGGGCCCTGCAGGGTCTAGGCTTGTGTGTTTATTTCTTATGGGCCCTGCAGGGTCTAGGCTGGTGTGTTTAATTCTTATGGGTGCTGCAGGGTTTAGGCTGGTGTGTTTATTTCTTATGGGCCCTGCAGGGTTTAGGCTGGTGTATTCATTTCTTATGGGTCCTGCAGGGTCCAGGCTGGTGTATTCATTTCTTATGGGCCCTGCAGGGTCTAGGCTGGTGTATTCATTTCTTATGGGCCCTGCAGGGTCTAGGCTTGTGTGTTTATTTCTTATGGGCCCTGCAGGGTCTAGGCTGGTGTGTTTAATTCTTATGGGCCCTGCAGGGTTTAGGCTGGTGTGTTTATTTCTTATGGGCCCTGCAGGGTCTAGGCTGGTGTATTTATTTCTTATGGGTCCTGCAGGGTCTAGGCTGGTGTATTCATTTCTTATGGGCCCTGCAGGGTCTAGGATGGTGTATTTATTTCTTATGGGTGCTGCAGGGTTTAGGCTGGTGTGTTTATTTCTTATGGGCCCTGCAGGGTTTAGGCTGGTGTATTCATTTCTTATGGGTCCTGCAGGGTCCAGGCTGGTGTATTCATTTCTTATGGGCCCTGCAGGGTCTAGGCTGGTGTATTTATTTCTTATGGGCCCTACAGGGTCTAGGCTGGTGTATTTATTTCTTATGGGCCCTGCAGGGTCTAGGCTGGTGTATTTATTTCTTATGGGCCCTGCAGGGTCTAGGCTGGTGTATTCATTTCTTATGGGCCCTGCAGGGTCTAGGCTTGTGTGTTTATTTCTTATGGGCCCTGCAGGGTCTAGGCTGGTGTATTTATTTCTTATGGGCCCTGCAGGGTCTAGGCTGGTGTATTCATTTCTTATGGGCCCTGCAGGGTCTAGGCTTGTGTGTTTATTTCTTATGGGCCCTGCAGGGTCTAGGCTGGTGTATTTATTTCTTATGGGCCCTGCAGGGTCTAGGCTGGTGTATTTATTTCTTATGGGCCCTGCAGGGTTTAGGCTGGTGTATTCATTTATTATTGGTCCTGCAGGGTCTAGGCTGGTGTATTCATTTCTTATGGGCCTTGCAGGGTCTAGGCTGGTGTATTCATTTCTTATGGGCCCTGCAGGGTCTAGGCTGGTGTATTCATTTCTTATGGGCCCTGCAGGGTCTAGGCTTGTGTATTCATTTCTTATGGGCCCTGCAGGGTCTAGGCTTGTGTGTTTATTTCTTATGGGCCCTGCAGGGTCTAGGCTGGTGTGTTTAATTCTTATGGGCCCTGCAGGGTGTAGGCTGGTGTATTTATTTTTTTATGGGCCCTGCAGGGTCTAGGCTGGTGTATTCATTTCTTATGTGCCCTGCAGGGTCTAGGCTGGTGTATTTATTTCTTATGGGCCCTGCAGGGTATAGGCTGGTGTATTTATTTCTTATGGGCCCTGCAGGGTCTAGGCTGGTGTGTTTAATTCTTATGGGCCCTGCAGGGTTTAGGCTGGTGTGTTTATTTCTTATGGGCCCTGCAGGGTCTAGGCTGGTGTATTTATTTCTTATGGGTCCTGCAGGGTCTAGGCTGGTGTATTCATTTCTTATGGGCCCTGCAGGGTCTAGGATGGTGTATTTATTTCTTATGGGTGCTGCAGGGTTTAGGCTGGTGTGTTTATTTCTTATGGGCCCTGCAGGGTTTAGGCTGGTGTATTCATTTCTTATGGGTCCTGCAGGGTCCAGGCTGGTGTATTCATTTCTTATGGGCCCTGCAGGGTCTAGGCTTGTGTATTTATTTCTTATGGGCCCTGCAGGGTCTAGGCTGGTGTATTTATTTCTTATGGGCCCTACAGGGTCTAGGCTGGTGTATTTATTTCTTATGGGCCCTGCAGGGTCTAGGCTGGTGTATTCATTTCTTATGGGCCCTGCAGGGTCTAGGCTGGTGTATTCATTTCTTATGGGCCCTGCAGGGTCTAGGCTTGTGTGTTTATTTCTTATGGGCCCTGCAGGGTCTAGGCTGGTGTATTTATTTCTTATGGGCCCTGCAGGGTCTAGGCTGGTGTATTCATTTCTTATGGGCCCTGCAGGGTCTAGGCTTGTGTGTTTATTTCTTATGGGCCCTGCAGGGTCTAGGCTGGTGTATTTATTTCTTATGGGCCCTGCAGGGTCTAGGCTGGTGTATTTATTTCTTATGGGCCCTGCAGGGTTTAGGCTGGTGTATTCATTTATTATTGGTCCTGCAGGGTCTAGGCTGGTGTATTCATTTCTTATGGGCCTTGCAGGGTCTAGGCTGGTGTATTCATTTCTTATGGGCCCTGCAGGGTCTAGGCTGGTGTATTCATTTCTTATGGGCCCTGCAGGGTCTAGGCTTGTGTATTCATTTCTTATGGGCCCTGCAGGGTCTAGGCTTGTGTGTTTATTTCTTATGGGCCCTGCAGGGTCTAGGCTGGTGTGTTTAATTCTTATGGGCCCTGCAGGGTTTAGGCTGGTGTATTTATTTTTTTATGGGCCCTGCAGGGTCTAGGCTGGTGTATTCATTTCTTATGTGCCCTGCAGGGTCTAGGCTGGTGTATTTATTTCTTATGGGCCCTGCAGGGTATAGGCTGGTGTATTTATTTCTTATGGGCCCTGCAGGGTCTAGGCTTGTGTATTTATTTCTTATGGGCCCTGCAGGGTCTAGGCTTGTGTGTTTATTTCTTATGGGCCCTGCAGGGTCTAGGCTTGTGTGTTTATTTCTTATGGGCCCTGCAGGGTCTAGGCTGGTGTATTTATTTCTTATGGGCCCTGCAGGGTCTAGGCTGGTGTATTCATTTCTTATGAGCCCTGCAGGGTCTAGGCTTGTGTGTTTATTTCTTATGGGCCCTGCAGGGTCTAGGCTGGTGTATTTATTTCTTATGGGCCCTGCAGGGTCTAGGCTGGTGTATTTATTTCTTATGGGCCCTGCAGGGTTTAGGCTGGTGTATTTATTTCTTATGGGTCCTGCAGGGTCTAGGCTGGTGTATTCATTTCTTATGGGCCCTGCAGGGTTTAGGCTGGTGTATTTATTTCTTATGGGCCTTGCAGGGTCTAGGCTTGTGTGTTTATTTCTTATGGGTCCTGCAGGGTCTAGGCTGGTGTATTTATTTCTTATGTGCCCTGCAGGGTTTAGGCTGGTGTATTTATTTCTTATGGGTCCTGCAGGGTCTAGGCTGGTGTATTCATTTCTTATGGGCCCTGCAGGGTTTAGGCTGGTGTATTTATTTCTTATGGGCCCTGCAGGGTTTAGGCTGGTGTATTTATTTCTTATGGGCCCTGCAGGGTCTAGGCTGGTGTATTTATTTCTTATGGGCCCTGCAGGGTCTAGGCTGGTGTATTTATTTCTTATGGGCCCTGCAGGGTTTAGGCTGGTGTATCCATTTCTTATGGGCCCTGCAGGGTCTAGGCTGGTGTATTTATTTCTTATGGGCCCTGCAGGGTCTAGGCTTGTGTGTTTATTTCTTATGGGCCCTGCAGGGTCTAGGCTGGTGTATTTATTTCTTATGGGCCCTGCAGGGTCTAGGCTTGTGTGTTTATTTCTTATGGGCCCTGCAGGGTCTAGGCTGGTGTATTCATTTCTTATGGGCCCTGCAGGGTCTAGGCTTGTGTGTTTATTTCTTATGGGCCCTGCAGGGTCTAGGCTGGTGTATTCATTTCTTATGGGCCCTGCAGGGTCTAGGCTGGTGTATTCATTTCTTATGGGCCCTGCAGGGTCTAGGCTGGTGTATTCATTTCTTATGGGCCCTGCAGGGTCTAGGCTTGTGTATTTATTTCTTATGGGCCCTGCTCAGGTTGGGTTTGAAGAAAACAAGGTGGCAGACTTTCTCCCCAAGCAAACACTAAAAATTGAGGATGTAAATGTAGTGGTGCCTTTGCACAAAGGGGAGGTGAAAGTTATAGTTAAAAAGTCTATTCGATCACTGTGGCAACTAAGTTGGGATAACGAAATGAAAGGACAAGATTTATATAAAATTCATGGATGGTTGGAGCTCAAATGGGAGACAGGAATAACAGCAAGGAAGAAGATATTGTTACATGTTTATATATTGGACATTCGAGCTGAATAATTCATCGTTCATAACTTATATGCATGATATGGTCATATGTAGGGAGTGAACTTGTCAAGAAATGTTGTAGATATTAAGAAAGTGGATGTGTTGGAGCTTCTGGAAAGCAACAAGTTGGATAAATTGTTGGGACCGGATGAGGTGTACCCCAGGCTACTGTTGGAGGCGAGAGGGGCGATTGCTGAGCCTCTGGTGATGATCTTCACATCATCAATGGGGATGGGAGAGATTCCGGAGGATTGGAGGGTAGCAGATGTTGTTCCCTTGTTCAAGAAAGGGAGTAGGGATAGCCCAGGAAATTATAGACCAGTGAGTCTTACTTCAGTGGTTGGTAAGTTGATGGAGAAGATCCTGAGAGGCAGGATTTATGAATATTTGGAGAGGTATAATATGATTAGGAATAGTCAGCTTGGCTTTGTCAAGGGCATGACGCCTTATGAGCCTGATTGAGTTTTTTGAGGATGTGATTAAACACATTGACGAAAGAGGAGCAGTAGATATAATGTATATGGATTTCAGCAAGGCATTTGATGAGGTTCCCCATGCAAGGCTTATTGAGAAAGTAAAGAAGCATGGGATCAAGGGGACTTTGCTTTGTGGATCCAGAACTGCTTGCCCACAGAAGGCAAAGAGTGGCTGCAGACGGGTCATATTCTGCATGAAGGTCGGTGACCAGTGGTGTGCCTCAGGGATCTGTTCTGAGACCCTTACTCTTCGTGATTTTTATAAAGGAAGTGGAGGGATTGGTTAGTAAGTTTGCTGATGACACAAATGTTGGGGGTGTTGTGGATAGTGTGGAGGGCTGTCAGAGGTTACAGTGGGACATTGATAGGATGCAAAACTGGGCTGAGAAGTGGCAGATGGAGTTCAACCCAGATAAGTGTGAAGTGGTTCATTTTGGTAGGTCAAATATGATGGCAGAATATAGTATTAATGGTAAGACTCTTGGCAGTGTGGAGGATCAGAGGGATCTTGGGGTCCGAGTCCATAGGACGCTCAAAGCAGCTGCGCAGGTTGACTCTGTGGTTAAGAAGGCATACAGTGTATTGGCCTTCATCAATCATGGAACTGAATTTAGGAGCCAAGAGGTAATGTTGCAGCTATATAGGACCCTGGTCAGACCCCAGTTAGACTACTGTGCTCAGTTCTGGTCGCCTCACTACAGGAAGGATGTGGAAACCCATAGAAAGGGTGCAGAGGAGATTTACAAGGATGTTGCCTGGATTGGGGAGCATGCCTTATGAAAACAGGTTGAGTGAACTTGGCATTTTCTCCTTGGAGCGACGGAGGATGAGAGGTGACCTGATAGAGGTGTATAAGATGATGAGAGGCATTGATCATGTGGATAGTCAGAGGCTTTTTCCCAGGGCTGAAATGTTTGCCACAAAAGGGCACTGGTTTAAGGTGCTTGGGAGTAGGTACAGAGGAGATGTCAGGGGTAAGATTTTTACACAGAGAGTGGTGAGTGCGTGGAATGGGCTGCTGGCAACGGTGGTGGAAGCGGATACAATGGGGTCTTTTAAGAGGTATTTGGATAGGTACATGGAGCTTAGAAAAATAGAGGGCTATGGGTAACCCTAGTAATTTCTAAGGTAGGGGCATGTTTGGCACAACTTTGTAAGCCGAAGGGCCAGTATTGTGCTTCAGAGTTGCTGGTGAACGCAGCAGGCCAGGCAGCATCTCTAGGAAGAGGTACAGTCGACGTCTCAGGCCGAGACCCTTCGTCAGGACTAACTGAAGGAAGAGTTAGTAAGAGATTTGAAAGTGGGAGGGGGAGGGGGAGGGGGAGATCCAAAATGATAGGAGAAGACAGGAGGGGGAGGGATGGAGCCAAGAGCTGGACAGATGATTGGCAAAGGGGATATGAGAGGATCATGGGACAGGAGGCCCAGGGAGAAAGACAAAAGCAGTGGGGGGGGGGAACCCAGAGGATGGGCAAGGGGTCTGTCCCTCTGAGTACACCTTGCCCATCCTCAGGGTTCCCCTCCCCCCTTTTGTCTTTCTCCCTGGGCCTCCTCTCCCATGATCCTCTCATATCTCCTTTGCCAATCACCTGTCCAGCTCTTGGCTCCATCCCTCCCCCTCCTGTCTTCTCCTATCATTTTGGATCTCCTCTCCCCCTCCCACTTTCAAATCTCTTACTCACTCTTCCTTCAGTTAGTCCTGACGAAGGGTCTCGGCCTGAGACGGCGACTGTACCTCTTCCTAGAGATGCTGCCTGGCCTGCTGCGTTCACCAGCAACTTTGATGTGTGTTGCTTGAATTTCCAGCATCTGCAGAATTCCTGTTGTTTGCCAGTATTGTGCTGTAGGTTTTCTATGTTTCTATATCGTTTGAATGCAATTCCTATGAGGTGTAAAGGATGCATCTAATTGCTAAATTGAAATCTTTGAGATAGACACAAACATGGAAAGTTTGATAGGAAATCATTGCCATTATAATGTATATATGTGCATATTTGACTTTTTGAAAAGCATTAGATTTTTGGCATTGTTTGAGATTTTGTTGTGTGGGTGCAGAATTGAAATGGG
The DNA here is from genome assembly GCF_963921235.1 of Mobula hypostoma. Classification (NCBI taxonomy): domain Eukaryota; kingdom Metazoa; phylum Chordata; class Chondrichthyes; order Myliobatiformes; family Myliobatidae; genus Mobula; species Mobula hypostoma. The sequence goes on from NC_086110.1 coordinate 8,525,543, forward strand.
TGTACTTCTGGACTCTTTGCTCCGCACTCCAGCTCAGTAGGTGGTGGTACTGCAAGAAGTCAAAGGACAAAAGGACATGCTGATTAATATTTCCATTAATTGGTAAATTCAAAAGCTACCGGAAATCAGGTTAAAGGGTGAATTGAGTTTTATAGCTGACTGGAAAACCCAAGAACTCTTATTGGTTGACTGGAAGGTAACCCACTGACTTCACCCTATGTTATCACCTTGTTTTAACTGTTGTAAAAAAAATAGTAGAATTAATCCACTCAGCCCATCTAGTCTGCTCTGCTAGTCAGTCATGACATTTTCTGACCCCCATTCTTACCAATCTAGAACCTATCTCTACCTTAAATATACCCCATGATTTGGCCCCCACAGCTATCTGTGGCAATGTATTCTCTGGGTAAAAGAAATTCCTCCTCATCCTCATTTTAAAGGGACACTTCCTTATTTTGAGGCTGTGCTAGACTCTCCTGTTGATGGAAACGTTCTCTCCACGTCCATTCTATCCAGGACATTCACGATCTGGTAGGTTTCAGTGAGATCCTCCTCATCCTACTGAACTCCATTGACTACAGGCACAGATTTGTGTCTTTCAGGTAGGTTCCAGTATTAAAATTTATTTGGTGCAATCGTGAAGTAAATGTATAATGAAACTACGTCTTTTACCGAGGTGAAAATGTCAATATAGACATGATTGGCCTTCGTCTGTACTGTAGATGTCTATAATTTGATTTGAAGAGTTCAGTTCATGTTTGATATCTTATCCAATATTCCCTTATCAACCAATCTTGCCAAAAATAGATAAACTATCTGTACAATTGATTGCTTTCCATAGGGCACTGGCTGCTTTTATTTCTTGTAGGGGTTCATAATTCAATGTATATGAAATACTATTAGTGATGTGATGCAGTAAAGTGCGTCTGTCTGGGCTTAATAAGATCATAAAATACAGGAGCAGAATTAGGACAGTTGGCCCATCGAGTCTACTCCAGCATTTCATCATGGCTGATCCATTTTTTCTCTCAACCACATTCTCCTGCCTTCTCCCTGTAACCTTTCACATCCTGACTAATCAAGAACCTATCAACCTCCACCATAAATTCAACCAAAGGTCTAGCCTCCACAGCTGCCTGTGGCAACAATTTCCACAGATTCACCACCCTCTAGCTAAACAAGTTTCTGCTCATCTTTGTTCTAAATGGACATTCCTCTATTCTGAGGCTGTGCTGTCTGATCCTAGACTCCCCCCCCCCCCCACCCACCGTAGGAAACATCTTCTTCATGCCCACTGTATCTAGGTCTTTCAATGTTTGATAGGTTTCAATGAGAGCCCCCCTCAGTCTTCCAAATTCCAGTGTGTACAAGCTCAGATTTAACAAATGCTCCTCATATGAAAACCCTTTCGATCCCAGAATCATTTTCGTAAACCTCCTCTGAACTCTCTCCAATGTCAGTGCTTCTGTTTTTAAGTAAGGGGCATAAAACTGCTCATAATATTCCAAGTGAGGCTTCACCAGTGCCTTATAAAGCCTCAGCTTTGCATCCTAGATTTTCTATTTGAGTCTTCTTGAAATGAATTCTGACATTACATTTGCCTTCCTCACCACCAACTCAGCAAGCTAACCTTTAGGGAATCCTGCACGAGGATTCCCAAATCGCTTTGCATGTCTGATTTTTGAATTTTCTGCCCTGAATTTTCTCAGGTAAGGATATGTTTAGCATAGCTTTGTGGGCCGAAGGGCCTGTATTGTGTTGTAGGTTTTCTATGTTTCTATTTAGAAAATAATCTTTGCTTTTGATCCTTCTACCAAACTGCATGGTCATACACATCCCAACACTGTATTCTACCTGCCACTTCTTTGCCCATTCTCCTAACCTTCTGCAGTCCTTCCTGCTTCCTCAAATCTACCTGCCCCTCCACCTCCCTTTGTATCATCTGCAAACTTGGCCACAAAATCATGAATTCCGTCATCCAAATCATTGACATGTCATGTAAAAAGAATCAGTCCCAACACCGACACCTGCAGAACACGACTTATCACCGGCAGCCAACCAGAAAAGCTCCCTTTTTTCCCCACTTTTTGCCTCCTGCCAATCAGCCAATGCGCTACACATGCTAGGATCTTTCCTGTAATGCCAGGGGCTCATAGCTTGTTAAGCAGCCTCATGTGTGGCACCTTGTTAAGGACCTTTGGAAAATATAAGTACATGACATTCGCCTATTTTCCTTCGTCTTTTCTGCTTGTTAATTACTCTCAGGATTCCAAAAGATTTGTTCAGCAAGATCTTTCCTTAAGGAAACCATGCTGACTTTGGCCTGATTTATCACGTACCTCCAAGTACCCTGAGACCTTATCCTTAAGAATCAAATCCAACATCTTCTCATCCACTGAGTTCAGCCTAACTGGACTATACTTCCTTTCTTCTGCCTCTCTCCCTTCTTGAAGGGTGGAGTGACATGTGCACTTTATTGGCATCTAGTAGTGCAATCATTCGAATCAAGTATGATGTTCTCTTAAGCAGTTGTCAATTGATGGATTCTCAGGTGGCTGTAGAGGCTGATCCAGGATCCACATATTCTCAAGCAGTGTGCTCATGAGTAAGTGATTGGTGTGGTCAGTAGTTGGGTCATGTGGTTGTCCAGTCTCTCCTTTTGCAGCAGCCACTTGTTCTCTGAGGTACAGCGGAGAGTGTTCTCATGTAGTGCAGCTCCCTCTTCAACAGCTTTCTTCCAGGTGCATTTCTTGAGTGCAATGTCTTCCCAGTTTTTAGATGCAATGTTGAATTTCTTCAGTCTGATTTTGATGTTATCTTTTACAGTGCAGTACAGATAAGACAGAGCTGGAAAGTGCACAGCCACCCTGGATCAGCAAACATTCAACCAGACTGTTTTCGTGCAGAAAGTAACCTCTGGAGCTAATGACATGTGACATGATGTGCAAATAATCTGGAGTCAGCCTGTATGCAGTAAGAGGCCACAACTGAAGAGCCGAGCCAGCCGGCCTGTGTTCTGGGCAATGAGTTAGGGGTTTGTAGCTTTTTCAATGGGTGGTTGAGAATCCTGCTCTGTGATAACTATCCTCTAGTCCTGGAGCTCCGCGCAAGAGACTGTGTCTGTGTCAATCTCTCTATAAAGTAATTGAGCATTTCAGCACAGGAACAGGTCTTTCGGCCCATCTAGTCTGTACTGACCTGGTTTTCTGCCTAGTTCCATCTGCCTACACCCAAAACATACTCTCCATACCCTTACCACCCATATTCCTAACCAAATTCACTTAAACGTGGCAGATGAATGCACATTTACCACTTCCTTTGGTAGCGAATTCTACACTCAATCTCAAACCCTCTGAGTAAAATAGTTCCCCCTCAGATTCCCCTTAAATATTTCAACTATCACATCTAGTTCTTTCTTCACCCAACCCAAGGAGATAAAAAGCTTGCCCACATTCTTCCTATCTATACCCTTCATCATTTTGTATACTTCTGTAAGATCTCCCTTTATTCTCCTGCACTCCAGCAAATAAATTCTTAAACTATTGAATCTATCCCTATAACTCAGGTTCTCAAGTCCCAGCAACATCTGTGCAAATTTCCTCTGCACTCATTCAAGCTTATTGATATCTTCCCTGCAGGTAGGTGACCAGAACTGCACACACTTCTCCAAATTTGGCCTCAGAGAGATTGCCACTTGAATGAGCGAACTGGTAGCTGTTTTGTGCATCAGATACTCTGTGCAACCATAAAAAATTCCCCACGTTCTTGTAATAATTCTGGTCTAAAAATCCAGTTGGAGGTTATCCTTGGTTATCTGCTTGTCAACTAGTATACACTCTTGACATACTTCCTCACCTCATTCCGCTCTACTCATCTTAATTTTCATCACATGTAGGCTTTGTCCAAGTTCTTGGAGCCCAGAAGTGTTAGTGTGGGCGTGGAGGGCTGTACATCAAATGATCTAGTTGGGGCAAACTTGAAGGAGGATGATTTGCATTGTAACGTGCACAACCATCCCTCCCCTTGCCCTGACTACTCTTGTCTGTTCTCTAATAAACTGCAGAATCATAGAGTTTGGAAACTGTCCCGTTGGGCTCATTTAGTGCATATCAACCATTTGCTGCTAGTTGAACTGAATCCTTCTAAAAGTGCAATTTCTGCTCTGCATTTTGTGTATCCTCCATGCTCATCGCAGAGCACTCCGCTTTTGATTATTTAGCTATCAAAACTCCTATTTGTCAAATGGATCAGCCAATCAGTGACCAGTTTACTGTCGGCGACCTGGAAGTTGGTTGATTGCTGAGAGAGAGCTTCAACAAACTAGTTTTGTGTGCAGACATTGAGCAACAGGACTTGGTCCAATTCTGGAACAATTATCTACAGACGATAAGCAGATAATGACAAGACCAAGCTTCTGTCTCTTATTGAGTGTTCAGGAATGACAAGCGCTGTAAAGGTAATCCAAGCAAGTTAAGCCCTTAAACACACAAAAGCATGTCACAATTCCCTGCATTTTAAAATGAGACTGTTATTGGTTATGGAATGCTTGTTCTTTTGGTGTTTGGGTGCAATCTGAACAGAAACAAGCCTGTTAGTACATGCTAGAATTTGGAATGTGATTTTGTAAATATGACTCAACATATTAGAGCTTGATTGTTCATGAAAAACTTACTGTAAAGCAATTGAACAATTGCAATATTACAATTAATTGTGTTTTAAAAAATGAAATGTAGCATTACTTTTGAAAGCACTTTGACTTTAAGTAAGAATAGTCCAAAGAAAAATATCTGTCTTTGGAATCTCTGAGGATATTACTTAATTTTTCTGTTGACTTAAACCTATTCTGGGTTTTGCTCATCTCTCTAATGTTGTCCAGAATGATAATCCTCAGACATCTGCATATCTCCATTTCTGACCTTTTTTGAATCCCTGATTCATGGCTGTCAATTTAAATACACTTGCCACTACGTGTATACACAAGGGATAATCACATTCAGATGAGGCATGGAGATGGGCAAGTAGTTTGTTTGGGTGTGTAGGGGTCACAAGGGGGGAGGACAAGTCATTGGATATATTTAAAGCAGAGGTTGATAGGTGCTTGATTGATGATGCTGTCAAAGATTACAGGGAGAAGACAGGAGGATGTGGTTAAGAGGGAAATTAATCAGCCATGATAGAACGGTGGAGCAGTCTCCATGGTACAAATTACTTAATTCTGCTCCTATGTCTTATGGCCTTGTGGTATTTGGGAAGGCTTAAAGACAGTACTCTTGTTTATGAGCACATTGTCCAATTTGGACCCCAGTCTCTCATCCTGCTGTAGGTGTTGGAGGGAAAGTCAGAGTCCCTTTCAGAGCAATTGAAGGTTGTAAGCTCACAAGGGCTTGAGTTCTGATCCAGAAGAGAGCCACGTCCCCATCAGTACTGGTGCTGAGGTTCATGAGCTGTACCTGGAGTTGAAATGAGCCTATGTCAGAGTACTGAGTGGTGAATCAGAGTAGTCTTGGCCCTCAGGCATTCAGTTGTCTAATTTAGAGTCAGTGTAATAGAGAGGAGGAAGGTCAAGGCTTTGCTGCATCTCCCTTTCTCTGTTGGACTCCTTCTCTTTGAACCTGCCTCCTTTAAATCCCCTCTCTTTGCCTCCACTTTGTGCAACTCCTCTTCCCGCCCCCTTACTCTTATTTGCACTACTCAATGTACTCTTGCACTTTGTGGTGCCCTCTTTGCATCCACTCTATTATCCCCTGTTTTTAAGCCTCCCTCCCACTTTGTGACCTCTCTATATACATACCCTATACCCTCTTTATCACTCTCTATGTGCCCCTCTCTATATATCTCCCTTCTTGGCAAATGTGCAGTCTCTGGTGAATAAAATTAATGATCTCAGAGCCAGGGTGCTGAATCAGAGGAAGATTAGGACCACGTGTGTCCTTTGTTTCATGGAATCCTGGTTAACCCATTCCGTACCGGATGCAGCGATTCAGATTGACGGGTTTACTATACACCGTCAGGGTAGATCTATAGAGTCTTTCAAAAGCAGAGGTGGAGGAGTTTGCCTCATGATCAACTCTTCTCGGTGAACAAATATATCAGTGCTATCCCAATTCTGCTCACCAGACCTGGAATATTTAGCAGTTAAGTGCCGTCCTTTTTACCTACCACAGAAGTTCTCTGGGGTCACTTTGGTAGCAGTTTACATTCCACCTCAGGCCAATGTCAAGCAGGTTTTAGATGATCTGAGCAATAGGAACAACATGCATAAAACAATGCACCCTAATGCCTTCACCATCGTTTTGGGAGATGTTAACCAGGCCAGTCTGAAAATATCATTAAGCAACTACCATCAACAGTTCATTTGCAATACCAGAAGAAACAATACACTGAACCATTGTTACACCACCATCAAGAACGCCTAATATGCTATTCCACACCCTCACCTCGGGAAGTCTGATCACCTGGCTGTACTTCTACTCTCTGAGTATAGGCAGAGACTGAAGACTGCAGCACCAGCAGTGAGGACCAAGAAGGTTTGGACAAGGGAAGCGCAGGAGCGCCTACAGGACTGCTTTGAATTGATGGGCTGGACTGTATTCAGGGATTCATCTTTGAACCTGGATGAGTATGCTGCAGTTGTTACTGACTTCAAAAACCTGTGTGGATGAGTGTGTACCTATAAAGACTTACTGTAAATTTCCAAACCAAAAGCCGTGGATGAACCAGGAGGTACATCATCTGCTGAAGGCTAGATCTGTGGTATTCAAGTCTGGCGACCCAGGCCTGTACCAGAAAACCATGTATGATTTGCGGAGGGCTAATTCAAGGATGAAGAGACAATTTCAAATGAGGCCGAAGACGACATCAGATGCACGGCAACTCTGGCAGGGTCTGCAAGACATTACTTCCTACAAAGCGAAACCCAATAGTATGAATGGCAGCGATGCTTCATTACCAGATGAACTCAACGACTTCTATGCAGGCTTTGAAAGGGAGAAAACTACAGCTGTGAAGATCCCTGTTGCACCTGATGACTCCGTGATCTCTGTCTCAGAGGCCGATGTCAGACTGTCTTTAAAGAGACTGAACCCTCACAAGGCGGAAGGTCCCAATGGAGTACCTGGTAAGGCTCTGAAAACCTGCGCCAACCAACTGGCGGGAGTATTCAAGGACATTTTTAACCTCTCACTGCTACAGGCAGAAGTTCCCACTTACTTCAAAAAGGCAGCAATTATACCAGTGCCTAAGAAGAATAATGTGAGCCGCCTTCATGACTATCACACAGTAACACTCACATCGACAGTGATGAAATGCTTTGAGAGGTTAGTCATGACTAGACTGAACTCCTGCCTCAGCAAGGACCTGGACCCACTGCAGTTTGCCTGTCGCCACAATAGGTCAACGGCAGACGCAATCCCAATGGCTCTCCACATGGGTTTAGACCACCTGGACAACACAAATACCTATGTCAGGATGCTGTTCATTGACTATAGCTCAGCATTTAATACCATCATTCCCATAATCCTGATTGAGATGTTGCAGAACATGGGCCTCTGTAGCTCTCTCTGCAATTGGATCCTCAACTTCCTAACTGGAAGATCACAATCTGTGTGGATTGGTGATAACATATCCTCCTTGCTGACGATCAACACTGGCACACCTCCGGGGTGTGTGATTAGCCCACTGCTCTACTCTCTATATACACATGGCTGTGTGGCTAGGCATAGCTCAAATACAATTAAAATTTGCTGACGATACAACCATTGTTGGTAGAATCTCAGATGGCGATAAGGGGGCGTACAGGAATGAGAAATGCCAATTGGTGGAATGGTGCCAGAGTAACAACCTGGCACTCAATCATGAAAGAGATGATTGTGGACTTCAGGAAGGGTAAGACGAAGGAACACATACCAATCCTCATAGGGGGAATCAGAAGTGGAGAGGGTGAGCAGTTTCAAGTTCCTAGGTGTTAAGATCTAGGAGGATCTAAACTGGGCCCAACATAATGATGTAGTTATAAAGAAGGCAAGACAGTGGCTAAACTTTATTAGAAGTTTGAAGAGATTTGGCATGTCACAAATACACTCAAAAACTTCTATAGTTGTACTGTGGCTGCATTCTGACAGGCTGCATCAATGTCTGGTATAGGGAGGGCGGCTACTTCACAGGACCGAAAGAAGCTGCAGAAGTTTGTAAATTTAGTCAGCTCCATCTTGGTACTAGCCTATAAAATACCCAGGACATCTTTAGGGAGTGGTGTCTCAGAAAGGCAGCGTCCATTATTAAGGCACACACCCAGCGATTCAGGAACAGCTTCTTCCCCTCTGCCATCTGATTCCTAAATGGACATTGAACCCTTAGACACTACCTCACTTCTTTAATATACAGTATTTCTGTGTTTTTGCAGGATTTTTAATCTATTCAATATACGTATACTGTAATTGATTTACTTGTTTATTTATTATTATTTTTATTTTTTTGTCTCTCTTCTAGATTATGTATTGCATTGAAGTGTTGCTGCTGAGTTAACAAATGACACGTCACGTGCCGGTGATAATAACCTGATTCTGATTCTGGTATGGCAACTGCTCTGCCTGAGACCACAAGAAACTGCAGAGAACGATGGACACTGTTCAGCCTATCACTGGAATCAGCTTTCCCTCGATGGGCTCCATCTATACTTCAGAGTTGACAATGGTAGTGTACTCTACTCTGTACGGTTTGTGGTAATAGTAACAGTTTGTGCTGAATCTCTAAATAATTAAATAACATGTTGCAAACACCCAGCAAATAAGACAGGAGAGTGAGTTAATGTTTCAGGTCAAAGTTCTTTGCCGGAACTGGCCATCTATATGGAATATTAACTCCAATCATGGGTGTTGCTGAGAATTTTCTGTTTTATTTTGGATTTCCAGTACCTGTTTGAAGAAAGCATTGATATGGTACCAGCTGAACCATTATGCTGAAGTTGAATCTTATTGTTCCATGTTGCTCTAAGCTTAATAAAACAAAGACATGCATGATAAATTGCAGCAGAGGGTGATGGAAAGCATTGAGATTCACAGTGATCAAATCTGCAGTAAAAGTCCAGGAGCTGAAGATCAGAGTTGATGAGCTGGAGTCTGAACTTTGCACATTGCTCTGAATCAGGGTGGTGGTGCATTAACCAGGCACTGCTTTCCAAGATGAAGTCAGACAATTTATATTAAGTGCTCCAGAAATGGTCTGACAAATACAATGGGAAGGAATGACTATGTGTAAGGCCAAAATGGCCAGAATGGGGATCTCGAAGAAAGTTTTGGTGGGGAATCAGCCCAAAGTTTGCAAAATTTCAGCAACCCACATGAACGGCAGGGAAGATAGAGGAACTGACCACCGTGATATTGGAGAAAGCGTTTAGCACTTGTGTTTGAGAAGAATGATTTGTCTCGAGGTGTCACTCTATTGTGCTGCTGATGCTCCTTTGGTATTCCTATGTGTAACCTCTTGTTTCCGTCTCTACATGGGAGTCTGTCGTTCCTCCATTCCTGGATCGAGTCATTACCAGAACTCACCGCAAAAGAGCCTGCCATCTCTCTGCACCTGTGTCCAGTCCTGCCAGCAACCACCGTGACAGAAGGGCTCCACCAACAATGGATCCAGCAGAAGCACTGCAGCGGCTTGGACATCGGTTGGCCAGGGTCAAGGATGCCTTCTTTATTCAATTCATGTCCTGAAGGATACATTCCAAGTGTTCCCAAAGGCTACTTACTGAGCTTCTCCAGTCTACATTCAACATTTTCTCCGAGGTTCTTTTGTCCATAAGGTTCATAAAGTCTCCCAAGTTAGGCAATTTCTTGAGTTACATATGGAGAGGTTTCTGAGTATATGTAATGCAGTGTTTCTGAGCTACATGTAATGCAATATTTCTGACATATATGTGCATTGTTCCCAGGTTATATGGTCTATTCCAGGTTTTCCAACCCTGTCTCAAGGGCATTAGATCTGTTCCTGGTTTTTCAGCCTATCTTAAGAGAATCAGGTCAGTTCTGGGTTTTCCTGTGTTGGCAGGTTGTGGCCTTAGGGAGGGAGGTACAGTCATGATCCCTGAGGGAGGGAGGTACTGTCATGAAGCCTGAGGGAGGGAGGTACTATCGTGATCCCTGAGGGAGGGAAGTACTGTCATGATCCCGAGGGAGGGAGGTACTGTCATGATCCCTGAGGGAGGGAGGTACCGTCGTGATCCCTGAGGGAGGGAGGTACCGTCGTGATCCCTGAGGGAGGGAGGTACTGTCGTGACCCCAAGGGAGGGAAGTACCGTCGTGATCCCGAGGGACGGAGGTACCATTGTGATCCCTGAGGGAGGGAGGTACCGTCGTGATCCCTGAGGGAGGGAGGTACCGTCGTGATCCCTGAGGGAGGGAGGTACTGTCATGATCCCTGAGGGAGGGAGGTACTATTGTGATCCCTGAGGGAGGGAGGTACCGTCGTGATCCCTGAGGGAGGGAGGTACTGATGTGATCCCTGAGGGGGGGATGTACAGTCATGATCCCTGAGGGAGGGAAGCACTGTCGTGATCCCCGAGGGAGGGAGGTACCATCGTGATCCCCGAGGGAGGGAAGTACCGTCGTGATCCCCGAGGGAGGGAGGGAGGTACTGTCATGATCCTTGAGGGAGGGAGGTACTGTCATGATCCCTGAGGGAAGGAAGTACTGTCGTGATCCCTGCAGACCACTGTGAAGCATTAAAGCATCAGGCTTCCAAGTTTCACGAGTACCTGTATCAGTTAATTGTTGTCTAAAGTAGAGTTGTTAAACCCTGGTGCTTTCTGTTTAATCTCGTCAAGTTAATTGTGACTGGCTCGGGTTTCTCATATTCTATCCTTACTTAAAAGCGACTCTGTTTAGCGCTTTAGCGGAGTCCTTGTGTTTATAAAGAATGATTTGTCTTGTGGTGTTGCTCAGTCTTGCCTCGATGCTCTGTTGGTATCTCTGTGTCTAACCTTTTGTTTCCATCTCTACATGGGAGTCTGCCGTTCCTCTGCCCCTGGATTAATGTCAGCGATCACTGTGACATACGACTTACTAGGGAAAAACTGCAGTGACCAGGTCTCATGCCAGAATGGGACAGGCACGTTCTTTCCAGATCAGGTTAAGTTTTGTATCCCTTCACTCCATTCTCAGGATCTCTCCTTTATACCTCTCTTCTAATTCTCTCTCCATGGCTGCACCCTTACCCAGGAGTACATTGAGTTCTTTGGACACTACCTCACTCTTTTTAATATACAGTATTTATATTTTTGCACATTTTTAAAATCTATTTTGATATACGTATACTGGTTGAAATACAGTTTGCCTCTACATTTGTTCTGGGCAACTGCTGCTTCCCCTGTCATCGGTTGTGGAGGAATTCAAGGTGGCAAAATGCAGAGCCTTTTTAAGCTTGAGAGATTCCAATGACATCTCGGTAAAGCAAGCAGGTGTTACAACCAGATCTGGGCGCAAGTGGGCAGCCAATGCAGCTGTGGAGGAGGCAGTGTGTTCTCTGAAGCTGCGAGATATCATCGGCAACCCCTGCATCGGGTGGCAAGGCCTCGGCTCAGTTCACTTCCAGCAGTGGGGAAACGCAAGCATAAGGAACAGGCGAGACATGATACAGGCAGAGGTACGGATCCGTGAGGAAGAGAAGAGGATTTCAAAGGCAGTGGAACAAGGGTCCCAGGGTGCCTGGACAAAATGGGATCTGCCTAAGCGCAAGATCTCATGGGCAGAGTTATGGAGACTGGAGCCCTTCTGTATTTCCTTCCTCTTGCGATCCGTGTATGACATCCTTCCTTCACCATTACATCTGTACACATGGGGAATAAGAGAGGACCCAAACTGAAAGCTCTGTGGTCAAAAGGGGACACTGGCTCATATAATGTCTGGGTGTAAAACAGCTCTAACTCAAGGACAGTATAGGTGGAGCCATGATAAGATGCTTCTGGCTCTTGCTGACACACTACAGTGGGAGAGATGCAAGAAGAGGACGGCTGGCACAGATTTGAGGAAGGCCATCACCTTCATCAAAGAGGGAGCTAGGCCTTTCATAACCAAACAACCAAAGCCCAATCTGCTGCTAACGGCCAGGTCCTGGGAGATGAGGGTCGATGTAGGAAGGAGGTTGCAGTTCCCGGATGTGGTGCACACAATCCTATGCCCGGACATTGTACTGTGGTCAACCGAAGACAAGAAAATAATTCTGGTTGAGGTGACTGTGCCGTGGGAGGAGGGATGGGAAGAGGCCCATGAGAGAAAGGCCTTGAAGTACCAGCCCTTAGTGCAGGAGTGTAAAGACACGAGATGACGGGCATTATTGTTCCCTGTGGAGATCGGCTGCAGTGGTTTCCCAGCCAAATCAGCATGGCGGTTGTTGTCAGATCTGGGCCTGGACGAAAGGAGCAAAAAACAAGCAGCTCATAGGATGGGGGAAGAGGCAGAACGAGCCTCTTGTTGGATTTGGAGTAGGTGAGAGGAGGGAAGCAGAAAGCCAGGAGCAGATGGGCAGTGATTTGGCCACCTCTGCTGGCCCACCAACTGGAGAGTATCGTGGTTAAGGGTCGAAACACTCTGTGAAGGTTTGGAACCACCTGATGACATCTGCTCCTGGCTGAAGGCTATGATTACCTTATAAGATATCGGAGAATGCACCCTAACAGGTGTATGTAACAAGTAACAAGTATTTACTTGTTTATTTATTATTATTACTTTTTTTTCCTCTGCTAGATTATGTAATGCATTGAGCAGGTCGGGCAGCATCCGTGGAAACAATGAGTCGACGTTTCGGGCCGGAACCCTTCGTCAGGACTGAAGAGGGAAGGGGCAGAGGCCCTATAAAGAAGGTGGGGGAGGGTGGGAAGGAGAAGGCTGGTAGGTTCCAGGTGAAAAACCAGTAAGGGGAAAAATAAAGGGGTGGGGGAGGGGAGGCAGGGAGGTGATAGGCAGGAAAGGTGAAGAAGGAATAGGGGAAAGCACAATGGGTAGTAGAAGGAGGTGGAACCATGAGGGAGGTGATAGGCAGCTAGGGGAGGGGGCAGAGTGACATAGGGATAGAGGAAGGGAGGGGGAGGGAATTAACGGAAGTTGGAGAATTCTATGTTCATACCAAGGGGCTGGAGACTACCTAGACAGTATATGAGGTGTTGCTCCTCCAACCTAAGTTTAGCCTCATCATGGCGGTAGAGGAGGCCATGTATGGACATATCTGAATGGGAGTGGGAAGCAGAGTTGAAGTGGGTGGCTACTGGGAGATGCTGTCTGTTGTGGCAGACGGAGCGGAGGTGCTCGACGAAGCGGTCCCCCAATCTGCGTCGGGTTTCACCGATGTAGAGGAGGCCGCACTGGGAGCACCGGATGCAATAGATGACCCCAACAGACTCATAAGTGAAGTGTTGCCTCACCTGGAAGGACTGTTTGGGGCCCTGAATGGTGGCAAGAGAGGAGGTGTAGAGACAGGTGTAGCACTTACGCTTACAGGGATAAGTGCCGGGTGGGAGATCCGTGGGGAGGGACGTGTGGGTCAGGGAGTTGCGGAGGGACTGATCCCTGCGGAAGGCGGAGAGGGTTGGAGAGGGAAAGATGTGCTTAGTTCTGGGGTCCTGTTGAAGGTGGTGGAAGTTGCGGAGGATAATGTGCTGGATCCGGAGGCTGGTGGGGTGGTAGGTGAGGACAAGGGGAACTCTGTCCCTGTTGTGGTGGCGGGAAGATGGGGTGAGAGCCGAAGTGCGGGAAATGGAGGAGATGCGGGTGAGGGCATCATTGACGACGGCAGAAGGGAAACCATGGTCCTTAAAGAAAGAGGACATTTGAGATGTCCTGAAATGGAAAAACCTCATCCTCGGAGCAGATGCGGTGGAGACGGAGGAACTGGGATTAGGGAATGGCATTTTTGCATGTGGCGGGATGGGAAGAGGTATAGTCGAGGTAGTTATGAGAGTCAGTGGACTTGTAGAAGATGTCAGCGGACAGTCTGTCTCCAGAGATGGAGACTGAGAGATCGAGAAAGGGGAGAGAAGTGTCTGAGATAGACCAGGTGAATTTGAGGGCTGGGTGGAAGTTAGAAGTAAAGTTGATGAAATCGATGAGCTCAGCATGGGTGCAGGAAGCAGCACCAATATAGTCGTCAATGTCCTGAAGGAAAAGTTGGGGAGCAGTCTGCCCTCTCCCCCAGCTGCTTATCACCTCCCTCATGGTTCCACCTCCTTATACTACCCATTGTGTTTTCCCCTATTCCTCCTTCACCTTTCCTGCCTATCACCTCCCTGCCTCCCTTCCCCCACCCCTTTATCTTTCCCCTTACTGGTTTTTCACCTGGAACCTACCAGCCTTCTCCTTCCCACCCGCCCCCCACCTTCTTTATAGGGCCTCAGTCCCTTCCCTCTACAGTCCTGATGAAGGGTTCCGGCCCGAAACGTCAACCGTTCTTTTCCACGGATGCTGCCCGACCTGCTGAGTTCCTCCAGCGTATTGTGAGTGTTGCTTTGACCCCAGCATCTGCAGATTATTTTGTGTTTATGTAATGCATTGAACTGCTGCTGCTAAGTTAACAAATTTCATGTCACATGCCAGTGATAATAAACCTGATTCTGGGTACAACATCTTATTTGGGCTTCAGCGATATCGGGTCGAGGCGAGGTAAGTTCCCTATGAGAAATGGAAACAGGAAGTTTCTATGTCTGTGAGGCTGGTGTTCTGTTCTGGGTGTCAGATGTGGGAAGTTTGGGAGACTCCCAGCCTCCCGACCAACCAGATCTGCATTGGGTGTGTCGAGTTGCAGCTCCTTATGGACCGCATTAGGGAACTAGAGCTGCAGCTCGATGACCTTTGTCTGGTCAGAGAAAGTGAGGAGGTGACAGAGGGGACCTATAGGCAAATAGTCACACTGGGGTCTTCGGAGACAGTCAGGAAGGGCAAGAATCAGATACTGGAGAGCACCCCTGTGGCTGTCCACTTTAACAATAAGTATTCCTGTTTGAGGACTGCTGGGAGGGTACGGCTTACCTGGGGTAGCAACAGTGGTCGCGCCTCTGGCACAGGGCCTGGCCCTGTGGATCAGGAGGGTAGGGAAAGGAAGAGGATGGCAGCAATAATAGGGGACTCTATAGCTAGGAGGTCAGACAGGTGATTCTGTGAAAGCAGGAAAGAAACACGGATGGTAGTTTGCCTCCCAGGTGCCAGGGTCCGGGATGTTTCTGATCGCGTCTATGATATCCTGAAGTGGGAAGAGGTTGTGGTACATACTGGTACCAACAACGTAGGTAGGGAAAGGGAGGAGATCCTGAAAACAGACTACAGGGAGTCAGGAAAGAAGGTGAGAAGCAGGAACTCAAAGGTAGTAATCTCGGGATTACTGCTTTTGCCAGTGAGTATAGTAATAGAGTGAGGTGGAGGATAAATGTGTGGCTGAGGGATTGGAGCAGGGGGCAGGGATTCAGATTTCTTGCAAGTCCCTTTGCATCTCTGCATTTTGAATTCTCTCCTCATCTAAATAATAGTCTGCCCATTTATTTCTTCCAGCAAAGTCCATGGACAACATTGTATTTCATTGGCCACTTCTTTGCCCATTCCCCTAAACTATCTAAGTCTCTCTGCAGGCTCTCTGTTTCCTCAACACTACCCGCTCCTTCAGCTATCTTTGTATCATCAAAGGAAGAAGGAGAATGAAGCCAAAATAATCTTAATGTATCGTGCCTTGGTATGAGCCTCTCTGTTCAAGACAGCCACAAACCCAGGCTCTTCTCCACTGAATTTGTCTACACCTCCTGCAGCCAGCATAATCAAAGAGCCTTCCCCCTCTGGTCATTCTCTCTTCTCCTCTCTACCGTTGGGTAGAAGATACAAAAGCTTGTTAAACACATCACCATACTCAAGGGCAGCTTCTGTCCTGAGATGATAAAACTTTGGAATGAACATCTTATACAAAAAGATGAACTCTTAATCTTTTGATCTACCTTACTGTGACCCTTGCACTTCATTTGTCCACCTGCACTACACTTTCCCTCAAATTGCAACGTTGAATTCTGCCGTTGTTTTCCTTTTGTACTACCTCCATGTACTCATGCACAGAATGAATTGTCAAAATGGCATGCAGATAAAGGCTTTTTACTGTATCGTTGTACATATGACAACAATAAACCAGTTACCAATGACCACAAGCAGATAAAGCTGGGAATCACATATTGCTGAAATTAGTAATGGCTCCCAAGGGCTGAATTTATTTACCCAGCTAACAAAAATGCTGTTTACCTCTCTCAGCAGCAAAAGAGAAGAGACAACCTTTCTAATCACATTAATCACTCGCACCTCACAAATCATTAAATGCCACATCAATGCCATAAAGGCAACTGAACAGTAAGTGCTGTTAAGTGTTGTTAATTATTATCATGTATAAGGAGGCTTGCTGCCAAAGGTTCAGGCTTATTGCTGTATTTTGCACCTTGGACCTGGAAGAATGATGTTTCCTTTGGCTCTATACGTGTGTATTGTTGAATGACAATTAAATCTAAACTTGAATATCAACTTGAACTTCATATCAGTGATACGCAAGGTCAATACTGCTCAAAATACCTACTGTAAACTCCCTGAAAATTGGGTTAAAAGAGCCCATCTGTATAGAACTCACTTTAGTGAAACTACAAACAATTACTGGTACTTTTGGCATTTCCGGCAATGGAATTGGTGGAAATGTACATAATTCACAGCCACCAACATTGAGTTGGGTTTCACTTTAAGTGGCTGGGCTGAATGATGACATAATTACTGTACGTAAAGTTTTTACTACACTTTGTGTTCAGTGTTTGGACTACAATAAATAAGTTGTTATGGTTTTTAAATAGAACATAGAACATAGAATAGTACAGCACAGTACAGGCCCTTCGGCCCACAATGTTGTGCCGACCCTCAAACCCTGCCTCCCATATAAGCCCCCACCTTAGATTCCTCCATATACCTGTCTAGTAGTCTCTTAAACTTCACTAGTGTATCTGCCTCCACCACTGACTCAGGCAGTGCATTCCACGCACCAACCACTCTCGGAGTAAAAAACCTTCCTCTAATATACCCCTTGAACTTCCCACCCCTTACCTTAAAGCCATGTCCTTTTGTATTGAGCAGTGGTGCCCTGGGGAAGAGGCGCTGGCTATCCACTCTATCTATTCCTCTTATTATCTTGTACACCTCTATTATGTCCCCTCTCATCCTCCTCCTCTCCAAAGAGTAAAGCCCTAGCTCCCTTAATCTCTGATCATAATGCATACTTTCTAAACCAGGCAGCATCCTGGTAAATCTCCTCTGTACCCTTTCCAATGCTTCCACATCCTTCCTATAGTGAGGTGACCAGAACTGGACACAGTACTCCAAGTGTGGCCTAACCAGAGTTTTATAGAGCTGCATCATTACATCGCGACTCTTAAACTCTATCCCTCGACTTATGAAAGCTAACACCCCATAAACCTTCTTAACTACCCTATCCACCTGAGAGGCAACTTCCAGGGATCTGTGGACATGTACCCCGAGACCCCTCTGCTCCTCCACACTACCAAGTATCCTGCCATTTACTTTGTACTCTGCCTTGGAGTTTGTCCTTCCAAAGTGTACCACCTCACACTTCTCCGGGTTGAACTCCATCTGCCACTTCTCAGCCCACTTCTGCATCCTATCAATGTCTCTCTGCAATCTTTGACAATCCTCTACACTATCTACAACACTACCAACCTTTGTGTCGTCTGCAAACTTGCCAACTCACCCTTCTACCCCCACATCCAGGTCGTTAATAAAAATCATGAAAAGTAGAGGTCCCAGAACAGATCCTTCTGGGACACCACTAGTCACAATCCTCTAATCTGAATGTACTCCCTCCACCACCACCCTCTGCCTTCTGCAGGCAAGCCAATTCTGAATCCACCTGGCCAAACTTCCCTGGATCCCATGCCTTCTAACTTTCTGAATAAGCCTATCGTGTGGAACCTTGTCAAATGCCTTACTAAAATCCATATAGATCACATCCACTGCACTACCCTCATCTATATGCCTGGTCACCTCCTCAAAGAACTCTATCAGGCTTGTTAGACACGATCTGCCCTTCGCAAAGCCATGCTGACTGTCCCTGATCAGACCATGATTCTCTAAATGCCTATAGATCCTACCTCTAAGAATCTTTTCCAACAGCTTTCCCATCACAGACGTAAGGCTTACTGGTCTATAATTACCCAGACTATCCCTACTACCTTTTTTGAACAAGGGAACAACATTTGCCTCCCTCCAATCCTCCGGTACCATTCCCGTGGACAACGAGGACATAAAGATCCTAGGCAGAGGCTCAGCAGTCTCTTCTCTCGCCTCGTGGAGCAGCCGGGGGAATATTCCGTCAGACCTTGGGGAGTTATCTGTCCTAATGTATTTTAACAACTCCAACACCTCCTCTCTCTTAATATCAACATGCACCAGAACATCAACCTCACTCATATTGTCCTCACCATCATCAAGTTCCCTCTCATTAGTGAATACCGAAGAGAAGTATTCATTGAGGACCTTGCTCACTTCCACAGCCTCCAGGCACATCTTCCCACCTTTATCTCTAATCGGTCCTACTTTCACTCCTGTCATCCTTTTTTTCTTCACATAATTGAAGAATGCCTTGGGGTTTTCCTTTACCCTACTCGCCAAGGCCTTCTCATGCCCCCTTCTTGCTCTTCTCAGCCCCTTCTTAAGCTCCTTTCTTGCTTCCCTATATTCCTCAATAGACCCATCTGATCCTTGCTTCCTAAATCTCATGTATGCTGCCTTCTTCCTCCTGACTAGATTTTCCACCTCACTTGTCACCCATGGTTCCTTCACCCTACCATTCTTTATCTTCCTCACCGGGACAAATTCATCCCTTGCATCCCGCAAGAGATCCCTAAACATCGACCACATGTCCATAGTACATTTTCCTGCAAAAACATCATCCGAATTCACACCCACAAGTTCTAGCCTCATAGCCTCATAGCCTCATAATTTGCCTTTCCCCAATTAAAAATTTTCCTGTCCTCTTTGATTCTATCCTTTTCCATGATAATTATAAAGGCCAGGGAGCGGTGGTCACTGTCCCCCAGATGCTCACCCACTGAGAGATCTGTGACCTGACCCGGTTCATTACCTAGTACTAAATCTAGTATGGCATTCCCCCTGGTCGGCCTGTCCACATACTGTGACAGGAATCCATCCTGGACACACTTAACAAACTCTGCCCCATCTAAACCCTTGGAACTAATCAGGTGCCAATCAATATTAGGGAAGCTAAAGTCACCCATGATAACAACCTTGTTATTTTTGCACCTTTCCAAAATCTGCCTCCCAATCTGCTCCTCTGTATCTCTGCTGTTACCAGGGGGCCTATAGAATACCCCCAGTAGAGTAACTGCTCCCTTCCTGTTCCTGACTTCCACCCATATTGACTCAAAAGAGGATCCTGTTACATCACCCACCCTTTCTGTAGCTGTAATAGTATCCCTGACCAGTAATGCCATCCCTCCTCCCCTTTTTCCTCCCTCTCTATCCCTTTTAAAGCACTGAAATCCAGGAATATTGAGAATCCAATATTCTTAAACATAAAACGCCTCTGCTTTTTATATTCATGAAAACTTACATTGGTGATCCTGATGCTGCACGACGATTCCAGAATTATTGAACATGTCAGCTAAAACAGTCACTTGAAACTTCTGGAGTTTTTGGAGCAAAATGCCATTGCTTGGTTCGTACAAGCTGAGGACCAATTCGCACAGCAAGAAATCACTGCCAATAACACCAAAATATTTCTAAGTGGTTGCATCATTCAGAGGTTCCAGGGCCGTGAGAGCAGTGAGTCAAACGGAGCACCTGACTGAACACGATAAATACCAATCACTGAAAACTCACCTTTCACAGACTTTTGGACTATCAGAGTCTGAGCATGCCAAACAGTTGCTCTCCTTGCCCAGCCTTGGCGATGCTAAGCCATCAGAGCTAATGGAGCACATGGTGTCTCTCCTGGGAAATCACCATTCATGTTTTATTTTTAAAGAACTCTTCATGCAGCAAATTCCTGATTAAGTTCGCATAACCCTCACTAATGCACCCATGATGGACTATAGGGACTATATACAACACAGACTGGACTCTCCTGGCCCTTTGAGCAGAGCCTCTCCAGCAACAGCTGACCACCCTGAAGCCTGGCAGGTGAGTGAGGGGGTTAAAGTTAGAAGATAGGAGGTGAAAGGTGAAAAGGGTGAAGGGCTAGAATAGAAGGAGGAGAGTGGACAATAGCAGAATGGGAAGCAGGAAGGACACTAGGGGAAGGTGATAGGCAGGTGAGGAGAAGAGAAGCGGTAAGAAGGCTCCTGAGTGTGCAATTGAAGAAGTGGAGGAGGGGGAAAATATCGGAAATTGGAGAAATCGATGTTCACCTGGTTTCATCTATCAACTTCTAGCTTGTACTTCTACCCTTACATCCACCTTGTTATTCTGGCTTCTTCCCCTTTCCTTTCCAGTCATGATGAAGGGTCTTGACCTGAAGCGTTGAGTGTGGATTCATTTCCATAGATGCTGCCTGACTGGCTGAGTTCCTCCAGAGGACAGAACGAAACAGTGCATCCCAAATAAAAAAATAAAACAAGGTAAGCCCCTTTCCTCCCTCCCACCCACCCACCCACAGCCACGGACTAATCTCCAATTACAGGACAGGTTTCTAGGCTTCCAGTCTTCCATCTTCAGCCATTGGTCTTTGATTTCCAGAAATTTGAGATATGGTTAATTTTGTAGGAACACAACCATCTCCCCTCTCCACCTCTCTCTAGTGCTTTGGACTCTTTAGCTAACTTATGAAATGTTCCCAATTCTTTGCTCACTGCTTTTTGGAAACATGATAAGCCTTTTCCTTTGATCTGTTGTTAGTCATGGCTGGACAATTTTCCATTTTTTTGTTTATCATAATTTGATACATATTACATTTAAAATGCCAATTCATTATTAAATGTCTGTCTGGCCTGCACATGCAGGCTCTTCCCAGTCTCCACCCAGCTAACAGGAGTCACCTGCCACTCAGTTCCAACTCATCACCTGCAGCCTATTAAAACCCAGCTCTCATCCACAATCCTTGTTCACTCATACAAACATGCCAGATTAAACCAGTTCCTCCTAGCCTTCAGTTACCTTGTTGCCTTCTCATGTTCAGTACATGTTTTGCAGCCCCTTGTGTCCACTGCTCTGTGTTTGGGTCAAGCCTCCTCTAAAACTTCCTGACATACTCAGTGAACTAATGATTGACCCATCAGTGTATGATTGCCTAAAGGAAGTCATCCACACATTCCAGAAACAGCATGAAACCCTTCACCATCTGTTGAAGGTGGCATCTGTTTGCGGTGGCATCTGTTTGCCATTCTCTTCTAACTCTGTCTCGCTACAGCACCCCTGCGACAGTTAAACACCTCACTCTGAGTTCCCAGTTCCAGGTGTCCAAACATTTCATTGGATTCCCAACCTGATGCTGCAATTTCCTGTCCTAGTGTGTCTTACATTTTCAACTTGTTATTTTGTAGTTCATTATTAAAGTTATTGCTCACCACTGAATCATTGCCATTGCTCTGTGTTTGCCTGAAACCTCCTCTACAATGTTAGCCATTGCCATTATTGGAGCTGCAGATCCTCTAAAAACTTTGCATTTTATTGAAGTAAACTTTCAAAATGATCAAACAGGCAACATAACAAAGCAAGACTGAAGAGTAATGTGCTTTAATGACCAATTAGTGTCAAAGACTTGTAGGGAAACATGCCCTTTAGCCCAACTGCTCCACACTGGCTAAGATGCCTATCCATTTACTTATGTTTGTCCCATTTTCTCTGAACCTTTCCTGTCCATACACCTGCCTTATTATTGTTATTGTACTTGCTTCAGCCATCTCCTCTGTGAGTACCAGCTTCTGTGTGAAAAAGATGCTTTTCAGTTCCCACTTAAATCTTTCCCCTCTTATATTAAACCTACGTCTTCTAAAACCTTATTACCCAGCCCTGAGAAAAACACTGAGTGCATTCACTCTACATCAGTCCCTCATGATTTTATATGCCTCTATAAGATCACCCCTCAGTATCTTACACTCCAAGGAGGAAAGTTCTTTTCTCTCCAACCTCTCACTTTAATTCTGTCCCTTGAGTTCTTGTAAATATTCTCTGCATTCTTTCTATTTCATAACATCTTTCCCACAACAGTGTAATCAAAATTAAACACAATACTCCAAGCATGGCCTCACGGGCATCTTGTTCTTTTACAGCATAAGCCTCCCATTCAATGCTCCAACTGTTTCAGAGAGGGTGAGAGCTTTAAGGAGGGTGCAAAGGAGATTTACAAGGCTGCTGATTGGATTACAGAGCATTTTATATGAGGATACATTGAGCAAACTAGGGTTTTTCTCTTCAGAGTGAAGGAGGATAAGAGATCATAAGACATAGGAGCAGAATTAGGCCATTCAGCCCATCGAGTCCACTTCACCATTTCATCATGGCTGATCCCAGATCCCATTCAATCCCATACACCTGCCTTCTCGCCATATCCCTTGAAGCCCCAACCAGTCATGAATCTATCAACTTCTGCTTTAAGTATACCCATGGACTTGACCTCCACTGCAGTCTGTGGCAGAGCATTCCACAGATTCACCACTCTTTGGCTCAAGAAATTCCTCTTTACTTCTGTCTAAAGCATTCCCCCTCAATTTTGAGGCTGTGCCCTCTGGTTCTGGATACGCCATCTATTTCTGGATACCCCCTCCAGAGGGAACATCCTCTCCACATCCACCTTATCTAGTCCTTTCAACATTCGTTAGGTTTCAACGAGATCCCCCACCTTCAATTAAATTCCAGTGAGGACAGGCCCAAGGCTGCCAAACGCTCCTCTTATGTTAACCCCTTCGTGAGAGGTGACTTGATAGAGGTAATACAAGATACAAGATAATAAGAGGCATTCATTGAATGGATAGCCAGAGGTTTTTCCCAGGGTGGAAATGGACATAGTTATGAGGTGACTGGAGGAAAGTACAGAGAGGTTGACAGGGGTGAGTTTTTTACACAGAAAGTGGTGAGTGCATGGAATGTCCTGCTAGAGGTGGTGGTAGGGTTAGGTACATTAGGGGCATTTAGGAAAGTCTTAGATAGGCACATGGATGATAGAAAAATGGAGGGCTACAACAAAGAGAATGATTAGATTGATCTTAGAACAGCTTATAATGTTGACACAACATTGTAGGCCAAAGGGCTTGTACTGTGTTGTAATGTTCTATGATGAAGACCAGTGTTTCAAAAGCTTTCTTCACCACCCTGTATACCTGTCACTGCACTTGCAGTGAACATGAATGTACATTCCCTAAAGCTCTACCACTTCCTGTGAAAGTCCCACTTTCCTTTGTCTTCCCAAAATAAACACCTCACACTTACCTGATTTAAACTCCATTTGCCATTCCTTGGCTCACTTACCCAGCTGATTAAGAGATCCCTGTTCTTTTTGATGACCATCTTCACTGTCAATGATACCACTTATTCTAATTATCTTCAATCATACTAACCTTGCTTTGTACATTCTCACCCAAATCATTGGTAAATGTGACAAATAACAAAGGACTCATTACTAACCCTGAGGGACACCACTATTGACTAGTCACGAATTTGAGAAACAAAATTTTACTATCACCTCTACTTTCTCCCACCAAACCAATTGTGTATCTGATTAAAAACGCAAACAACAGGAATTCTACAGATGCTGGAAATTCAAGTAACTCACATCAAAGTTGCTGGTGAACGCAGCAGGCCAGGCAGCATCTCTAGGAAGAGGTACAGTTGACGTTTCAGGCCGAGACCCTTCGTCAGGACTAACTGAAGGAAGAGCTAGTAAGAGATTTGAAAGTAGGAGGGGGAGGGGGAGATCCAAAATGATAGGAGAAGACAGGAGGGGGAGGGATGGAGCCAAGAGCTGGACAGGTGATTGGCGAAAGGGATATGAGAGGATCATGGGACAGGAGGTCCGGGAAGAAAGGGGGGGGACCCAGAGGATGGGAAAGGGGTATATTCAGAGGGACAGAGGGAGAAAAAGGAGAGTGAGAGAAAGAATGTGTGTATAAAAATAAATAACAGATGGGGTACGAGAGGGAGGTGGGGCATTAGCGGAAGTTAGAGAAGTCGATGTTCATGCCATCAGGTTGGAGGCTACCCAGACGGAATATAAGGTGTTGTTCCTCCAACCTGAGGAACACCTAGGCTCTGTCCGCCAGAGAAAGCAGGATCTCCCAGTGGTCACACATTTTAATTCCACATCCCATTCCCATTCTGACATGTCTATCCACGGCCTCCTCTACTGTAAAGATGAAGCCACACTCAGGTTGGAGGAACAACATCTTATATTCCGTCTGGGTAGCCTCCAACCTGATGGCACGAACATCAACTTCCCTAACTTCCGCTAATGCCCCACCACCTCCCCGTATCCCATCTGTTATTTATTTGTATACACACATTCTTTCTCTCACTCTCCTTTTTCTCCCTCTGTCCCTCTGACTATACCCCTTGCCCATCCTTTGGGTTCCCCCCTGCCTTGTCTTTCTTCCCAGACCTCCTGTCCCATGATCCTCTCGTATCCCTTTCGCCAATCACCTGTCCAGCTCTTGACTCCATCCCTCCCCCTCCTGTCTTCTCCTATCATTTTGGATCTCCTCCTCCCCCTCCTACTTTCAAATCTCTTACTCACTCTTCGTTCAGTTAGTCCTGACGAAGGGTCTTGGCCTAAAATGTCGACTGTACCTCTTCCTAGAGATGCTGCCTGGCCTGCTGCGTTCACCAGCAACTTTGATGTGTGTTGCTTGTGTATCTGATTAGCCAGCTCTCCCCAGATTCCAAATGATCTCACCTTCCAGAGCAGCCTAAAATATGGAACCTTATCAAGTCCATGTAGGTCATGTCTATCATCCTGCCACAATTGACCACCTTGGTCGTTTTGTCAAAAAGCTCAATCAGGTTTGTGAGATGTTACCTCCCACACACATAGCTGTGCTGACTGCCCTTTATTAACTCTGCCTTTCCAGATGCATGGATATCTTAGTGCTGAAGGTCCTCTCCAATAACTTGCCCACTACAGGTCTCTAGTTCCCAGATTTTTCTTTGCAGCCCTTCTTAAGTAAATACACAACATTATGCACCCTCTAATATTCTGGCAACTCACCCAGGGTGAAGCAATTAGTGGACAATAACCTCTGACAGGGTATTGAGAGTGTTGGGCCTTTCGTTCATGGGGTACAGGAAGGAGCGAGGCAGTGGTGATAGGTGTGTTAGTGAGAGGTAATGTGGGGTAAGTGTTGCATGGAGAGAGGTGCCAAAACATTGCTAAGTTAGGCCCCCTGGCAGGTCCCAGCCTGCTGCAGCCAATGACAGGCAGGCTGTGCTAAGGTGACCAACTGTGACTGCCTCAAGCAATGTAGAGCAGTGCTGTTCGACACTTCTACTCAGAGGAGCAGATTAACAGCATGATAGCTTTGAGATGGACGTTCACATAAGACAGAGGTATGCTGCAAGGGAAGTAAGTGGTAGAATGAAGAGGGATAATAAACAGACCGTGATGGAATGGCAGAGCACACTTGATGAGCTGAATGGCCTAATTCCATTTCCATGTCTTATGGCCTTATGGAATAGGATTGCACTGTGAGCTGGCATACAGTTGATGGGCTGAATAGCCTCCCATGTGACATCATAGGATGTGCAGCACCAGGCACATAAGTGTGACTTATTCCAGGAAGCATTTCCTGAAACACCTAAAAGCAGTGCACAAGTTTATCAGCTCAGAGATCTTCACCTGAAGGCTCCTTTAAGCAGAGTAGTGCTGTGGGTCGAGCCACTGCTTCACAGTGCCAGAGATCCAAGTTCAAGGCCGGCCACGAGTGCTGTTTATGTGGAGTTTGCATGTTCTCCTTCTGACCGTGATCCATTTCCCTTCCACATCCCGAAGACTTGCAGGTTGGTAGGTTACTTGGCTGGTGTAAATTACCCAGACTGTGTAGATGAGTGATAGAATCTGTCTGTCAACACAACACTGGAATAGCAGAGTTATGAAAGAGGTAAGTGAAGAGATTGTGGAGGCATTAGTTGAGCTCATTTAAAGAATCACTAGATTCTGGAATCATTCCGGAGAACTGGAAAATTGCAAATATCACTCCACCCTTTAAGAAGGGATGGAGGTAAAATTTAGGAAATTATAGGCCAGTTAGCTTGACTTCAATGTTGGTAAGATTTTGAAGTCCATTATTAAGGATGAGGTTTTGAGATACTTGAAAGCACATGATAAAATAGACCGCAGTCAGCATGATATTTAAGGGGAAATTTTGCCTGACAAATCTGTTGGAATTCTTTGAGGAAATAACAGGCAGGATAGACAAAGGAGAATTGGTGGACGTTGTTTACTTGTATTTTCTAAAGGCCTTTGACAAGATGCAAGTGATGAAATTGCTAAACAAGAGAAAAGCTCACAATTTAACAGGAAAGATACTAACATGGATAGAAGATTGGCTGACTGGAAGGAGGTAAAGAGTGGGAATAAAGGGGACCTTTTCTGGTTTGCTGCCAGTGAAAAGTGTTTTTTCACTTTATATGTCAATGATTTGGATGACGGAATTGATGGCTTTGTGGCCAGGTTTGAGGATGATATAATAAAGGGTGAATGAGCAGTTAGTGTTGAGGAAGCAGCAAGGCTGCAGAATGACTTAGTCAGATTAGGAGAATGGCAAAGAGGTGGCAGGTGGCAGATGGAATTCAGTGTAGGAAAGTGCATGGTCATGCCCTTTGGTTGAAGGAATAAAGGCATAGATTATTTTCTAAATGGGGAGAAAATTCACAAATCAAAGGTGCAAAGGGACTTGGGATTCCCTAAAGGTTAACTTGCCATTTGAGTCAGCGATAAGGAAGGCAAATGCAATATTAGCATTCTCTTTAAGAGGACTATGATATAAAAGCAAGGATGTAATGCTGAGGCTTTATAAGGCATGGGTCAGACTGCACTCGAGTACTGCGAGCAGTTTTGGGCCCCTCATCAAAGAAAGGGTGTATTGGCATTGGAGAGGGTTCAGAGGAGGTTCCTGGAATGAAAGGGTTAAAAAGAGTGTTTGATGGCTCTGGGCCTTTAGAAGAATGAGGGGGATCTCATTGAAACCTATGGAATATTGAAATGTGTAGATAAAATGGCTGAAGAGAGGATGTTTCCTGTAGCTGGGGATTCTAGAATCAGAGGGCACAGCGTCACAAGTAAAGGCGATCCCTTCAGAACAGAGATGAGGATGAATTTCTTTAGTCAGAAGGTGCTGAACTTGTAGAAATTCATTGCCAAAGATGGCTGTGGAGGCCAAGTCATTGGGTATATTTAAAGCAGAGGTTGATACGTTCTTCATTAACAATAAGGAGAAAGCAGGGAAATGGGGTTGAGAAGGATAATAAATCAGTCATGATGAAACGGCAGAGCACACTTGATGAGCCAAATGACCAATTTCTGCTCCTATGTCTTAAAATCTTGTGGTCCTAAAATCAAATTTCTCAGCCCATGCTTCCACATAAAGAGCCTAGAAATCCGCGACTGTGATGAACGTCATGCTGCTGCTTGGACAACTTTTGACACGAACCCCGTGATGGGTTGAAAAGGACCAGCAGAAATGGAACACACCTGGAGTCTGGTTTACTATAAATTAAAGCTATATTTATTACTACTGCGAATTAACGTCATTAAACTGAATGATACACTACAGGTTATAAACTATTATCTATATATATATCCGTAAATGTGTGTGTGGATACAAAAAATAATAGTCCAGGAGGCAGATATCAGTCTTACAGTGTCAGGTAAGTTTAAGTAGTTCAGTTCACTTTGTGTTGTGTCGAGTTGAATTGATGGAGAGAGAGAGAGCGTTAATTTAGTTGATGTTCAAATTGGCAGCTTTAGTTGTTCTTGCTTCCGAAGTCTTCAGAGTCACTTCGTGTGACCCCCACACAGACACAGATGGACAGAGCCCCCTCCAGGAAACGGTCTACTAACCCACGACACGGGTTCACCAACAGCAGACCCCCATAGGCAAGCTCTTACCCGCACTGGTAATCACGGGTTGAAATTAATCGGTCTGTCACCTCCACCCTCGTGGTAGTCTTAAGCTCCACCAGTTGTTTCTTGGGTAGCTTCCGCAGTTCTCTCATGTCTCCTCTGATGCCCTCTAGTCAGATTCCCACTCACTCGTGCAATAACACCGTCTTGTGCAAACCTCAAGTGAATCTACAATTTATATGTTCATGCTGGAAGATGACTGAAACAAATTGTGGAATCATTGAAGGAGAACATGAATGTGTATTTAAATCTCTGGGGCAGACATTATTTGATGGTTAAAATAATTTATAAAGAAATGAAAAATTGTATTTTTTAACAAGCATTAATAGTTTTTATTTCCTGAAATGGAAACTTCACCTCTTCACCCCTTTTACAACAATCCTCCAAATTCAGACTTGACCAATCCTTATTGTATAATGTTAATGTACTTACCTCAACCACACCCACGCAGATACCAACTCCCCCCAACTCCCGAGGTGAAGCTCAGATTGCGTGGGCCATTTCCAGTTGTGTTTCAGCACCCCCCACAACAGCCCCAGCAGCAGGGTTTGTTGATCGGTGTGTATGGGGGGGGGGGGTGACCTGTTAAAGTAAGGAATGTGTCAACATGTTTCTTTATTGTAGAAAACCAAACCCACTCCCACTCCCGCCCCCCTGAATGGGCCAGTCGTGTGATCTGCCCCCACTCCTTATCCTCCACCCCCACACCACTGTCCCACCTTTCAGTCAGACCAGCAGCCCGCCAGCCTCATTTAGGGTAGGACAGGATTGGCCTTCACCCACAGCCGTAGCAACAGTGGTGTCTCAGGTTCTGATTTAAGAATTCCCATCCTTGTCCACAAATGCCATCATACCCTTATGACAGCAGCAGTCTTACAACCCTGCGAGATTGTTGTCCCTATTCCATCTTCAGTCATTCTACCAGTAGTGAATCTGAGCTCTGAGATCCTCCCCCGAACATCTCCTTCACAATGCTTCTTAAAGCCAGTAACTTTGCAAGGCTCGAGGCTTCCTGCTCTGATAACTTCCTCCATGGTACATGGAATATAGGACAGTTTTCAGAGGAACAGGTCCTTGGACTCATGAAGTCTGCACTAAAAATAATGCAAAATTAAATACATCTCTCACGCCTGTAATTGATCAATAATGCATCAGTTCTTATACATTCATGTGTCTTTCTACGTCACTACTATATCTGCATTCACCACCAACTCCTGGCAACCTGTTCCAGATACCGACTACTCTCGGTGTATAAGAACATAGAAAACACATTTAAGGCCATAAGATATTGGAGCAGAATCAGGCCAAAAGCCCATTGAGTTTGCTTCACCATTCCATCATGGCTGACTCTCGACCCTATTCTCCTGCTGTGACCTTCAACACCCTGACTAACCACTATTTTAAATATGCTCAATGACTTGGTCTCCACAACTATCCATGACAATGAATTCCACAGATTCTCCACCCTCTGGCCAAAGAAATTCCTTCTCAACTCTGTTCTAAATGGACATTCTTCTATTCCAAGGCTGTGCACTCGGTCCTAGACTCACCCACTATAGGATACATTCTCTCCATGCCCACTCTATCTGTGTCTTTTAATACTCAAAACAACGCACACAAAAATTCTGGAGGAACTGAGTAAGTCAGGCAGAATCTATGGAAATGAATAAACCGTTTAAGGTTTCGAGCTGAGACCCTTCTCAAAGACCGGAAAGGAAAAGTGAAGAAGCCAGAATAAAAAGGAGGGAAGGGGACAGGAGGATAGCAGAAGGTAATAGTTGAAGCCCGGTGGTAGAAAGATGAAGGTCTTGGTGAACGCTCTGGTGAAGGTCTTGAAATGTCCATTCTGGGGCATGACAAGCTCTTTGGTCCCCTCAGGACACTCAGTTCTCACCAGTGACTCCAAGGAGCTGTTTGCATTTACAGTGGCCACACCCTGATACACTGCTTTGATAGGCTGGCTGAACCGGGTGAAGGCAGCAGATGGTCTCATACCCCAAAGTGAGATAGGGGCATGACTGTCCAAACATGCTAAGTCAATTCCAGTGAACTGGGCAGATGAGATCAATGCGAGAACCAGTGGTCAGGGAGGTGGTTCTGCAACGCTTCTTGGAAAGCGAAGGGCATGATGAGGCACAGAAAAAGTCATATTCATCCACTGCAACCAAGGAAAACCTCAGCTGTGATGGCTAATCGTACTACTGAACCCAGTTTTCTGGGGTCAAGAGCTGGGCCGTTTTAAAAACACTTTTGCCCAGGTTTCTTTGTGCAGTTCACATCATGGCGTGCACAACAGAACAAGTGCACTAATCTAAGTGTCATTGTTGGATATGGTGCACAACAGCCAAACACTGCACGCAGAACCTGGTCATGGTGAGGTAGGAGACATTGCAGAAGATTAATTAATAGATATGTTTTCTCTTTATTGTTTTTTTTCTTTTCTGAGATGTTTGTGTTGCTGGGACAGCTGGCATTATTACTCTCTGGAAGGTGGCAAGCTAACTTACTGTACTGCTGTAGTCCTTCTGATGCAGGTGTTCCTACCATGCTGTTGGGATCAGAGCTCAACGATCAGACCCAGTGGAGATAAAGTTACAGCAATACTTTTTTCAGTTAAGATGGCACGAGACTTTGGGCAGTGGTGTCACAACTGAAACCTAACTTGGTTTTCCCTTTCCTAGTTCTGATGAAGTGTTTCAGATGTGAAATATTAATTATGTTTCTTTACATACAAATATATAAATCCTCCCTTCTGCTGCCTGCGTGGGATGATGAGTCTATGGGGACTTTGAGACTTTTTTTTTACTGTGCTCATGGTCTGCTCTTTGTCAAATTATGGTATTGCTTTGCACTGTTTGGCCTGCTCAGTGTTTCCAACATTTTCTGTTTTAACACAAGAGATTCTGCAGATGCTGGAAATCCAGAGTGACACACTAAATGTTGCAGGAATTTAGAAGTCAGGTAGCATTTTCATCAATGATTTGATCTGAACCCATTCATCAGGATTTTCTGTTTTCATTTAGATTTCTTTGTCTGCTTTTTTCCTCTGAATTTGTATTCCATCATACTCCTGATTTGTGTGTGGTGCAATGGCTTTGGATTGCCAGGAGCTACATCCTTCATTACAAGGTACCAAGCCCTTTGTGCTGCTCTTTATGTGTCTGGGTTTTCATCAAACAAGGTACTGATAGTCAGGAACTCTGTATTGTTAGTACCACTGAAATTTTGATGGTGAGTGGTTAGAATCTCCTTTTGGAGATTATCACTACCTGGCACATTGTGATCTAAGTGTTACTTGCCACTCATTAGTCCAGGTTAGTGCTGTCTGGGTCTTGCTGTATACAAGCGCCAGCTGGTTCATTTGTCGAGAAGTTACAGATGAAACTCAATATTGTGCAGTCAAAGCCAATACTGAGTCTACTGATATACACAAGCACATGCAAAAAAAACTTACTTGCAGCCACATCAGGGGCAAATGCATCATATAATCTTCATTCAAAAGAAAATGCATAAATTAAAAATAAATAACATACACATTTTACAAACAAGGCAAATTTGAAACAAAAATATACACAGACCAATATGGTCAGAATGTTATGGTAGTAGTTTCTGGATCATTGGGACCTCTTTTGGTACAGGTGTGACCTGTACAAAAAGGACGGGTTACACTTGAATCCTAGGGGGACCAATATCCTGGCAGGGAGATTTGCGAGGGCTACTGAGGTGACTTTAAACTAGAATGGTTGGGGGGTGGGAATCAAATTAAAGAGACTAGGAGAGAGGAGGTTAGTTCACAATTTGAGAAAGTGAGTAGACAGTGAGTGAGGGAGGATAGGCAGGGGACAGAGATCAGGAACACTCAGACCAAAGATGTAGGGGACAAGGAAGAAAAAGATAACAAAGTTGTTTGCTCCGTTAAGGATAAACAGAGAGTAGGAGGTGGAGAATTTCTTAAATGCATCTATTTTAATGTGAGGAGCATTGTAAGAAAGGAGAATGCGCTTAGAGCATGGATTGACACCTGGAAATATGATGTTGTAGCTATTAGTGAAACGAGGTTGCAGGGGTGTGATTGGCAACTAAATATTCCAGGATTTCGTTGCTTCAGGTGTGATAGAATAGGAAGGGCAAGAGGGAAAGGTGTTGCATTGCTTGTCAGAGAATATATAACAGCGGTGCTCTGGCAGGATAGATTAGTGGACTCTTCTAGGGAGGCTATTTGGGTGGAATTGAGGAATGGGAAAGGTGTAGTGACGCTTATAGGGGTGTATTATAGACCACCAAAAGGGGACTAAGAACTGGAGGAGCAGATTTGTAAGGAGAGAGCAGATATTTGTAGTAAGCACAAGGTTGTGATTCTGGGAGATTTTAATTTTCCACACATAGACTGGAAAGCCCATTCGGTAAAGGGGCTGGATGGTTTGGAGTTTGTCAAATGTGTGCAAGATAGTTTTTTGGAGCAATACATAGAGGTACCAACTAGAGAAGGGGCAGTGTTGGATCTCCTGTTAGGCAATGAGATAGGGCAGGTGACGGAGAGCACTTCGGGTCCAGTGACCATAATACCATTAGTTTAAATATAAGTATGGAGAAAGAGAGGACTGGACCTAGGGTTGAGATTTTTGATTGGAGAAAGGCTAACATTGAGGAGATGTGAAAGGATTTAGAAGGAGTGGATTGGGACAATTTGTTTTATGGGAAGGATATAATAGAGAAATGGAGGTCATTTAAAGGTGAAATTTTGAGGGTACAGGATCTTTATGTTCCTGTTAGGTTGAAAGGAAAGGTTAAAGGTTTGAGAGAGCCATGGTTTTCAAGGGATATTGGAAACTTGGTTAGGGAAAAGAGAGGGATCTGCAATAAATATAGGCAGCTTGGAGCTAATGAGGTGCTCGAGGAATATAAAGAATGCAAAAAGAATCTTAAGAAAGAAATTAGAAAAGCTAAAAGAAGATACGAGGCTGCTTTGGCAAGTAAGGTGAAACTAAATCCAAAGGGTTTCTACAGTTATGTTAGTGGCAAGAGGATAGTGAGGGATAAAATTGTCCCTTGGAGAATCAGAGTGGACAGCTATGTGCGGAGCCAAAAGAGATGGGGGAGATTTTGAACAATTTCTTTTCTTCGGTATTCACTAAGGAGAAGGATATTGAATTGTGTAAGGTAAAGGAAACAAGAAGGGTGGTTACGGAAAGTATGACGATTAAAGAAGAGGAAGTAGTGGCGCTTTGAAGGAATATAAAAGTGGATAAGTCTCCGGGTCCGGACAAGATATTCCCTAGGACCTTAAGGGAAGTTAGTGTGGAAATAGCAGGGGCTCTGACAGAAATATTTCAAATATCACTAGAAACAGGGATGGTGCTGGAGGATTGGCGTATTGCTCGTTGTTCCATTGTTTAAAAAGGGTTTTAAGAGTAAACCTAGCAATTATCGGCCTGTGAGTTTGATGTCAGTGGTGGGTAAATTGATGGAAAGTATTGTTAGATATGGTATATATAATTATTGGAATAGACAGGGTCTGATTAGGAACAGTCAACACGGATTTGTGCGTGGAAGGTCAGGTTTGACAAATCTTATTGAAATTTTTTAATGAGGTTACTGAGAAAGTTGACGAGGCTAAAGCGGGGGATGTTGTCTATATGGTCTTCAGTAAAGCCTTCGACAAGGTTCCACATGGCAGGTTAGTTAGGAAGGTTCAATTGTTAGGGATTAATATCAAAGTAGTAAAATGGATTCAGCAGTGGCTAGATGGGAAATGCCAGGGAGTAGTGGTGAATATCTATGTGTCAGATTGGAGGACACTGTGTAGCGGTGTGTCTTAGGGATCTGTACTAGGTCCAATATTGTTTCTCATATATATTAATGATCTGGATGTTGGAGTGGTAAATTGGATTAGTAAGTATGCAGATGATACTAAGATAGGTGGAGTTGTGGATAATGAAGTAGGTTTTCAAAGCTTGCAGAGAGATTTAGGCCAGTTAGAAGAGTGGGCTGAAAGATGGCAGATGGAGTTTAATGCTGAAAAATGTGAGGTGCTACATTTTGGTAGGACTAATCAAAATAGGACATACATGGTAAATGGTAGGGCATTGAAGAATGCTGTAGAACAGAGGGATCTAGGAATAATGGTACATAGTTCCCTGAAGGTGGAATCTCATGTGGATAGGGTGGTAAAGAAAGCTTTTGGTATGCTGGCCTATATTAATCAGAGCATTGAGTATAGGAGTTGGGATGTAATGTTGAAGTTGTATAAGGCATTGGTAAGGCCAAATTTGGAGTATTGTGTACAGTTCTGGTCACCGAATTACAGGAAAGATGTCGATAAATTTGAGAGAGTACAGAGGAGGTTTAGTAAAATGTTGCCTGGGGTTCATCTCCTAATTTACAGAGAGAGGTGATAGAGTGAATGCAAGCAGTCTTTTTTCACTGAGGCAAGGGAAGAAAAAAACCAGAGGACATGGGTTAAGGGTGAGGGGGGAAAAGTTTAAAGGGAACATTAGAGGGGGGCTTCTTCACACAGAGAGTGATGGGAGTGTGGAATGAGCTGCCAGATGAGGTGGTAAATGCAGGTTCCTTTTTAACATTTAAGAATAAATTGGACAGGTACATGGATGGGAGGTGTATGGAGGGATATAGTCCGTGTGCAGGTCAGTGGGACTAGGCAGCAAATAGTTTGTCACAGCCAAGAAGGGCCAAAAGGCCTGTTTCTGTGCTGTAGTTTTTCTTTGGTTTCTATGGATTCTAAATTGGGTTTATTCTTTGGAGTGTAGAAGGTTGAGGGGGGACTTGATAGAGGTGTTTAAAATTATGAGTGGGATTGATAGAGTTGACGTGGATAGGCTTTTTCCATTGAGAATGGGAGATTCAAACAAGAGGACATGAGTTGAGAGTTAAAGGGCAAAGGTTTAGGGGTAACATGAGGGGGAACTTCTTTACTCAGAGAGTGGTAGCTGTGTGGAACGAGCTTCCAGCAGGAGTGGTTGAGGCAGGTTCGATGTTGTCGTTTAAAGTTAAATTGGATAGATATATGGACAGAAAAGGAATGGAGGGTTATGGGCTGAGTGCAGGTTGGTAGGACTAGGTGAGAGTAAAAGTTCGGCACGGACTAGAAGGGCCGAGATGGCCTGTTTCTGTGCTGTAATTGTTATATGGTTATAGTGATTAGCATTTTGTAACTTGACTCAAGAGCTAAATGGTTGAATGGAAGTAACTGTTCTTGAACCTGGTAGTGTGGGACTACAGGCTTCTATACCTTCTGCCTGATGGTAGCTTTGAGAAGATGGTATCCTGACTCCTGACCTTATGATGGAAGGAAGGGCAGTGATGAGGCAGGTGAAGACGCTGGGGCCCAGGCAACTGTGCAGCAGTGATGTCCTGGAGCTGGGATGATTGCTCTCCAACATGTGCAGCCATCTTTCCTTGTCAGGGGTATCTTTCCAAGCATTGTGGTGTTTTCCCTTTGATTCTCATTGGCTTCTGTTGTACCACAGTCAGCATGGATCAGAAATAACAACTCTTCTTCACTGGTATCCAGCAGAGGTGAACCTCAAGGAGGCCTGCTTAATCCACTGCTCTGCTTTGTCTACACACGACTGCGGCCTGGCACAATGCAAACACCATCCATAAATTCGCTGATGACATAACTTTTGTTGGTGGAACCCCACCACCCAGAACATTCCCTCTTCTCATTACTACCATTGGAGAGGAGGTACAGGAGCCTGAAGATGCCCACTCAATTTTGTAGGAACAGCTTATTCCCAGATTTCTCAACATTGCCTCACAATTTTCACACTCTTTTAGCACTACTTATTTATTATATATCTTTCCTAATGTATTCTACTGTATTGTATGTATTGTACTGTACTACTGCTGCTAAAGGAAAATTTCATGACATACAGTATGTCAGTCATAATAAACCTGATTTTCATTCACACTCAGATCTCACTGTTGTCAACCTCTGTCAAGTGCTGACTCAATGTCACTGAAATTCCTCCTCCTCCTTCCCCTCTTCCTTTTCTTCCCCCTCCATCTCCTCTTACTCTTTTCCTCTTCCTCCTTCTCTCCGTGCTTCCTCCTCCTCACCGCCCCACCTCACCTCCTCCTCCCCCTCATCTCCCTCCCTCATCTCCTTCTCCCCATCCTCCTCCACCTTTCCTCCCCTTTCCTCCTCCCCATCCTCTTTCTCCTCATCTCCTTCCTCACCTTCTGCTCCTCCACATCCTCTTCCCCTCATACTCCACCGCCTCCTCCTCCCCTTCCTCTTTCTCATCCTCCTCCCTCACCTCCTCCTCCCCATCCTCCTCCACATCTCCTACCTCTTCTCCTCCTCCTTCTCTTCTCCCTCCCCCTCCTCCCTTTCCTTCCTCCTTCTCCTCCTCCTTCTCCTCTTCCTCCATTCCGTCTTCACCTTCTAACAGCTAGTCCAGCCTTTGGTAGTATCTCATTTCCTAAACATGCACGATTCCAGCAAGAGATTGGGTGGAGCTTAGGAGACGATGGCGCCTAACGGCAACTCCTTTGCTTGCATCTTTGGAAACAGCTCTATTTCTATCTTTTATATCTCTATTTTTCCCTTTCAGGGATCCTTTGAAGTTCCTGACCTGGAGTTACATGCTGACTTCGGTTCTTTGCGGGAATGGGACCCGCTCTCGGGGTCTCACGATCAGCCGCTATTCGATATACCAAGGAATCAGCCTAGAAGACCAGTGCGCCTTCAGGTTTCTGGGATTTCGCGGCTCTGGAGGTAGACAGACTCGAGGTCAGTGCCTCCACAGGAAACTAGTGTGTCATCTGAATACACAGAAGATCGAAAGCAGCTAGCTGGCTGCGTGCCTAGAGACCCTGTCACGGTCCGGTCCATTGACTCTTCATATCAGTTAATTTCCTTTTCCCCTTGTTCTATGGTGCTCCTTGATGAGGGCACCTGATCCTCATCCAAACCAGCAGCAGAAAGACTCCGGCTTAAATCTACTCAGTGCTGGTCCCTCTCCTGAGCTGTGCAACGATGCATGTTCCTGGCTGCCGAGAATAGTGGACTTTCTCCTGAGCCAGTGCGGCAATGCACGTTCCAGGCCACTGAGAATCGTGTACTCTAAGTTGCTTCGGTGCCTGGGATTGCTTTGGGAACTCTGTCGTTTTCGTGTCCGGCTGAGGATTGCTGACCGTTTGCCGCTACTCCGAGTCGGGAATACTGTCTGCTCATGTCCAGCTGGGGATTGCTGGCTTTTTGCCGCTCCTCTGAGCCAAGATACGAATTGTCTGTCATTGTTGGGTTTTGCTGTCTCGTGTCCAGTTGAAGATTACTGACCATTTGCCGCTACTCTGAGCTAAGATACAAATGGTCTGTCTTTGTTTGGGTTTGTCATCCTGTGTCCAAGTTCGAGTCCCAGCTCCACATCCAAGTTCGAGTCCTGGCTCCACATCCAAGTTCGAGTCCCGGCTCCGCATCCGAGTCCAAGTCCAAGTCCAGGTTCTGCGTTCGAGGCCAAGTCCAAGTCCAGGTGCCATGTCCGAGTCCAAATCCAAGTATAGGCTCTGTGTCCGAGTCCAAATCCAAGTCCAGGTTCCGTGTCTAAGTCCAAGTCCAGGCTCCGTGGCCAAGTCCAAGTCCAGGTTCCTGTGGTTTGTTGTCCAATGTTTATGTCTATGTAAGCATCTAATCCTCACTCTCTGGCCTCCCTGGCAACTATTAATAAGCACACTTCTGTTAATGCTACCCCCGTGTCTGTGTCCTGCACTTGAATTCGCCCCCAACGCCCCATTGTAACAGACCCAAGTTCAATGGGCACAGAGCTTGGAAAAAGGGATGCAACAGACCTTTAACATTGTAAATCAGTGAGTTGTTTTTTATATCTCCCCTCTGGCTATGAAATGGGGACATCTCTTTTTTTCTTACTAGGGAGAGCGAGAGCCTGTGGTATGTCGAATTACCAGGTGAATGAGTAGTCTTTGGGGTACTGCAAATCTGTGTCTTTATTGACGCTTTGCTGCACGCTTCAGTGCTGGGTGCGGGGGGGCCTGATGCTTTTTTGCTGGTGGGGGAGGGGGGTTGTCACTTTGCTACTGCTTACATGTAGGAAGGGGAAGCTGGGGTGGGCGGCTTTGGGGTTCTAACATTTAACTGTCATTCATTCTTTGGGACACTCCTCCATTTTCATGGATGGTTGTGAAGAAAAAGAAATTCAGGATGTATATTGTATACATTTCTCTGATATTAAATATACCTTTGAAACCTTTGAAACCCTGCCAGGCTACATAATTACTCAGCAATAGACCATTCCATGAAAAGTTTCAAATTTCAGCAACACTTAGATCGCCTCTATTACAAAAGGTGCCAAAAGAAATAATCCAGAACCTCGTCATGACTCTGTCTACACTTCCGACTGCCTTCAGAGAGCAGCAAACATAATCAAGGACCACTCCCAACCTGCTCATTTTCTCTTTCCCCTCTCTTTGTGCAGAAGATATAAAAGCTTGAGAATGTTCAATGGCAGCTTCTATCCTGCTGCATTTGATCCTGAAACAGATGTCTTATACACTAGAAGATGAGCATTTGAACTCCCAATCTACCTTATTGTAGTCCTTGTATTGTATTTGTCTAACTGCACTGCACTCTCTCTGTAACTCTACATTCTGCTTTTCCTGCACTCATGTATGGATTGATCTGCCGAGATGGCACACAGATAAAAGCTTTTAACTGTATCGCAGTATGGAATGATGGAATGATCTGCCTAGATAGCATGCAGCTAAAAGTTTTTCACTGTATCTCAACCAATTCCAATTTCAAAACCTGTAGGTGGTCCACAACCTCTTTATGTAGCAAAGATTAGGATCCCTTATTCATTTAGTGTTGTACTTGACCCCTTGGGGTTCAGATTCAGTGCTGCTTTGGGGCCAAGCTCTACTGTTTACTGGAGGATGCAATTGAAAGATGGCAAATCTGGTTCCAAAGCAGACTTGCACATTGATTCTGACCATCTGCCTGCCAGTGGTGAGTGATACTTGCATTCCAAGGTCTGTCTGTCTTGGGATGAGGCACAGGTCTGCCTTGCGATGAGATTACCAGCCATATAAAGGAAAAGATTCAAGAATCTTATCAATGACCTCCTTGAAGAAATGTGCCATCCCTACTGATTCCTGGGAATTTCTGACCCAGAGCAAGGAGGAGTTAGTGTGGTATTGGGAAAAATGACCCCATCCGCTGGGAGCACACAGTAAATCATAAATCATGGGAGGAATGCACTAGTTAGCCAATTACCCATGCCACCAACCAGCTCCTGCCTCACCTGTGAGCACAATTTCCACCTTGGATCTCATCAGCTACCTCAGAATTTACAGCACTGCAGTGGAAATGAGTCACCTTCGATCTCACAGGACTGTCTGAGACAAAGGTTTGGTTTATGTGGACAAAGCTCTTTGCCAAATAATATTCTCCATAGGTTCCATCAAACAGCTTTCTCAAACAATTTCAGAGCCCCTTCTTAATCACAGTATGTCCTTGAGGCAATAAAAAAAATCTGCTCTGTACAATCCTATGCTTCTATGATTTTCTCTACAAGCATTTGCCATTGAGTTACCTGAAAATAGTTTCCTTTGAGATGCAGGCATATTAAATTCTGCCAAAGAAAAATCCTCTAATCTGAGTGTTACAAAGACAAAATGGAATTAAATTGACATCAAAGTCCATCTCTTTAATAATAATGGAAGAGGAAGAGGAAGAATAATAATTCCTTGTGGCAAAACAGGACCAGGTGGTTAACACAAAAAATGATCAAAAATACATTATAAAAGACCAATAAATTCAAGTTTATAAATGTAGAAAATGCCAAGAGAAACCAGAAACAATCAACATATTACTGGGTCCTGTAGCAGTTTAACAGAATCTGATTACCTACACAGGCATAACCAAGTAGCAAACATCGGTCATCAAAATCTTGCTTTAATATACAAACTCATAGAAGAAATCACACCTTACTATAAATACATGCCTGATCCAGATTTAGATTCAGAATACCACCAATTACATTACAACTGATCAGTTATTACAGATGGGACAATCCATGATAACCAACCAGATATAATAATACAGGATAAATAAGCAGGAACAACTTATATCATAGGTACAGCTATTCCAAACACACATAACATACAGAAATCGATAATTGGAAACACTAGAAACGTACTGAATTAAAGGAGGAAATTGAAAGACTCTGGAACATGAATAGGGTAAATATTGTCCTGATATCTACAACCAGTATCATCTCAAAGGCACTACAGAACAGCATTAAACGATTCGGGCTACACAGCAGTATCTATGTAAATCTTCAGAAAGCACCAATACTACAATAGTCCGGAAGTTCCTAGCATTGAGAAACGAGCGTGCTTGGCTATGCCCTCAACTCAGGTTTTACCAGCTTGAGCTGAGAAAAAATGTGTTTTTATAATAATAATAATAATAATGTTCCTCAAGGTTGTCATAGCCAGGGGAGGTGGTGGTATAAGCTCCCACTACGTATTAAATGCTCCCAATAGCCTCAAGTAATCTCTGCCAACCAAGTCCAACTCCTGACCTTCATGTGTGGCTTAGTTACTAATTCTGGTGAAACCATTTCTACTGACAGCACAATAGGCAAAGATGGCTTACTGGTGCTTTAAAACCAGTCACTTTGGACAAACGGGCCTCATCAGCCATGGTTATCAGCTCATCGAGGAGAAGGAAAACTCTGATCTCAAACCTCTACTGCCTTGCTGCTATACTCACTCATAGTCACGGCTTCAGGAGTAAACCTCAAGGAAAAATCCAGAGCTGGAGTCCCTAAGGCAGTTCTATGTTGAGTTCAATACTGACTGGCAACTGCTGCGATACTACTGGTGTCAAACTGTATCGGTTTATACCGGTCATTTGGGTTCATCAGCTGCATGGAGAAGGGGGAGCCTGGTACATGGGCAACAACTTGCTCTCCGTATTGTACTGCCCTGGCTTGTGTATTATGTAGACAGCCGGGACACAACATCCATTGTTGACCCTGATCTACAGAGGGCTTCAATGTGTAGAAATCATTAAAAAGAAACTATTAACTATCACATCTTGGAAAAAGGACAAGGTGTAGTCATCTGCCTTGAGGGATTAATTCCCCGAATGAAATTGCAATTAGAAGATGCAAAGAGGATAATACCATAATCATTATTTTCATTTGATGTCACAGACCTTTTTAAGCACTCCAGCAATTAATTTCCTGAATAAGCTGA
The DNA here is from genome assembly GCF_963921235.1 of Mobula hypostoma. Taxonomy (NCBI): domain Eukaryota; kingdom Metazoa; phylum Chordata; class Chondrichthyes; order Myliobatiformes; family Myliobatidae; genus Mobula; species Mobula hypostoma. The sequence goes on from NC_086110.1 coordinate 8,566,919, forward strand.
CAAGGAAATGGTGTGTGCAGAATGATACAGCAAAAAACACCAATCTGTTTAACCTGGAGTACAAATAATTCATCATAACAAAAGTAGCATCTGCATAAATTAGCACTGTAGTGAAATGCCAATTACAGCTTTTGAATTTAGTCACTGAAGTAAGAAAGTTCTGTAACTTTTTGAGAAATATTCCCCATGTTTCATCTGAACCCACTGAAATGGAAGATTTATGGAAGACATTAACCCTCAATAGCTCAGCAATTAAGACCATAGACTACAAGACCATAAGACATAGGAACAGAATTAGGCTACTCGACCCATTTCACCATGGCTGATTTATTATTGCTGTCAAGCCTATTCTTCTGCCTTCTCCCTGTAACCCTTGACACCCTTATTAATCAAGAACGGATCAATCTCCACTTTAAATATATCCTATGTTAAATGCTTGGTTAACATTCTTCCTGTTCACTGATTCAGAGCCAGGCTGGACCAGAATGTACTCAGTTCGGGTGATGGTCTGCACTTCAGTGATTTGACTGGAGGTTCCTGGCTAGCACTCTATTAAATTACAGGGGGTGGGAGTTGATGCATTTGAGATGAGATGTCTAAAGAATGGTTTCTCAGGTGCAGGGTCCATTCTGCTATTTTGCAGAGCATTAGAAAATAGGAGCTGGAGTAGGCCACATAACTCTACTGTTCAATAAGACTGACCTACTCCAGACATCCAGACATCATCTCCTTTTCTCTGCATGTTCACCTCCCCCTCCCCCCTGCACCACCCTGCACATCTGATCTTTAAAAAAAAGTATCTCCTTCCTCTTTAACTATGACTTAGCCTCCCAAACCCTCTGGAGTATAACATTCTGGTGGCTCATCGCCCTTTCTGTGAACTAAAACAATGCTTCATTGTGTCCTTCCCGAACCAGCCTTCAATAAAAGAGGCATTACCCAGCTTGATTGCTTTTCCTGGCATTTTGCTGTGCAGAAATTGACTGCAATTTTGTTCTTTTGACATTGCAACATCTCAAGTGTACTTCATCATTTGCCAAGCCTGTTAAGCCCTCTTTAATTCTTTTCTACCATTGAAATCTCAGATACTTCAGAATAAACCCAAGGACTGGAGTTAAATCCTCCATAATTATTATAATTACTCATCCCTTCTCATATCACCTGACCGCTGGAGTCTTTTATAATTCACAAAAAGATGCATCTGAATTGCTGCACAGACTTATTAGGTAGAAAATGAATAAGCCAGTAGAAACAGCAACACAGCATAACTGAGACAGTAAATGACCAAAGAGTTAATCTTAACACCTTTTCTTTTGCTGACTTCCTTAGCATCTCTTTCTCACCCACTATGACTTGCATCACTTTTGGTAGATTACACAGTTTTTATGGTACAGGCTGAGAAATAGGCTAAAAAAAGACATACAACATAAGTTGTTTAGGCAATGTAGCAGAGGGGGAATGTGGTGTTCATGAGGTGTCCAGGGAGAGGTAACACCTCTGGAGAAGGGGCCTGGCGTCTCCATTCTGGGGAAGCATGCTCACCCATGGCTCCAAGTAGCTGTTTGCATGGGACAGCAGAACACCTGAGTGCACTGCTTCAACAGGCAGGCTAATTGAGGTGAGGGTAGCCAGGTGAGACAGGTCGTAGCATGCAAGATCAGCTCAGCTGGACTGGGCAGATGAGATCTATAGTGAGATCCAATGGCCAGGAAGGCAGTTCTACAATGCTTCATGCAGAGCAAAGGGCACAATAAAACTCAGGAGAAGTCACGGGTTTGCACTACAAGCAAGGAAGGCCCGTGTGATGAACGCTTGTAAAACTAGACCCAGAATTCTGACGTTGAGAGAGTGGAACTGCCCCAGCGTAATGGATTTTCCACTTTAAAAATTCTCCTGCACAAGTTTCTGCATGCAGTTCACACCTGAAGGAGGACTGCACAAATCTAACTGTCATTGTTGGATATGATAGATCTGCGGGGGAAATATAGATTCTCCAAACTCCTGACAAAGGGTACAGCAAAGTCACCATAGCACTCAGATTATTTCTCCTGCAGAATGAGATGGCTCAGTAATGCTATTACAGCTCTAGCCTGGGTTCAATCCCCACCACCCTCTGTAAGGAGCTTCTATGTTTTCCCTGTGATCATGTTGCTTTCTTCCTGGTGCTCTGGTTTTCTCCCACATTCAACATTGTAGGGAAGGTAGGTTACATGAGTGTAATTGGGTGGTGAAGGTTCATTAGGCCAGACATGCCTGTTTCTGTGCTGTATCTCAAAATAACAAAGTAGAATGCAAGGAGAGGACGTTGGCAAAATCAAACCAAGTAGGGAGGTCTTTGAGCACGACCATGGGAGGAGTTATTCAATCTCCTTCATTCAGCACTGTCGTTACATATAGGCAGAATAAATGTAAGGAAACTTCATCCTGGAATGTAACTCACATGACCAGTTATGAGGAAGGGGGATTTGAAACGACGTAGGCATGGTTGGCAAAGAAGTTCCAGGCTGCACAACAGCATCAGACTATCTGTGCCTCATTAAAATGCTTCCAGTCAGCTGCTAATATGAGGCCTCAGGTCCTCCTGGGTACAGGAAGGAGAACAGCCGGATTGTGGGTAGTGGACTGGGGAGGGATCAACTGACCCAGCAGGGCAGTCTGACAGAGGGCTGCAGGATGTCTGCGCTGGGGGCATTCCTCCTGCTCCTAGCCTGACGCAGTTTAAGATGCCACCGGCGAAGCCCAGTGAATATTTGTTGGCAGCAAACAAAACAAAGAATACAACAAAATACTTTATTAACCACACGTTTTCTGGTTAAATTTATGGTAAACCATTACTGAAAACAATGGAGAGGTGAGCAAAGACAAGCCTGGGTCGAGGGTCAAAGCAAGTGGGTACAAGGTGAAGTTGAGGTGAGGCTGAGACATAGTTGAGGTGTGCGGAGATGAGACAAAGTCTGGGCAAGTGGAACAGAGGCAGGATTGAGCCCCATCCAGCTAACCTGAGAGCATTGTTTGATAGATGTAAGCAGGCCTATTTGGAAAAGTCAGATATGGGCCGAAACATGGCGTGGGGTCCAGGCCTGGAACATTTCAAAGTGACAGGGCCTGGTCCTAGAGAGAGAAATGACCTGATGTTCTGATACTGGGCCGGAAAGATTGTTTCAGGACCAGACGGGGGTCGAACTGGTTCTGCTGGCTGTTCCATGACATTGACTTGGTTCTGTGCTCTGCCTACTCTGGGCCCACTTTTTTCTGAATGCTATTTGCTAACTTTTATTGTTTGCACGATTTGCTTTTTTTCTCTCTACACTTTGGGTATTTGATGGTCTTCTACCTTTATGGATACTTTTGGATTTCTTTGTTTTGTGGCTGCCTGTAAGGAGACAAATCTCAAGGTTGTATAATGTATAATAAATGCACTTTGAACTTTGAACTTCTTAAAAAGGCAAGAAGCTGATGATGTCAGAAACCTGAACTGAAGACAAAGAATGCAGGTCAGCCAGCATCCACGGTGGGAGAAGCAGAGCTAATGCTATAGGAGGGTGACACTTCAGACTCAGATTCAGATTTGGATTAATTTATTTATCGCATGCAATTGAAATATACAGTGAAATATTATCAACCAATGATATGCTGGTGACACCCCGCAGGGGTCACATTCCAGCACCAACATAACGTACCCATGATGCTCAGCAGAACAACTGCGAAGGAAAACAGGACTTATCAAGCAACAACAAAAGAATCCCTGTTCCTTACTCTCTCTTACACACACACACACACACACACACACACACACACACACACACACACACATACTCACTCACTCTCTCACTCCTTTAATCCAAGGACAGGCCCTCTTGAGCCTCCAGCCTTCAGAGGACTCATGAATTCTCACTTCGATTTCATGACCTTCCACCAAAATAGAAGCATTGGCACTGTTTCCCTTCCCACAGACACTGCATGAATGGATTTGTTGACTCAATTTCCTTCTACACCAGAGTTTCCCAACCCTGGACCCCTCGGTTAATGGTAAGACTCCAAGGCCTAAAAAAAAGTTGGGAACCTTTGTTCTACACAGATGCTGCTTGACTTGCTGGGAGTTTAAGACACTTCCTGCAGTTTCTTCTGTCTCTATGAGAGAATCCTTCTCCAGGATTTAGGATAAGGTCTAAGCTACTGTCTTTTCTCTAGGAAAGCAACATTCAGACAAAGTCAACCTTTCAGAAAGCAACAGAAATATTACCTTATAAATTCTGTCCTGGTTTAGGAATTTTCCTCAGATCCATAACTTGATGGTAGTTTCCAGAAGCAGCCCATATCTTCAAACTTCATTATTATTTCTGATCTCTGTAAGTAGTTTAATGATGGTTGCTCCTACATCCTCCAATGTTCTAGAGGACAGGAATGTTTTCCATAAGTTTATTATCAGTCGGATTCTTTAAAGATCAAACAAAATGTACAAGAGTAAAGAGTGATAAAAAGAACAAATTCATACTTTCCAACAAAATCCTGGCAGTGGGGAGGGGAGCGAGGGGACCATGCTCTCTTCTCACTGTTGCTATTGGGAAGAGGGTACAGGAGGCTTAGATCCTGCACCACCAGGTTCAGGGACAGTGATAACCCTTCAACCATCAGACTCCTGAACCAGTGTGGATAACTTCGCTTGTAGGGTAACATAATTGGTGGAAATATACATAATTCACAACCACCAATTTTAAGTTGGGGTTCACTTTAAGAGGCTGTCTGACGTGATGATGTAATTACGTAAAGGGGTTTTAGCATGGTTTTGTTCAGGTTTAAGTGTTCAATAAAATGGGTTACAGCTTTTCTTAAACATGGAATACCTCACTTTGTTCTGTGAAAACCTTCACACTCACCTCAATACTGAACTGATTCCACAACGTACAGACTCACTTTCCAGGACTCTACAGCTCAAGTTCTCAGTATTATTTATTTACTTATTAATTTATCATTATTTGTTGTATTTGCACAGTTTGTCTTCTTTTGCACATTGCTTATTTGTCAGTCTTTGTGTGTAGTTTTTCATCGGTTCTGTTGTATTTCTTTGTTCTACTGTTAATGCCTGCAAGAAACTAAGTTTCAGGATATATGCAGCGATATATACAGTTTGTGTTTGATAATGAATTTACTTTGAATTTTGAACTTTGAAGTGGATGATAGACAGAGGCAGACAACTGAGAGGGAGATGAAGTGAAGTGTGAGGTGTGAAAGTTTGAGACAGGGGTTCATGCTGTTTCCCATCAATATATTCTGTACTGTAAGCTTCTTTAAAGATCAAACAAAGTGTACAGAAATAGAGTAATAAAAAGACAAAATGATTACTCTCCAAGAAAATCATGGGAATATAGTGAGGGTGCGTGTAAGATATTGTTATCTTCTGTGGCTAGAGCACCTGTTAAAACTGCCTGGTAAGAGTACAATCCCCATCTTTCTCTGTATTAATTTCTGACGGATGAACAGGTTGTTTGCAAATATTTGTAATTGGTTTATTATTGACACGTGTACAAGATGCAGTAAGAAGCTTTTGTCTAGGTGCCAGTCAGGCAGGTCATTCCATATCTGAGTACAAGAAGGTTATGCAAAGGACAAAAAGTTATGTTTATAATGTGGACTAAAATGTTATGGTTACAGAGAGAGTGTAGTGCAACTAAATAATAAATCCAAGGTCATCATCAGGCAGATTGTGTGGTCAAGAGTCTATTTTACTGCACTAGGAAACCATTCAATAATCTTAAAACAGCAGGAAAGAAGTTGTTCTTGAACCCCATGGTTCATTCATTCAGGCTTTTGTACCTTCTGCCCGAAGTGAGGGGGTAAAAGAAGAATTCTGGGGTGGGTGGTGCCTTTGGGCTGCTTTACCAAGGCAGCAAGAAGTGTAGAGAGAGTTTGTGAAGGGACGTTGGTTTCTGTCATGTGCTGAGTTGTGTCTATAGCTCTGTGCCATTTCTTGTGGTCACAGGCAGAGCAGTTACCATGCCAAGTTATGATGCAACTGCACTGAAAACTTTCTATGGTGCAGCAATAAAAATCAGGGACAGCCAGGAGGAACATACCAAATTTCTTTAGCCTCCTGATGAACTCAAGGCACTTGTAGTCTTCTTGGCCCTTGCATCAACCTGGTTGGACCAGGACAGGCTGTAAGTGATGCTCATTCGTAGGAACATAAAGCTCTCTACCCTCTTGACCTCAGCATTATTGATGCAAACAGGAGCACGTACACCACCACCCTTTCTGAAGTCAAACAGTCAGAATCAGGTCAGATTCAATGTGACTGGTAAATTTGTTGTTTTGCAGCAGCAGTGCTATGCAATAGATAAAATTACTATAAATTACAATCAGAAATGAACATAACAATAAATAATAAGATATATATAATTAATAAAATTAGTCATGCAAAAAGAAAGCAAAAAATGATGAGGAACTGTTTATGGGTTGGTCCATTGTTTGTTCAAAAGTCTGATTGGAGAGGGGAAGCAACTGTTCCTAAAATGTTGAGTGTATATCATCAGACTTCTGTATCTCCTCCCTGACAGTAGCAATGAGAAGAGGGTGTGTCCTGGGTGATGAGGGTCCTTAATAAAGGATGCCGTCTTTTTGAGGCATAGCCTTTTGAAGATATCCTTGATACACTTACCTGCTGGGGGTGGCACGGTATCATAGCAATTAGTATAATGCCATTACAATGCTAGCTTTATGATTGGGGTTCAATTCTCACCACTGTTTGTAAGGAGTTTGTACGTTCTCCCCATGACTGCGTGGGCTTCCTCTGGGTGCTCTACATTCTAGAGATATGCAGGTTAGTAAGCCTGCTGTATTGGTACCAGAAGTGTAGCAACACTTGTCAGCTGCCCAGCACAATCCTCGCTGATTTGATTTGATGCAAATGATGCATTTCACTGTATTTTTGATGTGCATATGACAATAAAGCTGATTCTTATCTGAACACCCAATGCACCATATGCTAGAGCTTAAGTTCAAAAAAAATCAAGAAATTGTGGAGACTTCAAGGATGATGACAGTAAATAAGGGAAGAGTGGCAATGGGGACAACAGAAAGGGAGGCAGATGATTTGGAGGGGAGGAGGTCTGTAATCAGTATTGCAGGAGGAGGGGAGAAAGCCCAAGAGCAGGATCGGCTAACGAGGCATGAGTCGAGTGGCAGATGTCAGTGGAGTTGTGATTGCGCTAAGAAGCCTTGCAATGAGCGGCAGGTCAATTCCTTCTTTGGTGAGGTCTTGAGGGAGGACCCTCCTGTTCTTCCTGGTATACATGGTGCTAAAAACGATGCTTAATTTGCACAAAATGCTGGAAGAACTCTGCAGGTCAGGCAGCATCTATAGAGAGGAATAATCAGTCTACTGTTTATTCCTACGCAGCACACACAAAATGTTGGATGAAATCAGTAGATCAGGAAGTATCCATAGAAAAGAATAAACAGTTGACGTTTTGGACTGAGACCCTTCTTCAGGATTAAGAAAGAATGAGTTAGATGCCTGAATTAAAAGATGTGGGCAGGGAAGAGGCTAGCTGGAAGGTGATAGGTGAAACCAGATGGGTGAGAAAGGTCAAAGGTTGAGAAGAAGGAATCCGATAGGAGAGGAGAGTGGACAATTGGAGAAAGCGAAGGAGGAGGGAACTCAGGGGGAGGTAATAGGCAGGTGAGAAGAAGTAAAAGGTCAGAGTGGGGGGGGGGGATTATTCCTCTTCATAGATGCTGCCTGATTTATTGAGTTTCCTCCTCCCCATTTCCAGCATATGCAGAATCTCTTGTGTTCTTAATTTGCAAAATCAATTTGTGCTTTCTTTTTCCAACTCGGCATCTCAGTGCTTGAGGGACATCTTTAGAAGCAATTTTTAACCTCTCAACTCACTAGGGAACTCCAAGAATGAAAGTTAATCAAATAAACCACCTCTCCAAATACGAAACTCCAGTATCCTCAATCTACAGTAACATTATGTAAAATCCCAAGCTCAAGTAAGGGACTCATTCATCATGTTCAATACTTAACTGCTTCTTCCATGTCCAACCTGTTCCTGTCTCTCCCAGCGTTTCAGCCTTAACTTCATAAATCATAAAACCAGAAAATGCTGAAAATACTCAGTAGGAGGCAGCATCGGTGGAGAGAGAAACAGTTAACATTTCAGGTCTGAGACCATTTATTAAAACTCAATTTCATTGTGCTCAAGACTTGAAGACTTGAAATATCTACAAATGTGTAATTGTCCTTCATCATTGTTCTTCATTTCAGCTCTTTCTTACGCTGACAGTTGAACATTACCACATCAAGAAGTCAGAGAAAATGAAATTCCACTTGCTCCCAAGACAGATTCTTCTGCATACAGTTTTCAAAGATCTGTTTAAATCCTGGGGAATTAGTCAGTTAGACAATTTGTCTCAATCTCCGAGGCTGAATAAATCATGTAAATGAAGAAGTTTTAAATAATAATGAAAAAAGACAAATTCCATGTTTATACCTTAGCCTGTGTGATATTTGGAGAATTGGAGTGAGGGTGGTCTTAATAAACCCTGACATCTGTCGATTCAGTTATCTCCATATGACTGGAATGTTTGAGAATGAAACTTGAAAAGAGTGTCATGAATTCTAGCCAAAGAAAGTGCCAAAATATTGGAAAATTTATAGGGAAGTTATTGTGTTTTGGAAGTCTAAGGTGAGTATTCCCAGTGTTAGATCACCAGTACTGGTAAGACTGAGGAAAATAGCCTCTATGATGAAGTCAAACTAAGACAGTCAGCTAAGAATGTAATAAACCAAGGGATAGAGGGTGACAGAATTCAGATCCATTGAACTTGGAAAGGGATAAAAAGTGTTTAACTGGCATGTAGATAGTCACGAATCAAGGTTAGAAGTGCAACCATTTCAAATACACTCTGCTGCCTTAGTAGTCAGTTATTTTTGTTTGTATTTAGCACCCTTTGCTGGTAGTTTTGTATAGCAGTCATTTAGGCATGTGATCTGTTGATGACATCATCAGTAGGCGTCGAGATGGTTCTCCATGTAGAGTTGAGGGAGAGCTTGTGCCTTTACATCCAACATCATCCTGACGTTCATGCCTTTGAAAGCATCATCACTATGTAAAAGTAATCTTTGGGTTTGTTATTTATTGATGTATATGCATATTTCCACAAATCAGAGATATTTGAATGGTCTGTGTGCAGGTAAAATACAGATGGAATATTCATGCGGGCCACATGTTCTGGCTAACCTGTAGTGAGAAAATGTGCATAAGATACATTGTCTGTAGCAACATCTTGCTTACCAGTAGCCTATCTTTATGATATATTTGGAACTTATTTGTATACAGTATCTTGTGTATTATTTTGTATCATTTGTGGTATACTTAATGCTTGCCTTGTACTTAGCATAATGGGAGTTTGGACACCTTTTGATTGTATGTTTTTCTTTCTGTCAGTTTTACCCTACTGCCAGTTGCTACATTAAAGAAAGTCAACTTGGAACGTCTTTGTCAGTGTAGTAATTGGGGTTGGAGTTCATTTGCCTGTCAATTCATGCAAGGCTTGTGAAGAGGACAGGACATACACTCAGAGGCCACACTATTAGGAGAGGAGTGGAACCTGGTGTGATCTTCTGCTGCTGTAGCCCATCTATTTCAAAGTTTAACATTTGTGTTCAGAGAGATTCTTCTGCATACCACTGTAGTAACGCATGGTTACTTCTGTTATTGTCGCCTTCCTGTCAGCTTGAACGAGTCTGGCCATTCTCCTCTGACTTCTCTCATTAACAAGGTGCTTACACACAGAGAACTGCTGCTCACTGGATGTTTTTGTTTCTTTTTACCATTTTGTTAAATTCCAGAGACATGTAAAAATCTCAGGAGATCAGCTGTTTGTGAGATATTCATCCCACTCCGTCTGGCACCAACAATCACTTCATGTTCAACGTCATTTAGATCATATTTCTTCCCCATTATGATGTTTATTCTGAGCAACAACTGATCCTCCTGACCATGTTTGTATACTTTTATGCATTGTGTTGCTGCCACATGATTAGCTGATTAGGTATTTGCATTAAGGAGCATGTGTACAGGTGTACTTAATAAAGTGGCCACTGACTGTACATTTGGGTAAGAAACCAGCCTCAGGATGAAAAAGGCAGTCAAAATTTGCCAGCCATTTTAATACTTTATTTTTATTACATAGAAGAAAACAATAAAGTAATTGGTCAGCTTTGAAACCAACTGGACTCTTGTTATTTTAGATGAAAGAAGCCAATTTTCTGTATCATTTTTTCCTGGTTGGAAGGTAGATGTGCAGAGTCAAAATATTTCACTCATCTAATTTCAATCACATTAGTAAATGCTGTCTGCTGTTGTTTGTTGCCATGACTAGTCCTTCATCATGGTCTGGTCATTCCCTCTTGCCTTATAATTATCAATGAGAATACAATTTTCTCTAAACATCAGTCAAAGGGCCCAGACGACTCATGAAGTGGCCCAAAACTGCTGACAAGAAAGAGTGGGAAACCATCAACAATGACTTGATGAAAATTTTGGAGCAATTAAAAGGAACAACAGAAAATAAATTGGATGCAATGGGAGATGTCATCTACTGCTACGGGGGAGAGTTGTTTGGAGTCGGCGTAAGAAAGAGTAGAAAACCATCATCACCACCAATAAAGTTCAGGAAGCAGCAGGAAATTGAGTGAATGGTTCGAGAAAGGAGACAATTGAAGAAACAGTGGAAGAAAGCCCCAGATAGTGAGAGGGAAGGCCCCAACAAACTTCAAGCAGACATCAAGAGCCAGCTGGCCAGCTGGCAAAGTTGCAAAGAGCTGAGAATCTAAGGAAACTGTGCAGAGAGAAAGAACAAATAAGAACACAGTTCGACAAAGACCCTTTTAAATTAATTAAAGGTCTCCTCACGCCAGAAAAAAGTGGAACTTTGAAAACTTCAAAGCAGGAACTGGAAGTGCATCTGGAAAAGATTCAAACCAACTTTAAAAGGCAGAAACATTCCATCCGACGTCCTGCCAATTCAGCCCCCCACCCACCACCTTGATTTTGACCCTCCAAAATGGAGAGAAGTGGAGAACGTAGTCCAATGGGCAAGAGCAGCATCTGCTTCTACTCTTTCTCTGGAGGTTCATGAGGGTAGTGTGGCAGAGGCAAATAATACACAAAGCATGGCCAAGGGCTGGCGATGCCCTGATTCCAAAAGGAAAGGATGCAGAAAACATCAGTCAGCGTCGACCAATCTGCCTTCTGAACATTGAGGGGAAAATTTTCTTCACTGTAATAGTACAGAGGCTGGCCAGCTACCTGGAGAGAAACAAGTACATTGATACATTTGTACAGAAAGCAGGAATTCCAGAGTTCTCCAGCTGTTTGGAACGTACAAGCATGATATGGCACCAGATCCAAGCAGCTAGGAAGGACAAAAGAAATCTCTATGTGATCTTCCTGGACCTCACCAATACACTCAGCTCAGTCCCCCATGCACTCCTCTGGGAAGGATTTGACTCTTTCCAGATACCAGGACCCACCACAATGCTGGTGAAGTTGTACTTTCAAGACCCGCAAGTCTGCTTCACAACAGCAGATTTTACCACAACATGGCAGAGGCTGGAAGTAGGCTTTAAGGTAAGTTGCACTAGATCACCCCGGCCTTCACAATGGCCATGGAGGTCATTATCAGGGCTTCAAAATGGGTGATAGGTGGTGAACGAACAAGTACTGGTCTTCATCCTCCCCCTATTAGGGTATACGTAGATGATATAATAACACTGACCACTACTGCAGCATGCACCAAGAGTCTACTTGGAAAGCTGCAGGAAAACATCAAGTGGGCCAGAACGAAAATCAAACCCAGCAAGTCATGAAGCATCTCCATAGTCAACGGAATGCTGAAAGACATGAAGTTCTTCATTGGTGATCCCAATTCCAACAGTGTCTGAAAACCTGTCAAAAGCCTGGTAGGAGGTACAATGCCAGCCCACGGACAAAGAGCAGATGCAGCAATAGAGCAACACATCACCAACAGCTCTGGTGCTTACAGTTTGGACTCCTACCCCAGGTGATGTGGCCATTCACTGTCTATGAGGTTTCACTAACAATCGTGAAGAAGCTCGAGCGAACCACCAGTTGTTCGTAAAGAAGTGGCTTGGTGTCTCAAGGTGTATCAGTAACATCAGTCTCTGTGGTAAAGGAGTCCTTGAACTACCTTTCAGTGGCCTTACAGGGGAATTCAAGTGTTCTAAAGTCTGTCTGCAGAAGACACTTGAAGACTATCATGACAAGACAATCAGTAACACTGCACAGACCTTATCAACTGGAAGTGGACGGCAGATGCTGCAGTGTAGTAAGCAACAGCAGCCCTTAGACATAGAGGCATTGTGGGGGCAAGTCCAACAGGGCAGGGGCGGCTTTGTGCCACCAACCTCAGGCCAGCTTGGTCCTCTGGTCCAATTCATTACAGATTGTCTACACCATGGAACTCACTGTACCCTGGGAGGATTCAGTGGCTGAAGCATTAAGCGCAAGAGGCTACGCTATGCAGATCTAGCAGCTGAAGCTCATTGACGGGGTGGGAAAACAAACATTTATAGTCACATCCACCATCATATTGCTGAAGGAGCTAGTGATCCATGGTCAGACTCTACAGCCAACCATCAGAGACACATCAGAGACTGCAGAAAGAAGCTCTGGATCAAGCAAGCAGTCTCTCCTGTGCTCCAAGATAGCATCAAGAGATTGGGAAGCCACAATGAGGGGTGACTCTGAGGCACCAGAAGTCCTCAGAGGTGTAGTGGGCTAATCGATGAATCATCAAGGAAGTAGGGTGTCCACTTGAAAACACCTGCGTGTCAACCCCGTGCCACTCCCAACATCAAAGTCTCGAGCAAGTGCCCACGATCGATTGGCATGAGGGATATTGACACCTTATCCTGTATTTTCACTGATTTTCAAACTTTAAACTGGGGAGTCAACTTATAATGATGTCACTATGTGTGCAGTGGGCACAGACATTAAAGACACCTGAACTAGTTTCGTAATGGAAGGTAGATTGCATTACAGCTAATTACAATGTTTTTCATATCAAGGGGAAAGCAAGATATTTATGGACAATGAAAAGATGCACAAAGAAGGAGCTCTGAGGATGTAGGCTGGATGAGGAGGAATAATTTCTGTCGGGGTGGATAGGTGATGATAATATGCCAAGACTGTGTTACTGATACATAGACAACTCTATCCTGGACCCAGCACAATCTATTTGGAATCTGATCATCAATCTTTCTGTTGCTTTAATGACTCTGTTGGTAATTGTGTTTCCTGGTGGGGTATTAGATTTGACTATCAAGACGAAGACATATAGGGCTGTGAGTGAATTAAGTTGCCCAGCCTGGGGATTACTGGGATCACTAATAGCCTTTGTGATCTTGAACTAGCATAAAATGCACACATTTCTGTATAAGAAGGATATGATTAAGTTGGAAAGAGTGCAGAAAAGATTCATGAGGAAGTTGTTGGTTCTTGAGTTATTAGAGGCTGCATAGATTGGAAATGTTTTTCATGAAGCATAGGAAACTGAGTTATAAATTCCTCAGGGTTATAAATTCATGAGAGGTATAGTTAAGGTGGACGGCCACTGTCTTTTCCCAGAAAGGGGGGTTCTAAGTACAAAGGACATAGAGAAGGGAAAGGTTGAAAAGGGACATAAGGGAAAATCTTTTACACAGGGGGTGGGAGGTACATGGACTGATTTTCCAAAGGAAGTTGTAGAAGCGAATAAATTGCAATGTTTAAAATACACTTGGACAAGTAAATGGCTAAGAATGATTTAGCAGGCTAGGGTCCAAACTTGGGCAAGTAGGATTAATTAGACCAACCTCTTGGTTTGCATGGATGTGTTGGGCTGAATAGCCTGTTCCATGCTACATAGCTGTATGACTCCAGGTGGCACAAGGAAGAAGCGGATAGTGCTCCTGCCTCATTGCTCCACAAGCCCAGGTTCAACCCTGATTTCCAGTGTTGTTTGTGGGATGTTCTCAGTTTTCTAATTGTGACCCTGTAGGTTTCCACTGGGCGCTCTCGTTTCCTCCCACATTCCAAAGATGTACAGATAGATTATAAATTATTGTTAAATAGCCCTTGCAATAGTCCTTGAGGATAAGATTACCTACAGAGGTAAGACAACAAAGGCTGCAGGTCAGCCATTCAGCCCTAGGACAACATATGTGCGTCTCAGCAGAGGACAGCAAATTAAACAGAGAGGGAGATGGCACAGCGAGAGTACAACGTATTGCAGGGATTCCTCTGTTTTGAAAGGGTGTGATAAGACCATAAGACATAGGAGCATAATTAGGCCATTTAGTCTGCCGAGTCTGCTCCACCATTCCATCATGGCTGATCCTGGATCTCACTTAGTCCCATACACCTGACGGGGGGAATGTTTCATTAAGAGCTATTTTGTGAATTGAATAGACTTGGCTAAACACACTAGGTATGGAGAGTGGTGTTATTTGTTACAGCAAGAATTAGATACGGATACTTACTTTAAAATGGTGATGGCATTTCGGGGCAAGAAGTAAATACAGCTCTCACAAATGTCAAAGTAAATGTATTTTCAAAGTATGTATGCTACCATATACAACCTTGAGATTCATCTTTTTGCTGGCATTTACAGGAAAAATAAAAAAAACAATAAAAGCTTTGAAAAAACAGAAGAGATTCTCCAGATGAGATGCTGTAAATCCAGAGAAACACACACAAAATGCTGAAAGAACTCAGCAGGTCAGGCAATATCTTTGGAGGGGAATTAACAGTCAACACTTTGGGCTGAGACCCATCATCAGTACTCATCAAAAACAGTACTCATCATCAGTACCCATCATCAGTACTCATCAAAAACAGTACTCATCATCAGTACCCATCATCAGTACTCATCATCAGTACCCATCATCAGTACCCATCAGAAACATCAAAAATTTTAGAAAACCTATACACAAACTACAAGAAGACATTTTACAATTAGAAGAATAAATAATACTGAGAAAATGAGTTGTAGGTTCCTTGAAAATGAGTCTTTAGGATGTGAATCAATTTAGAGTTATGGCAAGTGAACTTATCCATGTTGATTCAGGAGTCTGACGGTTGTAGGGTAATAACTGTTCCTAGTGGTGAGGGACCTGAAGCTTCTGTGGCTCCTGTCCAATGGTAGTGGATGGTGGGGGGTCCTTGATGATGGATGCTGCTTTCTTGATGTAAATGTGGTCACAGAGGGCTTTGCCTGTGATGCACTGTATCCATCACTTTCTGTAGCCATCTCCATTCCTGGGAATTGATGTCTCCAAACTAGGCCATGATGCAACCAGTCAGGATATCCTCTGATGATTTTTCCAATGGAGAAATACTCAGTTACTTAGATTTAAATGAAATGGTCCTGATAAAGAAGTCAGCAGATAACACAATAAACTGGTTAACAGTGAAGGAAAAAGTATAGAATATCAGATTACTTGGACAAAAAATTAATTAATAGAGTTTCTTGTATTGAAGTGTATTACAATGCATATAGGGAGAGGAGGCAGGACAAGGGAATATGCATAAATGCAAGGAAATTGAGTAGGGTAGAGGAACAGAACTGTAGAATCTATTGTCCCAGATCCTTGAAGGGCGCTGGAAAAGGTAATAAGGTGGTTTTAATGCACATAAGATGCTTTTTATTGTTACCATAGATACAAAATCATGCAAATTATTATGCTGGTTCCTTAAGGATGCCAGAGTTAGGGGAGGTAATGTGGATAAGCTCCCACTACCTATTAAATTCTCCCATTGACATATATCTCAAATAGTCTTGACAACCAAGTTCAGTTCCGGGCCTTCACGTGTGGTTTAGCTACTAAGCCCAGTGGAACCGTTTTTGCTGAAAGGAGAAGAGGCAAAGGTGGATTACTGGTGTCTTAAAACCAGTCACTTTGGGCAGACGGGGCTCATCAGCCGTAGTTGGCAGCTCATCTAGGAGAAGGAAAACTCTGATCTAGAAAATGGCTAACACAAGGGGGCATAGATTTAAGGTGCTTGGAAGTAGGTACAGAGGGGATGGCGGGGTAATTTTTTCACACAGAGAGTGGCAGGTGTGTGGAAGGTACTGCCAACAATGGTGGTGGATGCAATAGGGTCTTTTAAGAGACTCTTAGATAGGTACAAGGAGCTTAGGGAAATAGAGGCCTGTGCAGTAGGGTAATTCTAGGCAGCTTCTAAAGTAGGTTACATGGTTGGCACAACATTGTGGGCCAAAGGGCCTGTAATGTGCTGTAGATTTCTATGTTCAATCTCAAACCTCTGCTATCTTGCAGCTGTACCCACTCATGGGACGGCTTTGAGAATAAACCCTGGGGCAAAAATCTGGAGCTGGAGTCCCTATGTTAAGTTCAATGCTGACTGGCAGCTCCTCGGATGCCATTGGTGCTGAGTTGTGTCGGTCTCAGCTGCTCCTTTGGATTCCTCAAAAGTGTGGAGAGGGGAAACAGCTTGCTCTCCGTATCGTACTGCCCTGGTGTGCGCATTCAGTTAGAGAGCTGGGACACAGCATCCATGGTTGTCCCCGACCAATGTACAGTGTACAGTACTGATTTGATCACAGTCTCAGTTCTGGTCAGCACATTACAGGGAAGGTGTGGTTGCATTGGAAATGGTACAGAGGAGATCCACCAGACTGTTGCTAGGATTGGACAATTTTAGCTGTAGGAGCAGGTAAGCTGAGTTTGCCTTCTTTGCAACACACACAAAAAGTGCTGGTGAACGCAGCAGGCTAGGCAGCATCTATAGGAAGAGGTACAGTCGACGTCTCGGCCCGAAACATCGACTGTACCTCATTCTATAGATGCTGCCTGGCCTGCTGCGTACACTAACATTTTTTGTGTGTGTTGTATGAAATTCCAGCATCTGCAGATTTCCTCATGTTTGCTTTCTTTGGATGAGACGAAGCAAAGAGGAGATTTAATGGGGCTGTTCAAAAATTATGAAGGATTATGGAGGGGCTCGATAAATTAAACAGGAAGGGGCCATTTCTCTGAACTATGTCAAAAATAGAGTGCACCAAGTAAACGCAAACACGAGGAATTCTGCAGATGCTGGAAATTCAAGTAACACACATCAAAGTTGCTGGTGAATGCAGCAGGCCAGGCAGCATCTCTAGGAAGAGGTACAGTCGACGTTTTGGGCCGAGACCCTTCATCAGGACGAACTGAAGGAAGAGCTAGTAAGAGATTTGAAAGTGGGAGGGGGAGGGGGAGATCCAAAATGATAGGAGAAGACAGGAGGGGGAAGGATGGAGCCAAGAGCTGGACAGGTGATTGGCAAAAGGGATATGAGAGGATCATGGGACAGAAGGTCAAGGGAGAAGGAAAAGGGGGAGGGTGGGAAAAAAACCCAGAGCTTGGGCAAGGGGTATAGTCAGAGGGACAGAGGGAGAAAAAGGAGAGAGAGAGAAAGAATGTGTGTATATAAATAAATAACAGATGGGGTATGAGGGGGAGGTGAGGCATTAGCGGAAGTTAGAGAAGTCATTGTTCATGCCATCAGGTTGGACGCTACCCAGACGGAATATAAGGTGTTGTTCCTCCAACCTGAGTGTGGCTTCATCTTGACAGTAGAGGAGGCCGTGGATAGACATATCAGAATGGGAATGGGATGTGGAATTAAAATGTGTGGCCACTGGGAGATCCTGCTTTCTCCGGCGGACAGAGCGTAGGTGTTCAGCAAAATGATCTTCCAGTCTGCGTCGGGTCTCATCAATATATAGAAGGCCACATTGGGAGCACCGGACATAGTATATCACCCCAGCCGACTCACAGGTGAAGTGTCGCCTCACCTGGAAGGACTGTCTGGGGCCCTGAATGGTGGTAAGGGAGGAAGTGTAAGGGCACGTGTAGCACTTGTTCCGCTTACAAGGATAAGTGCCAGGAGGGAGATCAGCGGGGAGTGATGGGGGAGACGAATGGACAAGGCAGTCGTGTAGGGAGCGATCCCTGCGGAAAGCGGGTGGGTGGGGGAGGGAAAGATGTGCTTAGTGGTGGGATCCTGTTGGAGGTGGAGGAAGTTACGGAGAATAATATGTTGGACCCGGAGGCTGGTGGGGTGATAGGTGAGGACCAGGGGAACTCTATTCCTAGTGGGGTGGTGGGAGGATGGAGTGAGAGCCGATGTGCGTGAAATGGGGAGATGCGTTTGAGAGCAAAGTTGATGGTGGAGGAAGGGAAGCCCCTTTCTTTAAAAAAGGAGGACACCTCCCTCGTCCTGGAATGAAAAGCCTCATCCCGAGAGCAGATGCGGCAGAGACATTGGCTCAATGGAAGAAGCCAAAGAGTGGTAGTAGAGGATTGCTTCTCAGGGTGGAGGCCTGTAACTAGTGGTGTGCCACAGGGATCAGTGCTGGGTCCATTGTTATTTGTCATCTATATCAATGATCTGGATGATAATGTGGTAAATTGGATCAGCAAATTTGCTGATGATATAAAGATTGAAGGTGTAGTAGACAGTGAGGAAGGTTTTCAGAGCCTGCAGAGGGACTTGGACCAGCTGGAAAAATGGGCTGAAAAATGACAGATGGAGTTTAATACAGACAAGTGTGAGGTATTGCACTTTGGAAGGACAAACCAAGGTAGAACATACAGGGTAAATGGTAAGGCACTGAGGAGTGCAGTAGAACAGAGGGATCTGGGAATACAGATTCAAAATTCCCTAAAAGAGATATAGGGTAGATAGGGTCGTAAAGAGAGCTTTTGGTACATTGGCCTTTATTAATCAAAGTATTGAGTATAAGAGCTGGAATGTTATGATGAGGTTGTATAAGGCATTGGTGAGGCCGAATCTGGAGTATTGTGTTCAGTTTTGGTCACCAAATTACAGGAAGGATATAAATAAGGTTGAAAGAGTGCAGAGAAGGTTTACAAGGATGTTGCCGGGACTTGAAAAACTCAATTACAGAGAAAGGTTGAATAGGTTAGGATTTTATTCCCTGGAGCGTAGAAGAATGAGGGGAGATTTGATAGAGGTATATAAAATTATGATGGGTATAGATAGAGTGAATGCAAGCAGGCTTTTTCCACTGAGGCAAAGGGAGAAAAAATCCAGAGGACATGGGTTAAGGGTGAGGGGGGAAAAGTCTAAAGGGAATATTAGGGGAGGCTTCTTTACACAGAGAGTGGTGGGAGTATGGAATGAGCTGCCAGACGAGGTGGTAAATGCGGGTTCTTTTTTAACATTTAAGAATAAATTGGACAGATACATGGATGGGAGGTGTATGGAGGGATATGGTCCGTGTGCAGGTCAGTGGGACTAGGCAGAAAATGGTTCGGCACAGCCAAGAAGGGCCAAAAGGCCTGTTTCTGTGCTGTAGTTTTTCTATGGTTTCTGTGGTTTCTAAATCATTATCTAGAGTACACATGATTGTTACATGAGGAAGAGAGTTCATTATCAATCTCTGTATCCAGCTTTGAAATATGATACACCACACTTTCATAAAGTCTACAACAAATTTTTCACTGGTGTTAAGCATTTACATGGAAGTGATACATCTAATGGATATCCAGAAGATAGATTGTACAACAGGATCTAATTTGATTAAGAAAATATTACTGTAAATTATCATTTTGACAGTTTAAGATTGATTAAGGAGCCTAATAGATGACACTTAACAGCACAGACTTCAATAGAATTAATGAACAGAAGTTTTGAATCTATTTTGCATTTACAATAAGATACAAACTGCTTGGCTGCACACACATGAAGTCTAGCATGTTAAGGCAAAATTAAATTTGAGAAGGAAATTCTACCATTGTAAGTATGGGTGGGCAGATTTTCACTTCTGAGATGAAAGACAATGCCCAGATATTGTTCCAAAGCATTTTTTTTTGGCACTATCGCAGGATCGTTGGTCATCCTACCAAATATAGCCGAATTGGACCATTTGGCCCATTGAGTCTGCTCCACCATACAATCATGGCCGATCCTTTTTTCCCCCTCCTTACCCTGACTCCCTGGCCTTCTCCCCATAACCTTTGATGCTGTGTCCAATCGAGAACCTATCAAGCTCTGCTTTAAATATACCCAGCAACCTGGCCTCCACAGCTGCCTGTGGTAATAATTTCCAAAATTTCACCACTCTTTAGCTAAAGAAATTTTTCTGCATCTCTGTTTTAAATAGACACCCTTCTATCCTGAGGCTGTGCCCTCTTGTCCTAGACCTTGGGAACTATCCTTTCCACATCTACTCGGTTTGGGCCTTTCAACATTCAAAAGGTTTCAAGAAGATTGCCCCCCCCCCCATCCTTCTAAATTCCAGCGAGTACAGACCCAGAGCCATCAAACGTTCCTTGTATGATAACCCTTTCATTCCTGGAATCATCCTTGTGAACCTCCTTTGATCCCTCTCCAATGCCAGCACATCTTTTCTTAGATGAGGAGCCCAAAACTGTTCACAACACTCAAGGTGAGGCCTCACCAGTGCCTTATGAAGCTTCAACATCACATCCCTGTTCTTGCATTCTAGACCTCTTGAAATGAATGCTAACATTGCATTTGCCTTCCTCACCACTGACTCTACCTGCAAGTTAACGTTCAGGGTGTTCTGCACAAGGACTCCCAAGTCCCTTTGCATCTCAGATTTTTGGATTTTCTTCCTGTTTATAAAATAGTCGGCACATTTATTTCTACTACCAAAGTGCATGACCATGAATTTTCCAGCATTGTATTTCATTTGCCACTTTATTTTCCATTCTCCTAATCTATCTAAGTCCTTCTGCTCCTACCTGTTTCCTCACCACTACCTGTCCCTCCACCAATCTTCGTATCATCTGCAAACTTAGCAACAGAATAATCTATTCCATCATCTAAATCATTGATGCACAGCATAAAAAGAAGTGGTCCCAACACCAACCCCTACGGAACACTCTAGTCACTGGCAGCCAACCAGAAAAGGATCCTTTTATTCCCACTGGCTGCCTCCTACCAATCAGACAATGCTCTAACCATGCCAGTAGCTTTCCTGCAATACCATGGGCTCTTAACTTGGTAAGTAGTCTCAAGTGTGGCACTTTGTCAAAGGCCTTCTGAAAGTACAAATATACAACATCCACTGTATACCCATTATCTATCCTATTTGTAATCTCCTCAAAGAATTCCAGCAGGTTTGTCAGGAAAGACTTTCCCTGATGGAGACCACGCTGACTTTGTACTAACTGTGTCACCAATTACTCTATAACCTCATCCTTAACAATTGGCTCCAACATTATAGACTTACTGGTCTATAATTTCCTTTCAGCTGCCCTCCTTCTTTCTTAAAGAGTGGAGTGACATAAGCAATTTTCCAGTTCTCTAGCACTAAGCCAGAGTCCAATGATGTTTGAAAGATCATTATGAATGCCTCCACAATCTCTACTGCTACATCTTTCAGAACCCTAGGGTGCAGTTCATCTGATCTGGGTGGAAAAAAGAGAGAAGGAAAAAAAGAACCCCTACTAACTAAAACAGGAAAAAAACCCTGCTAACAAAAAATGACTGAAAAGAAAAATAAAACCCATTGGGAGCACAATCCCGGAGCTATATGTCATACAAGCTTCCATAAAAGAAAAACATCAATCCGCCAACTCAAATCCATTTAAACAAGAATCAGAAAGAAACCATCTTAATTAACTCAAATCACTTTAATTTTTCTTCTTATTATTGATATATTGTTTAGCTCTTTGGTAATTTGGTAATTTAATTCCTTATTGTACATATTGACATGTTGACTTGATTACTTTAATGTATTTTTTGTTGATCTTCAATAATAATTAATAAAAAAGATTTAAGAAAATGAAATGATCTGGGTGACTTATGTATCTTTAGGTCTTTCAGCTTTTTGATCATCTTCTCTGTTGTGACTGCACCCACTTCTCTTCCCTCACACCCTTCAACATCTGGCACACTACTAGTGTCTTCCACAGTAAAGACTGATGCAAAATATTCATTTAGTTCATCTACCATCTCCTTGTTCTTCATTATTATTTCTCCAGCCTCATTTTCTAGTGGTCCTATATCCACTCTCATCTCTCTTTTATTTTTTACTACTTGAAGATGCTTTTACTCTCTACTTTTGTACCGCTTACTAACTTGCTTTCATATTTCATCTTTTCCCTCTGAATGATTCTCTTAGTTGCTCTCTGTAGGCTTTTAAAAACTTCCCAATCCTCTACTTTCCTACTAATTTTTGTTCCGTTGTATGCCCTCTCTTTTGCTTCTACATTAGTTTTGACCTCACATGTCAGCCATCTGAGTATTTATCATTTTGGAATGCATCTATCCTGCACCTTCTTCATTTTACTCAGAAACTCATGCCATCACTGCTCTGCTGTCATCCTTGCAGCATCTCCTTCCAATTTACTTTAGCCAGCTCCTCTCTCATTCCACTGAAATACTGCTATGTTAGACTTTACTTTCACCCTATCAAATTTCAAGTTGAACTCAATGATATTGTGATCACTGCCTCTTAAAGCTTCTTTTACCTTAAGCTCCCTAACCACCTCCAGTTCATTACTTAACACCCAATCCAGTATAGCTGATCCCTTAGTAGGCTCAACAATAAAGTGCTCTAAAAAGCCATCTCATAGGCATTCAACAAACTCACTCCCTTGAGATCCACTACCAACCTGATTTTTCCAATCGATCTGCATGTTGAAATCTCCCATGACTATGATAACATTGCCGTGTTTTAATTCCCGTTTCTAATCAGTGGTCCACATTCCAGCTACTGTTGGGAGGCCTGCATATAACTGCCACCAGGGTTCTTTTACCTTTGCAGTTTCATAACTCAGCCCAGTGACGGCACCAGAGATTTTTTCTCGCTGGTGCTACAGTGGGGCTGAATTATTCAGTGATGGTGCTGAGGGATGTGCTATATGGTAATATGTATTTGCAAGGCCAGAGGCGTGGCGTTAAAAAGTCAGTTTCAAGCATTATGTGTCTACTCTAAATGCCTCTGTTGATTCACAAGCAACAGCAATTGATAGATCTAATATAGAAGTGAACTGTGACAGGGTCAACAGCATCGGAGACAACCCGGGCTACACAGAGCATAAACAAACAAACCAACAGAGCATCCGACCCACAGCACACAACGTGAATCACGCACCAATCCTGCAATCAGCATCAAATGTGTGCTTTTCAACTGAAAAACACAACACTAACCCACAATGTTCACTGCTATTCGCATTACATAGACAGATAATGCCAAAAGATATGCCGTTATTAAAGTGAATTAAGGCAAACAACAGATGCAAGGCTTTACTAGAGTTGGACTAATCGTACTCTGACCATGCAATACCTCAATTAATTTGGCTATTGAAATTAAAACAAAAATTAACAGAATCACCGCTTGGAAGTCTAAGCAAAACCAGTAAGCTTAATAGCAGTAAATGTAATACTTGAGGATTTGCAGGAAACATAAAGACTACGGGGTATCCACCACAAAATAATAATAATAATCAGCATTAGTCTTGGCCCAAATTTTTAAAAAATCAACTGTGTGCTTTATACAAACCATTGATGTTTTCAGAGAAGCACAATCCGTCTGTTGTTGTGATTGGTGGCGAAAGCATCAGTGATTTTCTGGATGTCAAGTGCTTTGGTCCTCCGGCTGTTTATGGCCGACAGAGCCAAGTTGCTGTTCCGAGCATCGCCGCTGCTATTCCTTAGGTAGTTTTTGACGCGTCTGAGGCAAGAGCAACTCCATTCGCATGAGGCAGATGTTACAGGCAGAGTCAGTGATATGCAGATTAGTTTGTATAAATCTATAAATGCATTGCGGTAGGGTCTTATTAGAGCTAGAAATTCCACTGTGTCATTCACTGTATGTCCTTGCTTTTGTTTTGTTTCCAACAGACGCCGAACCTGATGTAGCTCTGTAGTCAGGTTCACTTCAGTCACTCCATAGTATTGGGCCATTGGCCAAAGACAATTTTTGTCTAGGAAGAACTTGTGTTTGGGACTCAATGCTGAGACTCCAGTCAGAACACACCCAGTCTCAATTGAGAACCGTCTTTTCATTTCAGTCAGAAGTCTGTCTATAACTGGATAGAAACAGTGCTTGCAAAGATCATCAGAGGATGTGACAGGTGTGTGTTCAGTTTGGGCCTCAACAACAAAATCATGTAGGCAGCGGGGTGGCTGGGCCTGTCTCCTTTCATGTGGTCTGCTCTGTATACCGGCCTTGATGCACAGGTTCCTAGCTCTTGTCTGAATTTCACTCCATGATTCCTCTCCCCGTTTTGCT
Source organism: Mobula hypostoma (assembly GCF_963921235.1). Classification (NCBI taxonomy): domain Eukaryota; kingdom Metazoa; phylum Chordata; class Chondrichthyes; order Myliobatiformes; family Myliobatidae; genus Mobula; species Mobula hypostoma. The sequence continues at coordinate 8,591,225 of NC_086110.1, forward strand.
GAGAGTGCATTGATATAAGACTGATCCAAGTCCACAGCAGATGAAAACTCCAAACTGGGAGATTGTAGTTGGTCTGATATGAACTTGGTGACTCGGAATAAATCCTCAAACAGAATGAGAAGTAAAGCAAACTGCTCGTCAATCAGTCCATTTACAGCTCTGGCCTCCATTTTCCTCTGTGCATTTGGTTGACCCATAATATTCTGTAGTGTAGCTAGAATGACAGGGAGTGATTTCCTTATAGCCCACAAAGCTGTATACTGCCATGCCCAGCATGTATCTGACAATTTCTTCAAATCCACGGGCTGTGCAGTTGATTCCAGTTCTCTCTGTTTCTTCATGAAAAGATTGTGGGCAACAGAGTTTGAAAAGAAGTTGTAAAGCAGCTGCACAGTTTAAAAAAACTCACCCACTTGTGGTACATTGCTCACAACATCCACTAAAACAAGGTTAAGTCTGTGAGCACGGCAGTGTATATATAATGCCTGCGGGACCTCTTTCCTGAACCTCTCTTGTACCCCGTTATTGCACCCGGACATCGCTGCCACCCCATCATAACAATGACTTATACATGCGCTCTTATCAATAACACACCGGGCGAGTGTCTGTTCAATGCTTTTAAGAAGCGACTCTGCGTCCAACCCTTCTGCTGGAGTGAAGTGCAAGAATTCTTCAAGCACTGTTTCGTTATTCAAATACCGCACCACCACTGGTATTTGCTCCTTTTTACTCAAGTCTTTACTTTCCTCCACCATGATGGGAAAATGTCCAGCCTCCTTGATTTCTGCACTTATTTGACATCTGACCATATCTGCCACAATACCCATAATTTCATTTTGGATATTGTGATGGGTGTTTTTTGCATTTCCAGGATTGTCCTCTATTTTTTTAGCTACAGTCTTATCAAACTTCCCAATTACACTGAGCAGCTCAACAAAGTTTCTCCTATTGTCAGATCCATCATTCTCCCGGTGTCCTCGCTGGGCAATGCCTTGGCACACAGTATAGCGTAGAGACTCAACCACTGCTCTCATATACTCACGATTTTCTTAAACAATCTTTGCGTGTCCTTTATCAAGCATATTTCCCAATCTTGAACCATCTTGTTTACTCAATCTTAATTTGGCCCATGACTCCATAGCAAACTTATGAGCTGCACTTACGTGGTGGGTTTTGAAAGCTGTTGTAGCTTTCCGCCAGTTGCGGTAACCGGTGACAGTGAAGGTAGACTCAGAATGGAACCCATGTCCTCCACACAGGAAATGCCTGCATGCGAAGCAGAATGTAGTATCTTTTGTGATTGAATATTCCAGCCAGGAGTACAGGTCAAACCAGCCACGAATAAAACTCCTTTGCTGATTGCCAAACTGTTGCGAAGGGTACTTTTTCAATGCTGGCCGACGGGGTCCTTCCTCAGGCTGCTGGCTAACATCGCTAACAGTATTCCCACTTGCTCTAAGAGCAGCTTCATCCAAGTTCTCTTCCGAATCCCACTCCATTTCTTGTTCCTCTACTTCGCCCTCACACTCCTTCAATGCTGTCGTCCTCATCCCCACTTACTTCTTTCTACATGTCACTTTCAATTAAGACAGGCTCTGGATGAGGTCGTTTTCTGACTAAAAATTGAACCATTTTTCACACCAGCCAAAATAATGCACGTGCCAGGCCCATGCTCGCTTGTAAAAGCACAGTGCGTGTGTGTGTGTGGGCGGGGGGGCATCCGTTAGTCTCGCGAGACCATGGATCTGCGCCTGGATGTATACTATCAATCTCTTGCGTGAGTGACATCACCACCTTAAGTGATCTTAGATCAGCTTAACTGATCTGAGGACAGCAATGGCAAGACATTGACAACGAACGAATAAGCAGAAGTGTAGAATGGATCTGACAGAATATATAATTTTATTGCTGCTTGGGTGCTATGGTAATTGGGGGCGCTGTTTCTCTAGATCAACTGGAGAAACAAGCTGTATTCAAAACTATACAGAGAAAGCAAAGCAGCTGCAATTTGTATGTGAAATTTCAGTTAATTTCTTGGTGGTGATACGCTGGTGCTATTGTAATTTCTGCTGGGGCTATAGCACCAGCTAGCACCACCTTAGCGCCGCCCCTGACTCAGCCTACAAAGATTCAACATATTCTGATCCTATGTCAGATCCTTCTACTGATTTGATGCCATTCTTTACCAGCAGAGCCATGCCACCCCTCTGCCTACCTTCCTATCCCTCCAATACAGTGTGTAACCTCGTACATTCAGCTTCCAACTACAACCATCCTTCAGCCACAATTCAGTGATGGCCACAACATCATACCTGACAATCTGTAATAGTGCAACAAGATCATCCACCTTATTTCTTATACTCCGTGCATTCAGATATAACATTTTGAGTAACGTATTTGCTCCCCTTTTTGATTCTGTATCCCTAATGCACTGATACTCACCCTGCTGGCTGCAATTTTGTCCTATCATCTGCCTGCCCTTCCTGACACTTGAGCATAAAAGGCTGAGAGATGATCACATAGAAGTTAGTAAAATTATGTGAGGCATAGATAGGACAGATTAAATCTTTTTCCCAGGTGATGGGATTCCAGAACTAGAGGGCAAGGATTTACCTAGAAGGGCAGAAGTTTAAATGGTTGTGAAAATCTGGATTGAGCTGTCAGAGGAGTTGGTGGAGGCAGATTCAATTGCAATGATTAAAAGACATTCATAGAACATAGAATATTACCGTACAGGCATTTCAGCCCATGCTGTTGTGCCAACCTTTTAACCGACTGTAAGATCAAATTAACCCTTCTCTCCTGCATAGCCCTTCATTTTTCTATCATCCACGTGCATCTTAAGTATCTGGCTCTACTGCTAACTCAGGCATGGCATTCCATGCACTCACCACTCTCTGAGTAAATGACATATCTTTGACATCTCCACTAGTCTTTTCTCCGGCCATCTTAAAATTGTGCCCTGTGGTATTAGCCATTTCCACCCTGGGAAAAAGCCTCTGGCTATCCACTCGATCTATGGTTCTTATCATCTGGTACACCTCTGTCAAGCCATCTCTTATTCTCCTTTGGTCCAAAGTGAAAAGCCCTGGCTTGCTCAACCTATCCTCTTTGGATATACTCTTCAATCCAGGCAGCATCCTGGTAAATCTTCTCTACACTCTCTTCTAAGGTTTCCACATCCTTCCAGTAATGAGGTGACCAGAAATGAACACAATATTCCAAGTGTGGTCTAACCAGGTTTTATAGAGCTGCAACATTACCACACAGCTCCTGAACTCAGTCCCCTGACTGACGAAGGCCGATACGCCATACACTTTCTTAACAAACCTATCAACTTGCACAGCAACATTGGGGGATCTAAGGACGTGGATCTCAAGATCCCTCTGTTCCTCTACACTGCCAAAAACCCTACCATTATCCCTGTAAACATAGGAAAATTACAAAACTATATAACATTTTGAAGGCTTGGATAAGTAGGAGTGATCAATATTCTTTAGCAAAGGGGTGGGCAACTGGGGGACACTCTCAGTACCAATCTCTCTCCCCATACCCTCAATTCCACTCTAGATTAAATGCCTCTCCATCAGCTTAATGTAGTTAGACATCACAGTTAGTATAAGCTGAGTGAAAGGGGTCATTTCTGTTGTGTACTTTTCTTTGAATCTATATCTGCTCAGTACAGCTGAATGTAAAATGTGGCTGACAGCCCTTTTATTTAATGAAAATCAGAGAACTGCAGAGAGATAACAGAAAATTCTGGAAACTCTCTGCAGGTCAGGTAGTATCTGCAGACACAGGAAAACAGTTTATGTTTCAGGTCAAAGGCCCTTCATCAAAAGTGTGAAAGTTGCAGAGCTGTTATCAGTGGGGAGCTTCTCTGCGAGTGTTCCTCCCTTGCTATTAACTCCTGAAGGTAACTTAGGGATGGACAATAAAGGCTGGCCTTCTCAGGACTGTCTGCATCTTGAAAATGAATAAAGAGGATCAATGCAGCCCAAAGGCAATTGGGAACGTGTGTTACATGCTGACCGGCATCATTGGTATACATCCTACATATTAATCACCCATCGTTGCCCAGCGTATCGTGTGCACATGTGCTTAGTGAAGGTTACCAACTTACATACGTCACCAATTCCCACCACATCTGCATGATCTGCATACAAAAATAACCTCACCCACTTGTGTTGCAGCCACTGTAATGGCAACCATCAACAAGAATACACGCCAAGCAAAGGTGGCAACTGTGTTTGCAGAATTTCCTCTAAGAGACTTGATGATTCTGTAAGAAATATACTGTAAAATGACAGTGCATAGAGAAGAACATGGCAAGAACTATTGTTTCCACTTGGTGTGTGCATATAGTATGTCCAATAGCCACTTCTGATAGCAAAACACTGGAAACTTGAAGCAGTAATCCCAGAACATGCCCAGTTTGGATTGGTAGGGATCCTTTGAAGAAACCTGGAATGAGTGTACATCAGAGGGCAGGAAAGGGCAGAGCCAGACAGCATTGAAATGTGAATGGCAGACCCTCCCGAAGCCTACAACCTCCCACCCCACGCCACACAATACCAACTCGTCTTATCTCACCTGACCCAGTCCTAAGCGACATCATATCTTTTCATGACATTAAGGTTTTGAAGAACAACACCTGTACTACGAGAAAGTCTTTTACTTTACTGTTCCAAGGACTTCGGTGTTTATGTTCCACACAAACAAACCTCTGGCCCTGGTTCATTTCCAGCTCTCCACATGTTTATCCTGCTCCCTGCTTAAACACTTAATTATTATTATATTTTATTTACTGTTTAGAGATGCAGTATGATAACAGGGCGCTCCAGCCCAATGAGCCTGTGCCACCCAATTACACCCATGTGACCAATTAACCTAATAACCCACGTGTGTTTTGGAATCCCACATGGCCATGGAAAGCTCCTTACAGACAGCGGTGGGAATTAAGCCAGTGTCGCTGGCACTGTGGTAGTGGTTTGCTAATCCCGTCGCTACTGTGTCAGACTAAGTGAACACAGCTTATGCTCAGACTTGAGTCTGCATTTATCTGCTTCAGGTAATGGTCTGTCAAGATGTTCCTTCCAAACACTGCCCACTGTTTTGAGGGTTGCTCATTCGAAGCAAAAGGAACAACATTTGAATGGCTAGAACTATAAATGTAACATCAGGGAAGAGGCTGTGCAGCATCCACACCAGCACCATTAGACTCAGAAATATTTACTTCACCTTAGCCATCAGGCTCATCAACACCTCCACCCATTAATCCATGAGACCATGACTAAGAGCAGAATCAGGCCATTTGTCCTATCTAGTCTGCTTCGCCATTCCATCATGGCTGATTTATTACCTCACTCAATCCCATTCTCCTGCCTTTTCCTCATAACCTTTGATGCCCTTACTAATCAAGAACCTATCAATCTCCACTTTAAATATACCCAATGACATGGCCTCCAGTGCTGTCTGTGGCAGTGAATTCCACAGATTCACCACCACCTGTCCAAAGAAATTCCTCTATCTGTTCTAAAGGGTTGTCTGTTCTGTTCATTTCTATTCTTCTAATCTACTTCACCCACCCCCCGCATACCATCACAATATGCACAACATCTAGTCACTTTATGTACATACAATCAATCCTTATATAACAGTTGCTGTACATTGTGTTTTATAAGATTGCTTTTATATTTACATTTATTGTGTTGTTTTTGTTTTTTTTATGATTTTTTTGTGTTTTATTGTGTTTTTATGGTGCTTTGGATCCAGAGTAGCAATCATTTCGTTCTCCTGTAGAATGACAAGAAACTATCTTGAATATACAAACTATCTTTCTTGAATAAACTATCTTGAAACTATCTTGAATAAACTACCTTGAATATACTAACTATACAGAAGAATGACAAGAAACTATCTTGAATCTTGAATCTTGTTTAAGCAGCTAGGCCATTCAGTCCCTTGCAATTGTTTTGCTAGTCAACTACTCCATGGCTGAACCTTTACCTTAGTGCTACTTAACTTCACTAAATCCATATCTCCTGATTTCCTCAGTATATTAAAATATTCTGTCTACAAAATTCTTAGCAATTGAGTTTTCACAGCCATTTTTGATAGAGAAAGCCAAAGATTCATTATCTTCTGGGTGAAGAAATTTCTTCTTGTTTATCTTATGAATGACTTATTTTGGTCCTGTAATTCCCTGGTCCTGGACACCCCAGTCAGGAGAAATGTCATCCCAGTGCCTGCCTATCAAACTTGTATGTTTAAATCACTTCCGAAACTCTTCTAAACTCCAGACGGTATAAGCTTCAGTGAGCATGTCCTCCTAATCTGTATATCTATGATATATCCTAGGAAGTAATCTGATAAACTTTTGGGGCACTAAATCAGTCCATGCTCACATAAACACTACATACATATATATATATGTAGAACATTAGAACACAGTACAGGTCCTTTGGTGTCCTTTCAACATTCGGTAGGTTCCAGTGAGATCTCCACGCATTCTTCAAAATTCCAGTGAGTACAGGCTCAAAGCTGCCAAATGCTCCTCATATGTTAACCCCTTCATTTCTGGAATCATCCTTGTGAATCTCCTCCTGACTCTCTCCAATGACAACACGTCCTTTCTGAGATAAGGGGCCTAAAACTGTTGACAATATTCCAAGTGCAGCCAAACTAGTGTCTTATAAAAATTCATCATTATCTCCTTGCTTTTATATTATATAGTTTATATAATAGATGCCAACATTGCACTTGCTTTCTTTACACAGACTCAACTTGTGCAAAGTCCCTTTACACCTCTGATGTTTCAACGTTCTCCCCATTTAAATAATAGTTTGCACCATTGTTCCTTTTTCCAAAATGCATTTTCATACATTTCCCTACACTGTGCTCCACCTGCCACTTTTTTACCCATTCTTCCAATTTGTCTTAAGTCCTGCTGCAATTGCATTGCTTCCTCAGCACTACCTACCCCTCTAACTATCTTTGATTCATTCGCAAACTTTGCTACAAAGCCATATATTCTACTATCTAAATCATTGACAAACAACGTGAAAAGGAGCAGTCCCTGAGGAACACACTGCTACAGAGGAATGGATGACTTTGTGTAGTTTCCTCAGATGCAATTCTGTACCTGACATGAGGGTTGTTCACTCCAACTCAAAGCAGTCTGCCCAGGTCAGCCCTGGCGTCACTCCTGTTCATTGATAATAGGCTTATCATTGTCATATGTACTGAAATCTGGTGAAATATTTTTGTTTGCATGCCACCCAGATAGATTTCCATACATAATTACACAAGAGAATACAAAAAGGAAAAATTCGAAATGCAGAATATAGTGTCACAGTTACAGAGAAAGCACAGTGCAGGCAGACATATAAAGTATACACTGTATACTGAGACATTAAGGGTTCATCTGTATCATTTATGAAGTCCTATCAAGAGTCTAAAACTATAAGGGCAAAAGATATAGGCAGATCATGGCTGATTTTTATCAACTCCTTTCTCCATTTCCATGCCTTCTTCTACTTACCAATCAAGAACCGCTGCCTCAAACACACCCAGAGACTTAGCTTCCACAGTCCTCTGTGGAAATAGATTTCACAGATTCACCACCCTCTGCCTGAAGAAATTCCTCTTCAGTGAGATAGAAGCTGTCCTTGAGATTGGTTCTGTGTGTTTTAAAGCTTTAGTGTCTTCTACCAGATGGGAGAGGTTGGAAGGGAGAACGTCTAGGATTGGAGGGTCTTTGATTAAGCTGGTGGCCTTACTGAAGCAGCAGAAGGTGTAGACAGAGTCCGTAGAGGGAAGGCTGCTTTCTGTGATATACTGAGCTGTATTCACAACTCTCTGCATTTTCGTGTGGTCATGGGGAGAGCAGTGTTGTACCGAGCCATGATGCATCCAGATAGGATACTGATTATGACCGGCAACAAATCAGAGAAAAACATTAAAGGGACACGATGGGGGAAGACAGTACAGCCACTGAATTTCTAAAAACTCAATACTAAAGAGCATTGGTCACAGATCCACAACCTCATTGTCCACTTCTGGTAAGAGAAGAATATTCCGGGGAACGTCAGATACATTGTGGTAAACCTGACCATCTTCTAGGAGACAGGTCTGACTGTTGTAACTAATGAGAGGTCCCCAGTGGTCAACCACAAAGTTCCTCCCTAACTATCCCTTCCAGCAGTTTCCTGAATCACAGAGTGGATCCTATTCACCAATACAGGCATGGTGGCTGTGATCTACACTAAGAAACATGCAGGAAGCAGCACCAGTCACAGTACATGGGCTTCTTCAATCTACTAAAACCCAAACTATGTCAGGCAGAATGGACCGTGGAATCCTCAAATCTGGCTCCTCACAGAAATTCATCAACATCTTTACAACGCTTCAACATGTATAATGGGTCATATAATGAACATAGAATTCTCCAACTTCTGGTAATTCCCTCCCCACCCTTCCTCTATCCCTATTTCACATCACCTCCCTTATAGTTCCGCCTCCTTCTACTACTGCGCATTGTTCTCCTGCCAATCACCTCCCCGCTTCCCCTCCCCCACCCTTGTCTTTCAAATTACTGTTTTTTCACCAGCATTCTTCAAATCCTCCCTAAAGTTCTTCCTTCAGTCCTGACGAAGGGTTTCAGCCCGAAACATCGACTAATCTTTTCAACTGATGCTGACTGACCTGCTGAGTTCCTCCAGCACATTGTGAGTGTTCCTTTGACTAACAGCATCTGCAGATTATTTTGTGTTTATGTATAATGGGTCCACAACACGACCAGTTCCAGTGAAGACCAGCCCAGAATAGACTGTCGTTAGTCCAACACATTCCTCATTCCTTCTTGCCACCAATAGGACCAGTCCAGAATAGCCTCTGTCATCAGTCCAGCACATTCTTTATTCCTTCTTGCCACTGATAGGACTGGTTACAGTGAAGACCAGTCCAGAATATGCTCTTCCTGCGTCCAAAACATTCCTCATTCCTTCTTGCCATTGTGTTGAATTGCACCTCCAAAGGTTTCCATAGGAGTGGAACTTAACTAGTGGGAAGCCCACCTCTGCTCCAAATTATAGATGTCTCAGATGGTTTCCATGTTTGCCAATTGGGTATATTTAAAAAAAGATATAAGACTTTCTATTTTAAGATCTGTATAGTTAAGATGCACTAATATGGGAACCCACAATTTATCTATCAAGAAGACCAAAGCTCATCACAGTATTCCTTCAAGTTCAATGTTCCAAGTAAATTTATTATCAAAGTACCATGTCACCATGTACAAGCCTGAGATTCATTTTATTGAATCTTTAATCTTCAACGCCTGAAGATCCAGTTGCAAAGGAAGGTATGGAGGCCAAGGTGTTGGATCTTAGTAATTCACTTTGTGAGGTTGATAGTATTGATTGCTGAGTTTTAGACAATGAGGAGCATGTACCTTCTCGTCATCAACACATCGAACCATGATGTGGATGGGGTCCAGCAGCAGAAGACCATGAGGTACTCCTGTACCTAAGGAAGTGACCACTGAGTGTATGTTCTATATTCTAGTTCTCAAACACAGGAGTCTTCCTTCAAGAGAAGTGAAGTCAGCCAATATTATTTTTGTCACATTATATAATGCACAGCAAGTCTTTGAACAGCAGTGAAAGAAAATGAATGGTTTACTCAGCCTCACATAATTCCTCTGAATTATTTTCCTTTGTGTTTTAATTATCATAACTCACATAGGCTTGCCGGCTACACTACAGCAGCACCAGAGTCTCACCTACAATTCACCCAGCCGGCTTCATTCCATCTTCTTCATGGAGATTTTAGGTGCCCAGTCAGAAATGAAATCACAATGCGGGGAATCATTAAATCCATTCGATCACTTTGCTCCTGTCTGAGCTGAGAGGGAAAGGAAAGCACTTACTGGGGAGTGGAATTTAAGATATATGCATGAGGCATTTTGCTGAGAACCACAGAGAGCTGAATCGCCCACTTCATTAGGTGTGATTTGATATTAGTGTAATCAGTTCTATGCTCCCAAGGAAGCATGTCCAAATCTGTTTGTGCCGTAATACAGAAGAATCCCTTCAAAAATATTGAACAACATTTTAAAATGTAACAGGAAAAGGTGTCAGGCTTTCTTAATTGTATTTTTTCATGATTATATTTTTTGCAAAGAATTGCAGCACTTGCTAGGATGTTACCTGATTGACAGAGCTGCTACCCCTCCTGGGTTCAATCTTAACTTTTGATGCTGTCTGTGTGGAGTTTGCATGTTTTCCCTGTGACCTCATGTGTTTCCTCCAGATTGTCTGGTTTCTTCCTGATGCAGGGGAAAACCTCAAAAATTCTGGGAAGTACTCAGCTGGCCGGACTGCACCTGTAGAAAGAGGAACAGTTAATGAATTTAATGAATTAATGAATTTGGTCCTGGATTATCCATTAGAATGGGGAAGGGGGTGGAAACAAGTTAGTCTGGGTACCAGAGGGTGGGGGAGTAGGATGGGTGGGACAAAAGGAATGTCTCTGGTAGGGTACAATAATGTGGCTATTAAGGTGAAGTTGGAATCAGATAATGCTAATGAAATAATCATCAGATCAGTTTTGACAGAGTGTTTGTGATTTTCTATGTAATGATTACTGAGAGGCTCTGAGCATGAGCTAGTGCTATTAGAAACAGCAGATTACAGGCCCTTTGGCCCACAATGTTGTGCTAACCATGTAACCTGTCCTAGAAACTGCCTAGAATTTCCCTACCGCATAGCCCTCTCTTTTTCTAAGCTCCATGTACCTACCTAGGAGTCTGGTAAAAGACCCCATTGTATCCAGACAGAGGTAATGGGATGGTTGTGGCAGCATTCCTTGGAAATGGTCAATGGATTCAACTTCTGGTAATTTTTCCCCCTTTCCATTCTCTCTTTTTCCTTTCCTCATTCACTGCTTCTCTTCACCTCACCTGCGCGTCACCCATCTTTAATGGCCATTTCAGGGGGCACACTGACAAATGATTGCAAAGCATTGGCAGAGAGATTGCAGTGAGCTCACAGGTGCTTGGAGAGGACCACAGCTCTATGCCCAACAGAGACATGCCCACCTCCTTGGAATGGCAACTCAGCAACGTGTATGAATTGTTAGAAGCTAGGCCACTGTGCAATCACTTTTAATAATGTCATTTTGGCAGCTCTCCTGGCTCCCAGCACCCAATATGAGCAAACCAGATAATGGGTGTCTTCCACCTGTGCTTCGTTGTCAGTTATTAGCCTTCAAATGCTGTCTGACAATTGGATCAACATATGAAATGGAGCTCCATGCTCCTTAACACTGCACAGACATTTGTTAGTGAATGCACTCAGTATTTTGCTCTGTGAACCTGTCAACTTCGCTGTCTAGGACTATTAAATAGTTCCCTAGTAGGATAAGATGGACGCTTGACCTCTTGGTATACCTCATTATAATCTTGCACCTTATTGTCTACCTACACTGCACTTTTGCTCTAGCTGGTATACTTTATTCTGCATTGATGCTGGTGTGTGTAGATCCCAACTCTAGCCTAGCCTTTAGTTACACATAAAGAGTCTGTTTCTGAGCTGATGCTCTTGACTATCAGTGGCACTCAAGAAAGGTCCCATTAGATAGGAAAATATCAAATGTAATGTCTTTATTTTAAAAACGGCTATAAAAATGCAAGACACCTGAGATCTATCGCAGGGAGAATGTTACTATACTTTGCATACCCTCATGACTGTGTGGCCAAATTCTGCTCTAAATCCATTGATAAATTAGCACTATAGTGAGCTGGATCTCAAAAAATGGTGAGACAAAATACAGGAAGAAGATAGAGAGATTAGTGGCACTGTGTCATGGCAACATTTCCTGCAATGTCAACAAAACAAAGGAGCTGGTCATTGACACACCCCTGTCTGTATCAATGGTGCTGAGGTGAGGAACATTGAGAGCTTCACGTTCTTAGGTGTAAATGTCACCAAAGATTTGTACTGGTCCCGCCATATGGATCTTATGGCCAAGAAATCACTACAACATCTTGGTATCCTCAGATGGCTAAGAACATCTTGCATCTCATCATTGACCTTCGCTTGTTTTTCCAGGTGCACCATTGAGAATATCAAACTAGATGCATCATGTGAGACCTCTGCCATTGGCATTCTGTATCACTGACAATGGGAATCCCACAATCCTGCCAAAAACAACTGCTCATTTATAGGGGAAGTGTGTTGAGTGCAGGACATCTGTAATGAAAATTGTGTGTGGCATCTCTTATGAAATGTCATGGAGAGTTAGAAAAGAAACTAGTAGTTTTCTGCTTACAAGCGAAGAGTTAAAGTTAGTTTTGGAGTAAAATATTATTCGTGCTCCCCAGTGAAAAACATTATCTTCAGAAGATCAGAAAGGGTGTTAGAAAGAACAAAGTGCAATAGAGACTGAAGTAAATACATACTTTGAGCTGGGTATTGCCATCTGCTTTCATCAGATGTAATAGGTATTGTGATTTGTAGTGGTAGATCTGCAGAGACAACAGTGGAAACATAATTGGATGCTACTCTTTGAAAAATTTTCTCTTTCTGCGGTGTTGGAATTGACCATTGTATTTCATGTATAGGGAGTATGAAAAAATATTGCCCAGGATTTCCATTTCAAGTCACTCTTCAACAAGGCTGAATTCATATGTTCTTTTTTTTTTAAACCAGCCTTGAGGAATCAAGAACTCGTGGGCATAGGTTTAAGGTGACAAGGGAAAGATTTAATAAGAACCTGAGGGGCTAGCTTTTCAGACAAAGGCCGGTATTCAGCAATTGAGACAAGTAAATTAACAACATTTCAAAGACCCTTGGACAAATATATGGAAAGAAAAGCTTAAAGGGGTATGGATCAAATACAGGCAAGTGTTGGGCATCTTGGTTCGCATGGTCGAAATAGGCTAAAGGGTGTGTTTCTGTGCTATATGATGCTACGTATCTAACCACTGCTGAATGAACACATATATGGACAATGCTACGTATGTGCTATATGATGCTACGTATCTAACCACTGCTGAATGAACACATATATGGACAATGCTACGTATGTGCTATATGATGCTACGTATCTAACCACTGCTGAATGAACACATATATGGACAATGGTGAAAATGAGAACCCAGTTTCATCTGTGCGACCAAGTGAAGTAGCCAGGCAGTGGCCGTGGCTTCAAACATTTCCAATGGCCGAGTAACAGGTTTTGTGCGATGATTTCCTGATGAAGCGTCATAGGACAAGTTAAAGGTGTTCTTTTAAATGGAATTTTCTGGGAAAAGATGCATTCTTCTTCTTTGATTACCCAAAGTGCGCTTGAGAGACAACTGGAAACTGAAACCTGACCATTTCTGTGATGAATGTACCCCATCTGCCCGCGGCAACTGGTTTTAAGGCTCCTGTAACCTGACTTTGTCTCTTCTCCTGTCAGTAGAAACGGATCCACAGAATTTAGTAGCTGAGTGACACGTGAACGCCGGAAGCTGGACTTGGTTGACAGAGATTATATGAGATGCACACCATTAGGACCATTTAATAGATAGTAGAAGCTTGTCCTCACAACTAGACATTGCTATAACAACCAACATAGCATAGACTCATGGTGTTGAAGAATTCTTGGAAAGGGTATTGCCTTAAGGTAAGGGAGTGTGTATTTAAGGGGAATGTGTGGGGCAAATCTTTTACACAGAAAGTGGCGTGTGCCTGGAGTGACAATGGAAGTAGATACAATAGTGGCATTCAACAAGCTTTGAGATAAACACATGAATAGGCAGGAGTGGAAGGATGTGGATCATGTGCAGGCAGAAAGAATTAGTTTAAGTAATGCACAGAGTATGCTGGAGAAACTCAGCAGATCAGGCAGCATCTATGGAGACGAATCGAGAGTTGGCATTTCAAATCTTCGTCGGGATTGGAAAGGAAGAGGAAAGAAGACAGAACACGAAGATGGGGGGAGTGCAGGAAGATGTACAAGATAGAAGGTGACAGGTAAAGCCAGGAGAGGGGGAAGATAGGTGGGTGGAGGAGGGGGAAGCTGAGAGGAGTTAGTTGGAAGGAGTAAAGGACGAAAGAAAAAGGAATTGGATTGGTGAGGAAAGTGCACCATGGGAGAATGGGATGGTAGAGGGGCACCAGAGGGAGGAGGTAGGCAGATGAGGAGAAGTTAAGGAGTAAGAGGGGAGCCAGATTGAGGAATGGGATAAGATAGAGAGTAGGAGAAATTACTGGAAGACAGAAAATTCAATGTTAATGACACAGGCCTGAAGGGCCTGTTCCTGTTCTGTACAGGTCTGTGTTCCATTGTCTATAGACATCACTGACTGAAGAGCGTGTTCCTGTTTGTACTGGTCTGTGTTCTATTGTCTATAGACATCACTGACTGAAGGGCCTATTCCTGTTCTGTACAGGTCTGTGTTCTATTGTCTATAGACAGCACTGACTGAAGGACCTGTTCCTGGTCTGTACTGGTCTGCGTTCTATTGTTTGTTGACATCACTGACTGAAAGGCCTGATCATGTTCTGTACTGGTCTGTATTCCATTGTCTATAAATATCACTGACTGAAGGGCGTGTTCCTGTTTGTACTGGGCTGTGTTACATAGAAACATAGAAAATAGGTGCAGGAGTAGGTCATTCGGCCCTTCGAGCCTGCACCGCCATTCAGTATGATCATGGCTGATCATCCAACTCAGAACCCTGTACCAGCCTTCCCTCCATACCCCCTGATCCCCGTAGCCACAAGGGCCATATCTAACTCCCTCTTAAATATAGCCAATGAACTGGCCTCAACTGTTTCCAGTGGCAAAGAATTCCACAGATTCACCACTCTCTGTGTGAAGAAGTTTTTCCTAATCTCGGTCCTAAAAGGCTTCCCCTTTATCCTCAAACTGTGACCCCTCGTTCTGGACTTCCCCAACATCGGGAACAATCTTCCTGCATCTAGCCTGTCCAATCCCTTTAGGATTTTATACATTTCAATAGGATCCCCCCCTCAATCTTCTAAATTCCAGAGAGTATAAGCCCAGTTGATCCAGTCTTTCATCATATGAAAGTCCTGCCATCCCAGGAATCAAGCTGGTGAACCTTCTTTGTACTCCCTCTATGGCAAGGATGTCTTTCCTCAGATTAGGGGACCAAAACTGCACACAATTCTTTCCTCAGATTAGGGGGCCAAAACTGCACACAATTCTTTCCTCAGATTAGGGGACACAAAACTGCACATGATAGACATCGCTGACTGAAGGAGCTGTTCCCGGTCTGTACTTGTCTGTGTTCCATTGTCTATAGACATCACTGACTGAAGAGCGTGTTCCTGTTTGTACTGGTCTGTGTTCTATTGTCTATAGACATCACTGTCTGAAGGGCCTATTGCTGGTCTGTACTGGTCTGTGTTCCATTGTCTATAGACATCACTGACTAATGGGCCTGTTCATGTTCTATACTGGTCTGCATTTTATTGTCTATAGGCATTATTGACTAAAGGGCCTGTTCATGTTCAGTACTGGTCAATGATCCATTGTATAGAGACATCACTGACTGAAGGACATGTTTCTGTTCTGTACTGGTCTGTGTTCCATTGTGTGGAGACATCACTGAGTTAAGGACCTGTTCTTGGTCTGTACTTATCTGTGTCCTTTTGTCTATAGACATCACTGACTAATGGCCCTGATCATATTCTGTACTAGCCTGTGTTTTATTGTCTTTCGACATCACTGACTGAAGGGCTTGTTCCTGTTCGGTACTGGTCTGTGTTCTTGTAACCGGGTGACCGTTGAATCTTATTCAGTATCGTTAAAAGTGTACTTAGGCATCCATCCTGGTAATGTGAGAATAGTTGTCTGTGCCTTTAAGTGGAGATGGTGATGTCATGACAGACGCCGGGATATTGGGGTGACTGTTTTGCTTTCTGCTGAAGAAGCTGGTGGGGCGTTGGAATCGAGTTTCTTCCAGAGATACTGGGCATGGTGAGGAAAGATTTTCACGAGTGAAAGCATCGACGCTGGATAGCGTGGATTGTGGAAAGTTCCTCACGAGCCAAATAGGATTTCCACTACCGTATTAGTGCTGTATTAGTTTTGTGTGGTTTGCTTTATGTATTTTTATACTGCATACTTAATTTGCTGCTACACAGGCGTGTGGATCAAAAGTCAAACTGAGATTGTAATGGCAAGAACTGTTTGTAAATTTGTTTGTTCTGTTTTGTGACCCTCTTCTGGCACTTAAACATCTAAAACAGATAAAGGAATTAAAACCCAAAAAAGTATTTGTTGTCCTGAGTGTGTACTTTTCCCCAGGCTACAAAATTCTGTTGTCTGTAGATATCACTTACTGAAGGGCCTGTTCCTGGCCTGTACTTGTCTGTGTTCTATTTTTTTTCAACATCACTGACTGAAGGGCTTCATTCCTGTTCTGTACTGGTCTGTGTTCTATTGTCTATAGACATCACTGACTGAAGGGCCTGTTCCTGGTCTGTACTGGTCTGTGTTCTATTATGTACAGACATTGACTGTCTGAAGGGCCTTTTCCTGTTCTGTATTGGTCTATGTTCTGCTGTGATCATCACACTAAATGAAATGCGTGACAGAGGTAACAGACTGTGGAAGATATTCATCAGGATGTTACCTGGAATGGAGGAACACAATAACAAAGCTGGATTGGAATGGAATGAAGCTGAGGTTGACACTGTAATGATTTCTAAAATCAGAAAACATAGGTAGAATAGACAATCAGAACCTTCCTTTTTTCCCCAGGACAGGGAGTCTAAAACTAGAGGGCATAGGTTTAGTGTGAGAGAGGCGAAATTTGAAGGAGATCTGAGAGGTAAGTTTCTTCATAGAAGCTGGCAAATATCTAGAATGAGCTGGCAGAAAAGGCTTTCCAGGCACATACAATTGCTGTTTTACAGGCATTTGGACAGCTAGTTAGAATGGAAAGGCATGGAGCGATACAGGCTAAATATAGATAAAAGGGATTCACACCGATAGGTATCATGAGTTGGCATGGATGAGATGGGCTAAAGGACAGGTGTACAATTGTATAATTCTATGATTGAGGTTTCTGGTCTTTCTCTGTGAGCTTGAGGTCTCCATTATATCTTTTATACCTGGGCTCTGGATGGAGAGAAAGTGGCTCCTGACATTTCATGGAGTGCAGATCTGTACACTGAATATTCAGCATATTTTACCAACCATTCATCAATCCATGCTTCCTAAAAAATGCATTTGAATTGTTATATAGCACCTGTGAGTTGTAGATGTAAGTGTCCCCTGCGAGCTCCAACACAAGCACAGGATGTCTGGATGCCAACCTTGAGGATGCATTGGAAGTCCAGCTTGTGGTGACAAACATGTGATGTCAATTCTAATTGTTGCAAGACAAATGTGCACTGCCAGCTTGTTACTGATTCCTCTGGTTATCTTGCATTTATCTCCTCTGCCAATTTATATTAACATTTATTACCGTGTACTGAAAGCTACAGAGACAGTTAAATTAGCTCTTAATTTATTAAATTGGTTTTACAGCAAATGTAAACTCTGGAGGTGCTAAGCTTGAGTGGTTTAATAAAGAACTCCATTTCATTTTGGTTTTAAAATCTGCAAGTTTTGTGCATTCCCAATATCGTCATTCAATAGCTGGCATGGATCAGAGGACATCTTTAGGTTTGAAAGATCATTAAATCTTTAGAAAGCCAGCTTACCAGCCCACTGACCCCTTGCCAATCATCAAGCATTCTGTTAAATCAATCTTACATTAACCGCATTTGACTTTCCTCCCTTGTTCCCATCTGTTGCCCCCAGTTTCTACCACTCAATGACACACTAGGGGCATTTTACAGTGCACAGCTTAACCTACCCACTGGAATACCTTTAGAATGTGGGAGGAAACTGGAGTACCGGGGAAACCCAAATGGTCACAGAAAGAACATGCAAACTCCACAAAGTCAGCACCGGAAGCCAGGATTGAACTCAGATTGCTGGCGCAATGAGACAGCATCTCTACCAATCACACAATACAATAAATGACAGAGAAACATATTCTTCTGCAGCATCTGCTCAGCTTCCTTCATCCAATCTAACAGTGCAGCCTTCTGTTCTTTGTCTCTTATATTCCAGCCTCTGTCTGTAAGGAGTTTATATGCTCTCCCCATGAATCAGAATCAGGTTTATTGTCACCGGTGTGTGATATGAAATTTGCTAGCAGTTGCATCAGTTCAATGCAATACATAATATAGAAGAAGAAAAAAACAAAATAATAATAATAATAAATTAGTAAATTAATTACAGTATATGTATATGGAATAGATTAAAAATTGTGCAAAAAACAGAAATAATATATCTTTAAAAAGTGAAGTAGTATCCAAGGGTTCAATGTCCATTTAGGAATCAGATGGCAGAGGGGAAGGAGCTGTTCCTGAATGACTGGGTGTGTGCCTTCAGGCTTCTGTATCTCCTACCTGCTGGTAACAGTGAGAAAAGGGCATGCCCTGGGTGCTGGAGGTCCTTAATAATAGACACTGCCTTTCTGAGACACCGCTCCCTGAAGATACCCTGGGTACTTTATAGTCTAGTACCCAAGATGGAGCCAACTAAACTTACACCCTCTGCAGCTTCTTTCGGTCCTGTGCAGTAGCACCCCACCCCTCCCATATATCAAACAGTGATAAAGCCTGTCAGAATTCTCTCCATGGTCCATGGTACATCTATAGAAGTTCTTGAGTGTATTTGTTGACATATCAAATCTCTTCAAACTCCTAATATGTATATCCTCAGTCTTGGCTTCTTTATAACTGCATCAATATGTTGATCCTCAGAGGTCTTGACAGCCAGGAACTTGAAACTGTTCACTCTCTCTACTTCTGATCCCTCTATGAGGGTTGGCATGTGTTCCTTTGTCTTACCCTTCCTGAAGTCCACAATCAGCTCTTTCATCTTACTGATGTTGAGTGCCAGGTTGTTGCTGCGGCACCATTCCACTAGTTGGCATATCTCACTCCTGTGCGCCCTCTCGTCACCACCTGAGATTCTACCAACAATGGTTGTATCATCAGCAAATTTGTAGTTGGTATTTGAGTTATGCCTAGCCACACAGTCATGTATATACAGAGAGTAGAGCAGTGGGCTAAGTACACACACCGGAGGAGCACCAGTTTTAATCATCAGCGAGGAGATGTTATTACCAATCCACACAGATTGTGGTCTTTGGGTTAGGAAGTCGAGGATCCGATTGCAGAGGGAGGTATAAAGGCCCAGGTTCTGTAGATTCTTAATCAGGATTGTGGGAATGATGGTATTAAATGCTGAGCTATAGTCAAGGATCAGCATCCTGACATAGGTGTTTGTGTTGTCCAGGTGGTCTAAAGCCGAGTGGAGAGCTATTGAGATTGCATCTGCCGTTGATCTATTGTGGTGATAGGCAAACTGCAGTGGGTCCAGGTTCTTGCTGAGCAGGAGGCATTGTGAGTTTCCTCTGGGTGCTCTAGTTTCCTTCCACATTGTAAAGCTATACAGGTTAGTCGTTTCATTGGCCATGGGTGTAATTGGGCTTTGCAGGTTCTTTGGGCCAGAAGTGTTGTATCTCTAAAGAAATATTTGTGTAGCCTTCATTATTTACCTTAGTCACACCCAGCAGGAGGGAGTTCCCCATCCTTGAGTGACTTTTTTCAAGATTTCCTGTTAGATTTCTTAGTGACCTTCTTGTTGATGACCCCTAATTTCTGTTTTCACTTATATTTCTGCTGTATCCAATCCATTGAAACTTCATAATATTGACACCTCTCTGTGTCCCCTGCCAATGCTTACGTCCTGTCTAATCACCCTTTCCAATAGCATTTACCCTCACAGTTCTGATATCATCCATGTAAATCTGTTTTGTTGGTAGGAAGTTGAAAAGCAGGATCTCGAGGGTGGTAATCTTAGGATTGCTACCTGTGCTAGGTGCCAGTGAGGGTAAGAATAGGATGCTCTGGAGGAGGAACAACTGGCTGAGGAACTGGTGTAGGGGGCAGGGTTTCAGATTTCAGGATAATTGGGACTTCTTCTGGGGCAGGTGGGACCTGTGCAAGAGAGACGTGTTACACTTGAACTACAGGGGGACCAATATCCTTTCAGGGAGGTTTGTTAATGCTGTTGGGGAGACATTAAACTAGATTTGCAGGGGGATGGGAACCAGAGTGCCAGAGCTGACAGTGTGGCTTGGGTGAAAATAAATGATGTTAAAAGTTCAAGCAAATCCGCTAATAGAAAGGTTGTGAGTGGTGGTAAAAATCTTCTGAGGTGTATATATTTCAATGCTAGGAGTATTGCGGGGAAGGCGGATGAGTTGAGGGCGTGGATTGACACGTGGAATTATGACGTTATAGCAATTAGTGAAACTTGGCTACAGGAGGGGCAGGACTGGCAGCTTAGTATTCCAGGGTTCCGATGTTTCAGATGTGATCGAGGCAGAGGAATGAAAGGTGGGGGAATAGCATTGCTTGTTAGGGAAAATATTACAGCAGTGCTCAGGCAGGACAGATTAGAGGGCTTGTCTACTGAGTCCTTATGGGTGGAGCCGAGAAACAGGAAAGGTATGGCCACATTAGTGGGATTGTATTACAGACCACCCAATAGTCAATGAGAATTGGAAGAGCATATCTGCAGAGAGATAGCAGGCAACTGCAGGAAACATAAATTTGTGGTGGTAGGGGATTTTAATTTTCCATATATTGATTGGGTCTCCCATACTGTTAGGGGTCCAGATGGTTTAGAGTTTGTAAAATGTGTTCAGGAAAGTTTTCTATATCAATATATAGAGGGACCAACCAGAGGGGATGCAATATTGGATCTCCTGTTAGGAAACGAGTTAGGACAAGTGACAGAAGTCTGTGTAGGGGAGCACTTTGGTTCCAGTGATCATAACACCATTAGTTTCAACTTGATCATGGACAAGGATATATCTGGTCCTAGGGTTGAGGTTCTGAACTGGAAGAAGGCCAAATTTGAAGAAATGAGAAAGGATCTAAAAAGCATGAATTGGGACAGGTTGTTCTCTGGCAAGGATGTGATCGGTAGGTGGGAAGCCTTCAAAGGGGAAATTTTGAGAGTGCAGAATTTGTATGTTCCTGTCAGGTTTAAAGGCAAAGTGAATAGGAATAAGGAACCTTGGTTCTCAAGGGATATTGCAACTCTGATAAAGAAGAAGAGGGAGTTGTATGACGTGTATAGGAAGCAGGGAGTAAATAAGTTGCTTGAGGAGTATAAGAAGTGCAAGAAAATACTTAAGAAAGAAATCAGGAGGGCTAAAAGAAGACATGAGGTTGCCTTGGCAGTCAAAGTGAAGGATAATCCAAAGAGCTTTTACAAGTATATTAAGAGCAAAAGGATTGTAAGGGATAAAATTGGTCCTCTTGAAGATCAGAGTGGTTGGCTATGTGCGGAACCAAAGGAAATGGGGGAGATCTTAAACAGGTTTTTTGCATCTGTATTTACTAAGGAAACTGGCATGAAGTCTATGAAATTAAGGGAAACAAGTAGTGAAATCATGGAAACTGTACAGATCGAAAAGGAGGAGGTTCTTGCTGTCTTGAGGAAAATTAAAGTGGATAAATCCCCAGACCTGACAGGGTGTTCCCTTGGACCTTGAAGGAGACTTGTGTTGAAATTGCAGGGGCCCTGGCAGAAATATTTAAAATGTCGCTTTCTACAGGTGAGGTGCCGGAGGATTGGAGAGTGGCTCATGTCATTCCGTTGTTTAAAAAAGGATCGAAAAGTAATCCGGGAAATTATAGGCCGGTAAGTTTAACGTCGGTAGTAGGTAAGTTATTGGAGGGAGTACTAAGTGACAGAATCTACAAGCACTTGGATAGACAGGGACTTATTAGGGAGAGTCAACATGGCTTTGTGCATGGTAGGTCATGTTTGACCAATCTATTGGACTTTTTCGAGGAGGTTACCAGGAAAGTGGATGAAGGGAAGGCAGTGTATATTGCCTACATGGACTTCAGTAAGGTTTTTGACAAGGTCCCGCATGGGAGGTTAGTTAGGAAAATTCAGTCACTGGGTATACATGGAGAGGTGGTAAATTGGATTAGACATTGGCTCAGTGGAAGAAGCCAAAGAGTGGTAGTAGAGAATTGCTTCTCCGAGTGGAGACCTGTGACTAGTGGTGTGCCACAGGGATCAGTGCTGGGTCCAGTGTTATTTGTCATCTATATCAATGATCTGGATGATAATGTGGTAAATTGGATCAGCAAATTTGCTGATGATACAAAGATTGGAGGTGTAGTAGACAGTGAGGAAGGTTTTCAGAGCCTGTAGAGGGACTTGGACCAGCTGGAAAAATGGGCTGAAAAAGGCAGATGGAGTTTAATACAGACAAGTGTGACGTATTGCACGTTGGTACGACAAACCAAGGTAGAACATATAGGGTTAATGGTAAGGCAGTGAGGAGTGCAGTGGAACAGAGGAATCTGGGAATACAGATACGAAATTCCCTAAAAGTGGCGTCACAGGTAGATAGGGTCGTAAAGAGAGCTTTTGGTACATTGGCCTTTATTAATCAAAGTATTGAGTATAAGAGCTGGAATGTTATGATGAGGTTGTATAAGGCATTGGTGAGGCCGAATCTGGAGTATTGTGTTCAGTTTTGGTCACCAAGGATATAAATAAGGTTGAAAAAGTGCAGAGAAGGTTTACAAGGATGTTGCCGGGACTTGAGAAACTAGGTTACAGAGAAAGGTTGTTGAATAGGTTAGGACTTTATTCCCTGGAGCATAGAAGAATGAGGGGAGATTTGATAGAGGTATATAAAATTATGATGGGTATAGATAGAGTGACTGCAAGCAGGCTTTTTCCACTGAGGCAAGGGGAGAAAAAAACCGGAGGACATGGGTTAAGGGTGAGGGGGGGAAAAGTTTAAAGGGAACATTAGTGGGGGCTTCTTCACACAGAGTGTGGTGGGAGTATGGAATGAGCTGCCAGATGAGGTGGTAAATGTGGGTTCTTTTTTAACATTTAAGAATAAATTGGACAGATACATGGATGGGAGGTGTATGGAGGGATATGGTCTGTGTGCAGGTCAGTGGGACTAGGCAGAAAATGGTTTGGCACAGCCAAGAAGGGCCAAAAGGCCTGTTTCTGTGCTGTAGTTTCTATGGTTTCTATGGTTGTGTGTGTGTATCCTTTATACGACCTGGCTGGTGGCGTAGTGGCATCAGTGCCGGACATCGGGACGAATCCGTGCTGGGTTACGAGCTGTTGATCTCTTTAGAGACGCACCCGACAGAAGACAATGGCAAACCACCGCTGTAAATTGCCTCATACACGGTTCCCCAGTACGTCAGAGAGGCGTGGAGGGAAATCATCCGCTAACCGGAGAAATTCCGGATGCAACGTACCTTTCCTTTATCCTTTATGCAAAGTGGCAACCGGGCCTATACACAGCACTCCAAGACTGGTTTCACCACGTTTGGGGATAGATCTATCTTGACTTCCCATGCTTCCTTAATTCCATCCATCTAAATATTAATTTGTATGCTTGGTTTGTTATTTGTATGTCCTTGCAAAACTCTGATACAACTTTTCATGTAACATTTTGTTCCTCTACCTCATCATGTCTTGTACCTTCCAAGTAGTGAGTGCCCTCTCTATCCTTCCCACCAAAATGTACCATCTTGCATTTATCTTGATGCAGATGTCCAAAATGATAAGAGGAATAGATTGAGCAGACAGCCAGAAACCTTTTCTCAGGATGGAAATTGGATAATATGACAAGGGGGTGGGTGGGGGTGAGGGGAATGATGGATATTTGCTTCCTGGGCCGAGGCCTCACGTTTGCCAAGTTCAGTTTTCTAAACACAGCAGCTGCCACATATAAGGTCAAACAATGTAAGTTAAATTCCCAGCTTAAACACGAGGAATTCTGCAGATGCTGGAAATTCAAGCAACACACATCAAAGTTGCTGGTGAACGCAGCAGGCCATCCCTTTCTCGCAATTCCTCCGTCTCCGCCGCATCTGCTCTCAGGATGAGGCTTTTCATTCCAGGATGACGGAGATGTCCTCTTTTTTTAAAGAAAGGGGCTTCCCTTCCTCCACCATCAACTCTGCTCTCAAAGGCATCTCCCCCATTTCACGCACATCTGCTCTCACTCCATCCTCCCGCCACCCCACTAGGAATAGGGTTCCCCTGGTCCTCACCTACCACCCCACCAGCCTCCGGGTCCAACATTTTATTCTCCGTAACTTCCGCCACCTCCAATGGGATCCCACCACTAAGCAAATCTTTCCCTCCCCTCCCTCTCTGCTTTCTGCAGGGATCGCTCCCTATGCGACTGCCTTGTCCATTCGTGTCCCCCCCCCCCCAATCCCTCCCCACTGATCTTCCTCCTGGCTCTTATCCTTGTAAGCGGAACAAGTGCTACACATGCCCTTACACTTCCTCCCTTACCACCATTCAGGGCCCCAGACGGTCCTTCCAGGTGAGGCGACACTTCACCTGTGAGTTGGCTGGGGTGATATACTGCGTCCGGTGCTCCCGATGTGGCCTTCTATATATTGGCGAGACCCGACGCAGACTGGGAGATCATTTCACTGAACACCTACGCTCTGTCTGCCAGAGAAAGCAGGATCTCCCAGTGGCCACACATTTTAGTTCCACATCCCATTCCCATTCTGATATGTCTATCCGCGGCCTCCTCTACTGTAAAGATGAAGCCACACTCAGGTTGGAGGAACAACACCTTATATTCTGTCTGGGTAGCCTGCAACCTGATGGTATGAACATTGACTTCTCTAATTTCTGCTAATGCCCCACCTCCCCCTCGTACCCCATCCGTTATTTATTTATATACACACATTCTTTCCTCTCTCTCTCCTTTTTCTCCCTCTGTCCCTCTCACTATATCCCTTGCCCATCCTCTGGGTTTTTTCCCCCCTCTCCCTTTTCCTTCTCCCTGGGCCTCCTGTCCCATGATCCTCTCATATCCTTTTTCCCAATCACCTGTCCAGCTCTTGGCTCCATCCCTCCCCGCTCCTGTCTTCTCCTATCATTTTGGATCTCCCCCTCCCCCTCCCCCTCTCACTTTCAAATCTCTTACTAGCTCTTCCTTCAGTTAGTCCTGACGAAGGGTCTCGGCCCAAAACTTCAATTGTACCTCTTCCTACAGATGCTGCCTGGCCTGCTGCGTTCACCAGCAACTTTGATGCGTGTTGCTTAAATTTCCAGCTACAGGTTTCCCCCGCCATCCGAAGGTAGAGTGTTCCTATGAAATGGTTCGTAAGCCGGAATGTCGTTAATTGAAGAAGCAATTACCATTTATTTATATGGGAAAATTTTGTGAGCGTTCGCAGACTCAAAAATAACCTACCAAATCATGCCAAATAACACATAAAACCTAAAATAACAGTAACATATAGTAAAAGCAGGAATGATATGATAAATACACAGCTTATATAAAGTAGAAATACTTTTCCACAATCATTGCCTGAACTGTTCTCCGTAGCAAAAATCTCACGCAAGTGCTGTTGGCAAAAACATGGCGCAAGCGCTCTCCAGTAAGCTTTAAGCTATGAAACTGCCAAATTATACCAAATAACACGTAAAAATACACAGCCGATATAAAGTAGAAATAATGTATGTACAGTGCAGTATCACTTACCGGAATCGGGAAAGCGCAAAGCACACTGATGGTTGTGTGTTAGACTGAGTCGTCGGTGTTTGGGTGGTGCAATGGCCCCCACCCTCCGGGCAGCGAACCGACATCGGTCCGCAAAGCATGCAGCAGTAGCTGGGAGGCACACAACACATCTTTAAGAAAAAAGCCGAAATAAACATGCTAATTAATTAGGTGCCGCCCAGCACGTAATTGTCAGCCCAGATCAGTGCCAATTGCCGATTGCATCGCCTCTGATCTGGGCTTTTTTCTTAAAGATATGCTGTGTGTCCCTCAGCCATTGCTGCATTCTCCGCGAATCGGTATCTGTCCGCGGCCTGGGTATTGGGGTGGTGGGACACTGGGGTGTCGTCTGTTTCCATTAGGGCAGGACTGCCTGTGACTGCCTGCCTCGATGTCGAAGGTCGAGGTTTGTCATCTGCTGTGGCTGATGTGGAAGGCTTGCTTGACTGCTGAGCCTCGCGCATTTTTCTATCTTTCAGTTCTTTGTAAGCACTCAAACCATCCTGCAAATATCCCCTAAATTGACGTACCCTTTCAAAATTAAAGTTGTACTTTATCATTACTCATTCAGTTTCGATTGTTATCCTTTCCTCTTCCAATTACATCAGCTCTTCATCTATCAGTTCTTGGTCTTGGGATGCCAAAACCTCTTCAACATCATCTTCGTCAAGTTCCACAAGCCAAACTCACTTACTCCTTACTTCATTCACCATGATCAAAATGCTTAATTATGCCTAGTTTTACGCAAAGTGCAGCACCCTTACGAGCTCTTTCAGGCTTTTCTGATACCATAGAACTCACCTTGCAAATGGCTGCTCACAAGCACGTGTTTAAGCAATGCCAGCAAGAATGTCGTTCTGAATCCGGGGGACAGCAGCTGCTCGGGGCGCATGCTGCCTTTTATAGCGCGCTAATTTTTTTCGTGCGCTGATTTATCGCGCCCTGCTTTTTTTTCGTAAAAGTGAGAACACTTTCTGTTAGCGAAAACAGGATACTAATGTAGGTCTTTCATAACAGTGAGGTTTCATAAAGTGAACATTCGAAAAGCGGGAGACACCTGTATATGCTTTGTTTAGTTTTTGCCGGTAAATAGAAGCCGCTCTGCAGTTCTTAAAATCTAAATGGAAAGTAGTAATCAGTTTGAAGTTAAAAACACAGCTTTGAAAATATGAGGGGTGATTGATAAGTTCATGGCCTAAGGTAGAAGGAGTCAATTTTAGAAAACCTAGCACATTTATTTTTCAACATATTCCCCTCCTACATTTACACACTCAATTCAGCGGTTGTGGAGCATACGGATCCCTTCTTTGTAGAAGTCGGTGTCTTGGACCTCCAGAAAGTGGTCCACAGCAGGGGTGATTGATAAGTTTGTAGCCCACGGTAGAAGGAGATAAGTTATACAGCTCTCATTACATGCACGTGAAGTTCAACTCTTTGACTGATTATGCAGAAAGTTTGAAGTTAATAACTCATTTCTTTCTACCATAGGAGGGGACTATGTTGAAAAATAAACATGCTAGGTTTTCTAAAATTGACTCCTCCTACCCTAGGCCATGGACTTATCAATCACCCCTCTTAAGTTCAGTCTATGGAGCAGACTGCTAGCCCAGAACACTTGGCTTTTTGCTCAAGAGATGCAGTAGAAAGCAAAGGATTATTTAATTTGGCTTGTTTCAAAACAGACTTTCAAGGAAGCTTGCAGACCAGATGGATAATATAACTTAGCATATCAAATAACTGATCTATTACTATTTGGGAGTTTTATATACTCAGAGAAGTTAATGTCCCAGCACTAATTTTAGGTAGCTGGGCACTGTGTCTCCTCGAGGCTTTTAGACCATTTGTACAAAAAGGGTATCTGAGGAAACACCATCTAAGTGTGAAGTCACCCAGGTGGCAAAGAAACCATACAAATGTAGAGAGCAGCTCAGGCTTATTAGTGGGGTAAGGAACATCAAAATGAAATAGAGTCCATTCCTCTGGCTTCAAATCCTACATCCTCCGATGACCCTGTGATTTCAGTCTCTGAGGCCAACGTGTGAGCAGCCTTCAGGAGGGTGAACCTACGAACAGCATCTGGCCCAGATGGACTACCTGGCCAAGTACTAATGACTTGTGCTGATCAACTGGTTGGGGTGTTCACTGAGATCTTTAACCCCTCAGTGCAGCAGTGTGTTGTACCCTTCTGTTTCAAGCAGGCTTCAATTATATTGGTGCCCATGAAGAGCGTGGTGACCTGCCTCAGTGACTATCACCCAGTAACACTTATATTCACAGTGAGTAAGTGTTTTGAGAGGTTGATGATGAAACATAACAACTTCTGCCAAGTATGCAACTTAAATCTGATCCAATTTGCCTACCAGAGCAACAGGACCACAGCAAATGCCATCTCACTGGCTTTTCATTCCACCCAGGAACATCTGGGCAGCAAAGATGCATATGTCAGGATTCTCTTTATTGACTACAGCTCAGCATTCAATACCATCATTCCCTCTCAACTAATCAATAAGATCTAACACTTTGGCCTCAATACCTCCTTGTGCAATTAGATCCTCAATTTTCTCACTTGCAGACATTAGTCAGTTTGGATTGGCAACAAAATCTCCTCCACAATCACCATCAGCACGGGTGCACCACACGGCTGTGTGCTTCGCCCCCTGCTCTACTCACTTATACTTGTGACTGTGTGGCTAAGCACAGCTCTAGTGCCATCTTCAAGTTTGCTTAGTGGCCATGCCAAATCAAATGTGGTGATGAATCACCATATAGGAGGGAAACTGAAAATCTGGCTGAGTGATGCCATAACAACAACCTCTTACTCAAGATCAGCAAGACCAAGGAGCTGATTATTAACTCCAGGAGAAGGAAACCAGAGGTCCATGAGCAAGTTCTCATCGGAGGATCAGAGGTACAGATGGTTAGGAAATTTCAATTCCTTGGTGTTATTATTTTGGTGGGCCTGTCCTGGGAATTATGAAGAAAGAACGGCAGCAGCTCTACTTCCTGAGGAGTTTGCAGAGATTCAGCAAGACATCTAAAAGGTTGACAAGAATGGAGAGTATACTGACTGCATCATGGCCTGGTATGCCCTTGAAAGGAAAATCCTACAAAAAGTAATGGATATGGCCCAGTCTATCATGAGTAAAGCTCTCCCCTCCATTGAACAAATTTACACGAAATGCTGACGCAGAAAATTAGCATCCATCATCAGGGACTCTCACTATCCAGGACATGCTCACTTCTTGCTCTGCCATCATGAAGAAGGTACAAGAGCTTTAGGACTCCCACCACTAGGTTCAGGAATAGTTCCTATCCTTCTTGAACCAAAGGAGATAACTTCACTTGCCCTATCATTGAAGTGTTCCTACAACCTATGGATTCACTTTCAAGGACTCTTAAACCCATGTTCTCGATATTTAATGCTATTTATTTTTATTATTTCTTCTTTTTGTATTTGCACAGGTTGTTACTTTTTGCATTCTGGTTGAATGCCCTTGTTGGAAGGGCATTCAACTATAACTGTGTTATAGTTACTATTCCATAAGTTTATTGAGTCTGCCCACAAGAAAATGAATCTCAGAATTGTATATGGTGCATATATGCACTTAGATAATAAGTTTACTTTGAACCTTTAACTTTTATTTCTGTGAAGGATAGTTTGTTCATCTGCATTGCGAAAATGTTTCTTTAGCTTATAGGAATTGTATCTGGGTTTTGGAAATCCTTTGTGTTTTATTAATGGTATGTAATTTGGAAATATTTAAGATAGAAATCCTCTACGAGTTTTAAATCTGTTTTAAGAATGTTGTTTGGATTTAAATGTGAATCACTAAAAATAAGTGAACTGCATTTTAAATTACTTCGTTAGCTGGAAGTATCTCCTCCTTGGTATGGAGGAGGAACCCAATGCTCAAATTTTGGGTATTGGCAGCTAAGCTCGCCATGGAAAATAAATAGGGAAGTGAACTAGGCTTTAAAGTTTGGCAGTTATAGTATAATCTCCCTTTAGTGAGGGTACTTGTGCCTATTTATACCCAATAGGGCTCAAGGTCTTCATCTGAGTTTAGAACTTCTCAGTCAGCAAACCCAATGCCATCACAGGAACACAACTTTAAGGTGATTTGAGGAACATACAGGAGGAATGTCAGAACTAAGATTTTTACACAGGGAGTAGTGGGTGCGTGGAATGCCCTGCCAGACATGGTGGAACAGGACAAAATGATGCCAGTGCCAGTGAAGAACGGTTCCTTGGGCGACATCTTCCAAATAGTCAATCATTTCAGTTTTTCTATGTCTTCTACTTATCCTTATCATCTTAATTTAGTTTTTGAAAATGTTGGAGCCAGTGACTGTAGTTTGATGGAATGAGCTAGCGCTCTGCTGTCCCTGAGAAAACTCTAGGCAAAAATGCGAGAGTGCAATCTACCACGAGGAGAACCTCAGAGACGAGATGAGGAGCTATGATCAACTACATTTCTCACCTATTAGATAGATAGAGAGATACTTTATTGATCCCAAAGGAAATTACAGTTTCACAGTAACATTACAGATATGCAATTATTAGAAGAGAAGTAAGAAGAATAAAAAATATGCTACCTTAAAAGTAAGGTGTACAAGATGTACAAGTAAAAGATTACAAGATTTACAAGTTCACACAGATAATATAATAGTGCAAGAATTACCTTAATATTATACACATTCACACTCTCCAGATAAAAAGTGATGGTAGTATTGCACAGGGTGCGGTAGACAGAGCTTAAACAGAGCTCTGGTAAACAGGGGTTAATAACAGGTTTACAGGAGGGAGTCATCAAATCCCCGTTTATAGGTTGACTCATTAGAGAGCACAATGGCTGAGGGTAAGAATGTGCTTTTCGGAGCAGCGGAGTTGCCTTAGTCTATTACTGAAAGCACTCTGTTCAGCCAATGTAGCATGTAGAGGGTGTGAAACATTGTCCAGAATTGCCAGGATTTTCCATAGGGTCCTTTGTTCTACCACAGCCTCCAGTGTGTCCAGGTTGACTCCTATAACAGAGCAAGCCTTTCTAGTCAGTTTATTGAGCCTGTTGGCATCACCCATGTTGATGCCATTGCCCCAGCACACCACTACATAGAAGATTGTGAGACCTGCATATTCCAAGGGACCTCAGTCCCCTCAGGAAGTAGAGGCAGTTCTGGCCTTTCTTATACATTAAGGCATAGAGGAAGATTAAACATTGGGGCAAATGCGGAGGAGAGTGAATACTTCTCTGAGAGGCCGCTGGCTCACGCCCCTGCCCTTGGAGAGGCCACTGGCTCAAGTTCCTGCCCTCGGAGAGGCCACTGGCTCATGCCCCTGCCCTCGTACAGGCCACTGGCTCATGCCCCTGCCCTCTTACAGGCTGCTGGCTCACGCTCCTGCCCTCAGAGGCAGATAGCTCACGTCCCTGCCCTCGGAGAGGCCGATGGCTCACGTACCTCCCCTCAGAGAGGCCGCTGGCTCAAGTCCCTGCCCTCGTATAGGCCACTAGCTCACGTCCCTGCCCTCGTACAGGCCGCTGGCTGAAGTCCCTGCCCTCGTACAGGCCGCTAGCTCATGCCCCTGCCCTCAGAGAGGCCTGCCCTCAGAGTGGCCGCTGGCTCACATCCCTGCACTCGTACAGGCCGCTGGCTGAAGTCCCTGCCCTCGTACAGGCCGCTAGCTCATGCCCCTGCCCTCAGAGAGGCCGCTGGCTCAAGTTCCTGCCCTCAGAGAGGCCGCTGGCTCACATCCCTGCCCTCGGAGAGGCCGCTGGCCCACGCTCCTGCCCTCGGAGAGGACACTGGCTCAAGTCCCTGCCCACAGAGAGGCCACTGGCTCAAGTTCCTGCCCAGAAAATGGATGGTGAAATTGACCTTGGACTAAGTTAAAAGGCCGTCACAACATGAAAGGCCTGTACTGTGCTATAGTGTCTTCATCCTGTGTTCCATGCTCCATTGCTTACTGCCCAGTACGCCATTGGTGCTTAGAGCAGCAATGAAGGTCCTCCACCTCTGATAGTGTTCAGGGCTTCATCATGTCAGTAGCTTCTTTTTGGTTTTCACTAATGTCAGTCATGCAAGTCCTGGGTGGGGCCTCAGGAATACTCAATGAAGGATTCCTCATTACTGTTTCCATAACGATTTTATTTTACCCGTTACAGTTGTTAGCCCTGATCTGAACCCTTGAACCTGGAGGAACAGTGCACCACACTTAGTCTGGCCTTTACCTTTTAATCTGTTTGACATGGCTGACCCTACCAAGAGCCAAAGCATAAAGCCCTGACTCCAGCCAACATAGCTCATCAGGTCATTGAAGCACACGAGCCTCCAAAGCATGACAAGATTGTGATCCCCTTGGAGATTCCATGTTCTTTGTTCTCTGATCTTTGTTCCATGTTTTATGTTCAATGATCTATGTTTTATGTTCTATGATCTGTATTTTATGGTCTATGTTTTATGTTCTATGTTCTATTACCTCTGTTCTGAAGGTATGGGAGGTTAGTTCAGAAAGTTCAGACACTAGGTATCCATGGAGAGGTTGTAAACTGGATTCAAAATTGGCTGTGTGGGAGATGACAGAGAGTGGTAGTGGATGGTTGCGTATCAGACTGGAGACCCGTGACTAGTGGTATGCCTCAAGGATCTGTGCTGGGACCATTGTTGTTTGTTGTCTATATCAATGTTCTAGATAATAATATGGTAAATTGGATCAGCAAGTTTGCTGATGACACTAAGATTGGAGGCGTTGTGGACAGCAAGGAAAGCTTTCAAAGCTTGCAGAGGGATCTGGACCAACTGGAGGGGTGGGCCAGAAAGTGACAGATGGAATTTAATGCAGACAAGTGTGAGGTGTTGCATTTTGGAAGGGCAAATCAAGGTAGGACATACACAGTAAATGGTAAGGCACTGAGGAGTGCGGAGGAACAAAGAGATCTAGGAGTTCAGATACATAATTCCCTGAAAGTGGTGTCACAGGTAGACAGGGTTGTAAAGAAGGCTTTTGGCATCCTGGCATTCATAAATCAAAGTATTAAGTATAGGAGCTGGGATGTTATGGAGAGGTTGTATAAGACATTGTTGAGGCCAAATTTGGAGTGTTGTGTACAGTTCTGGTCACCTAACTATAGGAAGGATATCAGTAGGAATGAAAGGGTTCAGAGAAGATTTACTAGGATGTTGACGGATCTTCAGGAGCTGAGTTACAGGGAAAGATTGAACAGGTTAGGACTTTATTCCTTGGAGCGTAGAAGAATGAGGGGAGATTTCATAGAGGTTTACAAAAGTATGAGGGGTATAGACAGAATAAATGTGAATAGGCTCTTTCCACTTAGATTAGGAGAGATAAATACGAGAGGACATGGGTTTAGGGGGAACATTGGGGGAACTTCTTCACTCAGAGTGGCGGGAGTGTGGAATGAGCTGCCATCTGATGTGGTAAATGTGGGCTCACTCTTAAGTTTTAAGAATAAATTGGATAGGTACATGGATGGGAGAGGTCTAGAGGGTTATGAACTGGTTGCAGGTCAATGGGACTAGCAGAATAATGTTTTGGCACAGATTAGAAGGACTGAATGGCCTGTTTTCTGTGCTGTAATGTTCTGTGTTCTGTGTTCTATGATCTATGATCTATGATCTAAGTACTATCCACCATTTGCTAATTCTGTGCCCATTTCAGCCCGTTTATTAACATCATCTTGAAATGTCTGCTATCCTACTGACACTGAGCATCTACCTCCAATTTGGGAACACCTGCACATTTAGAAATCGTGCTCTTGTTTCCAGAGTGTGGATTGTGAATGACAGTAGTTCCAGCTCTGATCCCTGTGGAATAAAACTACCCATTTTCAGCACTGTGGTTGTCTCCCCTTTTCAATCACCCTCTGCTTTCTGATTTGAAGCCGGCCAGGCTTCTATATCCTCCAACTCCATAGTATATACTGGGACACCTATTGAAAGCCTTTAGAAAATGTAGATAAATTCTAACCTCAGCATTGTCATTATTTACTGTCTATTATCTCTTCAAGTCATTAAAGGTTAGAGAAGGAAGTTTCTTCCTTGGGAATCCAGGCTGACTATTCACTACTATACCTGCATTTAGGTCTTTTTCCGTTTCATCACAGTTCCCACAATTGATGTTAAACAGACTAGTCTATAATTAACTAAAGATCTTAAATACAAATATTATATGAGCTACCAGCCAATCTTCGGGCACTGCACCTTTTCTAACAAAACACTAGGTCCAATCTTGGTTTGACTGTTTTGAACTAAGATTCCTGTAGAAATATTTTATCCAGGCCAGCAGTTTTATTCCACATGAGCTCAGTTAGTTCACGTAATATACAGTATCTCTTTTTACTCATATCAGTGAGTGGGATTTACTGCCGATCTTGTCACTCAGTAGTTGTACCAAAACCAAAGAATGATTTGCATTCGGATTCAGATTAATTTATTTATCTCACAGACATTGAAGCATACAGTGTAATATGTCATTATCCCTGCAAACAGCCAAAGTGCTACACCTGCCCATTCACTTCCATACAGACTCCCAAACCAGGTGAGGCAACACATCACCTGTGAATCTGCTGAGATCATCTATTGTGTCCGGTGCTCCTGATGCAGCTTCCTCTAATTGGTGAGATCCATTGTAAATAGGGGGACCGCTTCATCAAGCTCTTCAGCTCCATCCATCAAAAGGGGATTTCCCGGTGGCCAAACGCTTTAATTCCGATTTCCATTCCTGCTCCAACATGTCAGTTCATGGTCTCCTCTTGTGCCAAGATGTGGCTACGCTCAGGGTGGAAGAGCAACATCTTTTATTCCATCTGACTAGCCTCCAATCTGAAGAGATGAATATTAATTTCTCCTTTTGGTAAAAACATTTTCCTTCCCCCTCTTCTATTCTTCACTCTGTCCCTTCTCCTTTCCTCACCTGCCTATCACCTCCTAGTGGATCCCTTCCTCCTGTGGTCCAGACTCCTGTCCTATCAGTTTCCTTCCTCTCCAGCCCTTGACCTTTCCTACCAACCTGGCTTCACCTATCACCTTCTAGGTAGTACTCCTTCCTCTCAACTACCTTTTCATTCTGGCGTCTGCCCCCTTCCTTCCCAGTACTGAAGAAGGGTCTCGGTCCAAAACATCATAGATGCTGCCTGACCTGTTGAGTTCCTCCAGCATTTTGTGTGTGTTGCAGTACAATATGTCATTTTCAACCAAGGGATGTGCTGGGGTGCCTTCAAGTGTTGCCACACACGCTGACATTAACATAGCATGCTCTCAATGCTATGTTAATGCCAGCTCAATCAGACAGCTCTAGCAACAACAACAACAACAACAAACAAAACAACAACAGAAAAACAAGTCATTTTCCTCTCTGCCACACATTCAGTTATGTCTCCAACAAAAACAATGGCAGACCTAGTTATTATGCCATCTCCCTGACTATTGTCGATCTATTGCCTGTTCTTTTTTTCTGAATCTCCCATGATGGCCCTATCTTTGTATTTATTGATGTGTCTATAAAATATTTTTGCTTGATTTAGATTCTGGACATTTATCAGGATGCTGATAGAGCATATCATGCCATAGAGGGAGTACAAAGAAGGTTCACCAGATTGATTCCTTGGATGGCAGGACTTTCATATGATGAAAGACTGGATCGACTAGGCTTATACTCGTTGGAATTTAGAAGATTGAGGGGGGATCTTATTGAAACTTATAAAATCCTAAAGGGATTGGACAGGCTAGATGCAGGAAGATTGTTCCCGATGTTGGGGAAGTCCAGAACGAGGGGTCACAGTTTAAGGATAAAAGGGAAGCCTTTTAGGACCGAGATGAGGAAAAACTTCTTCACACAGAGAGTGGTGAATCAGTGGAATTCTCTGCCACAGGAAACGGTTGAGGCCAGTTCATTGGCTATATTTAAGAGGGAGTTAGATATGGCCCTTGTGGCTACGGGGGTCAGGGGGTATGGAGGGAAGGCTGGGGCGGGGTTCTGAGTTGGATGATCAGCTATGATCATAATAAATGGCGGTGCAGGCTCGAAGGGCCGAATGGCCTACTCCTGCACCTGTTTTCTATGTTTCTATGCTGGCTGCATTAGAGAATATGTCTAATGAGGGAAGGTTAAGTGAGCTAGGTCATTTCTCGTCAGAGTGACGAAGGATGGGAGGAGACTCAATGGAGGTGCACAATGTTAGGAAGGTGCACTACTTTCCCAGGGTGGTTATGGCCAATAGCAGTCGACATCTGTTTAAAGTGAGTAGAAGGATATCTTTTTACACAGAGAGTAGTGGGTACCTGGAATGCACTGCTGGGGATGGTGGTGGAGGCAGATACACTAGAGACTTTTTAAAAAACTCAGAGAGAGGCACATCGATACAAGAAAAATGGAGGGTTATGGGCTGTGTATATGAAAAGGGTCAGATTGGCCATGCATTAGATTTATATACAGTACATAGGTCAGCACAACATCATGGGCTGATGGGTCCATACCCTTGCTGTACTGTCCTATGTTCTATGTTATAGGAAGTAGATAGAGAGTTGAATTTTCTCCTGGTTGGAGTGTTGAGCATCAGGGTCAGAGTCGCAGAAGAAGGGGTCAGCTGATCAGGAGAAAGAGAGAAGAAATTTCTTCATCCTTTGAGTAAAAAATCTTTGTAATTCCCCATTGAAGAGAGCAGTGGAGCCTCAGTCAGTGACCTCATTTAAGGTTGAGATTGATGGATTTTGTGGTACATAAAGAAGCGAAGTATATACATCAATGCAGGAGAATAGTGTTGAGGTGAAAGGTCAGCCATCTTCTCCCCTCTACCGTCACGGCAAAAAATATAAACTTATGAAAGCACATACCACTAGGGTCAAGGACAGCTTCTAACCCACAGTTATAAGACTTTTGAATGATTCTCTAGTATGACTCTTGGACCCCTGACCTCATAATTTAACTTGTTATGATCTAGTACCTTATTCTCTCCCTGCTTTGCACTTGCTCTGTGGCTGTTACACTTCATTCTGCATACTGTTATTGCTTTATCTTGTTTTACCTCAATGCACTATGCAACAAATTAATCTGTATGATCAGTTTGCTAGAGAGCTTTTCACTGTACCTCAGTAGATGTGACAATAATAAAACAATTCCAAATGGACATCATTCTGAATCTGAGAACATGCAACAACATTTCAAAGAGCTTGACTACTTTGGAATGTTAATCCCCCAGCAGAGGCTGAGTTGCTTGAGTGAAGCTTCTGAGGATACTTTGCACAGTTTCTTCTGTCCTGCAGGTCAAGACCAGGCAGGGTTTCAATATGAACAAAATCTCATCGGCTTCCTCCATGGACTCTGCTGTGGGGTCTATGCACCCCCAACAGACAGGTGGTGCAGCAGGTTGACCAACTATGTTGATGAATGTGCACGTTCCAGCTAATGACTGTTTCATTATGGTGCTATTTAACCCTTCTTTTCATTGTAGTATTGTCAAGACTTGAGCAAAGTACAGCAACCTTATGTTCTCTGCTTACTTTTGTCCTTGCTTGGGAAAGAGGGCTACCATTTTGACTGTGCTGGAAAGGAGTGGTATTCATATGGTATTTAGTTATTGCTTTCAGCCAAAGTATTGGCATTTTAATTTCAGTTTGAGAGTTTTAGTTACCAGCCCTATTGGCCTAGCGTGTTTTGTATTCCATTCCCTTAAGATTCTGCAAAGCTTGCATTAAAGTCTGTGATCTGCTGACTGGCTTCAGTTTCTCTGTCTCTGTGCTTGGGTCATATCTGAACGTTGTGACATTTCCACCCTATATCACTTACCCACAGGCAGATTCTGCATTTACGTAACCTCACTGTTCTTCATAAAATTAATTATTCATTCTGTACAAATATTTTTTATTGGGCTTTGTGAAATTAGTTTGGATCAAAATTGTATAAAAAAGTAATTTTATAACTATGTGCTTTGGGGATTGTGTAAATAGGAAAATGGGAAATAGATTGAAATTAAAAAATTAAATGCAAACAGAAAAATGTATTTCTTTTCTTGGAGAGTGAGTGGATAACATCCTAGTGTGACAGGTGACTACACAGACCATCAGGTCAACAAGCAAGACATGGTCTACAGAGATTCCACTGTAGAAGCTAAGTCTTGGCATTTAATACTTATTCTGTTGCTAGACAGTTCATATATGACTATCCTCAATGTAGGGACAGTTTGCTAGTGCTGCCCCTGTGACTCATTGTAGCTTGTCACTTCATGCAGCCTTCTACCAACACTCCTACCATGGATACTTACTGCCCATGCACATTGCTGATAAAGCACTTCAGTATTTAGTTTTCTCAGAAAGCTAAGGAAATTTTGTGTGTCTTTAATGACACTTGCCAATTTCTGCAGGTGCCATAGAATGCATCCCATCTGGATGCATCACAACTGCTCTACCCAAGAGATTACAAGAAACTGCAGAGACCCCAGTCCATCACATGAACCAACAACCCCTCCATCAATTCTGCCTACATCCAGCAAAATCAAGCACCTCCACTCTTTCTTCTCCCCTCTCCCATCAGGCAGAAGATACAAATGCCTGAGAACACGTATGCAGTATGAGGGGCCTCCCTGATTATTTTGGCAGCTTTCTCAAGAGAATAGGAATTGTAGAT
Organism: Mobula hypostoma; assembly: GCF_963921235.1. Classification (NCBI taxonomy): domain Eukaryota; kingdom Metazoa; phylum Chordata; class Chondrichthyes; order Myliobatiformes; family Myliobatidae; genus Mobula; species Mobula hypostoma. The sequence goes on from NC_086110.1 coordinate 8,629,549, forward strand.
GAAGTTTATGGAGGGATGGTTGGCTTCATGATGGACCGGGCTGTGTTCACAATTCTCTGCAATTCCTTGTGGTCTTATGTAGAACAGTTGTCAAACCAAGCTGTGATGTACCCAGAAGGGATTCTTTCTATGGTGCTTCTGTAAAGATTGGTGAAAATCATTGGGCTTAAGCTGTATTTCTTTTATTTTTTGAGGAAGCAGAAATGCTAGTGTGCTTTTCTGTCATCAGCAAACTTGAATATACAGTTGGAGCTGTGCCTAGACACACAGTCACAGTGTAAAGCAAATAGAGTAGGTGGTTAAGCATGCACCTGTGCTAATGGAGATCACGAAGATGTTGCCAATCTGAACTGACTGGCATCTAAAAGTGAGGAAATCCAGGATCCAATTGCACAGGGAAGTATTGAAGCCAAAGTCTTAGAGTTGTCTCATTGGGCTGGAAGGAACAGTTACTGTATTGTATCTTTAAATATATAAATAACATTTGTCTTTTCTTTACCTGTTGCATCTGCAAGCTAACTTTTAATGCTTCACACTCAAGGACATTCAAAATATCTATTAAAATATTTATAAAATAGACCAAAAGTATGAGTGGTTTATTAGTTCATTACAACATGACTGTTCCCTAACTTTCCTTTAACCTCTTCCTTTCCCATGATCCAAGGACCCCAACTGCCCTTCCCAGGTGAAGCAGCGATTTGCTTCCACTTGTCCAGTCCAGTGTACACACATAATCGTAGTGGCCATTTCAAATTCCAGTCCCGATTACAACTTACCACATGTACGTGGAAACATACAGAGAAGGCCGTCATTTGTGTTAACAACCGACATACCCAAGGATGTACTGGGGGCAGCCCGCGGGTGTCGTCACCAATATAACATGCCCACGACGCTCGGCAGAGCAAAACAGATCACAACAAGCAATGAAACAACAACAAAACAAGACTTCTTCCTATCTCTCATTCACCCACCCTCCGACTCCAGCGCAGGCTTCCAATCTCCAGTCCTTGGCTATCGGGCTTTGACACCTGGACTTTCAATTGAACTTCGGTATTGACTCCCAGAATAATCTCCAAACTCCAGGCTCGAACTCCGTCTGACCAGTCCTCCTGCCTTTTCAAGCCTGCTTCTTGCAAGGAAATCAACTTAGTGGGGACTTGTATTCAATCTGCAGAGGTGACCCTAAACTTCCTGTTCCCTGTCATGTTATATATGATAGTTAGGGGGTCAGATAGACGATTCTGTGGACGCAGTCCGGAGACCCGGAAGGTAGTTTTCCTCCCTGGTGCCAGAGTCCGGGATGTTTCTGATCGCGTCCAAGAGATCCTGAAGTGGGAGGGACAGGAGCCAGAGGTCTTTGTACATATAGGTACCAATGACATAGGTAGCAAAAGGGGAGAGGTCCTGAAAGAAGAATATAGGGAGTTAGGAAGGGAGTTGAGAAAAAAGAATGCAAAGGTAGTAATCTCGGGATTACTGCCTGTGCCACGCGACAGTGAGAGTAGGAACGCGATGAGGTGGAGGATAAATGCGTGGCTGAGGGATTGGAGCAGTGGGCAGGGATTCAAGTTTTTGGATCATTGGGACCTCTTTTGGCGCAGGCGTGACCTGTACAAAAAGGACGGGTTACACTTGAATCCTAGGGGGACCAATATCCTGGCAGGAAGATTTGCGAGGGCTACTGAGGTGACTTTAAACTAGAATGGTTGGGGGGGAGGGAATCAAATTAAAGAGACTAGGAGAGAGGAAGTTAGCTCACAAATAGAGAAAGCAGATAGACAGTGTGTGAGGGAGGATAGGCAGGGGACAGAGATCAGGAGCAATCAGACCAAAGATGTAGGGGACAAGGAAGAAAAAGATAACAAAGTTGTTTGCTCCATTAAGGATAAACAGAGAGTAGGAGGTGAAGAGTTTCTTAAATGCATCTATTTTAATGCTAGGAGCATTGTAAGAAAGGTGGATGAGCTTAGAGCATGGATTGATACCTGGAAATATGATGTTGTAGCTACTTGTGAAACGTGGTTGCAAGAGGGGTGTGATTGGCAACTAAATATTCCAGGATTTCATTGCTTCAGGTGTGATAGAATAGGAGAGGCAAGAGGGGGAGGTGTGGCATTGTTTGTCAGAGAAAATATAACAGCAGTGCTCTGGCAGGATAGATTAGTGGACTTGTCTAGGGAAGCGATTTGGGTGGAATTGAGGAATAGGAAAGGTGTTGTGATGCTTATAGGGGTGTATTATAGACCACCTGATGGGGACCGAGAACTGGAGGAGCAAATTTGTAAGGAGATAGCAGATATTTGTAGTAAGCACAAGGTTGTGATTGATGGAGATTTTAATTTTCCACATATAGACTGGGAAGCCCATTCTGTAAAAGGGCTGGATGGTTTGGATTTAGTCAAATGTGTGCAAGATAGTTTTTTGGAGCAATACATAGAGGTACCAACTAGAGAAGGGGCAGCATTGGATCTTCTGTTAGGGAATGAGATAGGGCAGGCGATGGAGGTATGTGTTGGGCAGCACTTTGGGTCCAGTGATCACAATATCATTAGTTTCAAAATAATTATGGAGAAGGATAGTACTGGGCCTAGGATTGAGATTTTTGATTGGAGAAATACTAACTTTAAGGAGATGCGAAAGGATTTAGAAGGAGTGGATTGGGACAATTTGTTTTATGGGAAGGATGTAATAGAGAAATGGAGGTCATTTAAATGTGAAATTTTGAGGGTGCAGGATCATTATGTTCCTGTTAGGTTGACAGGAAAGGTTAAAAGTTTGAGAGAGCCATGGTTTTCAAGGGATATTGGAAATTTGGTTCGGGAAAAGAGAGGGATCTTCAATAAATATAGGTAGCTTGGAGTTAATGAGGTGCTCGAGGAATATAAAGGATGTAAAAAGAATCTTAAGAAAGAAATTAGAAAAGCTAAAAGAAGATACGAGGCTGCTTTGGCAAGTAAGGTGAAAATAAATCCAAAGAGTTTCTACAGTTATGTTAATAGCAAAAGGATAGTGAGGGATAAAATTTGTCCCTTAGAGAATCAGAGTGGATGGCTATGTGTGGAGCCAAAAGAGATGGGGGAGATTTTGAACAATTTCTTTTCTTTGGTATTCACTAAGGAGAAGGATATTAAATTGTGTAAGGTAAAGGAAACAAGAAGGGTAGTTATGGAAAGTATGACGATTAAAGAAGAGGAAGTGCTGGTGCTTTTAAGGAATACAAAAGTGGATAAGTCTCCGGGTCCGGACAAGATGTTCCCTAGGACCTTGAGGGAAGTTAGTGTGGAAATAGCAGGGGCACTGACAGAAATATTTTAAATGTCATTAGAAACGGGGTTGCTGCCGGAGGATTGGCGTATTGCTCATGTGGTTCCATTGTTTAAAAAGGGTTCTAAGAGTAAACCTGGCAATTATCGGCCTGTGAGTTTGACGTCAGTGGTGGGTAAATTGATGGAAAGTATTCTTAGAGATGGTATATATAATTATCTGGATAGACAAGGTCAGATTAGGAACAGTCAACATGGATTTGTGCGTGGAAGGTCATGTTTGACAAATCTTATTGAATTTTTTAATGAGATTACTTTGTCATATATATTTATGAATGGATGGTGGGGTGGTAAATTGGATTAGTAAGTATGCAGATGATACTAAGATAGGTGGTGTTGTGGATAATGAAGTAGGTTTTCAAAGCTTGAAGAGAGATTTAGGCCAGTTAGAAGAGTGGGCTGAAAGATGGCAGATGGAGTTTTATGCTGAAAAATGTGAGGTCCTACATTTTGGTATGACTAATCAAAATAGGACATACATGGTAAATGGTAGGGCACTGAAGAATGCTGTAGAACAGAGAGATCCAGGAATAATGGTGCATAGTTCCCTGAAGGTGGAATCTCATGTGGATAGGATGGTGAAGAAAGCTTTTGGTATGCTTGCCTTTATTCATCAGAGCATTGAGTATAGGAGTTAGGATGTAATGCTGAAATTGGTAAGGCCAAATTTGGAGTATTGTGTACAGTTCTGGTCACCAAATTATAGGAAAGATGTCAATAAAATTGAGAGAGTACAGAGGAGGTTTACTAAAATGTTGCCTGGATTTCATCTCCTAAATTACAGAGAAAGGTTGAACAAGTTAGGTCTTTATTCTTTGGAGCGTTGAAGGTTGAGGGGGGACTTGATCGAGGTGTTTAAAATTATGAGGGGTATTGATAGAGTTGACATGGATAGGCTTTTTCTATTGAGAATGGGGGAGATTCAAACAAGAGGACATGAGTTGAGAGTTAAAGGGCAAAAGTTTAGGGGTAACATGAGGGGGAACTTCTTTATTCAGAGAGTGGTAGCCGTGTGGAACAAGCTTCCAGCAGAAGTGGTTGAGGCAGGTTTGATGTTGTCGTTTAAAGTTAAATTGGATCGATAAATGGACAGTAAAGGAATGGAGGGTTATGGGCTGAGTGCGGTTGGGTGGGACTAGGTGAGAGTAAGAGTTCGGCACGGACTAGAAAGGCCGAGATGGCCTGTTTCCGTGCTGTAATTGTTATATGGTTATATGGTTAATTTCCCATGTTACTCCCATGCCAAGAGATTAGAGTGTGGATGCCTACAGTATTGGACTGAGGGCCAATGCATGCTTGTGGTATGGCATCCTATCTTTGTCTAGGCAAGGCTCAGCCTTCGGGAGTCAACGTTGAATTCTACAACACATGTCATATAATTTCTCTGCTTCTGATATTGGCTCAGACTACTTGTTTTATTTTTCTCATTTTTTTCTCCCTCTGGGAGTGGAGGACAAGTATACCCTGTCCTGCTGCCGGGTGTGTCCTGCTCCTCTACGTTTCACACCTCCACCGTTCTTTTGTCCATATTCTCTCTCTTGTTACCAGTTCCTATCCGCTCGCTGGCCAAACAACCTTGCTTACAGCTTATCCTCATGGTTTTTTACCCAATCCGAGACACCCCATCCCCCCAATGCTTATTGCACCTTCTTTTGCTTCCTTCCCAGGTCTGGTGAAGGTTCTTTAACTGAAATGTTAACCCTGTTTCTCTTCCCACAGATGGGGTTTAACTTGTTCGGTGTTTGTTTTTGCAGTTTATGCCTTCATTTTAGATTTCCAGCATCTGCAATTCTTTTCGTTTAACTGATGTTATTTGATGTCCTTCAGCTGAACTAATTTTCATAGGAGTCTATTCAAATCACAATTCAATCAAATCACAGTCATTTATCAAAGTCAACAACAGTGCTTGTAAAATCAAAAGGAAATTGTGAAATGGACTGGCCTCATAATTGAAAGACACCCCTTAGAACAGAGATGTGAAGGACTTTCTTTATCTGGCCGGGGGGGGGGCGGTGGCGGGAGTGAATCTGTGGCAATCATTGCCACAGATGGCTGTGGAGGCCAAGTCATTGGGTATATTCAAAGTGGAGGTTGATAGGTTCTTGATTAATAAGGGTGTTAAAGAAGGCAGGAAATGGGGTTGAGGGGGATAATAAATCATCCATGATAGAAGGGTGGAGCAGACTCGATGGGTCGAATGGCCTAATTCTGCTCCTTGGTCTTACTGGAGTAGACACTTTCAAATCTTTGTTCTAAGTAACACACAGTTCAGACAGACTGGAAGTAGAATTCTTGCCATGGTAGATCTGTGCTACTGACGACAAGGGTGGCTGTACTGGCATTAAAAATGAGCCACAGAAGAACCCCACATCTCAGTGGGTAATGAATTTGACTGAGAATCAAATGCAAACAAGTAAATACTGGGATCTATCAACAGTCTAGGTGATGGAAGATTGACACGTATAAAAGGAAATGTGCTCAGCTCTACTGCAAATTACTGTGCTGTCATGGGCAATAACAAAAAGAATATCCCACTGTTTTACAAAATAGGAACAAATCTCAAAGTTGCAGTGGTATTGAAAAATGCCAGCAAGACTGAAAATCCGATCATTGACTTCAGCAAGTAGGGTGGAGTACACATGTCTCTATCAGTTTTCAATTCCAATTCAGATTCCGATTCATTTATTTATTGCATGTACATCAAAATATTCAGCAAAATGTGTCATTTGCATTAACAACCAGCACAGCCTACTGGGGGCAGCCTTACTTGTCGCCACACATCCCGGTGTATGCCCACAATGTTCGACAGAACACCACAGAACACACATCAAAACAAGAAAAGCAAAACAAGCCCCTTTCCTCCGTCCCGTTCACATCCCCACCCACACACCCACAGAGGCAATCCTCCAACTCCAGAGCAAGCCTCTGAGCCTCCAGCAGCCTTGTGGACAACAGGGCTCTGAATTCCCTATGGACCTCAAAATTGTGGATCCAGGGCTCCAACTTCCCTATGGACCTCAGACTTGTAGACCCAAGGCTCTGACTTCCCCATGGACCTCAGACTTGTAGATCCAGGGCTCCAACTTCCCTATGGACATCAGACTTGCAGACCCAGGGCTCCAACTTCCCCGTGGACCTCGACTTATAGATCTAGGGCTCTGACTTCCCCACGAACTACAGACTTGTAGACCCAAGGCTCTGACTTCCCCATGGACCTCAGACTTGTAGATCCAGGGCTCCAACTACCCCATGGACTTCAGACTTGTAGATCCAGGGCTCTGACTTCCCCATGAACCACAGACTTGTAGACCCAGGGCTCCAACTTCCCCATGGACCTCAGACTTGTAGATCCAGGACTCTGACTTCCCCATGAACCACAGACTTGTAGACCCAGGGCTCCAACTTCCCCATGGACCTCAGACTTGTAGATCCAGGGCTTTGACTTTCCCATGAACCACAGACTTGTAGACTCAGGGCTCCAGCTTCCCCATGGACCTCAGACTTGTACATCCAGGGCTCCAACTTCCCCATGGACCTCAGACTTGTAGATCCAGGGCTTTGACTTCTGGAGTTATGATCAGCCTTTGAGCTTCGATCATCCGGACTTGTGCTCACCCTTCGGGCTTTGATCGTTCAGACTTATGATCTTTGTGTTTTGATCTTTGGTATCAAGTCAAGTCAAGTCACTTTTAATTGTCATTTCAATTCCTTAGTAAATACAGACGCAAAAAACCTATTTAAGATCTCCCCCATTTCCTTTGGTTCCGCACATAGCCGATCACTCTGATCTTCAAGAAGACCAATTTTATCCCTTACAATCCTTTTGCTCTTAATATACCTGTAAAAACTCTTTGGATTATCCTTCACTTTGACTGCCAAGGCAACCTCATGTCTTCTTTTAGCCCTCCTGATTTCTTTCTTAATTACGATTAAACCCAGATATTTCATATTGAATTTAACCCATCTAAACTGAGTGCCATATTGATATTGGGCATAGTCTCCTCTACCTAAAGGTAAAGACTTTTATTCCAATTTATTTTATATCCCGAGACTGTACCATAATTGTCCAGCAAGGCCCTAGGTCTTATCAAAGAGCCAGCTGGCTCAGCCAAATATACTGAAATGTCATCAGCAAATAAATTAATTTTATATTCTTTCTGGGCCACTTTATGTCTGGATCCCCTCTAGCAGCCTCAGCCAATGACTCTTGCCAGAACAAATAGAGCTGGAGATAGTGGACAACCTTGTCTACTAGATCTATGTAGAGAGAAAACTGGTGAATTCCGCCTGTTTGTAATTATTTTGGCCTTAGGCTGATGGTAAAATACACTTATCCAATTTATGAATATTTGGCCTCGACCAAATTTTTCCATCGTTTTAAATAAAAAATCCCATTCAAGTATATCAAAGGTCTTTTCAGCATCTAAAGCCACTGCTACAGTCCGGTCCACCTTTGTCCTAGCTAAATATAATATAGTCAATAGTCTGTCAATATTATCAGATAATTGTCTATTTTTAATAAATCCTGTTTGATCGAATTTAATCAATTTTGGCGGATATCGAGCTATTCTATTAGCCAATGCCTTTGCTATAAATTTATAGTTCACATTTAAAAGTGAGATAGGCCTGTAAGTTGCTGGTTTTAGTGGATCCTTATCCTTCTTAAGAATTAACGTAATAATTGCTGTTGAAAAGGATTCCGGTAGAGTATGGGTCTCCTCAGCCTGAGTCACAACCCTCATAAAAAGGGGCATTAATTGATCCTTAAATTCTCTATAAAATTCAGGGGGAAAACCATGGTCTCCCAGCAATTTATTGGCCTGTAATAAGCCTAGGGCTCTTTTAATCTCATCCCTAGAAAAAAGGGCATTCAATTTTTCCTGATCTTGTTGACTCAATTTGGGAAATTGTAAATTAGACAAGAAATCATCATTTTTCAGTGAGTCACCCACTGATTCTGATTTATATAGTTCCGAATAGAACTGCTTAAAAGTATCATTTATTTCTTTTGGTCAGTTATCAAAGATGTGATAAAGCACATTTTGGAAAGCAGTGAAATCATCGGACAAAGTCAGCATGGATTTTGAAAGGAAAATCATGTCTGACGAATCTCATAGAATTTTTTGAGGATGTAACTACTAGAGTGGATAGGGGAGAACTGGTGGATATGGTATATTTGGATTTTCAAAAGGCTTTTGACAAGGTCCCACACAGGAGATTAGTATGCAAACTTAAAGCACACGGTATTGGGGGTATGGTATTGATGTGGATAGAGAATTGGTTGGCAGACAGGAAGCAAAGAGTGGGACTAAACTGGACCTTTTCAGAATGGCAGGCAGTGACTAGTGGGGTACCGCAAGGCTCAGTGCTGGGACCCCAGTTGTTTACAATATATATTAATGACTTAGATCAGGGAATTAAATGCAGCATCTCGAAGTTTGCAGATGACACGAAGCTGGGTGGCAGTGTTAGCTGTGAGGAGGATGCTAAGAGGATGCAGGGTGACTTGGATAGGTTGGGTGAGTGGGCAAATTCATGGCAGATGCAATGTATTGTGGATAAATGTGAGGTTACCCACTTTGGTGGCAATAACAGGAAAACAGATTATTATCCGATTGGTGACCGATTAGGAAAAGGGGAGGTGCAACGCGACCTGGGTGTCATTATACACCAGTCATTAAAAGTGGGCATGCAGGTACAGCAGGCGGTGAAAAAGGCAAATGGTATGCTGGCATTTATAGCGAGAGGATTCGAGTACAGGAGCAGGGAGGTACTACTGCAGTTGTACAAGGCCTTGGTGAGACCACACCTGGAGTATTGAGTGCAGTTTTGTTCCCCTAATCGGAGGAAAGACATCCTTGCCATAGAGGGAGTACAAAGAAGATCCACCAGATTGATTCCTGGGATGGCAGGACTTTCATATGATGAAAGACTGGATCAACTAGGCTTATACTCGTTGGAATTTAGAAGATTGCGGGGGGATCTTATTGAAACGTATAAAATCCTTAAGGGATTGGACAGGCTAGATGCAGGAAGATTGTTCCCGATGTTGTGGAAGTCCAGAATGAGGCGTCACAGTTTGAGGATAAAGGGGAAGCCGTTTAGGACCGAGATTAGGAAAAATTTCTTCACACAGAGAATGGTGAATCTGTGGAATTCTCTGCCACAGGAAACAGTTGAGGCCAGTTCATTGGCTATATTTAAGAGGGAGTTAGATATAGCCCTTGTGGCTAAAGGGATCAGGGGGTATGGAAGGAAGGCTGGTACAGGGTTCTGAGTTGGATGATCAGCCATGATCATACTGAATGGCAGTGCAGGCTCGAAGGGCCGAATGGCCTACTCCTGCACCTATTTTCTATGTTTTCTATGTTTCTATATGAAATCTTATCTTCCCCTGTTTGAATCGCATTTATTTTTCTGGAGGTTTCTTCCACCCTCAATTGCCAAGATAGTACTTTATGGGTACTCTCTCCAATTCATAATATTGTTATTTTGATTTTAGTATCATTTTTCTATTCTATAGGTTTGTTTTGTGTTATTTCTAATTTCTTGTTTATTAATTTTTTATAATTTTCCTCTGTTGTTAAATTCTAACAATCTTTTTCTAATTGTGTTATTTCTTTCTCCAATTCATTTAATTCTGTTACAAATTTATTTTTTATAACCTTAAGATATCCAATTATCTGTCCTCTTAAGTATGTTTTTTATGTGTCCCATAATAAGAAATTATTGGCAGTAGAGGGTGAGTTCGTCTCACAGAACAATGCTATTTGAGCTCTAATAAAACTGCAAAACTCTGGTATTTTCAACAGCAAAGGATTAAAGCACCATCTATATAATGTTTTTTGTTTATCGATTGATAAAATTAAAGGTGAATGGTCCGAAAGTAGCCTAGTGGCATATTCTGTTTGAATGATCCTACTTTCTAATTTAGCTGACATTAGAAATAAGTCAGTTCCAGAGTAGGAATCAGTTGCTTTGAATAGAAAGAGTAGTCTCTTTCCCTTGGATGCTGCCATCTCCAAGCATCTATTATATTCAAGTCCTTCATGAAGGCCAGGATGGTTTTTGCTGTCCTGACCTTCACAACTTTTTTAACTGACCTACCTAAAATTGGATCCAGACAAAAATTAAAATCCCCTCCAATTAAGGTATTTTCATATCCTTGAACAACTTTCAAAAAAGTATTTTGGATAAATTTCTCATCATCATAATTGGGGGCATATAAATTCAAAAGTGTCCAGGATTCTGAATATATTTGACAATTAACCATAACAAATCTCCCGGCCAGATCTATGATAGTACCCTCCACCTTCACTGGCAAATTCTTCCCTATCAATACCGCCACTCCTCTGGCTTTAGAATTAAAGGAGGACACTATTACTTGACCAACCCATCTTCTCTAATTTGTTATGTTCTGTCACTGCAAGATGAGTTTCTTGAAGAAAGGTAATATCAACATGATTTTTTTAAAGATATGCCAGGACCTTTTTCCTTTTCATCGGTCCATTTATCCTATTAATATTAAGACTTAAAAATTTAGTTGCTTTATTCATAGTTATCAGATTTTATTGGTTGATAAATCCTGCCCACAAAAAAAGTATAAATTAATCCCACTTCTTTGAGTGACTCTGAGATATTTGGTGCTATTCCCAATAGCATATAGAAAATAGAAAGGAAACCAAAGAGGAAAGAACATAAAAGAGAAAAAAAATAAATAAAAAAAAGAAAAAGAAAGGAAGAAAAACCCTCCCAACTGGCACTCCAAGTCCGCAGCGCCTTAACCCCTCTTACTGTGGGGTCCAATAAACATCGCACTAAAGATGGACATTCTTTAACATTTAACATAATTAATATTTTAAAAAAAGACAAAAAAATTATCCACTCCCCAAAACTCCTTAATTAAACATCTGTAAAACTAAACTATATTCCACACCCGTTATTACAAAATATCTAACATAATCTATAATATTGAAAGTAAATATCATTAATATAGCAATATATCTGAATAAAGAAGAGAATTCAAAGAAACTTACTAAGTATAACCCTAAATATTGTAACTTAATACGTATCCAGCATACCAAAAATTAAACATATCAAAAGATGACATCTATAAAATCAAAGCTATTCATACTAGTTATAACAAACTTAGATGAACTATATAGTTCCTAAGTAGTATAATTCAAAAAGACCATCCAGAATCAATATTTTAAATCATAATAGTCTTCATCCATAATCATATAGATTTGAAATTCAAGATTATAATGTTGTTAAAATTAATCTATATTAATAAAGAAAATCAAATAATTTCTTCATATATTTTGTCCAAGATACATCTTGTTCCAGAAGAATATTCTGAATCACGATGTCTCAGATATTTTTTGAATAAAGTTTATCGCCTCCTGCGTGTTAGTAAAAAATCTTCTCCCCCCATCCAACAAGGTAATTCTCAGCTTTGCTGGATATAATAAAGGATATTGAAGACCTTTATTCTTTAATAACCTCCTTGCTAAGTCAAAGTTTTTCCTTTTTCTTAACAAGGCCACACTAATATCTGGAAAGAAGAATATCTTTCCCCCTTCAAACTCTAGTAGGCCATTTCTCTCTCTGGCCTCTATTGCTGCAGCTTGTAATACTTGTTTATCTTGATACTTCAAAAAGCGTATAAGTATAGAGTGCGGCCTTTGCTCTGGAGGTGGTCAGAGGATTAAAGTCCTGAGGGCTCTTTCTGTAATTAATTCTTTATCAAAATGCTTTTTCCCCAGAACTTTGGGGATCCACTCTTGAAAGAAAGTTACTGCGCCTCTTCCTTCCAATCCCTCTTTTAAACCCACTACTTTGATATTATTTCTTCTGCTTTAGTTTTCAAGGGAGTCCAGTTTATCCATTATTTTCACTTTCTCAGTCCTCCAGGAATCTTCTTCTTTCTCCAGGCTTTGTAATCTATTCACAACATCCTACGTATTATTTTCTAAATCCTGGGTTCGCAAATTTAAAGATTCCAAAGTCTGCTTCATTTCCTTAGATTCTTGCATGATATGATCTAAATGACACTCGAATTTGTCCATCCTACCGGTTAAAGTCCGGACTGCATCGGTCAACTCATGAATTGCGGCTGTGAGGTCATTTCCCGAGCCGTCGCGCTGCCGTCATCCTCAGCCCTTCCGCAGACTCAGAGGAACTATCTGATGAGCAGGCCTCATCACCATTGCTCCCGCGTCCCTCAATTCAAGACACTTCCGGGAGTGCAAGACCAGCAGCGATAGCGCCAGTAGGATTTCCACGATTTTTCCTTTTAACCATTGCTTTTATTAAGTTTATATGAGAGCCTTATAAACAGGTTGTAAAGAAGTTTTCGTAGGAGTTATTCAAGGAAGCGCCCGATAAATGACATGACATCACGTGACCCCATTGGCAAGTTTCTTGGCCCTAGCTCGAGTTACTGCACACGAGGGATAAATAATAGGGTCTATCTTTGAATCATCATCGATTGGCTTAGTTGTCAGCTGCACTGCAGGAACAACTTTACCACCTGCTAGTTCATTCCCTAATAGCAAAGAAACACCTTCCACCAGTAAACTGGGTCATAGTCCTATTTTAGCAAGACCTAAAACTAACTCTGACTTCAAAATTACCTTGTGAAGAGGTACAAAAACAACATCCCACCCAACACCTCGAATAAGATCTTACCTCACCAGTGGCAGTCTCATCACCAAACTTTAGAACGTTGTCTAACATAAGTGACTGAGAAGACGCAGCATCTCAAAGAATTTTTACTGGCACAGGGGGTGACTCTTTATTCACTGACACAAAAGGAATGAACTCTTTCCTAACCAGGTCAGATATTTCAGCTCTCAACAGAGCTTCATCAGAATGCTCAGAACCCCGTGGGTTCACAGGTGTTTCAACATCTTGAACACAGGCATCTGGAACTGCCTCCTTTTCCTTCTTCTTTTTCAGAAGGAAACAATTAGCCGTAACATGACCAGGTTTCCTACAATGGTGACAAGTAGGACCAGAGGGCTTCTCTTTTAATTGTTTCCCTTCATCCTTACCTTTGTCCCTAGACCCAGATTTGAATTCTGGTTTACACTGACGATCCATGCTACTCTTTTGGAAGGTCTTACTCGGGGTAAAGTTAAACTTGTGGGTTAAGGCAAACTCATCTGCTAATTTAGCCGACTCTTGCAAAGTGGTGGCATCCTTTTCATCTAAATATGCTTTTATATCATTATGGAGGCATCTTTTAAATTCTTTAATTAAAATTAACTCTTTCAGTTTCTCAAAAATACCATCCACATTTTTAGATGTACACCATCTTTCAAAACACACAGATTACTCATAAGTAAATTCCACATGGGTCTGGTTCACAGATTTCTTCAAATTCCTAAACCTTTGCCTATGGGCTTCTGGAACCAGTTCATAGGTTTTAAGCACAGACTGTTTCACAATCTTATACTTAGCTGCATCTTCAATTGAAAGGGCAGAATAAGCCTGTTGAGTCTTACCCTTAAATACACTCTATATTAAGAGAGGCCAGCTTCTTTCCGGCCAGTTTAGGCTCTAAGGTACTTTCTCAAGATGCTGAAGGTATTTATCAACCTCAGTTTCATCAAATGGAGGGACCAATTTAACTTCCCAACTGGCAACTAATTTATCACCAGAGTCAAATGCTAGACCCCCCTGCTGCAACTTCTCTATCTTCTCTAACTCAAACCTCCTTTGTCTTTCTGCTTCCTCCCTCTGATTTTCTGCTTCCTCAGCTTCAAGCTGTTTTTGCTGTAACTCAAACTTGAGCTGTTGCTGTCTTTGCCTATTCTCAGCCTCCATTTTTAGTTTTTCCAACTTGAACTGGAGCTCAAGATCACTGGGTTTACTTTCAGGAAACCTTTCTAACACCCCCTCTTCAAACTTCCTCAAAGAAATATAGTGCTCAGCTATTATCCTCTGAATATGTATCTTTTTCATATCCCGTTTTACCGCAGTAAGTCCCAGCTCCTTAGCAATGACCAACAAGTTGTCCTTTCTGGCATCCCCTAATACCTTAGGGTCTGGTGATTCCAGAAATGCCCCAATATCCATTGCTGTTGGTTTCCCCATACAAGTCAATCAAAAGCGTAGTAGCCAATGAGGTCGATAATCAGTCAATCAATAAGCTCCAATTTTGTTCATACCCGGGACGAGCCCCCAATTTTGTTATGAATTCATAACGTACCAGCAGCAAGAGGTGACAAATTGAGTCGGGTTTTAATATTAAAACCTCTATGCTTACTTACAACTACTCAAAAATATAGAAAATTAAATAAACTACTTTCATAAACAGAAGTTAACAGTGTTATGCATCTATAGCTCCCTTACAGTCAAACTTAGAACACATTCTTAACAAATCTTACTCATGCACAGTCTTAAAGTGGCAGTTCAGAGAGTCCCAGTAATTCATGAAATACGTGAGAGGAAAGACTTGTGGATTCACAGTGCAGCATTGAGGCGATCGCAACAAATTCCAAAGATTCCACGGCTAGCTAACGAACAAACGGTTACCAAAGATCCCAGCCGAGAAATACTGTTCGCCAGTCCATGAAGAGCGATTTCACAAATGACTGTCACGAAATCCACACCCATGGATCATACGAAGGACAAACACATCTCCACAATACACAGTGTGCCGCTGATTAACCCAATCCTTTGGGTATGGGTAAGCATTAGACTTTACCCTTCTCGATCGTGAGCTGTTCCTGGATAGCTTGAAGTCTGCAGTCTCTCTTTCTTTCCTTCACTCCTTCTTTTATACCATCAGCATACGTCATAAGGTAATGCTCACAGAAGCAAAACTGTGGACTCCCAGTAAAACAAAACTGGGGACACGTGACACCCATTGTAAACAAAACTATGCACTCCCAGGAAAACAAAACTGTGGACACGTAACACACTTGAGCTTTGAGCTGTGCTTGGGTGGTGAAGTTCCAGGCCATACATCTCACATGGGCATTAGTAAGGTGAGGCTCATTAGATAAGTCCATGGACACCCACCAACAGGTGATTTCACTTTTTCAACTCAATGGCAATAGAAAGGAAAGATACTGACTAGGACAGTGCATTGGCCAATTGGCAGAAGACAAAGAAAGGGAATAAAAAGAGCATTTTCTGGTTGGCTGCTGGTGACTGGTGGTGTTTCACAAGGGTCTGTGTTGGGACTGTTTCTCTTTACGTTATATGTTAAATATTTGGATGGCAGAATTGATGACTCTGTGGCCAAGTATGTGAATGATACAAAGATAGGTAGAGTGACATTTAATGTTGAGGTAGCAAAGAGGCAACAGAAGAACTTAGACAGATTAGGAGAATGGACAAAGAAGTGGCAGATGGAGTTTTGGAAAGTGCATGCTCATGCACTTTGGTAGAATAAATAAAAATGTGGACAGTTTACTAAATGGAGAAAAATTCAAAAATCTGAGGTGCAAAGGGACTCAGAAGTCCTCATGTAGGATTCCCTAAAGGCTAATTTGCAGGTTGAGTCAGTGGTGAGGAACGTAAATGTGATGTTAGCATTCATTTCAAGAGGACTAAAATATAAAAGCAAGGATGTAATGTTTAAGGCTTTATAAGGCACTGGAGAGGCCTTACTTAGAACACTGTGAGAGTTTTGGACCACTTATCTAAGAAAGGATATGCTGACCATTGGAGAGGGTTCAAAGAAGGTTGAAGAAAAAAATTCTGGGATTGAAAGGCTTTTTATGTGAAGAGCAATTGACGGCTCTGACCTGTATTCACTGGAATTAAGTTGAATGAGGGGGAAAGAATCTCATAGACATTTATGAAGTGTTGATAGAGTGGATGTGGAGAGAACATTTCCAATGTTGGGGGAGTCTGAGTCCCAAGGACACAACCTCAGAATAGAGGGGCATCTGTTTAGAACAGGGATAAGGAGGAATTTCTTTAGCCAGAGAGTGTTGAATATGTTGAATTCATTGTCCCACGTGGCTGTGGGTGCCAAGTCATTGGGTATATTTAAGGCAGAGGTGGATAGATACTTGATTAGTCAGGGCATGAAGGGATGCAGGAGGAGGGCAGGAGATTGAGGCTGAGAGGAAAATGAATCACTCATGTTTAAATGGTGGAAGAGACACAATGGGTGAAATGGCCTCATTCTGCTCCTACATCTCATGGTCTTACAGACTCAATCAGGGAGGTTCATTTCTGGCTGCCTATTCAGCATAAAAGACTTTTGCCTTTTATAGGCCATACATGCACAGAATTATAAGCATGTTACATATAAATGTGCATTAAACTGCATTAGATGCAATTGAACATGTCTAGGCATCTCGTTGCATTAGTGGTCTTTGTGAATCAGGCAAAAAAAAGTGTTTGATTATTAAGACTTTTCTCACATTCCCTCTTGGAAATTATTCAGTTTGAGATAGAGTTTCAAAGGTATTGTGAGGTCTATTTATAATATGTCCCTGAGAGACAGACAAAGTAAAAATAACAATCAAAACTGCTGCAGCTTCTTCCAAGAAAAGCAGGGAGAATAGATCCAGCTAAATACAGTGAGTGGAGGACAGAGAAATACTATAGATTTTTGTGCAAAATACAACCTAGCAGTGGGTCTGCATGGTGACTGGGAATGAGTTTTCTTATCAGCCTTGATCTAGCTGATGATTACCACTGTATATAGCAACCAATCATATGATATTCCTCAACTAATATTCTGATACCACATCTGGTCACCTATCCACAGGAAAGATATCAATAAAATTGAGGGAGTGTAGAGAAAATTTACAAGGATATTGTTGGGACTTGAGGACCTGAGTTATAGAGAAAGGTTGAATAGTTTAGGACTTCATTTCCTGGAGCAAGGGAGAATGAGGAACGATTTGATAGAAAGAGACAAAGTTATGAAGAGTAGAGTTAGAGTAAATGCACAGAGGTTGGATGAGACTGAAACTAGAGGTCATAGGTTATGAGTGAAAGGTGAAATGCTTAAGGGGAACATGAGGGAGAATTTTTCACTCAGAGGGTGGTGAGAGTGTGGAACAAGCTGCCAATGGAAGTGGTGAATTAAGGTTCAATTTCAACATTTAAGCGAAGTTTGGATAAGTTCATAGATGTAGAGGTCCATGTGCAGGTCAATGGGACTAGACAGAATAATAGTTCAGCATGGAGTGGATGAGCAGAAAGGCCTGTTTCTGTGCTGCTTGACTCCATGCCTCAATGCCAATGAACTTCCAGTGTAAAATATTCTGTTTACTTCTTCCGTGTTTTCATTCATTTTTGGAGTGTCATTTCTTTCTCTGACTCTCCTACCCTTAAATATTTGGCTAGGATGGTAGATCCACCACTTAAAATCAGAGCCTAAACATGTTGTTATGTTATCCAGATGAAGCAGTTCAAAAGCAGGATGCATCATCACTGCACTAGATAATTGAAAATGGTGGCAGCTATGAATAATGAATGCATTTGATGAAGTTTCCTGTTGCAATTAAATATCCAGATAAACCATTTTCAAAAGTTTATTGAGCACAATTTCATTTTATTTTATGTGCGTTGGATCGAGTCAGCCGGAACTCATTTCACTTAGGACTGAGGCAGAATAAATTTAATAACTGCAGAATGAATTGAAATGAGTTTCTGAAATTCTAACACTGAAACTATAAAACCATTGAGGCAGAATATTTGGAAGATAATCAGTCACTCTCCAAAGCACCACTGCAAAGTGAACAGGGGCTGGCTCCAAAATTCCAGTCCATCTCGGTCCTCTCCATGTTGTTAATTTTGCTTTTATCAATGTCAGTAACATGCAGAAAAGGTTTGTAAGTCAGATCATCCTTGGCCAGTCTTGCAGAATTCTTTGGAAAAATGACAAAGAGAATAAAGAAAATATGGATTTTCAAGAGTCGATTTTTTGTTATAGAAATGGATTTATGACAAAATAATGCACTTATTTATTCAATATAGAAGAATGTGAGTCATTTCATTGATCTGTACTGGCTTCCAGGAAAGAAGCCCCATCAGTGTCATTCCCCTGTTATTTTCACTGTAAGCTATTCACCTCAAATGACCATCAATTCACCTCTAATTCTCCGACATCCATCTATGCTATGAGATAATATTCAGTAGCTAGTTGCGCTACCAGCACATCTCAGGGATGTTTGAGGAATCTGGAGCCAGGATGGGAATGCCCATACTAGAGTTTCCCCTGGGTGCTCCAGTTCTCAGGAAAGAATGTGCAAATTCCACACAAACAGCACCTGGGCTCATGGTCAAATCCAGGCTCCGAAGTAGCAGTACGAACCTCTAGGTCACTTTCCATGTAATTCAGGAAATAACACTGGAGGCCAAAATGCGCAAGGGAAAGCAGATAGCAAAAATTATTTGGGTTGGAAAATATGGTAATTTGTGTTGCACAGATATCTATGTTGAAAGCATTCTGATTTGGGGTTTATACTTAAGTAATGTAATAATGAAGAAATACAAGAGGATAGGGATAATGCTAGTGGGATGTACATTTTTATATGGCAAGAGGCAAAGTAATGTGTATTAGCGCATTTTAAATTTTGAGACAGAAATGGAAGCAAGGTCTAGGAATAAGAAAATGATTAGCTTAATTTGTAACATGAGGCAATAACAGGCAGAATAGACAATGGAAAGTCAGAGGATGTTCTTTACTTGAATTTTCAGAAAGCCTTTGACAAGTTGCCACACATGAGGCTGCTAAACAAGATAAGAGCCCATTGGCGTTACAGGAAAGATACAAGCATGGATAGAAGATTGGCTGCCTGGTAGGAGGCAAAGAGTGAGAATAAAGGGAGCCTTTATGGTTGGCTGCCATTGACAAGTGATGTCCCGCAAGGATCGGTGTTGGGACCACTTATTTTCACCTTATATGTCGGTGATTTGGATGACAGAATTGATGGCTTTTTGACCAAGTTTGCAGATAATACAAAGATAGGTCAAGGGGCAGGTTGTGTTGAGGAAGCAGGGAGACTGCAGAAGGACTTGGACAGATTAAGGGAACGGGCAAAGAAATGACAGATGGAATAGAGTGTAGGGAAGTGCATGGTCATGCACTTTGGTAGAAGAAATAAAGGTGTAGGCTATTTTCTAAACAGGGTACAAATTCAGAAATCCTGCAGTTGGGTGTGCAGGATTCCCTAAAGGTTAACTTGCAGGTTGAGTCAGTAGTAAGAAAGGCAAATGTAATGTTACTACTCATTTCAAGAGGACTAGAATATGAAAGCAAGGATGCAATGTTGTCGTTTTATAAGGCATTAGTTATACCTCACTAGGAGTACTGAGAACAGTTTTGGGCCCTTGTCTTCTGTAAGAAAGGATGTGCTGACATCAGAGAAGGTCTAGAGGAGGTTCACGAGAATGATCCTAGGAATAAAAGGGTTAATTATGAGGAAGTTTTGATAGCTCTAGGCCTATACTCACTGAAGTTTAGAAGAATGAGGAGAGGTTTCATTGAAACCTATCAAATATTGAAAAGCGCAAACACAAGGAAATCTGCAGATGCTGGAATTTCTAGCAACACACATAAAAGTTGCTGGTGAACGCAGCAGGCCAGGCAGCATCTCTAGGAAGAGGTACAGTCGACGTTTCAGGCCGAGACCCTTTGTCAGGACTAATTGAAGGAAGAGCTAGTAAGGGATTTGAAAGTGGGAGGGGGAGGGGGAGATCCAAAATGATAGGATGATTGAAAATATTGAAAAGCTTAGACAGAGTAGATATGGAGAGGCTGTTTCCTAAACGCCGACTATACTTTTTTCCATAGATGTTGCCTGCGTGGCCCCTGCATTTTGTGTGTGTTGATCACAGTGGCCAGTTTGTTTTTCCCCACCCAGATGCAGATTTGTGGGGAACTTTGCAGCAGAGACTTGCCCCAGGCTGCCTGAGTAAAATTAAAGCTGGAAAAGAAATAATGTATGAGATAAACAATCTCAGTTGAATACTTCATTGAGTCAACTCTCTACTCAGAGTGATTTAAGCTTTCAGGCTAGGTATATTTTCCATTAAAATGCAAAGTTTCAAAACAATTTAGATTTGAGATTTTTAAAAAAAAATTTGAATGTCTACCCTGCACAAGCCCTCCCGTGGTTGGTCATCAGAATCAGGTTTATTTTCAGTATGCTGTGAAATGTGTTGCTTTGTGGCAGCAGTGCAGAGCATGATATAAAAGTTACTATAAGTTACAAAAATAAATACTGCAAAAGAGAAGTAATGTCATGGTGTCATGAGTTCATAAATCATTTGGAAATCTGACAATGGAGCAGAAGAAGATGATCCCGAGTTCTTGATTTCAGGCTGTGTACCTCTTCCTTGATGGCACCAACATGAAGAGACCATGTCCAGGATGGGGAGGGACATTATAGTGAAGGATACTGCCATCTTGAGACACTGCCTCTTGGAGATGTCCTTGATGGCCAGGTGGGTTTTGATGGAACTAGCTGATTCTACGGTCATCTGCAGCCTCTTGAGATCCTCTGCATTGGAGCCTCTACACCAGGTGGTAATGTAGTAGTCAGAATGCTCTTCACCATGCCACTGTAGAAATTTGCAAGTCTTCAGTTATGTACCAATCTCCTGAAATTAGCTGATCATTTCAGTTACAGGTAGATTAACTGAGATTTATGCAAAATTCAAAGTAAATTTTATTATTAAAGTACCTATATGTCACCAAATACAACCCTGAGATATAGATTCTTGTGAGCATACTCAACAAATCCATAGAATAATATCAATAACAGTTTCAACACAACTGGACAACACAAGCACTAATGTCAGGATGCGGTTCATCGACTACAGCTCAGCATTTAATACCATCATTCCCACAATCCAGTTTGCAAAATTGCAGAACCTAGGCTTCTGTGCCTCCTTCTGCAATTGGATCGTCAACTTCCTAACCGGAAGACCCCAATCTGTGTGGATTGGTGATAATATATCCTCCTTGCTGATGATCAACCCCAGGGGTGTATGCTTAGCCCACTGCTCTACTCTCTATATATACATGGCTGTATGGCTAGGCATAGCTCAAATACCATCTATAAATTTGCTGATGATACAACCATTGTTGGTAGAATCTCAGGTGGTGACGAGAGGGTGTACAGGAGTGAGATATGCCAATTAGTAGAGTGGTGCTGCAGCAACAATCTGGCACTCAACATCAGTAAGACGAAAGAGCTGATTGTGGACTTCAGGAAGGGTAAGACCAAGGAACACATACCAATCCTCACAGAGGGATTAGAAGTGAAGAGAGTGAGCAGTTTCAAGTTTTTGGGTGTCAAGATCTCTGAGGATCTAACCTGGCCCCAACATATCGATGTAGTTATAAAGAAGGCAAGACAGGGGCTATACTTCATCAGGAGTTCGAAGAGATTTGGTATGTCAACAAATACACTCAGAAACTTCTATAGATGTACCATGGAGAGCATTCTGACAGGCTGCATCACTGTCTGGTATGGAGGGATGGGGGTGCCACTGCACAGGACCGAAAGAAGCTACAGAGGGTTGTAAATCTAGTCAGCTCCATTTTGGGTACTAGCCTACAAAGTACTCAGGACATTCTTAAGGAGCGATGTCTCAGAAAGGCAGAGTCCATTATTAAGGACCTCCAGCACCCTTTTCTCACTGTTACCATCAGGTAGGAGGTACAGAAGCCTGAAGGCACGCACTCAGCGATTCAGGAACAGCTTCTTCCCTTCTGCCTTCCGATTTCTAAATGGACATTGAACCCTTGGACACAACCTCACTTTTTAAAAGTACAGTATTTCTGCTTTTTGGGCATTTTTTAATCTATTCAATATACAATGTGCTTTATTTGTGATGGACTGGGCTGTATCTACTACTTATTGTAGGATTTTCCATTCAAGGGCATTAGTGTTTCTATACCAGGCTGTGATGCAGCCAGTTAATATACACTCCACAACATATCTATAGAAGTTTGTCAAAGTGTTAGATGTCATGCTGAATCTCCTAAAGAAGTAGACGTGCAGCTGTACTTTCTTCATAATTGCACGTAGGTGATGGGCTCAGAGTCAGGTTTAGGGGGTCCTTGATTAGACTGGCTGTTTCCTGGAGGTTCTCCAAAATAATAACACCTAGGAATTTAAAGTTGCTAACCCTCTCCACCTCTGATCCTCTGATGAGGACTGGCTCATGGACTTTGATTTCTTCTTCTGAGGTAATTCATAAATGCAGTTAATTTGAATTTCCAAATATATATAGAATTTATCATAGGATACTATCATAAATTGTTCTGCAGGCCGATATGTTTCACACACAGTATTGGTTTATTATTGTTGCATGTACCCAGACTTTGTGAAAAGCTTTTGTCTGCATGCTATTCTGACAGATCACGCCATTCAAGTCAAGTCAAGACAAGTCAATTCACTTTTTATTGTCATTTCGACCATAACTGCTGGTGCAGTACACAGTAAAAACGAGACACTTAAAAGTTGCTGGTAAACGCAGCAGGCCAGGCAGCATCTCTAGGAAGAGGTACAGTCGACGTTTCGGGCCGAGACCCTTCGTCAGGACTAACTGAAAGAAGAGCTAGTAGGTGATTTGAAAGTGGGAGGGGGAGGGATGGAGCCAAGAGCTGGACAGTTGATTGGCAAAAGGGATATGAGAGGATCATGAGACAGGAGGAGGCCTAGGGAGAAAGAAGAGGGGGAGAGGGGGAGAAAACCAGAGGATGGGCAAGGGGTATAGTGAGAGGGACAGAGGGAGAAAAAAGAGAGACAGAAAAAGAATGTATGTATATAAATAAATAACGGATGGGCTATGAGGGGGAGGTGGGGCATTAGTGGAAGTTTGAGAGGTCAATGTTCATGCCATTAGGTTGGAGGCTACCCACACGGAATATAAGGTGTTGTTCCTCCAACCTGAGTGTGGCTTCATCTTTACAGTAGAGGAGGCCGTGAATAGACATATCAGAATGGGAATGGGACATGGAGTTAAAATGTGTGGCCACTGGGAGATCCTGCTTTCTCTGGCGGACAGAGCGTAGGCATTCAGTGAAATGATCTCCCAATCTGCGTCAGGTCTCGCCAATATATAGAAGGCCACATCGGGAGCACCGGATGCAGTATATCACCCCAGCCGACCCACAGGTGAAGTGTTGCCTCACCTGGAAGGACTGTCTGGGGCTCTGAAAGGTAGCGAGGGAGGAAGTGTAAGGGCATGTGTAGCACTTGTTCCGCTTGCAAGGATAAGTGCCAGGAGGGAGATCGGTGGGGAGGGATGGGGGGGACGAATGGACAAGGGAGTCGTGCAGGGAGCGATCTCTGTGGAAAGCAGAGAGAGCGGGGAGGGAAAGATGTGCTTAGTGGTGGGATCCCATTGAAGGTGGCTGAAGTTATGGAGAATAATATGTTGGATCCGAAGGCTGGTGGGGTGGTATGTGAGGACAAGGGGAACCCTATTCCTAATGGGGTGGCTGGAGGATGGAGTGAGAGCAGATGTGTGTGAAATGGGGGAGCTGCATTTGAGAACAGTTGATGGTGGAGGAAGGGAAGCCCCTTTCTTTAAAAAAGGAGGACATCTCCTTTGTTCTGGAATGAAAAGCCTCATCCCTGAGAGCAGGTGCGGCGGAGACGGAGGAATTGCGAGAAGGTGATGGCATTTTTGCAAGGGACAGGGTGAGAAGAGGAATAGTCCAGATAGCTGTGAGAGTCAGTAGGCTTATAGTAGACATCAGTAGATAAGCTACCTCTTTCTCAACTTTTAAAAGATGCTTTTCCTACTGTATTTCCTGACCAACCACCGTTATTGGATCGCGTTCACAGAGTTCCATCATACTCGTCTAAGTTAGATAAACCTCGACATGTCATCTTACGCTTTCATTATTTTCAAGACAAGGAGAAACTGTTTCGTTTCGTTCGATCTAAAGGTTACATTGATTTTTTGGATCTTAAGTTCCGATTCGTGGAGGATTTCAGTAAACCAATTCGGGATCAATGGGTTCGTTATAGATCTGTGATGTCGGAACTCTACAAGATGGATTTAAAACCAGCGCTGCTTTACCCTGCACGTCTAAGGATTCGTATGTTGGATGGAGCCCTCCGTTTTTTTGAATCTCCATCGGATGCTCAGAGTTATCTGGATCAATTTTCACCTTCAACATCTTAATCGTAATTTTTAACTATCTCCGTTTGATCGGAGGTTGTGAATTTGTCAGTCTTAATTTTTTTTTTGCCTTATATGGGCAGAAAAGTTTATTTTTGGATTAATTAATATGGTTGCTAAACTTTCTTTCTATCTGCGTCATTCCTTTCTTTTTCCCAGGGGATTCTGGGTGGTTATTCCCTCACCGTCATTCTACGTATTTCCTTTGAGGCCTTAAATTTTGTAGTTTTTACATCTACTTCTTTTTGTAGGTTTTCATAACTAGTTTATGTTAATAATTTCATTTTTTTTTGTTTACTCATAGGGTCTGGGGTTTGTTGCGGTATTTTTTATATTTTCTGGCTTTTTCTCTGTTATATTAAGTGTTTGTTTTAATTGATTTACCTTTTTTTTATTTTTTTACTGTTTTATAACTAGTTGATCTTTTTTATATTTACATTTTTTTAGGGAGCGTATACTGGAAGTCATGGGGGTAGTTTTAGTGCTTGTTTCTTTCTGGCTGGTCTGTGTTAGATTTAGCCTTGCGTTCATGGGGTGGGGGGTGGTGGGAGGGGCTTTACGTTTTAGTTTCTTTCTTCTTGGGCTATGTACACTATTGAAGTATTGGTTGCGTTCTCCTTCCCGGTATCTCTTATTTGTTCTGTTCCCTTTCCGGGTTCATGGGTTGAGCCTATCGTCAATCCTCCTTGTTGCGGGTTGACTTTAGGGTTTATGGAGCCTATTATTAATTTTGTCTCCTGGAATACTAATGGTCTTAATCATCCTATTAAAAGGAAAAAAGTTTTTAAAGTGTTCCGGAGACTTAAAGCACAAATTTTATTTTTACAAGAGACCATTGTGCGGAGGGGGGACAGACTACGTTTTTTTTAAATTCTGGAAGGAACAACAGTTTCATTCGAACTCCAACGCTAAGATTCGAGGCGTCTCTATTTTTATAGACTCCTCGGTTACTTTTATACAACATGATATTATTTCTGTTCCGAATGGTAGATTTTTACTGGTTAGTAGTCTACTGTTTAATAAAAAGGTAGTTTTGGTTAATGTTTATGCTCCTAATATGGACTGTCCGGAATTTTATAAATCATTATTCAATCAGTTCCCGAATTTGAATGAGTTTTCATTGATCTGGGGCGGAGATCTTAATACCTATTTATCTCCAGCTTTGGACCGTTCGGCTCCTCTACGGACCTTACCTAATAAATCTGCAACTTTGATTAATTCATTCCTCTCTGATTCTGGGTCGACGGACATTTGGCGTTTTTTGCATCCTCAGGAAAAAGATTTTTCTTTTTTTTCACATGTTCACCATTCCTATTCAAGAATTAATTATTTCTTTATTGACTCTCGTCTTATTTCTTCAGTGATTAAATGTGATTATGACTCTATAACCATTTCGGATCATGCTCCACTTAAGCTTTCTATTAAAATTCAGGCCAATACACAAAATAATAGACAATGGTGTTTTAATTCACTGTTGCTTCAGGACTCGGACTTTGTTAACTTTATGAATGAACAGATTGATCTTTTTTTTACAATCAACTATACAGAGGATACTTCTGTGAACATTCTTTGGGATACTTTTAAAGCTTATATTCGTGGTCAGATTATCTCGTATTCTGCTGCTTTGAGGAAGAAGCTGAAGCAGGAGGAGTTGGTAATTACGGACAAGATTAAGGAAATTGATAAGAAATATGTTACAGCTCCCTCTGAGGAGTTATATAAACAAAGAACTGAACTTCAAATGGAACGCAGTTTATTACTTTCGTCCTCGATTGTAATCCAATTAAAGAAAACAAGAAGTGAATTTTATGTACACAGTGACAAAATTGGCAAACTGCTGGCTAACCAATTGAAGTCTAATTATGCTAAATCTCAAATTAATCAGATTTATAATCAAAATGACCGACTGATACTTGATCATGCGGGGATTAATCAAACCTTCTGTGATTTTTATTCTTCCTTATATCAATCAGAGTCTCCTCCAGACTCTAAATATATGAATGATTTTTTAGATAACCTAGACTTCCCTGAGATTTCACAGGATATGTCTTCTATGTTAGATACCCCCATTACCACTGATGAGATTGAGAATGTTATTTCCTCTATGAATTTGGGGAAAGCTCCTGGCCCTGATGGGTTTACCGTAGAATTTTATAAATGTTTTGCACCTTCATTAATCCCTTGGTTCTGTAGGGTTTTCGAGGCTTCATTAAAACTTGGTAAACTTCCCGAATCTTTCAATAGAGCGTCAATCTCTCTAATATTAAAGAAAGATAAAGATCCTGCTCAATGTGCATCTTATAGACCAATATCTTTATTAAATGTTGATTCTAAAGTTTTTTTCTAAATTATTAGCAAACAGATTAGAAGAAGTACTTCCTTTTATTATTTCGGAAGACCAAACGGGTTTTATTAAAGGTCGTTACTCTTTTTATAACATTCGCACACTGTTAAATATTGTTTATACCCCCTCACAAAATGTTCCTGAGTGTGTTATCTCTTTAGATGCTGAGAAAGCTTTTGATAGAGTAGAATGGCCTTACTTATTTAAGGTGCTTGAAATGTTTAATTTTAGCTCGAAATTTATATCCTGGATCAAACTGTTATATCATTCTCCTGTGGCCTCGGTCCATACTAACTCTCTAAGCTCACCTTTTTTCCCTCTTTTTCGAGGCACTCGACAAGGTTGTCCTCTTAGTCCTTTATTATTTGATATTGCATTAGAACCTCTTGCAATTGCCATTCGAGAATCTCCAAATATTACTGGGATATCTCGGGGCTTAAAGTCCCATAAAATATCACTCTATGCTGGTGACTTACTTTTATATATTTCTAATCCTCAAAAATCTATTCCTGATGTTTTAGAGTTATAAGCACAATTTAGTCTCTTTTCAGGTTATAAATTAAATCTTAGTAAGAGTGAACTTTTCCCGATTAATAAACAACTTCCCTTATATCATAACTTTCCATTTAAATTGATTAATAATTATTTTTCATATCTTGGGATTAAAATTACTTGTAAATACAAAGATTTATTTAAGATTAACTTTTTACCCTTAATTGAGCATATTACTCAACTTTCATCTAAATGGTTTCCTTTATATTTAACTTTGATTGGTCATATTAATGCAGTTAAGATGTTTTTTTGCCAAAATTTCTATATATATTTCAGGCATTACCAATCTTTGTTCCAAAATCTTTTTTTGATAAAGTTGACTCAAAAATTTCTTCATTTATTTGGCAAAATAAAAACCCGAGACTGGGTAAAATACATTTACAAAAAGCTAAGAGAGATGGAGGTTTAGTATTACCCAACTTTAGATTTTATTATTGGGCAATTAATATTCGACATATGAAATTTTGGTTACTTGACCAGGATATACTATCCATTCCTAAATGGGTAGCATTGGAATTACAATCTGTTCAGGGCTATACACTTGGCTCTATTTTAGGTTCCTCTCTTCCTTTTGATTTGAAACGCCTCAAACAGGTATCTAACCCGATAGTTAAATATACCTTACGTATTTGGTTTCAATTCAGAAAATTTTTTGATCTTAACCAATTTGGGCTAGCGATTCCTATTTTAGGTAACATATTTTTTTCCTCCCTCTTTTACGGATCGTGCTTTTCAAATTTGGAAGATTAAGGGTATTTCACGGTTTTTGGATTTATTTTTAGATGGTTCCCTTATGTCTTTTGAACAATTATCTAACAAATATAATTTATCAAGAATACATTTTTTTAGATATCTACAAGTTAGAAATTTCCTAAGTACTATACTTTCTTCTTTTCCAATGCTTCCTCCTACATACATTTTAGATACTATAATTAACCTTAATCCATGTCAGAAAGGTGCATCGGCTATGATTTATAATATTATTATGAAACTTAGGAAAGCTCCATTTGATAAGATTAGGTCAGATTGGGAACAGGAATTGGGGTCTATCATTTCCGTGGATGACTGGGGGCAGATTTTACAATTAGTCAATACTTCCTCTATTTGTGCTAAACATTCCCTAATTCAATTTAAAGTTGTTCATAGAGCACATATGTCCAAAGATAAATTAGCTTGCTTTTATTCTCATATTAATCCTTTTTGTGATAGATGTCCGGGGCAGATAGCCTCTTTAACTCATATGTTTTGGTCTTGTCCTACTCTGGAAACTTTTTGGAGAGACATTTTTAATATTATCTCCAAGGTATTGAATATAGATATCTCTCCTCACCCTATTACTGCTATCTTTGGACTACCTAAAATTTCCAGTAATCTTTCTCCTTCAGCCCGTAGAATGATTGCATTTCTTACTTTAATGGCGAAAAGATGTATCTTACAACATTGGAAAGAGCTTAATGCTCCAACTACCTTTTTTTTGGTTTTCTCAGACGATATTATGCTTGAATTTGGAGAAAATTAGAAGCAATCTTTATGATTCCTCACTTAAATTTGAACAGACCTGGAGATCTTTTATTCAATATTTTCATTTAATGTAATTTTTTTTCTCCTCTTTTTTTGCTCCATATTTATATACCCTTCTTGTTTTTTTTTTACTGTTTTTAATGGAGGTCGGGATTGAGGACGTGATTTTAAGTTTTTTAACTCTGCT
This sequence comes from Mobula hypostoma, assembly GCF_963921235.1. NCBI lineage: Eukaryota > Metazoa > Chordata > Chondrichthyes > Myliobatiformes > Myliobatidae > Mobula > Mobula hypostoma. Next base: position 8,658,602 of record NC_086110.1, read on the forward strand.
TGGTTCCAAGTTAGCCCATTGCTTTGCTTTGCTTTTTAGTTTAGTTGCACGGTGGGTTTTTTTTTGGGTTTTTTTTTCCTTTTCTCTATTGATATATATATATATAAAATTAGTATACTATTATGTTACCTTAGTATGTTATGTTTAAATTACATTGATTGTATCATTTTTTTTGTATTAATATCTCCTGTAATTTTATTATATTCTAACAATGTATTAGTGCCTTTATGGCTTAACTTTTTGTATACTTATTCAATAAAAAGATTTAAAAAGAAAGAAAGAAAGATAAGCTACCTCCAGAGATAGAGACAGAAAGATCTAGAATGGGGAGGGAGGTGTCGTAAATGGACCAGGTAAACTTGAGGGCAGGGTGAAAGTTGGAGGCAAAGTTAATGAAGTCAACGAGCTCAGCATACATGCAGGAAGCAGCGCCAATGCAGTCGCCAATGTAACGAAGGAAAAATGGCTTCTCAACATTGACTTCTCAAACTTCCGCTAATGCCCCACCTCTCCCTCGTACCCCATCTGTTATTTATTTATATACACACTGTTACGAGAATACACATAAAATTAAGATGTTTGCTGGCCTGGGCTAGCATCAGTGGCATCAGCAGTTGGTCTGCCACCTGCCCTCAGGGGAAGGAGAGATAAGGAACAATGGAGCAGCGTCTGGAGATGTGTAATGAAGGGATGTGGGAGGAAGAGCTGTCTGGAGCGGCTCCCCCCTTTGAGCCCTGAACTGTTTGAAGTGATGGACAGGCGATACCCCAGCAGGGGGATAAAAAGGGACAGGTTCGCTAAGACAGACACACACGCCACCCGAGGTAACGAGACCCTGGAAGCGGTGCGCTTCTCACGAGTGGGTGAGAAGTCCCAGACAACGACAAGGGTGGAAAGGTACGATCAGCGGGAACCCGGTGTGTGTCCGCCCTTGCCTGGGTGCCGGGTTCACTGCAGAGGATCGACCGCATCTGGAGGAGGGGTCACAGTCGGTGACCTCAGGTGACATCACCAAGGACCCGTCCAAAAGCTGTTTGTGAACCATCTCGCTGGTCTGTGAGCCATCTTGCTGGTCTGTGAGTGAAGCCGTTCTGAATGATGAGTTGTTCCTATTCTATCTCTCTCTTCCCCCACGTTGTCCACCGCCATGGCAACGATTACTGCGAACTGAACTACTAAACTGGACTGAACTTTGAATCATTTTGAAATTGGTCATTTACCCCTAGACAACGATAGAGCTTGATTGATGCTGTTATCTTAATTCTGTGCACATGTGTGTTTATCATCACTGAACTGTTGCATTTATTATCCTTTCGATTACTGTGTTGCTTGTTTCTGTAATAAAACTTTCTTAGTTCTAGTACTCCAGACTCCAACTGAGTGATCCATTTCTGCTGGTTTGGCAACCCAGTTACGGGGTACGTAACATAAGTGGGGGCTCGTCCGGGATTTTGAACGCTAAATTTGGGACGGAGTAAATTGATTGGGTTAAAATTCCCGAAAGAAAGAAAAGACAAACAGCAGAAATGGAGGTTGAGGAATTTATAAAGGCGCCGACCTTGGAGGCATTAGAGGATGCCAGGAAATCGGAATTGATAGCTGTGGCAAAACGGGTGAATCTTGCTAAGGTGAAGTCGACAATGAGGAGAGAGGAGATACACAGAGCTATTGTAGAGCACTATGTATCTAAAGGTGTGTTTCCCCAAGGTGAGCTGGGGGAGGTGTCTATTGAAAAACCTACTGGAGACGCGGTACAGGTACAGCTTGAAAAACTGAGACTCGAGCACGAGTTCCGGGTACGGCAGTTAGAACACGAAGAGAAGCAGGTAGAAAGGCAAGAGAGAGAAAGACAGTTGGAGAGAGAAGAGAGAGAGAGGGACAGACAGTTGGAGAGAGAGGAGAAACAGAGGGAAAGGGAATTTGAGCTGGAAAAGTTAAGGATAAGGGCCGAGCAGGGGCTCGTGCCGAACCAAGGTGGAGGGTTCCGGGCGACCCAGGAGGTAAGGCTGGTTCCCCCATTTGACGATACCGATGTGGATCGGTACTTTCTCCACTTCGAAAAAGTAGCTATAAGTCAGGACTGGCCGAGGGATAAGTGGGTTGTTTTACTTCAGAGTGTACTGAAAGGGAAAGCCCAACAAGCTTACTCCGCTTTATCCGCGGAAGATGCCCAGAGGTATGAGGTGGTGAAAGAGGCCATCCTCAGGATTTATGAGTTGGTCCCGGAGGCATACCGGCAGAGGTTCCGGAATGCGAGGAAGCGGTGGGACCGCACGTATTTGGAGTTTGCTCGTGAGATGCAAACATATTGTGAGCGTTGGTGCGCCTCGAAAGGGGTAGAGGGGGATTATGACAGACTGCTGCAGCTGATTCTGATTGAGCAGTTTAAAGGTTGTGTCCCTGAGGGTATGAGACCCTACCTCGATGAGAAAGAGGCAGCCACGTTAGCCGCAACTGCTAAGTTAGCGGATGAGTATGCGTTGACGCATAAAATGAAGGTTGCCCCGAGTAAAGGCTACCAGAAGGGTAGTCAGGACGGCGGGGGGAGTCCACCGGAAAAGTCAGAAAGTAAGCCGGGGATTAGTGAAAAGGATAAGGTAGACCGGGAGCAGTCTGGTAGGAAGTCTCCTGGGGTCGTCTGTTATAATTGTGGGGAAGTCGGACACTTTGCGTCCAGGTGCTTTGCCCCAAGGAAGAAGACGGGGGTTCCGACTGGCTGTATTGAGCCGGCAAACCCACCCCCAAGGGGGAGGAGGTCTGATAAAGTTCAGGAAGGGCGCGAGAAGTTTATCTCGGCCGGACTGGTGTCAGTGAAAAAGAGGTTAAAACCAGTTCCAGTGCGGATCTGGAGAGACACGGGAGCGTGTCAGTCACTAATACTGAAGAGTGTATCAGAGTTTAGCTCAGAGACCCAGACTGGGGAGGTAGAGGTCAAAGGTGTTGGGGAAGGGACAGAGTCAGTCCCTTTGCACCAGATACATTTACAGAGCAACCTGGTCTCTGGACTAGTCACGATCGGGGTGAGGTCCGAATTACCGATGAAAGACGTGGAAGTCTTGCTCGGTAATGACATCGCCGGAGGAATCGTGTTCCCAGTCGTGAGATTGACGGGTCAGCCTGCCAGCATGGAGGCCCCGCCCGCGATGGTGAATTTGGCTGAAACATTTCTGCCAACCTTGTATGAGACAGGGTGTAGTGAGATAAGAGGTAGTGAGGGAGCTGGGACGGACGTAGCAGTAGCCAGGAAAGAATTTGTGCAGACGCAGGAGCGAGACGAGGGGCTGATGGTTTTGGCCGAGACAGCTCTCTCTGACACAGCCTTGACAACGGAACTAGTAGGCTATTGTGCGGATGAGGAAGTGCCAAGGAAGAAAGGGAAATCAAGTACAGCATCCGCAGATGAGGAGTGGGGGGTGGTGCAAAAGAGTTATGGGGATGAGGTTTTTAACATGGCCCACGAGGTACCCCCCGGTGGACATTTTGCGGTGCTGGAGGAAACAGTTGGTGGAATCATGAAAGAGAGTTACCGGCTGCCCAGGGGGAAAAATGTTATTGATCATGACCGACGCGAACTGAGACGGTCACCGGCTTTTGATATGCTAACAAACCTAGTCGGTGTTAGCGTGGAAATCAATGAAGCTAGGGGCCCCTTGATAAGAGGAAAAAACCATTTTGAAAAGATTAGGATGGGATCGGTCAGATGGGAGAAGGCTATTGTTTTGGCCAGGTCTACTGATAAGGTCTCTCCCTTAATCCCCGAAGGAGTAATTAAACGACTCGCACCCATGTGTTTGATTGTCCCGAGGAAATGCAAAGAACTGGGACGTTGGGTTATGTCGGTTACAATAGGGCGGCCAAGTAAACAACACCCATATTTTTTGAGTAATTCAGTGACTAAAGGGCTGATGAACACAGAGGTGTGTATTGGCAATTTAACACGGCTGTCTGAAGCCAGCTTGATAGTGAACCTTGGAAAAAATGAATTCGGCCACGCGAATGTCACTTACCTGGGAATTGTGGTGACACAGGGGCAGCTGGCAGTGATGCAAGCTACAGTGCAGGCTATCGCTGACCTCCCAACCCCGACAGACAAGAGGGCCCTCAGAAGGCTCTTGGAGATGGTGGGGTACTGCAGGAAGTTTTGCAATAACTCTGCGGTCAATACCCGTCCCCCTCCTACTAAGCCCTTGCGAGGGAAAATTGAGTCGGAATGGGACGACCCTTGTTGTTGTGGTCCGGGACAAAACCAAATGAGAGGTTACATTGGTCGCAATTCATCAGTGTTTTTGGCCACTATGAAGTTTGCTGAGTTGGAGCCTGGTCTAAGGGATTATTAATAACACGTGTAAAAGGAACAGAAAATGTGATGACTGTCTGTCAAGGTGTTGACAGCTTCAAATTCTCTGTATTAGCTAAATAACTGTTAAAGATGTATATTGTGTATGTATCAGATAATGTAGTCATGTTTGTAATTTTTACCTCCCGGTAAAAATCCTTAAAGGGGGGAAGTGTTACGAGAATACACATAAAATTAAGATGTTTGCTGGCCTGGGCTAGCATCAGTGGCATCAGCAGTTGGTCTGCCACCTGCCCTCAGGGGAAGGAGAGATAAGGAACAATGGAGCAGCGTCTGGAGATGTGTAATGAAGGGATGTGGGAGGAAGAGCTGTCTGGAGCGGCTCCCCCCTTTGAGCCCTGAACTGTTTGAAGTGATGGACAGGCGATACCCCAGCAGGGGGATAAAAAGGGACAGGTTCGCTAAGACAGACACACACGCCACCCGAGGTAACGAGACCCTGGAAGCGGTGCGCTTCTCACGAGTGGGTGAGAAGTCCCAGACAACGACCAGGGTGGAAAGGTACGATCAGCGGGAACCCGGTGTGTGTCCGCCCTTGCCTGGGTGCCGGGTTCACTGCAGAGGATCGACCGCATCTGGAGGAGGGGTCACAGTCGGTGACCTCAGGTGACATCACCAAGGACCTGCCCAAAAGCTGTTTGTGAGCCATCTCGCTGGTCTGTGAGCCATCTTGCTGGTCTGTGAGTGAAGCCGTTCTGAATGATGAGTTGTTCCTATTCTATCTCTCTCTTCCCCCACGTTGTCCACCGCCATGGCAACGATTACTGCGAACTGAACTACTAAACTGGACTGAACTTTGAGTCATTTTGAAATTGGTCATTTACCCCTAGACAACGATAGAGCTTGATTGATGCTGTTATCTTAATTCTGTGCACATGTGTGTTTATCATCACTGAACTGTTGCATTTATTATCCTTTCGATTACTGTGTTGCTTGTTTCTGTAATAAAACTTTCTTAGTTCTAGTAGTCCAGACTCCAACTGAGTGATCCATTTCTGCTGGTTTGGCAACCCAGTTACGGGGTACGTAACAACACATTCTTTTTCTCTCTCTTTTTTCTCCCTCTGTCCCTCTCACTATACCCCTTGCCCATCCTCTGGGTTTTCCCCCCTCCCCCTTTTCCTTCTCCCTGGGCCTCCTGTCCCATGATCCTCTCATATCCCTTTTGCCAATCAACTGTCCAGCTCTTGGCTCCATCCCTCCCCCTCCTGTCTTCTCCTATCATTTCAGATATCCCTCTCTTCCTCCCACTTTCAAATCTCTTACTAGCTCTTCTTTCAGTTAGTCCTGACGAAGGGTCTCGGCCCAAAACGTCGACCGTATCTCTTCCTAGAGATGCTGCCTGGCCTGCTGCGTTCACCAGCAACTTTTATGTGTGTTGCTTGAAATTCCAGCATCTGCAGAATTCCTTGTGTTCACGTGTAAAAACGAGACAATGTTTTTCAGGACCATGGTGCTACATGAACAATACAAAAACTGCACTGAACTACGTGAGAGGCCCCTTGGGTAAGAGTGACCATAATATGGTCGAAATCTTCATTAAGATGGAGAGTGACATAGTTAATTCAGAAACAAAGGTTCTGAACTTAAAGAAGGGTAACTTTGAAGGTATGAGACGTGAATTAACTAAGATAGACTGGCAAATGACACTGAAAGGGTTAACGGTGGATATGCAATGGCAAGCATTTAAAGATCGCATGGATGAACGACAACAATTGTTCATCCCAGTTTGGCAAAAGAATAAATCAAGGAAGATAGTGCACCCGTGGCTGACAAGGGAAATTAGGGATAGTATCAATTCCAAAGAAGAAGCGTACAAATTAGCCAGAAAAAGTGGCTCACCTGAGGACTGGGAGAAATTCAGAGTTCAGCAGAGGAGGACAAAGGGCTTAATTAGGAAGGGGAAAAAAATATGAGAGAAAACTGGCAAGGAACATAAAAACTGACTGTAAATACTTTTATAGATATGTGAAAAGAAAAAGATTGCTTAAGACAAATGTAGGACCCCTACAGACAGAAACAGGTGAATTGATTATGGGGAGCAAGGACATGGCAGACCAATTGAATAATTACTTTGGTTCTGTCTTCACTAAGGAGGACATAAATAATCTTCCGGAAATAGTAGGGGACAGAGGGTCCAGTGAGATGGAGGAACTGAGGGAAATACATGTTAGTAGGGAAGTGGTGTTAGGTAAATTGAAGGGATTAAAGGCAGATAAATCCCCAGGGCCAGATGGTCTGCATCCCAGAGTGCTTAAGGAAGTAGCCCAAGAAATAGTGGATGCATTAGTGATAATTTTTCAAAACTCTTTAGATTCTGGACTAGTTCCTGAGGATTGGAGGGTGGCTAATGTAACCCCCTTTTTAAAAAAGGAGGGAGAGAGAAACTGGGGAATTATAGACTGGTTAGCCTAACATCGGTGCTGGGGAAACTGCTAGAGTCAGTCATCAAAGATGTGATAACAGCACATTTGGAAAGTGGTGAAATCATTGGACAAAGTCAGCATGGATTTGTGAAAGGAAAATCATGTCTGACGAATCTCATAGAATTTTTTGAGGATGTAACTAGTAGAGTGGATAGGGGAGAGCCAGAGGATGTGGTATATTTGGATTTTCAAAAGGCTTTTGACAAGGTCTCACACAGGAGATTAGTGTGCAAACTTAAGGCACACGGTATTGGGGGTATGGTATTGATGTGGATACAGAATTGGTTGGCAGACAGGAAGCAAAGTGTGGGAATAAACGGGACCTTTTCAGAATGGCAGGCAGTGACTAGTGGGGTACCGCAAGGCTCAGTGCTGGGACCCCAGTTGTTTACAATATATATTAAGGACTTGGATGAGGGAATTAAATGCAGCATCTCCAAGTTTGCCGATGACACGAAGCTGGGTGGCAGTGTTAGCTGCGAGGAGGATGCTAAGAGGATGCAGGGTGACTTGGATAGGTTAGGTGAGTGGGCAAATTCATGGCAGATGCAATTTAATGTGGATGAATGTGAAGTTATCCACTTTGGTGGCAAAAACAGGAAAACAGATTATTATCTGAATGGTGGCCGATTAGGAAAAGGGGAGGTGCAGCGAGACCTGGGTGTCATTTGTTACGAGAATACACATAAAATTAAGATGTTTGCTGGCCTGGGCTAGCATCAGTGGCATCAGCAGTTGGTCTGCCACCTGCCCTCAGGGGAAGGAGAGATAAGGAACAATGGAGCAGCGTCTGGAGATGTGTAATGAAGGGATGTGGGAGAGGGAGCTGTCTGGAGCGGCTCCCCCCTTTGAACCCTGAACTGTTTGAAGTGATGGACAGGCGATACCCCAGCAGGGGGATAAAAAGGGACAGGTTCGCTAAGACAGACACACACGCCACCCGAGGTAACGAGACCCTGGAAGCGGTGCGCCTCTCACGAGTGGTGAGAAGTACCGGACAACGCACAGGGTGGAAAGGTACGATCAGCGGGAACCCGGTGTGTGTCCGCCCTTGCCTGGGTGCCGGGTTCACTGCAGAGGATCGACCGCATCTGGAGGAGGGGTCACAGTCGGTGACCTCAGGTGACATCACCAAGGACCCGCCCAAAAGCTGTTTGTGAGCCATCCCGCTGGTCTGTGAGCCATCTTGCTGGTCTGTGAGTGAAGCCGTTCTGAATGATGAGTTGTTCCTATTCTATCTCTCTCTTCCCCCACGTTGTCCACCGCCATGGCAACGATTACTGCGAACTGAACTACTAAACTGGACTGAACTTTGAGTCATTTTGAAATTGGTCATTTACCCCTAGACAACGACAGAGCTTGATTGATGCTGTTATCTTAATTCTGTGCACATGTGCGTTTATCATCGCTGAACTGTTGCATTTGTTATCCTTTCGATTAATGTGTTGCTTGTTTCTTTAATAAAACTTTCTTAGTTCTAGTACTCCAGACTCCAACTGAGTGATCCATTTCTGCTGGTTTGGCAACCCAGTTATGGGGTACGTAACATAAGTGGGGTTCTCGTCCGCGATTTTGAACGCTAAATTTGGGACGGAGTAAATTGATTGGGTTAAAATTCCCGAAAGAAAGAAAAGACAAACAGCAGAAATGGAGGTTGAGGAATTTATAAAGGCGCCGACCTTGGAGGCATTAGAGGATGCCAGGAAATCGGAATTGATAGCTGTGGCCAAACGGGTGAATCTTGCTAAGGTGAAGTCGACAATGAGGAGAGAGGAGATACACAGAGCTATTGTAGAGCACTATGTATCTAAAGGTGTGTTTCCCCAAGGTGAGCTGGGGGTGGTGTCTATTGAAAAACCTGCTGGAGACGCGGTACAGGTACAGCTTGAAAAACTGAGACTCGAGCACGAGTTCCGGGTACGGCAGTTAGAACACGAAGAGAAGCAGTTGGAAAGGCAGGAGAGAGAGTTAGAAAGGCAGGAGAGAGAGAAAGAGTTAGAAAGGCGAGAGAGAGAGAAAGAGGTAGAAAGGCAAGAGAGAGAAAGACAGTTGGAGAGAGAAGAGAGAGAGAGGGACAGACAGTTGGAGAGAGAGGAGAAACAGAGGGAAAGGGAATTTGAGCTGGAGAAGTTAAAGATAAGGGCCGAGCAGGGGCTCGTGCCGAACCAAGGTGGAGGGTTCCGGGCGACCCAGGAGGTTAGGCTGGTTCCCTCTTTTGACGATACCGATGTGGATCGGTACTTTCTCCACTTCGAAAAAGTAGCTATAAGTCAGGACTGGCCGAGGGATAAGTGGGTTGTTTTACTTCAGAGTGTACTGAAAGGGAAAGCCCAACAAGCTTACTCCGCTTTATCCGCGGAAGATGCCCAGAGGTATGAGGTGGTGAAAGAGGCCATCCTCAGGATTTATGAGTTGGTCCCGGAGGCATACCGGCAGAGGTTCCGGAATGCGAGGAAGCAGTGGGACCGCACGTATTTGGAGTTTGCTCGTGAGATGCAAACATATTGTGAGCGTTGGTGCGCCTCGAAGGGGGTAGAGGGGGATTATGACAGACTGCTGCAGCTGATTCTGATTGAGCAGTTTAAAGGTTGTGTCCCTGAGGGTATGAGACCCTACCTCGATGAGAAAGAGGCAGCCACGTTAGCCGCAACTGCTAAGTTAGCGGATGAGTATGCGTTGACGCATAAAATGAAGGTTGCCCCGAGTAAAGGCTACCAGAAGGGTAGTCAGGACGGCGGGGAGAGTCCACCGGAAAAGTCAGAAAGTAAGCTGGGGACTAGTGAAAAGGATAAGGTAGACCGGGAGCAGTCTGGTAGGAAGTCTCCTGGGGTCGTCTGTTATAATTGTGGGAAAGCCGGACACTTTGCATCCAGGTGCTTTGCCCCAAGGAAGGAGACGGGGAAAGGAAAAGCGGAAATTTTGAATGGCTGTATCGAGCTGTTAAGCGAACCGCTAGGGAAGGACAGGTCTGAAAAAGTCCAGGAAGGGCGCGAGAGGTTTATCTCGGCCGGATTGGTGTCAGTGAAGGAGAGGTTAAAACCAGTTCCAGTGCGGATCTGGAGAGACACGGGAGCGTGTCAGTCACTAATACTGAAGAGTGTATTAGAGTTTAGCTCAGAGACCCAGACTGGGGAGGTAGAGGTCAAAGGTGTTGGGGAAGGGACAGAGTCAGTCCCTTTGCACCAGATACATTTACAGAGCAACCTGGTCTCTGGACTAGTCACGATCGGGGTGAGGTCCGAATTACCGATGAAAGACGTGGAAGTCTTGCTCGGTAATGACATCGCCGGAGGAATCGTGTTCCCAGTCGTGAGATTGACGGGTCAGCCTGCCAGCATGGAGGCCCCGCCCGCGATGGTGAATTTGGCTGAAACGTTTCTGCCAACCTTGTATGAGACAGGGTGTAGTGAGATAAGAGGTAGTGAGGGAGCTGGGACGGACGTAGCAGTAGCCAGGAAAGAAGTTGTGCAGATGCAGGAGCGAGACGAGGGGCTGATGGTTTTTGCCGAGACCGCTCTCTCTGACACAGCCTTGACAAGCTATTGTGCGGATGAGGAAGTGCTAAGGAAGAAAGGGAAATCAAGTACAGTATCCGCAGATGAGGAGTGGGGGGTGGTGCAAAAGAGTTATGGGGATGAGGTTTTTAACATGGCCCACGAGGTACCCCCCGGTGGACATTTTGCGGTGCTGGAGGAAACAGTTGGTGGAATCATGAAAGAGATTTACCGGCTGCCCAGGGGGAAGAATGTTATTGATCATGACCGACGCGAACTGAGACGGTCACCGGCTTTTGATATGCTAACAAACCTAGTCGGTGTTAGCGTGGAAATCAATGAAGCTAGGGGCCCCCTGTTAAGAGAAAAGAACCATTTTGAAAAGATTAGGATGGGATCGGTCAGATGGGAGAAGGCTATTGTTTTGGCCAGGTCTACTGATAAGGTCTCTCCCTTAATCCCCGAAGGAGTAATTAAACGACTCGCACCCATGTGTTTGATTGTCCCGAGGAAATGCAAAGAACTGGGACGTTGGGTGATTGTGGTTACAATAGGGCAGCCAAGTAAACAACACCCATATTTTTTGAGTAATTCAGTGACTAAAGGGCTGATGAACACAGAGGTGTGTATTGGCAATTTAACACGGCTGTCTGAAGCCAGCTTGATAGTGAACCTTGAAAAAAATGAATTCGGCCACACGAAGGTCACTTACCTGGGAATTGTGGTGACACAGGGGCAGCTGGCAGTGATGCAAGCTACAGTGCAGGCTATCGCTGACCTCCCAACCCCGACAGACAAGAGGGCCCTCAGAAGGCTCTTGGAGATGGTGGGGTACTGCAGGAAGTTTTGCAATAACTCTGCGGTCAATACCCGTCCCCCTCCTACTAAGCCCTTGCGAGAGAAAACTGAGTCGGAATGGGACGACCTTTGTTGTTGTGGTCCGGGACAAAACCAAATGAGAGGTTACATTGGTCGCAATTCATCAGTGTTTTTGGCCACTATGAAGTTTGCTGAGTTGGAGCCTGGTCTAAGGGATTATTAATAACACGTGTAAAAGGAACAGAAAATGTGATGACTGTCTGTCAAGGTGTTGACAGCTTCAAATTCTCTGTATTAGCTAAATAACTGTTAAAGATGTATATTGTGTATGTATCAGATAATGTAGTCATGTTTGTAATTTTTACCTCCCGGTAAAAATCCTTAAAGGGGGGAAGTGTTACGAGAATACACATAAAATTAAGATGTTTGCTGGCCTGGGCTAGCATCAGTGGCATCAGCAGTTGGTCTGCCACCTGCCCTCAGGGGAAGGAGAGATAAGGAACAATGGAGCAGCGTCTGGAGATGTGTAATGAAGGGATGTGGGAGAGGGAGCTGTCTGGAGCGGCTCCCCCCTTTGAACCCTGAACTGTTTGAAGTGATGGACAGGCGATACCCCAGCAGGGGGATAAAAAGGGACAGGTTCGCTAAGACAGACACACACGCCACCCGAGGTAACGAGACCCTGGAAGCGGTGCGCCTCTCACGAGTGGGTGAGAAGTGCCAGACAACGACAAGGGTGGAAAGGTACGATCAGCGGGAACCCGGTGTGTGTCCGCCCTTGCCTGGGTGCCGGGTTCACTGCAGAGGATCGACCGCATCTGGAGGAGGGGTCACAGTCGGTGACCTCAGGTGACATCACCAAGGACCCGCCCAAAAGCTGTTTGTGAGCCATCCCGCTGGTCTGTGAGCCATCTTGCTGGTCTGTGAGTGAAGCCGTTCTGAATGATGAGTTGTTCCTATTCTATCTCTCTCTTCCCCCACGTTGTCCACCGCCATGGCAACGATTACTGCGAACTGAACTACTAAACTGGACTGAACTTTGAGTCATTTTGAAATTGGTCATTTACCCCTAGACAACGACAGAGCTTGATTGATGCTGTTATCTTAATTCTGTGCACATGTGCGTTTATCATCGCTGAACTGTTGCATTTGTTATCCTTTCGATTAATGTGTTGCTTGTTTCTTTAATAAAACTTTCTTAGTTCTAGTACTCCAGACTCCAACTGAGTGATCCATTTCTGCTGGTTTGGCAACCCAGTTACGGGGTACGTAACACATTATACACCGGTCATTGAAAGTGGGTATGCAGGTACAGCAGGTGGTGAAAAAGGCGAATGGTATACTGGCATTTATAGCGAGAGGATTCGAGTACAGGAGCAGGGAGGTACTACTGCAGTTGTACAAGGCCTTGGTGAGACCACACCTGGAGTATTGTGTGCAGTTTTGGTCCCCTAATCTGAGGAAAGACATCCTTGCCATAGAGGGAGTACAAAGAAGATCCACCAGATTGATTCCTGGGATGGCAGGACTTTCATATGATGAAAGACTGGATGAACTAGGCTTATACTTGTTGGAATTTAGAAGATTGAGGGGGGATCTGATTGAAACGTATAAAATCCTAAAGGGATTGGACAGGCTTGATGCAGGAAGATTGTTTCCGATGTTGGGGAAGTCCAGAACGAGGGGTCACAGTTTGAGGATAAAGGGGAATCCTTTTAGGACCGAGATGTGGTATTGGGGAGGCTTTAAACTAGATTTGCAGGGGGATGGGAACCAGAGTGCCAGAGCTGACAGTGTGGCTGGGGTGAAAATAAATGATGTTGAAAGTTTAAGCATATCTGCTGATAGAAAGGTTGTGAGTGGTGGTAAAAATCTTCTGAGGTGTATATATTTCAATGCTAGGAGTATTGCGGGGAAGGCGGATGAGTTGAGGGCGTGGATTGACACGTGGAATTATGATGTTGTAGCAATTAGTGAAACTTGGCTACAGGAGGGGCAGGACTGGCAGCTTAATATTCCAGGGTTCTGATGTTTCAGATGTGATCGAGGCAGAGGAATGAAAGGTGGGGGAGTAGCATTGCTTGTTAGGAAAAATATTACAGCAGTGCTCGGGCAGGACAGATTAGAGGGCTTGTCTGCTGAGTCCTTATGGGTGGAGCTGAGAAACAGGAAAGGTATGGCCCCATTAGTGGGATTGTATTACAGACCACCCAATAGTCAACGAGACTTGGAAGAGCAAATCTGCAGAGAAATAGCAGGAAACATAAAGTTGTGGTGGTAGGGGATTTTAATTTTCCATACATTGATTGGGACTCCCATACTGTTAGGGGTCTAGATGGTTCAGAGTTTATAAAATGTGTTCAGGAAAGTTTTCTAAATCAATATATAGAGGGACCAACTAGAGGGGATGCAATATTGGATCTCCTGTTAGGAAACGAATTAGGGCAAGTGACAGAAGTCTGTGTAGGGGAGCACTTTGGTTCCAGTGATCATAACGCCATTAGTGTCAATTTGATCATGGACAAGGATAGATCTGGTCCTAGGGTTGAGGTTCTGAACTGGAAGAAGGCCAAATTTGAAGAAATGAGAAAGAATCTAAAAAGCGTGGATTGGGACAGGTTGTTCTCTGGCAAAGATGTGATTGGTAGGTGGGAAGCCTTCAAAGGGGAAATTTTGAGAGAGCAGAGTTTGTATGTTCCTGTCAGGATTAAAGGCAAATTGAATAGGAATAAGGAACCTTGGTTCTCAAGGGATATTGCAACTCTGACAAAGAAGAGGGAGTTGTATGAAATGTATAGGAAACAGGGGGTAAATCAGGTGCTTGAGGAGTATAAGAAGTGCAAGAAAATACTTAAGAAAGAAATCAGAAGGGCTAAAAGACTACATGAGGTTGCCTTGGCAGTCAAAGTGAAGGATAATCCAAAGAGCTTTTACAAGTATATTAAGAGCAAAAGGATTGTAAGGGATAAAATTGGTCCTCTTGAAGATCAGAGTGGTCGGCTTTGTGCAGAAGCAAAGGAAATGGGAGAGATCTTAAATAGGTTTTTTGCGTCTGTATTTACTAAGGAAGCTGGCATGAAATCTATGGAATTGAGGGAATCAAGTAGTGAGACCATGGAAACTGTACAGATTGAAAAGGAGGAGGTATTTGCTGTCTTGAGGAAAATTAAAGTGGATAAATCCCCAGGACCTGACAGAGTGTTCCCTCGGACCTTGAAGGAGACTAGTGTTGAAATTGCAGGGGCCCTGGCAGAAATATTTAAAATGTTGCTGTCTACAGGTGAGGTGCCGGAGGATTGGAGAGTGGCTCACGTTGTTCCGTTGTTTAAAAAAGGATCGAAATGTAATCCGGGAAATTATAGGCCGGTGAGTTTAACGGCAGTAGTAGGTAAGTTATTGGAGGGAGTACTAAGAGACAGAATCTACAAGCATTTGGATAGACAGGGGCTTATTAGGGAGAGTCAACATGGTTTTGTATGTGGTAGGTCATGTTTGACTAATCTGTTGGAGTTTTTCGAGGACGTTATCAGGAAAGTGGATGAAGGGAAGGCAGTGGATATTGTCTACATGGACTTCAGTAAGGCCTTTGACAAGGTCCCACATGGGAGGTTAGTTAGGAAAATTCAGTCACTAGGTATACATGGAGAGGTGGTAAATTGGATTAGACATTGGCTCGATGGAAGAAGCCAAAGAGTGGTGGTAGAGAATTGCTTCTCTGAGTGGAGGCCTGTGACTAGTGGTGTGCTACAGGGATCAGTGCTGGGTCCATTGTTGTTTGTCATCTATATCAATGATCTGGATGATAATGTGGTAAATTGGATCAGCAAGTTTGCTGATGATACAAAGATTGGAGGTGTAGTAGACAGTGAGGAAGGTTTTCATAGCCTGCAGAGGGACTTGGACCAACTGGAAAAATGGGCTGAAAAATGGCAGATGGAGCTTAATACTGACAAGTGTGAGGTATTGCACGTTGGAAGGACAAACCAAGGTAGAACATACAGGGTTAATGGTAAGGCACTGAGGAGTGCAGTGGAACCGAGGGATCTGGGAATACAGATACAAAATTCCCTAAAAGTGTCATCACAGGTAGATAGGGTCGTAAAGAGAGCTTTTGGTACATTGGCCTTTATTAATCAAAGTATTGAGTATAAGAGCTGGAATGTTATGTTGAGGTTGTATAAGGCATTGGTGAGGCCGAATCTGGAGTATTGTGTTCAGTTTTGGTCACCAAATTACAGGAAGGATATAAATAAGGTTGATAGAGTGCAGAGAAGGTTTACAAGGATGTTGCCGGGACTTGAGAAACTCAGTTACAGAGAAAGGTTGAATAGGTTAGGACTTTATTCCCTGGAGCGTAGAAGAATGAAGGGAGATTTGATAGAGGTATATAAAATTATGATGGGTATAGATAGAGTGAATGCAAGCAGGCTTTTTCCACTGAGGCAAGGGGAGAAAAAAACCAGAGGACATGGGTTAAGGGTGAGGGGGGAAAAATTTAAAGGGAACATTAGGGGGGGCTTCTTCAGACAGAGAGTGGTGGGAGTATGGAATGAGCTGCCGGACGAGGTGGTAAATGCGGGTTCTTTTTTAACATTTAAGAATAAATTGGACAGATACACGGATGGGAGGTGTATGGAGGGATATGGTCCGTGTGCAGGTCAGTGGGACTAGGCAGAAAATGGTTCGGCACAGCCAAGAAGGGCCAAAGGGCCTGTTTCTGTGCTGTAGTTTCTATGGTTTCTATGAGGAAAAACTTCTTCACACAGAGAGTGGTGAATCTGTGGAATTCTCTGCCACAGGAAACAGTTGAGGCCAGTTCATTGGCTATATTTAAGAGGGAGTTAGATATGGCCCTTGTGGCTAAAGGGATCAGCGGGTATGGAGGGAAGGCTGGTACAGGGTTCTGAGTTGGATGATCAGTCATGATCATACTGAATGGCGGTGCAGGCTCGGAGGGCTGAATGGCCTGCTGCTGCACCTATTTTCTATGTTTCTATGTTTCTAAAACAAGACAAAACTACACTAGACTACAGACCTACCCAGGACTGCATAAAGTGTACAAAACAGTGCAGGTATTACAATAAATAATAAACAAGACAATAGGCACAGTAGAGGGCAGTAGTTTGGTGTCAGTCCAGGCTCTGGGTATTGAGGAGTCTGATGGCTTGGGGGAAGAAACTGTTACATAGTCTGGTTGTGAGAGCCTGAATGCTTCGGTGCCTTTGCCAGAGGGCAGGAGGGAAAAGAGTTTGTATGAGGGGCACGTGGGGTCCTTCATAATGCTGTTTGCTTTGCGGATGCAGCGTGTGGTGTAAATGTCTGTAAAGGCAGGAAAGAGAACCCGATGATCTTCTCAGCTGACCTCGCTATCTGCTGCAGGGTGTTGCGATTCAAGATGGTGCAATTTCCGAACCAGGCAGTGATGCAGCTGCTCAGGATGCTCTCAATACAACCTCTGTAGAATGTGGTGGGGATGGGGTGTGGGAGATGGACTTTTCTCAGCCTTTGCAGAAAGTAGAGATGCTGCTGGGCTTTCTTTGCTATGGAGATGGTGTTGAAGGACCAGGTGAGATTGATTCTCCACCAGGTGAACACCAAGAAATTTGGTGCTCTTAACGATCTCTACGGAGGAGTCATTGATGTTCAGTGGAGATTGGTCGCTCTGTGTCCTCCTGAAGTCAACATGCATCTCTTTTGCTTTGTTCACATTCAGAGTCAGGTTGTTGGCTCTGCACCAGTCCGTTAGCCACTGCACCTCCTCTCTGTATGCTGACTCATCAGTCTTGCTGATGAGACCCACCATGGTCGTGTCATCGGCCAACTTGATGACGTGGTTCGAGCTGTGTGCTGCAGCACAGTCATGGGTCAGCAGAGTGAACAGCAGTGGACTGAGCACATGGCCCTGGGGGGCCCCCGTGCTCAGTGTGATGGTGTTGGAGAAGTGCATCAAGGTTATACAAAAGGAAAAAGAAATGGAGGATGTAGTGTTGCTGTCACAGAGAAAGTGCAGTGCAAGTAGACAAGTAAGGTGCAAAGGTCACAAAGAGGTAAACTGATAGATCAACAGTTCATCTTTTGCAGAATGGGAAGTCCGTTCATGAGTCTGACAGCAGTGGGATAAAAGTTGTCCTTGAACTTGGTTGCATATTTTTTCAAGGTTTTGTATGTTCTGCCCAATGGAGAGGGGAGAAGGGAGAATATTCAGGGTGGGAGGGCTGGCTGTCTTCTGGAGGAAAGGGATGTGTAGATTGAGTTAATTATAGTTTATACTTTAGTGTCATCAAACAATTGATAATAGAGTGTACAATCATCACAGCGATATTTGATTCTGATCTTCCCACTCCCTGGAGTACAAATCGATAGTAAATATTAAAAATTTAAATTATAAATCATAAATAGAAAATAGAAAAATGGAAAGTAATGTAGTGCAAAAAAACCTGGAGGCAGGTCCGGATACTTGGAGGGTACGGCCCAGATCCGGGCTGGGATACATTCAGTAGTCTTATCACAGTTGGAAAGAAGCTGTTCCCAAATCTGGCCATACGAGTCTTCAAGCTCCTGAGCCTTCTCCCGGAGGGAAGAGGGACGAAAAGTGTGTTGGCTGAGTGGGTCGTATCCTTGATTATCCTGGCAGCACTGCTCTGATAGCGTGCCGTGTAAAGTGAGTCCAAGGATGGAAGATTGGTTGTGTGATGTGCTGGACTGTGTTCACGATCTTCTGAAACTTCTTCCAGTCTTGGACAGAACAACTTCCATACCAGGTTGTAATGCACCCCAGAAGAATGCTTTCTACGGTGCATCTATAAAAATTAGTGAGGGTTTTAGGGGACAGCCCAAATTTCCTTAGCTTCCTCAGGAAGTAAAGGTGCTGGTGGGCCTTCTTGGCAGTGGACTCTGCTTGGTTGGACCAAGTCTGGTCATTCAGGGGTACCCCAATTATATTTTGAGGTATACTTAAATCTATTTAGTAAATTGCCCTACAAACCAAGTAGATTCACAATTGCTCAGAACGCATTGTTAGGTCTGTGAAAAATATGACAAGAGTTGGTGATCAGAAGATAGGCTATACACTGTATTTAAGACTATGCTGGCTTGACAGATGAAGAAAAGCAGTATAAAAGACAGCCAGGTAATTTAGATCAGTGATTCTGATAAGGTAGAGGCTAGTCATTAACATGGAATGGTGTGTTTCTAAATTAGGATTCCAATAATGCTGTGTAAAATGGTGTACATAATAATGTTCAGCTAATGTAAAGACTTTGACCTCTCTTTGTTTTAATTCAAAGAATCACACACAAGGGACAATCGGGCAACTTCAAATAGGTTTCACGTAAGTTATCAATTGTATTGGAGATAATTAGACACACTACTGAATCTGTCCGATAATGAATATAGACAGATTTCTTGCCTTTTGAATAGCTAAGCCAAGGAAGGAGTTGACCACTTTTATTTAATTTGTTTACTTCAATTTTGTTCTGAGTTTAAAGATATTCTTTTACGTTTCTTTACAATCCTGACAATTGGAGATCACTATATTACTGTCAATGTCTTCAACTAAATTTTGAAAATTCTCACATACCTGAAAAGCAATTATTCAATAACCAAGAGCTCCTGATTCTACAAAACTTGACAGTAATCTTACATCTTATTCACATTATAATGTCCTGCCATTCTGTGACCATGAATTGGAAGAATGGTTCTGAAATTAGAAGAATTGCAAGAATCCATCTGTTCATCCAAAATTCGAATGAAATTTTTTAAATGTTATTTTATTTAGAGATATAGTGTGGACCAGGCCTTTGCGGCACAACGACCAGCAATGCACAGTTTTTGCCTAATCACTGTACAAGTTACAATGCCCAGGTAACCTACTAACCGGTACGTCTTTGGACAGTAGGAGGAAACTGGAACACCTGGAGAAAACCCAAGCGGTCACAGGGAGAACATACAAACTCCAAAAACTGGGGAAAAATTGAACTCTGAACTCTGATACACCAAACTATGATAGCATCATGCTAACCACTGCACTTTTGCCGTGCCACTTTTGTTGAAGTCAATAAGACAAGGAGCAGAATTAAGCCATTCAGCCCATCGAGTCCGCTCTGCTATTACATGTGACAACAGACCAAATTATCAGAAGATTGATGCCGATAAGAGGACAATGGGGCAACATTCAGAAATGTTAATGGGGGACGAGAGAGATTAACGAAAAGGAGACACAGTTCCGAGTATTGTCAAGACCGATTGCTTTGAACCTGAACTGTTTGAAGTTTGATGGACAGGTGATACCCCAGCAGGGGGATAAAAGGGACAGGTTCGCTAAGGCAAGAGACACACCACACCACGAGGTAACAAGACCCTGGAAGCGGTGTGCCCCCACAAGTTGGCGAGAGTTTTGGAGGTCTGGTCGCGGGACCAGCCATAGACGCACAGGGTGGAATGGTACGGTCGGCGGGAACCTGGTGTGTGCATCCGCCCTTGCCTGGGTGCCGGGTTCACCGCAGAAGAACGATCGTATCTGGAATGGAGGGGTCACAGTCGGTGACCTCAGAAGACATTACAGAGGGCTCGCCCGAAAGCTAACTGCGAGGAATATCGAAGGTCAGTTTGGAATCCGATTTGCATTTTCATCCGCTCTCTCTCCCTCCCCAATGGCACAACAGCGATTACTGCGAACTGAACTAAATTGAACTCTGTCACTTGTGATTGATCATCTTACCCCTAGACTGCGATAGAGCTTGATTGATCCTATTATCCTAGTTCTGTGTACATGTGTGTTTTATCATTGCTAACCTGTTGCATTTATATCCTTATGATTAGAGTACTGTGTTACTTATTTCTTTAATAAAACTTTCTTAGTTCCAGTAATCCAGACTCCAACTAAGTGGCCCATTTCTGCTGGTTTGGCAACCCAGTTACGGGGTACGTAACATACACCATAGCTGATTTACACTCAGTGGCCAGGGTTGAGTCAGAAACGTTCATATCATGACCCGATTAATCCAAAAGGAGACAAATCCTGACACCATGCACTAAACAAGAATGGCTGACTGTCTGGTGTGATACACTTAAAAAAAAAAAAAGTGGCCACTTTATTAGGTACAGGAGGTACTTAATAAAGAGGCCACTGAATGTATTTCTGTATATTCATGGACTTCTCCCCATCACTTTCAATGTTTAGTGTGTTGTGTGTTCAGAGATATTCTTTTTCACATTCCTATAGTAACACGTAGTTATTTGAGTTACTGTCACCTTCCTGTCATCTTGAACCAGTTGGGCCACTCTCCTCTGACCCGTCTCATTAACAAGGTATGTTCACCCACACGACTGCTCACTGGATTTTTTTTTTTTTGTTTTTCACGCATGTAATCTCTAGGTGCTAACACGTGTGAAAATTCCAGAACATCAACTCTCTGGGATACTGAATCCCCACTGTCTGGTGTGGTGTGCAGGAGAATACCAGATGTTGAAATTGATGGGCAGAAGACCACGAACATGCAGAAATGCACTCAAAGACCTCTTTATTTGGTACCTCCTGTGCCATCTGGCAGCAACAATCATTCCACAGTCAAAGCCACTTCGATATACCACTTAGTTGAGTGGTGTTGTAGCAACAACCTTGCACTCAACATCAGTAAGACCAAAGAACTGACTGTGGTCTTCAAAAAGGGTCAGATTCGGGAACGCACACTTGTTCTCATAGAGGGATCAGAGGTGGAGAGTGAGCAATTTCAAGTTCCTGGGTGTTTGGATCTCTGAAGACCTAACATATCAACACAGCTATAAAGAAGGTGAGACAGTGCCAATTTCATTAGGAGTTTGAGGAGATTTGGTACCAAGAACACTCGCATCTTTCTACAAATGTACCGTAAAGAAATTCTAACTGGCTGCATCACCATCTAGTATGGGGTGGCTATTGCACACGGTCAAAATAAGCTACAGAGAGTTGTAAAATTTCTCAGCTCTATCACTGGCACCAGCCTCTGTAGTATATCTCCAATGAGCGAAGCCTCAGAAAGGTGACATCAATCATTAAGGACGTCCACCACCCAGGATGTGCCCTCTTCTCATTGCTATCATCAGGAAAGAGGTGCAGAAGCCTGAAAGCACACACTCAGTGATTCAGAAACAGCTTCTTCCCCTCTGTCACCTGATATTGAATCCACAAACACTACCTCACTTTTATTATTTCTGTTTTTGCACTATTTTTAATTTACTTATTTATTTTTCTTTCTATATTATCATGTACTGCTGCTGCTAAGGTAGCAAATTTCACAACATATGCTGGTGATACGAAACCTGATTCTGATTCTGATTCTGATCAAATTTTTTTCTCCATCCTGATGTCTGGTATGAATAAAAACTGAATCTCTTGATCTTATGCATTGAATTGCTGCCACACAATTGCCTAATTAAATATTTCTATTAATGAGCAGGTGTACAGATGTACCTATAAGTTGGCCACCGAGTGTATTATCCTTCTGAATACTATCCTCCTGCCTTCTCCCTGTAATCTTTGATGCACTTACTAACAAGAACCTTGCAAGCTCTGCTTTAAATGAACCCACTGACTTGGTCTCCACAATCATCCACAGATTCACCATGCTCTGGCTAAAGAAACACCTCCTCAACTAAATGGCTGTCCCTCTATTCTAAGGCTGTTGCCTTACTCCCCTACTGGATGAAACATCCTCTCCACATTCACACTATCTAGGTCACTGGGTTTATATAAGTTGAGTTTACTGTCCCATGTATGCACAGTTGTAATGAAAAATTTACTTGCAGCAGCATCAAGTGCACAAAACTCACAAGAAAAACAAATTAACAGCATAAATAATACAAAAATAAGCACAATAGGAACAGAAATATCAAAGTCCATTGTGGGGCAAGGTGATGAAATTGATAATAGTGTTGTCACACTGAGGTGGGGATTAGTGTTAGTTGAAACATTGAATGGTCGAAGCTGTTCTTCAACCCGGTGGGATGTGGGACTTCAGGCTTCTACCTTGGCTCAGTCAAACTACTCTCATAAGACCTGCTGTCTAATCCAGACAGCATCCTGGTAAATCTGCTCTACACCCTCTCTAAAACTTCCACATCCTTCCTATAATGAGGCAACCAGAACTGAACACAATATTCCATGTGTGGTCTACCCAGGGTTTTACAGAGCAGCAATATTATCTTACCCATTTCAAACAGAGATGTGGAGAAATTTCCTTAGCCTGAAGGTGGTAAATTTGAGGAATTTATTGCCACAGGCAGCTGCGGAGATGAGGTTGTTGGGGGTACTTAAGGTGGAGATTGATAGGTTCTTGATTGGACACTGCATCAAAAGGTTACAGGGAAAAGGCCAGGGCTGAGGAGGGGAAAAAAGGATCATCCATGATGGAATGGTGGAGCAGACTCAATGGGCTAAATGGCCTAATTCTGCTCCAATGTATAATGGACTTACGGTCTTGCAGCTCTTGAACTGAATCCCCTGGCTAATGAAGTACAACACTCCTATCTATCAACTTGTGTGACAACTTTGTGAGGGATCTATTGAAGTGAAGCATAAGATCCCTCTGATCCCCGACTCTATTAAAGATCCTACCATTAACTCCTGTATTCTGCTTCCAAACTGAATCACTTCACACTTTTTTGGGATGAACTCCTGGAGCTGTTGCCTTTTTGTGGTGGAACCTCATATAGATCCTACTGATGGTGGGGTAAGATGTGCTTGAGATGCATTGGGCTGAGTCCACTACTCGTTACAGCTTCGCACATTCCTGTTGCACACTATGATGCCAGTAACCTGGACATTTTCAATAGAACATCTGTAGGAGCTTGTTGAAGTGTTTGTAGTATATCAAACCTTTTTAACTGTCTGCGAATGTAAAGATGATGGCATGCTATTGTATCTATGTGCTGGGTCCAAGGCAGGTACTAGCAAGAAGAAAAAGATGCTTGGTGCATTGCATCTGTCATCCATCAGCAGTTCTTCTCTGCTGTCCCATATTCCCACCCGAAGCATATATTTCAAACCTATCCTGGGAAACAATTTTAAAAAGAGGCACACTTTTCCTCAGGGGCAGCAACCTTGCTGTTTCTTTAGTGTTTATCTGTTTTTTACCAGGCCAGGTTTCCAGCTCGATGCTCAGTCTAGCGTGGATGGAAAGCATGAAGGAGCCAGCCCGATTCAAACCCGGGAACACTTGCCTTGAAGTCCGCTGTGGATGCTACGGCACCACCAGCTGGCCTAAAGGAGAAATACATGCTTTTGAGAATTCCTCTCTAACTCTCTTCCAAACGTGTGCTTGGATGAACCAAGCATTGAATCCCATGTGATCAAATTATATTGTCTTGTCTTGCAGTATTGTTGCTGCTGCTTGTGTCATCCTGTGTTGTTGTTCTGCTGGCAATGGAACGTGTGGCGATACTTGTGGGCTGCCCCCAGAACATCCTTAGTTTTGGTTGAGTATTAACGTAATCAATGCGTTTCACTGTATATTTCAATGTATTATGTGATAAATCAATCTGGATAATTGGCCCATGTCAAGAGCAAGTTGGGATTAAACAATCATGATGTCACAGTTTGATGCCAAAGAAGTTTGAACTTTGCTTGTTGGAACTGATCAGCTCTGAACATCCAGAAGGCTGGCTGTTATATATCAACCTATGCTTGGATATCACTTTATCAGCTGTTCCAATTCCCCATTCTTCAAATACTTTTTGAAGTCATTACATCAATTCACACCAGAGGAGGTACCAACTAGCATCCAGGAAACTCTGCAACCCCTCCCTTTCCTCTTCTCCCTATTTTGACTTTTGTATACATTGAGAGGCTAATTTAATGTTTTTAAAATAATAGATAGATAGATAGATATACTTTATTAATCCCGAGGGAAATTTGGTTTCGTTACAGCCGCACCAACCAAGAATAGAGCGTAAATATAGCAATACAAATACCACAAACAATCAAACAACAAAATGCAAACTATGCCAGATGTGCCATTTCCTGTCCTGTACTGTGGAAGACGTCCTGCCTCGTCCCTGTGCCAAAGACGCCGCGCCCCGGCAGCCTCAATGACTACAGACCGGTGGCATTGACCTCCCACATCATGAAGACCTTGGAGAGACTTGTTCTGGAGCTGCTCCGACCTATGGTCAGGCCACACTTAGATCCCCTCCAGTTCACCTACCAGCCCCGACTAGGAGTTGAGTCTACCTGCTGAACCGTGTCTATGCCCACCTGGACAAGCCAGCGAGCACTGTGACGGTCATGTTTTTTGACTTCTCCAGTGCGTTCAACACCATCCGCCCTGCTCTGCTGGGGGAGAAGCTGACAGCGATGCAGGGGGATGCTTCCCTGGTATCATGGATTCTTGATTACCTGACTGGCAGACCACAGTATGTGTGCTTGCAACACTGTGTGTCCGACAGAGTGATCAGCAGCACTGGGGCTCCACAGGGGACTGTCTTGTCTCCCCTTCTCTTCACCATTTACACCTCAGACTTCAACTACTGCACAGAGTCTTGTCATCTTCAGAAGTTTTCGGATGACTCTGCCATAGTTGGATGCATCAGCAAGGGAGATGAGGTTGAGTTCAGGGCTACGGTAGGAAACTTTGTCACATGGTGCGAGCAGAATTATCTGCAGCTTAATGTGAAAAAGACTAAGGAGTTGGTGGTAGACCTGAGGACAGCTAAGGTACCGGTGACCCCTGTTTCCATCCAGGGGGTCAGTGTGGACATGGTGGAGGATTACAAATACCTGGGGATACAAATTGACAATAAACTGGACCGGTCTAAGAACACTGAGGCTGTCTACAAGAAGGGTCAGAGCCGTCTCTATTCCCTGAGGAGACTGAGGTCCTTTAACATCTGCCGGATGATGCTGAGGATGTTCTACGAGTCTGTGATGGCCAGTGCTACCATGTTTGCTGTTGTGTGCTAGGGCAGCAGGCTCAGGGTAGCAGACACCAACAGAATCAACAAACTCATTCCTAAGGCCAGTGATATTGTGGGGATGGAACCGGACTCTCTGATGGTGGTGTCTGAAAAGAGGATGCTGTCTAAGTTGCATGCCATCTTGGACAATGTCTCCCATCCACTACATAATGTACTGGGTGGGCACAGGAGTACATTCAGCCAGAGACTCATTCCTCCAAGATACAGCACAGAGCGTCATAGGAAGTCATTCCTGCCTGTGGCCATCAAACTTTACAACTCCTCCCTTGGAGGGTCAGACACCCTGAGCCGATAGGCTGGTCCTGGACTTATTTCCTGGCATAATTTACATATCACTATTTAGCTATTTATGGTTCTATTACTATTTATTATTTATGGTGCAACTGTAACAAAAACCAATTTCCCCGGGGATCAATAAAGTATGACTATGACTATGGAAGATAAGTCCAGGACCAGTCTATTGGCTCAGGGTGTCTGACCCTCCACAGGAGGAGCTGCACATTCGATGGCCACAGGCAGGAACGACCTCCCGTGCCGCCAAGTGTTGTATCACGGTGGAATGTGGCCGAAGTCCAATAGTAAAAAGTTCAATATTCAGTCTACAAACACGTTCCTCGATCGTAATATGACCCGGATTACACCATCTGTTGTTAACCAGATCAGTAAGCACCCAACTCCTTTACGCTTACTGCTCTCAGTGCACTTCCGGTCAGCTGGAAGTGTGAAGAATGAAGTGTGACAGTGGAAAAGTGTGTATGGAACCAGAGGAGATAGCAGAAGCGGGAGGGAAGTACTTAATGAATACTTTGCTTCAGTATTCACTACGGAAGAGGATCTGGGCGATTGTAGGGATTACTTACAGCGGATTGAAAAGCTTGAGCATATAGACATTAAGAAAGTGTGTGTGCTGGAGCTTTTGGAAAGCATCAAGTTGGATATGTCTCCGGGACCGGACGAAATGCCCCAGGCCACTGTGGGAGGCAAGGGAGGAGATTACTGAGCCTCTGGCAATGATCTTTGCATCATCAATGGGGATGGGAGAGGATCCGAAGGACTGAAGGACAGTGCATTGGCCTTCATCAATTGTGGGATTGAGTTTAAGAGCCAAGAGGTAATGTTACAGCTATATAGGTCCCTGGTCAGACCCCACTTGGAGTACTGTGCTCAGTTCTAGTTGCCTCACTACAGGAAGGATGTGGAAACTATAGAAAGGGTGTAGAGGAGATTTACAAGGATATTGCCTGGATTGGGGAGCATGCCTTATGAGAATAAGTTGAGAGAACACGGCCTTTCTTCCTTTGAGCGACCGAGGATGAGAGGTGACCTGATAGGGGTGTATAAGATGATGAGAGGCATTGATCGTGTGGATAGTCAGAAGCTTCTCCCCCAGGGCTGAAATGGCTAGCATGAGAGGGCACAGTTTTAAAGTGCTTGGAAGTAGGTACAGAGGAGATATCAGGAGTAAGTTTTTTATGCAGAAAGTGATGAGTGCGTGGAACGGGCTGCCGGCGACAGTGATGGAGGTGGATATAATAGGGTCTTTTAAGAGACTCCTGGATAGGTACATGGAGCTTGGTAAAGTAGAGGGCTATGGGTAACCCTAGATAATTTCTAAAGTAAGTACATGTTCAGCACAGCTTTGTGGACTGAGGAGCCTGCATTGTGCTGTAGGTTTTCTATGTTTCTGTGACATTTAGAGACATATAAAAACAACCAAAATTTAAATGAACAACTAGAGAAAAACTATTGGAAAATTATTGATATTTTGTTAATGGAGAGAGACAAAAAAATTAAAACATTACAGTCAAAATATTTTGAAGATAAGTTTACCATTCCCTTTCCTCCCTACCATTCTCCTCATTCTAATCAATGATATCAGATCTAATGTGCAAAACTCTCAGCAAGAGTGTTCTTCACTTCATTTCTCCATGGGGTGCCCAGCAGTGAAGCAAACATCAGTTTCAACATCTCCAATATGTCCGGCATTTTAATTGTAATCAGTACTTGCATGGAAGAGGCAAACACTGGCATTTCCTTGTGGAACCATTGACATTAAACAGTTGACTTGAACAGTCCAAAGGAGATTCACCAAGCAGATTTCTGAGTTAAGAGGGCTAACCTAACAATAGAAGCTGTATTCTTTCAAGTTCAGAAAAATGAAGGTGAATTTATTCAAACAAGAAAGACCATCAGTGGTCTTGACGGGGTTGATGTTGAGATGTTTCCATTAGTGGGAGAGCCACAACCATGGAAACATAACTGTAAAATAAGTGCCCGTCATTTAAAACTGAGGTGCGTAGAATCTTTTTCTCTCGGGGATAGTGGGTCTTTAGAATTCTCTGCTCCTGAGGGGAGTGGGATACAAATCATTAGATATATTTAAGATGAAGATAGATGAATATTTGAAAAGTCAAAGAATTGAAAGTGATGGGGAGCTGGGATAGCTGAGGAGGTGAGGCCAACTTAGATCATCCATGATCATGTTAAATGGTGGGCCAGGTTTGAGGGGCCAAGTGACCTACTGCAGCTCCTATTTTCTTGCGTTCTTATGTATCAGCCAGCAAGATCCAATCCAGTGTATCCCAGAATAAGATTGTTTGATGTCACTTCAAACGGACTTGAACAATTGGAGATTTTAATGAAATGTGGAGGAAGTCCAGTCCTACCAACAGAGAAAAACCTGGTTTGAAGTGCAGTTTGATGAAAGCAACATAATGAATCAGCAAGCTTACGGTGGACAAATGAGCAGATAATTTGATCTGCTATGTAACTGGCAACAATGAATATCAGTCGAGTCAGGTTATGTAAAAACAACCAAACATTTATTAAATACGGATAAACAATAAAAGAAAAACGAAAACCTTAACTGGAAGTTAACCGCTATGTGGCCATTCAACAAATCGCCACTTGGTACTGGTTCTTAAAGCGATAAATGTGAAAACAGTTCTTAAAGCGGTAAAGTCAAATACAGTTCTTTTTTTTAATATAATTTTTATTGAATTTTCAAAAAGAATACATGAAAAGAGAAAATCTACCCACCCCCCCTCCCCTTAACCCTCCCCCCCATATATATAGTCCTACCTAAAAGAAAGAAAGAGAAAAAAAAGAAGAACCGCCTGGGTATTGGAAGGTTTCCATATGCTCCACGGGATTCGAAATAAATTTGGTATAATTATTCGTTATTTTCCCCAAGTAACCAAATTCTTTGTCGGAGCACTTAAGTATGACATCCTATCTTTTGTAAATAAGGGCGCCAAATATTCAAGAATGTTAGATAATTATCTCTTAAATTATAAGTAATTTTTTCAAGTGGAATAGAACTAGCCATTTCATTATTCCAATGATCCATACTTAAATACGAATCAGATTTCCAAGTAACTGCTATAGTCTTCTTAGCTACTGCCAATGCAATTTTTATAAATTCTTTCTGATATTTATTCAATTTAAGTTTCGGTTTTATCCCTTCAATATCACCTAATAGAAATAATACAGGGTTATGTGGAAGTTGAATAAGACTCTTAAATTTATCCAGAAGAGTTGAATTTTAAAACAAGACCAAGTAGAATGTAAAAAAGTACCAATTTCTTGATTACACCGAAAACATTTATCAGATAGATTTGAATTTAATCTATTTATTTTTTGTGGTGTAATATATAATTGGTGTAAAAAATTATATTGTACTAATCTAAGTCGAACATTACTTGTATTTGTCATACTGTCCAGACAAAGTCTTGACCAATTTATTTCATCAATATTAATATTCAGATCTGTTTCCCATTTTTGCTTTGACTTATGGGTTCCTTGTTTAATTGTCTGTTCTTGAATCAAATTATACATACAAGAAATAAATTTTTTAATTTTCCCTTTTTGAATTAAAATTTCAATTTCATTAGCTTTTGGCAAAAACATTGTTTGACCCAGCTTACCTATTAAGTAAGCCCTTAACTGAAAGTAGCAAAAGAAAGTATTATTAGATATTTTATATTTATCCTTTAATTGTTCAAATGACATCAATATACCTCGCTCAAAACAATCTCCTATAAATTTAATCCCTTTTTGGTACCAATTATATAAAAGTTGATTGTCCATTGTAAAAGGAATAAGTCTATTTTGAAACAAAGGTCTCCTTGCTAATAGAGATTTCTGTGTTTCCTTATCAACATTTATCTTATTCCATAGATCAATCAAGTGTGTTAATATAGGAGATTCTTTCTTTTCCCATATCCATTTAAATTCCCATTTATATATAAAATCTTCAAGTTTATTTTCTCCTATCTTGTCTAGTTCTATTTTAATCCATGCTCTTAAAATGGTAAATCAGTTCTTAAAATGGTAAATCCGAAAGTCCAAAAGATTTATGCATTCAATTGGGAGAGACTTCTCTGGAGAAGGATTCCTTCGTAGACGCGACTTTCCTGCTGGTTCTGGCCAAAAAGATTCACGATAAAGGAAATACACGGCTTAAAAACATCTGACCTTTCTTTTGGCGAGCAAATCCCGCATGAACTACCTTGCTCTTTTTGGCAGGAGTCATCTTCGATGCAGGTTGCTGCTTCTTCAACAAAGACTCAATAAGGTCGATCCTTTATAAACTGCCAAACATTCCCAACTTCTCTTAATCCTTCATACCCTGTACTTCGATAAAGTCTTCACTCTCCAATACTATGGAAAAGGTACATCAACAAATCCAGCAGAAATTGAGTAAACTGCCAGTCGAGCACTATTGTACCTTATAATAGAACGTAAAACTCCGTTTTAAAAATGAAACTGCATCATAAAACAAATACACAATGGAATGGAGACTCTGACTAATGTTCTAGCTGAAAAACTAACTGCATCACCAGAGGTCTTCCCTTTTATACCTGTGGTGAACATGTCATCACGTGACCTCACATCGGTGGGAAAATTACATCAGGCGACCTCCAAAAGACCATTACATCATTCTCACAAGAAAGTCACAAGATCTCCTTGAGGTATGTAATAGATATACATTGGAAAGATGATGAAAGAAAATCCGTTTGTGAAGAACAGAGTGACCAAAGCAGAAAATAAAGGTAGAAATGGTGGAAATACTTAGAGAGTCAGCATCAGTGGAAAGAGAACCAGAGTAAACAATTCAGGTCAAAGTCAGAACTGAGGCAGAGAAAAAATGTTTTTTTTTAATTCATGAAGAATCTCTGGGAATGTTTAAAGACAGGAAAGGGCTGGAAGGTTTTACTTTATTGGCCTTGTATTTAAGAACACTATAAAAATACTGAAGGTGCTGAAACCTGGCAGTTGACAGGTTTATAGAATCAGAGAGCCGTGCATCATGGGAACAGCCAGCCACTCCATATTTCACCCTCGAAACATTTCCTATCCGGGTTACTGTATCAGGCCTGTACAATCAAACACCTCCCAGTTTCCATCCAGCTAACAGGAGTCATCTGCCACTTGTTTATAACTTATCACCTGCAGCCTATTTAAACCCAGCTCTCATCCACAAGTCTTGTTCACCCATTGAACCAGCCAGCTTCAACCAGTTACTCCTAGCCTTTAGTTACTTTATACCCTCGTCGAGTTAAGAATCCGTCCCCCACTTTTCCTTCGCTACATTGACGACTGCATTGGCACTGCTTTCTGCATGCATGCTGAGCTCATTGACTTTATTAACTTTGCCTCCAACATTCATCCTGCCCTCAAATTTACTTTGTCCATTTCTGACACCTCCCTCTCCTTTCTTGATCTTTCTGTCTCTATCTCTGGAGAAAGCTTATCTACTGATGTCTACTATAAGTCTACAGACTCTCACAGCTACCTGGACTATTCCTCTTCCCACCCTGTCTCTTGCAAAAATGCCATTCCCTTCTCGCAGTTCCTCCGTCTCCGCCACATCTGCTCTCAGGATGAAGCTTTTCATTCCAGGACGAAGGAGATGTCATCTTTTTTCAAAGAAAGGGGCTTCCCTTCCTCCACCATCAACTCTGCTCTGAAACGCATCTCTCCTATTTCACGCACATCTGCTCTCACCCTATCGTCCCTCCACCCCACTAAGGATAGGGTTCCCCTTGTCCTCACCTACCACCCCACCAGCATCCGGGTCCAACATATTATTCTCCGTAACTTCCGCCACCTCCAGCGGGATCCCAGCACTAAGCACATCTTTCCCTCCCCCACCACTCTGCTTTCCGCAGGGATCGCTCCCTACATAATTCCCTTGTCCATTCGTTCTCCCCATCCCTTCCTACCGATCTCCCTCCCAGCACATATCCTTGTAAGCCGAACAAGTGCTACACCTGTCCTTTCACTTCCTCCCTCACCACTATTCAGGGCCCCAGACAGTCCTTCTAGGTGAGGTGACACTTCACCTGTGAGTCGGCTGGGGTGATATACTGCGTCCGGTGCTCCCGATGTGGCCTTTTATATATTGGCGAGACCCGACGCAGACTGGGAGACCGCTTTGCTGAACATTTATGCTCTGTCCGCCAGAGAAAGCAGGATCTCCCAGTGGCCACACATTTTAATTCCACGTCCCATTTCCATTCTGATATGTCTATCCCCGGTCTCCTCTACTGTAAAGATGAAGCTACACTCAGGTTGGAGGAACAACACCTTATATTCCGTCTGGGTAGCCTCCAAACTGATGGCATGAACACTGATTTCTCTAACTTCCGTTAATGCCCCTCCACCCCTTCTTACCCCATCCTTTATTTATTTTTATTTCCCCCCATTTTTTTTTCTTCTTCTCCCTCTGTCCCTCTCACAATCACTCCTTGCCTGCTCTCCATCTTCCTCTGGGCTCCACTCCCACTTTCTTTCTCCCTGGGCCTCCTGTCCCATGATCCTCCCCCTTCTCCAACTCTGTATCCCTTTTGCCAATGAACTTTCTAGCTCTTGGCTTCTTCCCTCCCTCTCCTGTCTTCTCCTATCATCTCGGATCTCCTCCTCCACCTCCCACTTTCAAATCTCTTACTATCTCTTCTCTCAGTTCGACCTGAAGAAGGGTCTTGGCCCAAAATGTTGGCTGTACCTCTTCCAATAGATGCTGCGTTCTACCAGCATTTTGTGTGTGTCGCTTGAATTTCCAGCATCTGCAGATTTTCTCGTGTTTGAGTTAAGAATTTGTGTTCTCTTGTTTTATCGCCCCTCATGGCTTGTTATTTTGCAGTTTATTTGTAAATATAATTTACTGCTAGCTCATCTCTGCAGAACTGCCTTTGGTTCAAGCCTCCTCTGCATTTTCTGAGAGGATGCGTGAAATAACGATTGACCCAGCAGTCTGTTGTCAGGAGCACATGATCCAGAAACAGCAGGAAACCATTAACAATCTGTTCGCCACTCTCTTCTATCTCTCCGTCTTGATACTGCAACCCCGCTCCAATCAACCTCCTCTCTCTGCGTCCTGGATTCCAGTGCCCAAATGCTTTGATAGATCCACAACCTGATGTTAAAACTTCCTGTTGCAGTGTGTGTCTTACACATCGTGCTCCAGACATCTCTGCATTCTACAGATGGGGCCAAAATTGTCTCTCCCATTGCTCTTCTGACTGGATGAATTTGAGTTCGGCTGCCGCCAACTGAGACATCTCATCATCATGCCCCACATTTTCAACCATCTGGGAAGTGGAAGGGGAGCAGCTGATTGGATAGTTGCCACCGTCAAGGCTCATGCTTGGTGCTGAATTACACTGTAAAACTCACAACTCTCGCTGTAGACTGCAGCTAGAATGCAGGAGTGTTGCTGGCCCATTACTATCATAGCCCTTGGAATGCTTGAAAAACAAGCTGGAATCTCGGGAGATGCCCCCAGACCTCAAAACCCTCATCATTCTGGCCCTCCATATTGGCAAGCATCTCATGGAACAACCCTCCAGATTACCAGCCAGAAGCCCAGTTCCATTCTCAGAACCAGTCTGCAAGATCCTCATCATCAATGCTCCAGAATCCATGTAGTCAGGGAGAGCTCCCTTAATCCCCTAAGAGTGTGAGTATTGGAGGAAAAACACCTTGTGCACTTACTGAGGAGGGCTGATCACCGATGCATTAAGTACCCACTGTACCTGGGAAACCTCAATGAGTTTGTCCTCTGGCTGCCACTTGCAGCCCGATGGACAGTCAGAAAGAGCCAATCAGCAAGTGGAGAAGTTTCTGCCATGCTTTGCCACCTCATGGGAGAAGGATCTGCTCTGGACTGAGCTGCACTACACTCCCACACCTCCTCCGCCACATGTGAGGCGTGCTTTGAAGTGCTTTGTGGCATCCAACCCCCGTTGTTCCCTGTGGGAAGGTCAACGGTGGAGGGCCCATTATCCAGGGGTCTGGTTTGCCGATGCCAGAATGCTTGGAAGAGAGCGTGGAGGGCATCCTAACTGCTAACTAAGCCTGCCTCAGCCTGGTTAACTGGCACCAGTGCCCAGCCAGATTATTCCGGCCTTGGACCGTGTTTGGCAGGCCATCTGAGATCTGCCCCTGCACACTGAATCCTGCAAACTCTTGCCCTGATTCATTAGTTCCTTTAAGATTGCCCATTTCTTACCAGTCAACCCAGTCACATAGTGAATGCCTCCAGCTGCCATGGTCCCTCAGGATCACACCTACCTTCCATGTGTCCATGGCCAGCTCAATCCACCAGATCTGCAGCATCAAGCCTGGGATTGTGGAAGGTGGCTCAAAGCACAATGTTCGCTGGTTGATGTATTCACATCATCGTAAACAAGGTGTGCAGTACCTTTTACCCTGGAAAAGCTTGGAGGCACTTTCATGTGAGCCGTCCACTTCTTGGATCCATCACCCATCGAGTTGTTCCACCAGACCCACCCAGATTATCTCGGACAGCTGCGTGCCAGCAGTGGGGGGGGGGGGGGGGGTGGTCCTGTTAGGCTGATACAGGCAGGCCCATCCCAGTCTCCATCCGGCTAACTGAAGTCACCTACTACTTGTTTCTAACTCATCACCTGCAGCCTATTTAAACCCATCTCTCATCCACTGTCCTTCTTCACCCATCGAGCCAGCCAACCTTAACCAGATGTTCTGAACCTTCAGTCACCTTATTGCCTTGTGTTAATTATCTGTTCTCTCTTGCTTTGTGGCATCTTGAGGAATTTTATTTTGCAGTTTATAATAACATATAATTTGCTGCTAGCTCATCTCCACTGCTCACCAGTTTTTTCAAACATTGTAATTGTATCCACCTCTACCATTTCTTCAATTCAATTCAATTCCAGTTTAATTGTCCTTCACCCATACATGAATACCCATGAATACAGCCAGATGATACCAAGTACTCTGGGGCCAAAGTGCAAAACACAGTACCAACAGTCACACAGCACAAAGCACACATAGCACGTACACAATAACAAGAACATAAAGTTATCAGTAAGATACAGCCACAGGTAAAATGTCCAGACTCAAACGCTGCAGTCGACCACAATATAGTTTGTCTTCTGCAAAGTGAACACTAGAGGGCAGCACTTGGTTCTGCTGCCTATCTCCTAGCAGCTGCAAACAGGTGACTATGCGGCTTGCTATGACCGAGGCCACGTTGCTTCTGTGCTGTCTGCCCCTGCTTCTGCCAATAGGTCAGTGAACTGAACATGTGGCATTCCATATTAACAATGTCCAAAATGGCCTTACGGTCACAAGAAAAACGACCAAAGCGGTTGTTTACTATTAGATCGTACGCCTCCTTTGATGCAGGCAGCAGCACAATGCACAGCTCTTTCATTTTCTCCGCCATCCAGCAACTTGCCGATGGGGTAGACCCCTGCAGTACTTTAAGCTCTTAATGTCCAAAAGGATCTTGTAATCATTAAAATGTATGTTTAAAAAGGACAATACCATCCTTTGATGACCCTGTAGAAGTCTCTGCGATCAAACACACCACCACCTTATAAGAACCAGCACTCTGGTACTCACTCATCAAGCTCTCATACAGTATACCCAACACCCTCTGTGTTGGTAAACCAGTCTCTCCCTTTAAAGCTTACCTCTCTCACAAATCTATATCCTTTCATTTTAAACTCCTTTACCCTGAGAAATGGACTGTCACTATCTACTTACCTATGCCCATCAAAATTTTATAACCTTCTATAATGTCATTCTTCTCTCTCCCATGCGGTCCCAGTCTATCCAGTCCCTCTACATAAGTCAAACCCTCCAACCCAGGCAATATCCTTGTTTCTCTTTTCTACGCCGTCTCCTGCTTATTCAAACCTTTCCTATAATGTGGAACCTGAACTGCACACAATACTCCAAGTGTATTGTAACAGATGTTTCAATAATGGCCACTGTAAATTGCCCGTAGTGTGTAGGTGAGTTCGAAAATCTGGGGAGTTTGGAAGAAGTAGGACAAGGCATTAACATTGTAAATGGTTGATAGAACATAGAACATAGAATAGTACAGCACAGCACAGTACAGGCCCTTCGGCCCACAATGTTTTTGCCGACCCTCAAACCCTGCCTCCCATATAAGCCCCCACCTTAAATTCCTCCATATACCTGCCTAGTAGTCTCTTAACCTTCACTAGTGTATCTGCCTCCACCACTGACTCAGGCAGTGCATTCCACGCACCAACCACTCTCTGAGTGAAAAACCTTCCTCTAATATCCCTCTTGAACTTCCCACCCCTTACCTTAAAGCCATGTCCTCTTGTATTGAGCAGTGGTGCCCTGGGGAAGAGGCGCTGGCTATCCACTCTATCTATTCCTCTTATTATCTTGTACACCTCTATCATGTCTCCTCTCATCCTCCTTCTCTCCAAAGAGTAAAGCCCTAGCTCCCTTAATCTCTGATCATAATGCATACTCTCTAAACCAGGCAGCACCCTGGTAAATCTCCTCTGTACCCTTTCCAATGCTTCCACAACCTTCCTATAGTGAGGTGACCAGAACTGGATACAGTACTCCAAGTGTGGCCTAACCAGAGTTTTATACAGCTGCATCATTACATCGTGACTCTTAAACTCTATCCCTCGACTTATGAAAGCTAACACCCCATAAGGTTTCTTAACTACCCTATCCAGCTGTGAGGCAACTTTCAGGGATCTGTGGACATGTACCCCGAGATCCCTCTGCTCCTCCACACTACCAAGTATCCTGCCATTTACTTTGATATTGAATAGATGGCAGAAGGGTCTGTTTCCACACTCAATCATTGACTCCAAAAGCTGCAAATCTTCTTTAACCAGTGAAACTATGGAAGTCAACATCAACTACCATAAACATTGGTTTAGACGTACTCTCAGCAGCTGCTTTATTATGCACGTTATGTGGCTACTGGGTGTATAATTGTGGTCTGAAGCCACTGTAGCCCATCCACTTCAAGGCTTGACATGTTGTGCATGCAGAGATGCTCGTCTGCACACCACTGTTGTAAGTTACTCTCACCCTCGTTAGCTTGAACCATTCCGGTCATTCTCCTCTGACCCTCGCATACGTTTTCGTCCACAGAACAGCTGCTCACCGAATGTGTGTTTTTTTGTGTTTCTTACACCATTCTCTGTAAATTCAAGAGATTGTTATGTGTGAAAATCCCAGGAGATCAGCAGTTTCTGAGATACTCAGACCACCCTGTCCGACACCAACAACACCAACAATCATTCAATGATCAAAGCCACTAAGGTCGCATTTCTTCCCCATTCTGATGTTTGGTCTGAAGAAAAACTGAACCTCTTGACCATGTCTACATGCTTTTATGCATTGAGTGCTGCCACGTGATTGGCTGATTAGTTATTTGCATCAATGAATAGGTGTACAGGAGTACCTGATAAAACAGCCA
Organism: Mobula hypostoma; assembly: GCF_963921235.1. NCBI lineage: Eukaryota > Metazoa > Chordata > Chondrichthyes > Myliobatiformes > Myliobatidae > Mobula > Mobula hypostoma. The sequence continues at coordinate 8,695,403 of NC_086110.1, forward strand.
CTGAGTGTAGGTGGGACATTTTATATGCTGCTATGTGCTACACTTCAGGAAAGATGTAAGTGCCTTCTAAAGAGTGCAGAAGAGATTTCCAAAGTGGTGTCAATGATGAGAAACTTCAGCTCTGTGGATGGAGTAATACAACAGGGGCTGTTCTCCTTGGAACAGAGGAGGCTGAGAATGTGTAATCTCAAAGGAGGTATGCAGAGCAAGGCTTTTTACACACAGTGAATGGAGGGTATCTGGAAAACACTGCCAGGGCTGGTGATGGTAGAGACTATATAATAGAGGCATTTAAGAAACCATTAGATAGGCAGATGGATATGCAGAGAATGGAGGGATATGGATAGAAGTGATTAGTTTAGTTAGGCTAGTTTAAATCGTTCAGCACTACATTGTGAAATGAAAGGCCTGCTTCTGTCCTGTATTTTCCTATGTTCTATCAGTAGTTGGATAGGGATCAAACCAAGAACCTATCAACCTCTGCCTTAAGTATACTTCATGACTTGACCTCCACAGCTGCCTGATTCACAGATTTACCACTCTCTGGCTAAAGAAATTCCTCCTCATCTCTGTTCTAAAAGGATACCCCTATTCTGAGGCTGTGTCCCTTGGTCTTAGACTCCCTCACCATAGAAAATATCCTCTTCACATCCATTCTACCAATGCTTTTCAATAAGTTTCAATGAGATTTCCTCCCATTCTTCTAAACTCCAGTAAGTACAGGCCCAGAGCCATCAAATGCTCCTCATGTGATAAGTTTTCAATCCCACTATCATTTTCATGAAACTCCTTTGAACCCTCTCCAAAATCAGCAAATCCTTTGTTAGATAATAGGCTCAAAGCTGCTCACAATACTTCAAGTGAGGCCTCACCAGTGTATTATGCTTGCTTATATGTTTGTATAATCACCTCTTTGTAAATGTTCAATGGATTTTCAGTCATTTATAATATAACTGGTTCTACGTTTTTTTTGTAGTTTCTGTGGCTATAAACTTATGTCACACCAGCATAGACTGAAGTGTCTCAGAGGCTGTTTTGTTCACCAGAAGAATTTTCTTATCTCTCTAATTTGATCTAGATTTCAGTGTAAAGCCAACTGCAGGTTCTTTGTTCTTTGTCTTTTTCAATTCTGTCTTTGTTTTCTATCTTACAGGAGAGTGATGTGGTTGCTGATGTTTCTTTGCAGCACAAACAAAATGCTGGTGTCATGTTCCGGATTGGGGTTCCTTTAAATTTAGCTTGTTTATGTTACGATTCCGACCACTGATTCCCTGTTTTCCCATGTCCCTCAACTTTGGTGATTAGAGGTAATTAACACTCGGCTGAACTGGTAGTTTGTAGTCTCCGGCTTTCAGCCGTTTGGTGCGGGAGCATCTGCAAAGTCACCTAAGGTACGGTGTGCAGATGTCATCTGGCCGGAGCAAGCCTAGTCTCTGCCGAGGCGAGTGCCGGTAATTCGCCTTTTCCTCACCGGAGCAACCCTGTCCAGTTACCTCCCCAAAGCAAGCCTGCAAAGTTTCCTCACCGAGGTGGGTCCGTCAGTTAACCCGCCAGAGGGAATCGAGAACCGCTGTCTACTGTTCCCAGGCCGAGTCGAGACCTCGCCACTACCCAAAGGCTCCAAGTCAAGTCCTGTCCCTGGCAGCATTCAAGCACCGAGTCAAGTCCTGGCCCTGGCGGCATTCAAGCGCCAAGTCAAGTCCTTTCCCTGACGGCTTCCCAGTTCTGAGTCAAGTCCTGGCCCTGGCGGTCTGTGATTCCTGTCCTACCCCCTTGTCTGAATCCCTTCTCTGCCCCTCTCGCCTCTAGCCCTCGTCAGCAGCCCCCGCCTGCACTTCGGTCTAGTTCCATCGCCGGAGCTAGATAGGTGCTGTCTGGCGTTCATTTGTGTTGGTCTTGTCTTGTCCTCGCCTCCGTGGGGTAAGTCAGGCCGTCTTGCCATTGCTCCGCGGGCAGTCATGTTTTGTCTTGTCTGGTCCTCACCTCCGTGGGGTAAGTCAGGCCGTCTTGCCGTTGCCCCGCGGGGAGTCATGTTTTGTCTCGTCTTGTCCTCGCCTCCATGGGGTAAGTCAGGTCGTCTTGCCGTTGCCCAGAGGAGGGTCATGAGTCCCGGCCCTATGTCCTGTACCCAAGGAGGGGTCCCAGCTCTCTGATCTGTGTATGTGTCCATGGTTCCATGTACCTGCTCTCCCGAGACTGAGGCTCTGTGTTCCCATGTTTCTCCTCTCCCTAGTCCATATCATGTCCATGCCTGGTTCTGGGGTCCGAGCCTGAGGCAAGATCTAGGTACTGAGTCCTTGCCCAGTCTCTGGCTCGGATTCGATACCCTAGCCTCTTCGTGTCTCCTCTAGTTCTGGGAGCTGATTCCGAGTCCTAGCCCAGACCCTTGGTCCCAGCCCAGTCGTGGTCCTCAGTCCTTGTCCAGTTCATTACACCTGCTCCAGCCTAGCTCTCATGATATCAAACAATAAACTAAATTTAATTAACCTCACAAGATGTCTCTTGCATTTGGGTCCACCCTTGCTCCCTATGCCCCCGCCATTGTGACAGCTGGAGGAACTCATGTCAGGCAGCATCGATGGAAACAAGTAAACAGTCAATGTTTTGGGCTGACACCCTTTTTCGGGACTGGAAAGGAAGGAGAGGAGTTCCTTCAGTACTTGTGTGTGTTGCTTTCAATTTCCAGCATCTGCAGATTTTCTTGTGGCTGTTCTTCCTTCGTTGGGTACTTCTAATAAAATGGCTGTAACCACAAGATCTAGCACTAGAGGCTCTGCTCTCTGGTACTAGACTCTCCCACTATAGGAAACTTCCTCTCAACACCCACTCTTTCTGGATATTTCAATATTTGATAGTTTCAATGAGATCCCTCCTCATTCTTCTAAACTCCAGCAAGTACAAGCCCACATCCATCAAACGTTAAGATTTTCATTGCTGGGGATCATTCTCATGAACCTTCTCTGCACAATTTTTGTTCTTGAGCTTTCAGAGAGCAGTTGGAGCTGCAGTCCCAGAGGTGAGTGAAGATTATTACATCCTGCCCTAATTTGTGTTGTGTAGATGACGGAAAGGCTTTGGAGTGTCCAGAGGTGTCACCTAAGGATGTAAGACTTGGAGCCCAATTGTAGATGTTGAAGTTCCCAGATGACCTCTGCTCTTGTTTTTCAAGTTGGGATGGGTTGACTGTTCTCATTCTGATGAATAGGACATTTTGATGAGCTGCTGCCATCCATTCAGTGGCCACTTTATTAGGTACACTTGTACACCTACTTTTTAATGCAGATATCTAATCAGCCAATCATATGGCAGCAACTCAATGCATAAACACATGCAGATATGGTCAAGAGGTTCAGTTGCTTCGTTGTTCAGACTGAACATTAGAATGGGAACGAAATGTGATCTAAATGACTTTAACTGTAGAATGATTGTTGGTGCCAAATGGAGTGGTGTGAGTACCTCAGAAACTGCTGATAACCTGGGATTTTCAGGCACAACTGTCACTAGACTTTACAAAGAAAGGTGTGAAAAACAAAACCATCCAGTGAGTGGCAGTTCTGTTGGTGAAAATGCCCTGCTAATGAGAAAAGTCAGAGGAGAAAGGCCAGACTGGTTCAAGCTGACAGGAAGGTGATAGTAATTCAAATAGCCACACATTACCACATTGGTGTGCAGAAGAGCATCTCTGAAAACACAAGATGTTGAACCTTGGAGTGGATGGGCTACAAAGAAGGGATCCATATGCTCCACGACCTCTGAACTAAGTTGTAAATGTAGGAGGGGACTATGTTGAAAAATAAATGTGCTAGGTTTTCTAAAATTGACTCCTTCTACCTTAGGCCATGAAGTTTATCAATCACCCCCGGTATGCCAGTGATATTAAACCTGATTCTGATTCTGAATCTGGAGTAACCTGCAAACGTCGCCACACTTCCAGCTTCAATACAATATGCCTACAACTCACTAACCGTAAGTGTACACCTTTGGAATATGAAAGGATGCTGGAGTACCTAGAGGAAACCCGTGCAGTCACAGGGAGAATGTATAAGCTCCTTATAGACACTGTCTGGTATAAGGGTTGGTGTGGGCTACTGCACAGGACGGAAAGAAGCTGCAGAGGGTTGTAAATTTAGTTGGCTCCTTATTGGATACTAGCCTACAAAATACCTAGGACACCTTCAAGGAGCAGTGTCTCAGAAAGGCTGCATCCATTATTAAGGACCTCCAGCACCCAGAGCATGCCCTTTTCTCACTGTTACCATCAGGCAGGAGGTACAGAAGCCTGAAGGCACACACTCTGCGATTCAGGAACAGCTTCTTCCCCTCTGCCATCCAATTCCTAAGTGGACATTGAACCCTTTGACACTGCCTCACTTTTTTAATATATAGTACTTCTGTGATGCTCTCATCACCCCTGTAGAACCAACAGAGGCAGCAATCATATGGCAGCAACTCAATGCATAAATGGATGCAGATATGGTCAAGAGGTTCAGTTGTTTCATTGTTCAGACTGAACATTAGAATAGGAAAGAAATGTGATCTAAGTGACTTTAATTGTGGAATGATTGTTGGGGATTCTCTGCTTATTAACTAGCTTGTGAACCTAACCCATGGAGGCATGAGAATGCAATTAGCCAAGGAAATAGAGCAAAGATATGTTCTGCATTTAATTCTCATTCCAAACCTGTGAGTTTGGTTTTTTGGAAGCCTTACTTAACATGAGTAGATTTAATGTAATGTCTTACAACAACACAGAAGGAGGCTATTTGGCACATCAGCTGCATGTTTAGTTCCAGAGGATCCATTTGTTAACAGTCAAACAACAAAAACAAGTTTTTCTTTCATTTAAACAACTTTAGTTTCAATGTTCAATAAATGAGGGGCACCACCTTTTAGCTCCACAATCTTCCTGTCCTCCTCTGCCGTGCAAGCACATAACCGGGGAAGTGTGCATGCCTGTTAAGTATTTACATCATCCAAATGAACAGAACTCAACCATCTCCTATCCTTTTTATATATATATATAAAGAAAAATTAAAGACAATTCAACTGTCCATTATGAAATAAGAATTGTTAATACAATTCTTCAGGTACCAAATGCCTTCACTAAGTGTCTTTAACAGCACGAGAGCTGGAGCTCCCTTCTTTGTGAGAGAGTCTGCTAGTTTTGTTCCTTTGTAATTGATCATAGCATGTGATAAATTTTCTGTGTTTGGACAAGTTCTTTGATGCTGCTTATCTCTATTTTCTCTGTCACTGACTTGATGGATTTGATGACATCAACCAGAGATTAATTGTCTGAGACACAAGTTATTTGGAGACTGTTCTTCTTTGAGTCACCGTGGACAAGCTCAGAATAGAGTGTGGCCAAATAAACAGCAGTGTCAATACCTTCAGACATTGCAAGGGTCTCTCCTGCCACTGTACTCCAAACAGCTCTTTGGATCCTTTTTGATTGCCAGTACAGAGGTGAAAATCTTCCTTCTTCTCCCATCAGTACAATAAAATGTCCCCCTGAGTCCTTCCACAGAACCATAGAACATTACAGCACAGAAACAGGCCTTTTGGCCCTTTTTGGCTGTGTCGAACCATTTTTCTACCTAGTCCCACTGACTTGCACCTGGACCATATCCCTCCATACACCTCTCATCCATTAACCTGTCCAAGTTTTTCTTAAATGTTAAAAGTGAGCCCGCATTTACCGCTTCATCTGGCAACTCATTCCACACTCTCACCACTCTCTGTGTGAAGAAGCTCCTCCCAATGTTCCATTTAAACTTTTCCCCCTTCACCCTTAACCCCATGTCCTCTGGTTTTTTTCTCCCCTAGCCTCAGTGGAAAAAGCTTGCTTGCATTCACTCTATCTATACCCATCATAATTTTATATACCTCTATCAAAATCTCCCCTCATTCTTCTATGCTCCAGGGAATAAAGTCCTAACCTGTTCAACCTTTCTCTGTAACTCAGTTTCTCAAGTCCCAGCAACATCCTTGTAAGCCTTCTCTGCACTCTTTCAACCTTATTAATATCCTTCCTGCAATTCGGTGACCAAAACTGTACACAATACTCCAAATTCAGCCTCACCAATGCCTTATACAACTTCACCATAACATTCCAACTCTTATACTCAATACTTTGAAAATCAGGAAGATTTTCAAGTGAGGCATCACTGAAGACAACGAGCTATCTTTTCCAAGCTGTTGAAGCATCAAGACTACTTTTTCAGATAGAAGTCTGTGCACAATCTTGTTTGCCTGATGTAAAGTTTGTACCGTAGTATTTTTTGTGCTGGATACCAAGTTGCAGGCATCAAACATGATGTCAAGTCTGCTCTGCCTTGCCACCCATAGAATTTGTGGAAATCAAAATGCAAACCATTATCATATTTTCTGGGAATGCCCTATAATCAAAGACTATTGGAGTGGGATACATAATGCCCTACAAGACATCTTTAAATGTGAAATACCCTTAGAGAGTAAGACAATATATTTTGGGTATATTCCTCAAGAATGGTTGAAAAGAGATAAATATTTAATGAATGTACTGTTGGTGGCTGGTAAAAAGACCCTTACCAGGAAATGGTTATCAGAGGAGAGCCCAACTTTAAATGTATGGATGGATACAAAATGGAGAAGATAACAGCATCTATTAATCATAAGTTGGAACAATTCTATGCGTACTAAAAGAAATGGCTTAACTACATAACACCTCATAGACCTGATTTTATTCTCACAAGTCAATGAATATGTTGTAAAAAAAATCACTCCCTACTCTGTACAGTTTTCTTCTTTTGATTGTTCTTTCTTTCCTCTCCTTTCTATAAGTGTATACCTCAGATAAATGTTATGTGGAGATTTGTGACAAATATGATTATATATGTACAGTATCTGTATCAGATACTGAAATACATCTTATAGAGATGTTTGTTTGATGATGAAATTCAATATAAAATAAATTACAAAAAAAAGAATCTGACCTATCTTTGACCTAAGTTGCTCAGCTTCCAGCTTCACTAAGGGGTGCGTCCCGTTGTGTGGCATGTGAGGATTCCATGCAGATTGCCTGAAGATTCTTGATGTAGCTTTCTTGGTGCAGTTGTTCTGTTCCATCAACAGCAAGGATGTCTATCCCAACATAGCAGAGTCTGTCATGTTCCTCACGTCCAATCTGAAAGGTTGACTTTAGCTGAAGGATAACTGTTGTGGCAAAGTTTTGTGAGCCTCCCAATATAAAGTCTACATGACACGCAAGTATTCCAATCACATGACATTATGAATCTTGTCAGTAAAATCAGCCAGATCCACTTGTGGCACCTTTTCACCTGTTTTCAGCATTATTTCCTTGACCTTTTTGTACTAGTAGAGTGATGTATCTGCTAGACCATACACACACTTTTTGAATTTCCATAGTGTTCCTTTGCTTCTGGCTTCAGGCAGGGGTTTAATATAAATGCCACATGACAGCTTCATTCCCTGTAAGAATGCAGATTTTACATTGATGCCATGGGGTTGCCAATGCTTCTGACATACCACTGGGAGAAGTAGTCAGAGAAACTGTGATGCGCACGTTGGTGAATGTTTTTGAAGTTTTTTTTAATCTCGAGTTCCACAAAACCTCAAGCCACTGGGCGTGTTTTTGGTGTAATTTTTGTCAGCGTTTCTTTCAGGGTGCACACCCATCTTGTAGACACTGTCTTTTGGCTTGACTCTGACTTCCTCAAGCACTCCATTATTTCTCCAACTTCTGATTTCATCCTGTTTTGCAGGTTCAAACAACACCTCTTTAATTACTAGGATATCTTCATCTTGATATTTCACAGATGGTCCAGCCTGATCTATACTTGATTCAATATGAAGTCTTTCAACACGTGACATGTCAGCTGACCCTGCAGGGCCCGTGACCATGACAGGTTCTAGGTAATTCAAGTTGTATCAACTTGTGTTTCTCCTGGTGCCTCTGCCTCCTCATCCTAAGACTTCAGCCTTGCATGAGACACCATTGTCTTGTTCTACAAATCTCACAGTTTGCCCTGTTATTAGACTGAGACTTTCATGCTGTCTTTGCACTTGTGATGTTTCTGTTCAGGGAAGTCTGCTGAGTCCCCAACCGCATTCTCTTCTGCGCTGTCTGTACCACTGTGGAGAATTCTGTTGGGTCCTTAGCCACACTCTCTGCACCCCTGTCTGTGCTATGTGACCTTGTGCCAGGTAAGTGCTTTTCAGTTTTTGTGTCATTCTCCATGGAGTTCTGATGGTCTTCAGTTTGTGCTTAATGTAGTCTGCAATGATGCACTCTCACATATGTACCTCTATGTCTCACCAATACCACAACTCCATCCTGACCAATGACAACTCCAGGATCTTTCCATTCTGTACTGTCTGCTCTTTTGTAATACACTTTGTCCCCATCTCATATTTCTCATTTGTAGGATGGACCTGTGCCTTCAGTGCTCTTCAAATTCTCTCTGAACATTCTGCTTCAGTGAATGCCTTCCTGGATGAATGCAGTGATGAAGTATGTTTCCGAACCCACTCCCTCCTTGTAGTGCCCTCTAGAGCAGGTGGTCTGTCAACCAGTATGGAGGGAAGATTTGGATTCTGGCTGAGCACCAATTGATATAGACTATAGCCATGTACATTTTGCATGGTATTCTTTGCCATAAGGGCCCAGTCCAGGGCTGTTCCAATCACAGTCACTGCTTTTCTTCACTTTCAGCATTATTTCAGTAAGTGTTTGATTGTGTCACTCCAGAAGCCCATTACTCCAAGGACTCTATGCAGTTGTTGTCTTCATTTCAATGTTAATGTTCTCTGCCATATCCCTGAATTCATCATTATTAAAACCACCATTATCACAAAATACTTTCCGAGGTGGGCCATGCACACTTATCCAGGAATGGATAAAGTTTTTTTACTATCCCTGAGTGTCTTTTTGTACTTACAATGCTACCGGCACTGAAACGTGTGAACTCATCAATGAAGTGGAGATACCACACTCCTTGCTCCAGTTCAAGTAGGTCTACGGCTACTATTTCACTGTATTCAGATGCTAGGGGCAGACCAACCGCAAGTTTGGGCTTGGGCTTTCCAAACCTTTGGCATGTCCCACAGCTGTCAATTATCTGCTTTAGAATGGAAAAACAATCTACATCTTTGTTTTCTGAACTTCTGAGCAGTTTCGGAAGTTTTGCTTGTGAAGTTTGAGCAACAATTTGCATTTCTCATCTTTGGTTATGTTTTGTGTGACAGTTAGCACTTCATTCTCATATTGGTTCAGTAATGTCTTTATCGAGAGTGTTCACACAGTAACGTCCAGAGCTGGTGAGTTCAAGGGACACTGGCTATTGAAACATTGTTGCTTGGTCATTCTCCATATCCAGTACTGCTACCACTGTTAACAATCAAACAACAAAGACAAGTTTTACTTTCATTTAACCAACTTTACTTTCAATGTCTCTGTTCAATACATGAGGGCTGCCACCTTTTATCTCCGTAATCTCCCTGTTCTCCTCTGATGCGCAAGGCAATGGCAGGGAAAGTGTGAAGGCCTACTAAATATTTAGATCATCCTAATGAACAGAACTCAGTACCATTTCCTTTAGACGAACCCCCACTCTCCCTGTTTCTCTGCGGCAACATTACCTCTCACACATGCCTGCTATCATGAGAGGCTGGACAAACTTGGAGTGCTTCCTCTGGAGAGGCACAAGCTGAGGGGAGATCTGACAGAGGTTTACAAGATTATGAGAGGCATGGATAGAGTAGACAGGGAGAATCTTTTTCCCAGCATTAAAATGTCTAGTACCAGAGAGTATGTATTGAAAGTGAGAAAGACTAGGTTCAAAGGGAGTGTGAGGAGTAAGGTTTTTTTTTCACTTAGATTGGTGGATGCCTGGAATGTGCTGCCTGGTGTGGTGGCAGATATAAATACATTAGAGGCTTTGAAGTTTAGATAGGCACATGAATGTAAAGAAGACGGAGGGATATGGACATTGTGTAGGTAGGAGGGATTGGCTTTTGGAGGTTTTTTGATTTACTTTTTAGCTGGTCAGCACAACATCGTGGGCCACAGGGCCTGTTCCTGTGCTATACTGTTCTGTCTTATGACTCCTTATTGGTCAATAATCTACACTGGAGGATAATTCACTAGAACCTATTTACTACTCTGCAAGGTTGTCACGGTAAATGCTTTTCCACACTTTGTCAACACAGTTCCCTGTAGGCTTGTCCATAATTTTGACTTATATAGAATCATGAATACAGCACAGTAACGAGCCCTAGAACCTAACGGGCCCACACCTACCATCAAATACCCATTTATACCAATCTTACATTAATCCCATTTTTTATTCTCAACTGCCTCCTTCCCAGATTCTATTCCAGGGGCAATTTTCATTGAATCAACCAATGTACATACCTTTGGGATGAAACTGGAGAAGTCAGAGGAAATGCAAATGGCCACAGGGAAAACATACAAACTCAGCATCTGAGGTGAAGATTGAACCTGAGTCTCTAGTTCTGTGAGGAAGCGACACCACTAGATCTGCAACTTTGCAACCCAAATTTAGACTTGTTTTTGCATAGTAAACAGGCCCTTTGGCCCTTCAAGTCCATGCTACCATTAATCACCTTTTTACATTAATTTTACACTGCTTTAATTTTATTCTATCCATATTTCTATTGATACCCTTTGCATTCTCCTACACAGCCAGGCAATTCAGTGGCAAAATAACCAACCAACCTGCACGCCTTATGGGATGTGGGAAGAAAGTTACCTTTCAGAAATGGGACGTAATTTGGAAGAAGCAACACACATCATGCAGCATCATGATGCTGCCTGGCCTGCTGCGTTCACCAGCAACTTTGATCTGTGTTGCTTGACTTCCCAGCATCTGCAGAATTCCTGTTGTTTGCATAATTTGGAAGAAACTCACTTGCTAGGTCTGATATGGAAGTTATATGAGGGACAAATGTAGAGCTTTGTTCAGTTGGGAGACATTATTTAACTGACCTGGAGGTGGATTTACAACTGGCAGGGGACAAGACAATGGAGGCAGTTGCTATTTTTCCACTTCAGTCTTCACATTTATAATCCTTTCTCCCCCTGTAATGAGTACATGCTGGAAGATCATCTCTGCGTTGCACTGAGAGTCTTAGATCATTTTAATTTGAATCAACTTAAAGGCCATTTGACAGAAGATAGAATTCAAGCAGGGACCCAAATCCAAGTCATTGCCAGTGAAGGCTGATTTTTAAGCATTCTGGGGCAGATCTCTCAACTTTACGAAGCAGATGCTGTAATATTGAATTTAACATTTACTATGAACTTGGGACCGGCAAGTTTATGTGTTTTTCTTCTGTAAATGTCAGCCTTCAGCCGTAAAGTTCAGCCTTACACCATGGGGAAGGTGATTAAGGTGTTCCAATCTTATTACAACAGTTAACCTTAACATTTTCAAGTTCCAGTGGAAACCCTCAGGACGTGTGTACTTAATTAAGGCTTTTGGAAAATTGAGATAGTTCATGATATATTGTAAGGCCTGTGGAAAGAACTGTCAGGTTTGAATTGTTGTTGAAAATTGCAGGCTTTCAGCTTCACTTCAAACTCATTGGTTAGTCATCAGGGGAAGAGTGAATCAGGCTTGGTAGTGCACAGCATTTATTTGTTCGAATGATCTGAGAACTCAAAGGATCAGAAGCGGTGCACAGTGAAATGCAATGGGTCACATTGTAAGGGCACAATGGCACTGAGTTTAAGTAAGTGGATTAGGATCAGAACATGTGGACAATGATCTGGAGAAGTGAATTCAAATCCCACTATGACAGCAAAGGAAACTTAAATAACTCCAAAATAATAAAAAAAACATGCTCAGTAATGAGAATAATTAAACCAGAAGATCACCATACCAGGTTCACTAATACTCTTAAGGCCATAAAATAGAGGAGCAGAATTCAGTCATCTGGTCCATCAAATCCGCCTTGCCATTCAACCTTAGCTGATTTTTCTTTTTCAATGTCTTTCTCCTGTCTTCTCCACATAATGCTTTACCACTTACCATTAAGTAACATTAAAACCATACAATCTCTGCCCTAAATACCCCCAAATACTTGGTTTCCACAACACAAGAAGTTCCTCCTCCTCTCAGTTCTAAAGAAGAAAGAAGACGAAAGCCCTCAATTCCAAGTGGAGTCATCGGGATTCCATCATGGTGGTGTTTTTTTAGAAGGTTTTCTTATTTTTATGAGGCCGAGTTGCTAGCTCGCCACTCAACCCAGCATGGATGGAAAGCGTGCGAGGGAGCCGGCTGGATTCGAACTCAGGAGCCTTTGCTCCGAAGTCCGGCGCTGATGCCATTCTGCCACCAGCTGGCCCTCAGTTCTAAAGGGATGTCCCTTTATACTGAGGCTGTTCCTCAGATCACAGACACTTTTATTAATGGAAACATTCTCTCCATGTCCACTTTATCCAGGCCTTTTGGTATCCGGTTGGTTTCAAGTTCAAAGTAAATTTATTATCAAAGTACATATCTGTCACCATATACAAACCTGAAATTTAGTTTCTTGTGGACAGTCGCAATAAATCCAATAATCATAATAGAATCAATGAAAGACCACACCAACAAGGCAGACAGCCAGTGTGTAAAAGGCAACAAACTGCAAATACAAAAAGAAATAATAATAATAACCCTCCTCCTGCACCCAAAATAATAATAAGAGAGCATGACCTTGGGTGTAGACACACATGATGATGGCAGCTGCTTTTTGCAACATCATATCCCCTATCATTCTTCACAACTCAGTTAAGACAATAAGACCATAAGCCATAGCAGCAGAATTTGGCCATTTGGCCCATTGAGTCTGCTTGCCATTCCATCATAGCTATTTATTATCCCTCTGAACCCCATTCTCATGTCTTCTCCCTATTACCTTTGGCACCCTGACTAGTCAATAACCTGCCAACCTCTGCTGTAAAGATATCCAATGACTAGACCTCCACAAGTGCCTTTATACTTTATACTTTATGCTTTACTGTCGCCAAACAATTGATACTAGAACGTCCAATCATCACAGCGATATTTGATTCTGTGCTTCCCGCTCCCTGGATTAAATATTTAAAATATTAAATATTAAAAATAGTAAAAATTAGTAAATATTAAACATTTAAATTATAAATCATAAATGGAAAATAGAAAAATGGAAAGTAAGGTAGTGCAAAAAAAACCGAGAGGCAGGTCCGGATATTTGGAGGGTACGGCCCAGATCCGGGTCAGGATCCGTTCAGCAGTCTTACCATAGTTGGAAAGAAGCTGTTCCCAGATCTGGCCATATGAGTCTTCCAGCTCCTTAGCCTTCTCCCGGAGGGAAGAGGGACAAAAAGTGTGTTGACTGGGTGGGTCGTGTCCTTGATTATCCAGGCAGCACTGTTCCGACAGCGTGCAGTGTAAAGTGAGTCCAAGGACGGAAGATTGGTTTGTGTGATGTGCTGCGCCGTGTTCACAATCTTCTGTAGCTTCTTTTGGTCTTGGACAGAACAACTTCCTTACCAGGTTGTGATGCACCCTAGAAGAATGCTTTCTACGGTGCATCTATAAAAATTAGTGAGGGTTTTAGGGAGCAGGCCAAATTTCTTTATTTTTCTCAGGAAGTAAAGGCGCTAGTGGGCCTTCTTGGCAGTGAACTCTGCTTGGTTGGACCAAGTCAGGTCATTTGTGATATTGACCACGAGGAACTGAAAGCTTTTGACCTGTTCCACTTGCGCACCACCAATGTAAATTGGGTCGTGCGGTCTGCTACTCCTTCTGAAGTCAACAACCAATTCCTTCGTCTTGCTGACGTTGAGGGATAGGTTATTGTCTTCACACCATGTCACCAGGTTCTTAATTTCCTCTCGGTACTCAAACTCATCATTACCCGAGATACGGCTTACAATTCAAAGTTGCTGGTGAACGCAGCAGGCCAGGCAGCATCTCTAGGAAGAGGTACAGTCGACATTTCGGGCCAAGACCCTTCGTCAGGACTAACTGAAGGAAGAGCTAGTAAGAGATTTGAAAGTGGGAAGGGGAGGGGGAGATCCAAAATGATAGGAGAAGACAAGAGGGAGAGGGATGGAGCCAAGAGCTGGACAGGTGATTGACAAAAGGGATATGAGAAGATCATGGGACAAGAGGCCCAGGGAAAAGGAAAAGGGGGAGGGGGAAAACCAGAGGACGGGGTATAGTCAGAGGGACAGAGGGAGAAAAAGGAGAGATGAAGATGAAGCCACACTCAGGTTGGAGGAACTACACCTTATATTCCGTCTGGGTAGCCTCCAATCTGATGGCATGAACATTTGACTTCTCTAACTTCTGCTAATGTCCCACCTCCCCCTCGTACCCCATCCGTTATTTATTTATATACACACGTTCTTTCTCTCTCTCTCCTTTTTCTCCCTCTGTCCCTCTCACTATATCCTTTGCCCATCCTCTGGTTTTCCCCCCTCCCCCTTTTCCTTCTCCCTGGGCCTCCTGTCCCATGATCCTCTCATATCCCTTTTGCCAATCACCTGTCCAGCTCTTGGCTCCATCCCTCCCCCTCCTGTCTTCTCCTATAATTTTGGATCTCCCCCTCCCACTTTCAAATCTCTTACTAGCTCTTCCTTCAGTTAGTCCTGACGAAGAGTCTCGGCCCGAAACGTCGAATGTACCTCTTCCTAGAGATGCTACCTGGCCTGCTGCATTCACCAGCAGCTTTGATGAGAGTTGCTTGAATTTCCAGTATCTGCAGAATTCCTTGTGTTTATGGCCTACAATTGTTGTGTCATCAGCAAACTTACATATTGAGTTTGATGGAAACTTGGCTACACAATCTTGTGACAATGATTTCCACAGACTCACAACCCTCTGGCTAAAGAAATTCCTCCTCATCTGTTCTAAATGGACATCACTCCAATCCTTAGCTCCCCCACAATAGGAAACACCCTCCTTACATCTACTCTATCTAGGCCTTTCAATATTCAATAGGTTTCACAGAGATACCCCTTATTTTTCTAAACTCCAGCAAACACCAGCCCAGAGACATTAAACATTTCTCATACATCCTTTTCATTCTTGTTAACTTCCTTTGCACCCTCTCCTTGGCCAGCACATCTATCCTTAGATATGGGGCCCAAAATTGAACACGATACTCCAAATGTAGTCTTTAATGAGATAAATATGCCATTGTAATCTGGACTGCCCATATGTGACTGCTGACCTTCCCATATCCTTAGTTTGGCCCAGTTCTGGATGAGCAGTTCTCTGTCAATGGGCATACTTTAACTGGGACCTTGGGTTGATTGAACACGTGAATCTGTGAGCATTGCTTGTTTAATGAAAAATTGTGTACTGCTTTAAGCTCCCTCTGAGATTGGGAACTCTATGTAAATGGCATGATTTAATAGATGGGATCAGTCTTGGCCTCAGTACTTTGTGTCTTATCCCAGCAGCAGAACGAAGAGAAGACTTGTGTAAATTAAACAAGTTTATGGGTCATTGGAGGAAATATTCACTTTCACGTTTATTTATTTATATATATATATTTATCACACATACATTGAGCTAGCCCATGAAATGGGTCATTTGTGCTAACAACCAACACAACCTAAGGAAGTGCTGGGGGCAGCCCGCAAGTGTTGCCGCATATTCCGGTGCCAACATAACATGTTCATCATGCTCAGCAGAACAATGCAGAACACAAGCAACAAAACAACAACAGCAAAACAAGCCCCGTTCCTTTTTCTCACCCTCCCTCTCACCTACCCACACACACACACACACAGACAGTGCTCCAGCTCCAGGACTGGCCTCTTAGCCTCCAGTCTCTAGTCTCTAGATTGGTTACAGACCTGAAAATGGAGAGTAGTAACATGTCACTTTCAACTCAGCAGACAGTTACTCCCCCCTTCCTTTCCAATGAAGGGTCTCGTTCCAAAATTCCTCTCAGTAGATGCTGCCTGACCTGCTGAGTTCCTCCAACATTTTGTGTGTGTTACTCTGGATTATATTTGCTGTTTTAAGAATTTGATTTCCTCCATGTCAGGAAAGGTATAGGAGGCTTAACCCAAAAGCAGAGCAGTAGAGACAAATCAATAATGAAAGATAACTTAAATAACAGACCGCAAAGATAACAAGCCACAAGGGAGCACAAAACGAGAGAGAACAGATACTAAACACAACAGGCAAGAACGTAACTGAAGGCTAGGAGCAACTGGTTGAGGCTGGCAGGTTCAGTGGGTGAACAAGGACTGTGGAAGAGAGCTGGGTTTAAATAGGCATCCCAATCATCCATGTATTGCACACTCCATTCACAACAACATGAATCCATCTACAGGTGAACCATATACACTGGACCACCTTCCACCATCCGTGCATTGAGTACTGTGGATTGAGTTCATAACAACGCATTTCCTAAAAGCTGTGAACCCACTTTCATTTGTAACAATGCATCTCTGGCACCTCTGAGACAAGAATGCTAAGTTTACAGGTAGTTGCGAAGACACCATATCTATGCTTTTTGAATATGAATTGTCCTCTATGTTAGCACATAACAGACCAAATAATGTATCATGGATTTTAACTTGCATTCCTAAAGGACAAGAATGCCAGCTTAGGCATACTGGCGCCGGTAGAATTAATTTAATCAAAAGATGTGAAAACTTTAAATAATTGTCTATACTATAACTATGAACTACCCTTTGTGTTTAACAAAGAACTATCGAGCCTCAATCATAAGGTGGTTAGACCTGTTCTGCCAGGGGTCTCTGCCTGCTGTAACCTTGTTTTGTCAAATAAAGAAACTGCCTTGTACCTACCAGTAACGCAACGCTCTGTGATTTCATCCACGCCACAACAACGACAATCTGGCAACGCTGTTGTTTTCATGTCGGGGGAGCTGCATGCTGCATGGTACGGTATGTGTGTGCAGGCGTGTGTTGGCTCCTTGCTGTGTCGTGGTATAAATGCTCATGCAAACCAAGAAAGGGGACATAAATCATACCTATCTAAAGGAATGAGGAATTCATCAATCTAATTGGATCCAGCATACTGCATCACGTTATCGATGAAGTGAAGAAATACAAGTATGATTCTGTTTCATTGGATTCCACTCCAGATATATCTAATGTGGACCAGCTGACTTTGACTGTGCGCTATGTTTTGCCATCTGGACCAGTTGAAAGATTTGTGAAGTTTTTGGATATGGAAGGTCATAGTGCCGAACAGCTCGCTCAAAGTTTACTTGACTTTTTAAAGGAAAATGACATTGATATAAAAGACTGTCGTGGTCAAAGGTATGACAATGCCAGCAACATGAGTGGCAAGTATAGTGGCTTACAAGCTCGAATTAAAGAGCTGAATGAGTTTGCGGATTACATTCCATGTTTTGCACATTCACTAAATTTGGTTGGAAAATGTGCTGCTGAATGTTGTCAAGAAGCATTAATTTTCTTTCAATTTATAGAAAGCCTGTACACATTTTTTTCTGCTTCTACTTATCAGTGGGATCTCCTTTCTGCTGCATTATCTGATGGTGGTGCTCATTTGCCCATTGTGAAAAGAAAGTCAGATACCAGGTGGTCACCTCATGCAGATGCAACAAAAGAACTTTTACACAGCTTTCCTGCAATAAAACAAGTCTTGAATGACATTTCAAATAACAATGATCAGAAGGCAGAGTGTCGACAACAGGCTCGTAGACTACTTTCAACCATGATGAAGTTGGAAACAGGAATAATGGCCATATTGTGGGATCAAGTATTAAAGTGTTTTCAAATGACCAGTGCTTCTTTGCAATCTTCTGGCCAAGACTTGAACACAGCTTGTGCACTCTATGAATCCTTGCATGGATATATTCAAGCTATGCGGTCTACTTTTACAGACATTGAGCAAAAAGCCAAAGATCTGACTAAGTGTGAAGATTATCAACAGCAAACTCGAAGAAAACACAAGCAAAATTGTGCGTATGATGATTTCACTGGTTCCAGTATTCTTGATCCACTTGTTGAATCTCAAACGCCTTTTCAGAAGTTGAAAAGCCGAACATTTCTTGCCATTATTGACAGCTTGCTTTCTGCCCTGTCAAAAAGGCAGAAAGTTTATCTAAAGGTGATTCCTTCATCAGTTACAGTCATTTACACCTGAAGAGATCGTAAAGAGGTCATCAAATCATATCCGGAAAATCTGGAAAAAAGTCTTAATGAAGAATTTGTGCAGTTTACTGAACTGTTGAAAACTGATCTTGTTTCTCAAATTGGCGTCAAACAAGACCTTATAGAGTTACAGTTGTACCGTTTGATAACTGACAATTCTTTGGGGTCATGTTTTCCAAATGTAGAAAATGCCTTGTGCATCTATTTGTCACTCATGGTTACCAACTGCAGTGGAGAACGCTCATTTTCAAAACTGAAAAGGATTAAAAATGAACTAAGGAGCAGCATGGGTCAAAACAGATTCAACAAGCTTACTCTAATGAGCATTGAACATGAATTTCTGCGTGAAATAGACATTTCCAGTATCATCAACAAATTTGCTCATGCCAAATCTAGAAAATCTAACTTTTAAATTTTAGTTTTGTTACTTTTGACATTTGAAATTGACACCTACATGTAAGTAATACTATTACTGAAGTGTCAGACGTTTGTCGTATTAACTGGCTGTAGAACAAATGGAAAAAATGAATTACTTTGCTATGCAAATAAATGATTTATGTTTTAATACTTTTGTGCATTTTTTAGATTTAGGACCCCTTTATAACATATGCTACAGGCTCCGCACTAGCTTAATCCGGTCCTCCACACTATCCACAACACCTCCAACCTTTGTGGCATCAGCAAACTTACTCACCCATCCCTCCACTTCCTCATCCAGGTACTAACCCATCCCTCCATTAAAAAATGTGTAAAAACAGAAATACTGAATATTAAAAAAGTGAGGTAGTGTCCAAAGCTTCAAAGTCCATTCAGCAATCAGATGGCAGAGGGGAAGAAGCTGTTCCTGAATCACTGAGTGTGTGCCTTCAGGCTTCTGTATCTCATATCTAATGGTAACAGTGAGAAAAGGGCATGCCCTGGGTGCTGGAGGTCTTTAATAATGGATGCTGCCTTTCTGAGACACTGCTCCCTAAAGATGTCCTGGATACTTCGTAGGCTAGTGCCCAATATGGAGCTGACTAGATTTACAACCTTCTGCAGCTTCTTTCAGTCCTGTGCAGTTGCCCCTCCATATCAGACAGTGATGCAGCCTGTCAGAATGCTCTCCACGGTACATCTACAGAAGTTTTTGAGTGTATTTGTTGACATGCCAAATCGCTTCAAACTCCTAATACAGCCTCTGACTTGCCTTCTTTATGACTACATCAAAGTGTTGGGACCAGGTTAGATCCTCAGAGATCTTGACACCCAGGAACTTGAAGCTGCACACTCTGTCCACTTCTGATCCCTCTATGAGGATTGGTATGTGTTCCTTCGTCTTACCCTTCCTGAAGTCCAAAATCAGCTCTTTTGTCTTACTGACGTTGAGCGCCAGGTTGTTGCTGTGGCACCATTCCAGTAGTTGGCATATCTCACTCCTGTACGCCCTGTCATCACCACCTGAGATTCTACCAACAATGGTTGTATTGTCAGCAAATTTGTAGATGGTATTTTAGCTATGCCTAGCCACATGCATGTATAGAGAGTAGAGCAGTGGGCTAAGCACACACCCCTGAGGTGCGCCAGTGTTGATCGTCAGTGAAGAGGATATGTTATCGCCAATCCACATAGACTGTGGACTTCTAGTTAGGAAATCAAAGATCCATTTGCAGAGGGAGGTACAGAGGCCCAGGTTCTGCAACTTCTCAATCAGGATTGTGGGAATGACAGTATTAAATGCTGAGCTATAGTCGATGAACAGCATCCTGGCGTAGGTGTTTGTGCTGTCAAGGTGGTCTAAAGCCGTGTGAAGAGCCATGGAGATTGCGTCTGCCATTGACCTAGTGTGACGATAGGCAAATTGCAATGGGTCCAGGTCCTTGCTGAGGCAGGAGTTCAGTCTAGACATAACCAACCTCTCAAAGCATTTCATCTCTGTTGATGTGAGTGCTACCGGGCGATAGTCATTAAGGCACCCCACATTATTCTTCTTTGGCTTTTTTGGTATAGTTGTCGCCTTTTTGAAGCAAGTGAGAATTTCCGCCCATAGCAGTGAGAGGTTGAAAGTGTCCTTGAATACTCCCGCTAGTTGGCTGGCACAGGTTTTCAGAGCCTTACCAGGTACTCCATCGGGACCTTCTGCCTTGCGAGGGTTCTCTCTCTTTAAAGACAGTCTAACATCGGCCTCTGAGACAGAGATCACAGAGTCATCAGGGCAGCAGGGATCTTCGCAGCTGTAGTTGTGTTCTTCCTTTCAAAGCGTGCATAGAAGGTGTTGAGTTCATCTGGTAGTGAAGCATTGCTGCCATTCATGCTATCGGGATTCGCTTTGTGGGAAGTAATGTGTTGCAGTCCCTACCAGAGTTGCCGTGCATCCGATATCACCTCCAACCTTGTTCGAAATTGTCCCTTCGCCCTTGAAATAGTCCTCTGCAAATTATACCTGGTCTCTGGTACAGGCTCGGGTCGCCAGACTTGAATGCCACAGATCCAGCCTTCAGCAGACGACATATATCCTAGTTCATACTCATCCACACAGGTTTTAATGAAGTCAGTAACAACTGCAGCATACTCATCCAGGTTCGAAGATGAATCCCTCAATACAGTTCAGTCCACCGATTCAAAGCAGTCCTGTAGGCGCTCCTGTGCTTCCCTTGCCCATACCTTCTTGGTCCTCACTGCTGGTGCTGCAGTCTCCAGTCTCTACCTATACTCAGGGAGTAGAAGTACAGCTAAGCACAGCACATCTCAGTGGTGAAATCCTCATTTTTTGCAAATGAGGGTTTTATTGTTCCAGTCAGCGGTGGCCAGGTCATGGTTCACTCAGCTGAGAGAGAGATGATGAAGGCAATCTTGGCTCAGTCCATAGAGAGTTGGCTGGAGCTTGAGGTGTGAGATGCACTAGGACAGGAAGTTGCTGCATCAGGTTGGGGATCCGTTGAAGTGTTCACGCACCAGAATCTGGTGTTCCGAGACAAGAGGTTGACTGGCTCAAGGTTGCTGTGTTGAGATGGAAAATTGGTTAAGAATGGTGAGCAGATGGTTAATATTTTTCTGTTGCTTCTGGATGGTGTGCTCATGTTGTCAGACAATTTACTTTAGGTAGGCAAGGACTGCTGGGCCAAATGCAGTTTTACTCATCATGTCAGGAAATGACGTGAGGCTTGATCCAAAAGCAGAGCAGTGGAGACAAGTCTCCACGATAACGTTAGTAATGGATTGCAAAAATAATCAGCACAAGAGGCTACAAAACAAGAGGGAAATGATAATAAACACAACAGGCAACAAGATAACTGAAGGCTAGGATAAACTAGTTGATGTTGGCTGGTTCAATGAGTAAACAAGGACTGTGAATGAGAACTAGGTTTAAAGAGGCTGCAGGAGGTGAGCTGGAAATGAGTGGCTCAACCATCTATTATGCTGTTTGTGGCTCTCCTTTATGTGAGATCCTACACTTGACATGTAGTTTTTAGCATAGGTCATTGAAACTTACTCAAGCATAGCCCTCTACAGTATATATAACACATCATCACACTGTTTAGTCATACTGTGCTTCCCTATCATTTCTCACAGAAGGTAATGAAACATGAGAAGGCTGTTTAGGAAGGATGGGGCTGTGCTGAAGAGAGTGGAGAGGAGATCGACCACTATTAGCACGCAAAGCATTGGAGGAACAGTGGATCAGACGGCATTTATGGAGAGTTAATGTTTTGGGTTCATGTGTAATGAAAGAAAGAGGGAAGATAGCCAGGATTAAAAAGGTGAAGGGGAGGGGCTGGGGCAAGGACTGGTAGGTGAGATGGGTTATAGGTGGATTGGGGATGGGAGTGAGAACGATTTCAGCAGGTGAGAAGTGACAGCGGGCAGTAGATGACGGGATCTGATGGGAGAGGAAGATAAAGCCCAGAAAGCAGGGAGGTAGAGGGAGCTGAGAAAGGAGACTGAGGGGATGGGTGTGTGGGTGATGGGTAGATGGAGAGACTCAAGGTGTGGGAATCAAGTGGATCAGCAGGAGTGAGAAGAGGGACTGAAGCGAAGCTGTTACCACAACTTCAAGAATTTAATGATCATGCTACCAGGATGTTTCCTGGATTGGTGGACTTTAGTAATGGGAAAAGATTGGATAGGTTGTCCTTATTTTCTCTGGAGCAAGGGGTGAGGTGACAGAAGCAGTAAGATTATGAGGGGTCTAGAGAGGGTAGATAGTCAAAGTTTTCTCCCTGTGGTTGAGAGGAGGTTAAAGGGTGTCTGAGGGGTGAGAGAGTGAAGGGAGATTAGCTTTATTTTGCATTATGTACATTGAAACATACAGCGAAATGTGTTGTTTGTGTTGGGAATTGCACTAGGGCAACCCGCAAGTGTCACCGCATAGTATGCCTACAACTCACTAACCCCAACCCATACGTACACCATTGGAATGTGGGAGGAAACCAGAGCACTCAGAAAAAACCCACACTGTCACGGGGAGAAGATAGGAACTCCTAATAGATAGCGGTAGGAATTGAACGCAGATCACTGATGCTGTAATAGCATTACGCTAACTGCTATGCTACTGTGCAGTACCATACCATATGGCAGCGGCTACAGGAGGTGGTATATTCAGGGGGCAATTAGACAGATACTAGTAGGCAAGTCATAGAAAGATACAGCCCTAATTAGGGCAAATGTAATCAGTGTATATGGGCAAAATGGTCAGCATGACTGTAGTGGGCCAAATGGCCTGTGGTTAATTCAGCCTAGTCCAGATTTGATGAGTTCATGCTGTTATTCTACTTCAGCGCCTGATTTCTGCATGAGCCCCATATCCCCTAATTCCCATAATGCCTGCATGTCACCAGTGGGTAAGTTGCCATAGGACTCCGCCATGGACAGTCCCAATCCTGGCTGCAGAAGGAAGATGGTTGGACGTGGGGCTAGAAACTCCATCACATAAAAACCCAGTGTTACAGAACCTCCAAAGACTTCATCTGTGGGAGGGGAAGGATCTTGACCTAAAAGCTGTACAAAGTCACATGGAGAAAGCCGCAGGTCCATGACATCTACAGAGTCAATCATTCTCATCAACATCCAGGCCATTCATTCTCATAACCTCCAGGACACTGGCCCAAGTGGTGAGATGCATGTGCCCCAGTAGGGGTGATGGGCTTAAATAAGGAAGGAAGTAAGTCTCCACATCCCTCTTATGTACAGCAATCCAAAGATCCTCTGGGTAGAGAAGTTCCTTCTAACCTCTGTCTGAATAACCAACCTCTCATTTTGAAATTGTGACCCTTGGTTCCATCCACTTAGGCAAGGGATCTTTGCCATCAAGCCCTGTAAAAATTTGTACCCTTCCACCTAGACTACCTGCATTGAAACAATATGGAAAAATATAAATCTGCCAGGATTAAAAACTGAACAGAATCTTGTTGTCTAAGTAGTTTAAATGTCTGTTAATTAACAATGATCACCATTTTTTTCAAGATAGCACTAAGCTGCAATTTCCATCAAGATTGTATCTCAGACTTAGTTGCATTTTAAGTTCATAGAGATGGTTTTGGGGAGAGACAGTGAGGAAATAAAATTTAGATTAAGGTTTAGGGACAATGATGTGAGGAGGTTAGAGGTCAGATCAGGGTTTCGGGGCAGGGATATGAAGAGGTTAGCGATCAGATTAGGGTTCAGGGACAGGGATATGAGGGGGCTAGAGATCAGGATAGGGTTCAGGGACAGGGATATGAGGAGGTTAAGAGATCAGATTAGGGTTCAGGGATAGGGATATGAGGAGGTTAGAGATCAGATTAGGGCTCAGGGACATGGACATGGGGAGTTAGAGATCAGATTAGGGTTCAGGGACAGGGATATGGAGGAGTTTGAAATTAAGTCTTGGCCCCATACTCCACATACCATGTTTGAATTCCACTGACATGGACGGTTGATAAAGGACATCTGCACTCCAGGCCTCCACTCCTCGCTCGAAGGCCAGTGACCAGGAGTCCATACAAGCAGGAGTCATGAGGAGGTACAAGTCCCGGTCAGTTGCCTTGCCTGTAGTATGAGCCTGAAGACTGGAGGAGGGTGGAAAGGAGCTTGTTGTTGTTTTGTTACTTGTTGTGTTCTGTGTTGTTCTGCTCAACATTGCGGGCACCAAAGTGTGTGGTGACACTTGCAGGCTGCCCCCAGTGCATCCTTAAATTGTGTTGGTGGTTAATGCAAATGATACATTTCACTGTATGCTTCATTGTAACGGTGATAAATAAATCCAAAATCTGTACTCACTGATTACTCAGCTTGTTTAACGGTTGATTCTCCAAACGCAGGTTAATTTAGAATGAGAACATAGAACATTACAGCACAATACAGGCAATCGGCCTACGATGCTGTGCCAAACCTTTATCCTACTCTAAGATCAATCTAATCCTTCCCTCCTACATAACACTCCACTTTCCTATCATCCATGTGCCTATTTAAGTGATTCTTCAACGCTCTTAAAGCATCTCCCTCTACCATCACACCTGACATTTTTTGTCTGTCACTCTTTGAAGCTCAAGAGGACGTTACACTTTTAAAATTGTTGCTTAACCCAAGTGCTAACTGCCCTGACCACACCAAGCCAGGGAATGAACTGTGGATCAGGGGTCGGTGCAGGAAACGGTGACATTCCAGTTCATGAGTCTTGCAGCAACACTGGGAAATGCAGGTTATATTCGGGCTGAGCAGATACCAGGATCCAGGCAGGATGCATCACCATGGCTGTGGGAGGGAGAGGATTGCCTGGGGTAGTGAGGGAGGTTTTGGGGGACAGTGGTTCGATGAGGGGGAGCTTTATATGTACTGCAAAGATTGGGGAGCTAAATACATAATAACAATTAAAAGACACGGTGATTAGAAAGGTTCCCCATCACAAAGATTGACAAAGTAACTTCACTTGACAGAGACAGTGAGAAATGGCAATAAATGGATCATAGACCATAGAACCCCTATCACCAACACCAACAGCATTATCCTCATCAAGAACCCAAGCAATGGGTTCTCTGCTCTTTGCTGTTATCGGGCAGGATTACAGGAGCTTTAGGCCCTACACCACCACCATTTTACTATGAATTCCTGCAAGAAAACGAATCTCATGGCATGTATGGTAACATATATGTATTTTGATAATGAATTTACTTTGAACTTCGAATGGTACATCACAGGAACAAGCCCTTTAGCCCACTATGTCTGTGCCAGCATTTCGCCAATTTAAACAAATCCCCTCTGTCTGTCTGTATTCCCTCTATTCCCAGGATATACATCAGGCTGGAATCTGGAGCAACAAAATTCTGCTGGAGGAACTCAACGGTTTAGAACAAACAGAAATACAATAGAATCAATAAAAAAACTACACACAAAGAATATTCCACAGAGCCTGTGCTACTTGTTTCCACTTTTCTACAGCCCTCATTCTAATCTTGTGAGTCAGCAAGAAAGTCAATATTTCCATTCCAAATACCCTGCACTTTCTGATGTCTTTGTAATCAGGAACAGTTCACCCACCATCAAGACCATGCACTCTTCTTGCTGCTGCCATCAGAGAGTAGGTACAGGAACCTTAGGTCCCACACCATCTATTCTAGAGCAGTTATTACCCTATAATCATCAGGCCCCTGAATCGGTGAGGATAACTTCACTCACCTCAACTCTGAGCTCATTCCTCAACCTACAGACTCACTTTCAAGGACTCTACAACTCATGTTCTCTGACAAATTTGTCTTCACAGTTTGTCTTCTTTTGCACATTGCTTGTTTGTATGAAGTTTCTCATTGATTTTATTGTGTTTCTTTGTATCTACTGTAAGAAAATGAACCTCAAAGTAGCATATGTTCGCAAACGTACTGTGATATTAAACATACTTTGAACTTTGATGGTTATGGAATTCTATCTGGTCAATGAGTGACTGGGAGCATTTAGAGAGTGAGAATATGGACAAAAGGATGTGAAAGCTGTAGAAAGCAGCCCAGGAGTACATGCCTGGCAGGCCAGGGTGTGCTTGCCCTTACTCCCAAAGAGCAGAAAACAGAAACATAAAGGGAAAGCTAATGTCACACACAGATGGGCGACAGATACAGTCAGAGATTTAATTCTACCTGAATTAGAATCAAATGTTTAATCCAGAAGGCTGCAATGTGCCTAGATGGTTTCTCAAGTTGGTGTTTGTTCTCACTCTAACAGTACAGGACGTCACAGAGTGATTTTAACAGGATGAGACTGATTACCACTGGTTGGGTAGAATTGTAATGAGCAAGAGGGCAATGGAGGGTGTCACCGAGAGAGACATGCACTTGATTCTTGAATGACTGATGCCTCAGAGACAATATGGAGCTGATGCTCTGGACTGTCTGAGTCACTGAACCTGCAGGCAACAGCAAACCAACAATTTATTTGTTTCCCCTCCTTGACCTCAGACTGTGCTGAAGCCGAACACCAGCTTTATCTCCTCGATGCCAGCTGGCGATTTATTCCTTGGAGCTACTGAGGTGGAATGAACGGAGCTGCCGCTACTCAACCTTGAAGGAGAGAAACAAGCAGAAATGAACGGGTTGTCTCCAGCACAGCTCCAGCGACAGCCACAGGCTTTAAATTCAATGCGAGCAGTAGATAGTATTGAAATCATTACTCTCCCTGAAAGATGAGCAGATGGTATCTTGTGCTCTTTTTCCTACTCCATTGCCTGTGTTGTGAAGAGGAGATACTGTATATTGCCACACATCAGTAAACCTTAATTGAACACACTGTTTCTGCAATTTTTGACCATTCTAATATCAAATACACTCTGCTTCACAAGGGAATGAGAAAACTTAAAGCTGGATTTTTTTTTGCAAGGGAATGGTAACCTTAAGCACCTGCCTGGGACAAAGCCCTGCTCCTGTGGCTACAGTGCCAGCTTTGGTGACTTGCTTTGCCTGTCCTGAAGCTGAATAATTCCCAGAAAGGGACCCATGTAGCAAGGGAGCCCAATCACCCTGGACATGCTCCCAGCGGAGAGGAGATACAGGAGACCGAAGACATACACTCAACATTTCAGGAACAGCTTCTTCCCTTTGCATTAGATTTCTGAATGGACAATGAACTGACCCATGAATACTATCTTACTAGTCTTGCTCACTTTTTGCTCTACATATTTAATTTAATTTCATATCTATAATGCATTCCAGTTAATTGTGACACATCGGGGGGCCAATAAGTGGCTGCTCCATTAGCCGAAGTTTCATGGAAATAGTCAAAAAGGTATAAAAAGACAAGCTAACATTTAACTGAGTAACAGATGATGTAGTTAAATGGAATACAGAACAAACTACCATTGCTACTATAAGACTGTGTATTAGTTCCCAAAAAGTTTGTGTGTATACTGCTGTGTTCTTTTGATTGACTGAAATGAACAAAATCAGCACTGACACCAAGAGTAATTAATGGACTGCCTTCATAAAAATGATGTCAATGTTTGCATCCTCCAAAACTTCTTTTTCATTGTAACATTCAAGATGATTGCTGATACATTCAAATTCTTCACAGTTCCTAACTTGCTGAAATAGTGAAATTGTTTCATTTTCAGTCACAATTGCTTCTGACATCTCCAAATCTGAATACCTGAAAGCAAAACAGTTCTGAATTGTCTTACTGTTCATTTCTCACCAACTGTGACAAAACTCACCACTTTTTGAACACAATCAGCACAACTGATACTATTTGAAAATAGTTTGCTCTAAGCATGATGTAGTGTCTGAGTTCACTTGACAGAATGCTAGTATTCCAAGTAAACAAAGGGGATCCCGGCTATTTTCTTGATTTGTATTTGTTCTTTCAGAGTTGTCCCAAAGAAACATTTGCCCCAAATAACTTGAGGCATAATCCAGTGTATATTTCTTGTTGTAGTTAATAGTGCACAGTATCACTGCCGTAAAACAGTAAGTTTCATGGTATATCTCAATGATTCTGACACAATACTTTCTTATCACTGATTTGTGTATCTATAATTCAGAGGATGCTCAGTTTGATAATTTACCTTACACTATTGTGGTTTCATTGGCATTGGATGAGCACTGTTCTGTGTGAACAGGGCTGCTTACTTCTCAGAGCACTGAGGCTGAATTTTGTATATTGTACCCACATTTCTGTCATGTGACTTCCTGCATTGTTCTAACAAGGCACAATGCAAAAGATGAGGAACAAGTTCTCACTTTTTCTCTGGGCATCGTACAGTCACTGAACTCAATTTCTCCAGCTTTAGCCATTGTTCTCTTTCTTTGTATTGTTTTTAATAAATTCTATTGTATTTCTTTATTTTCCTGTAGATGCCTGTATGAAAACAAATCTCAATGAAGTAGTTAGTGACAGAAGCATACTTTGATATAAATTTACTTGAACTTTCATTTTCTGTTTTATTGGAACTGGCTATATCTGCTTGTCATTCTGTTTTACTGAATTTATTAGTATAATTTGGTATACTTGGTATGTCCCATAATCTTATTATTCGGAGTTCATTGCATAGACAATGAAGCTGGTAACTACTCCCACAAGGCTATTTGTTCTCACCCAACCACACATATTCACTTTGTTCGATCCATCACTGTCCCTCCTTTTCTTCTACTAAAAACAAGCAGGTTTCCCTTTTTTCCCAGTTCTGATGATGGGTCCTGGGGCTGAAACATGAACTGTTTCTCCTTATGTAATTATGTTTAATTTTAAGAGCACGAAGGGGGCATGAGAAGGCCTTGGCGAGTAGGGTAAAAGAAAACCCCAAGACATTCTTCAATTATGTGAAGAAAAAAAGGATGACAGGAGTGAAGGTAGGACCAATTAGAGATAAAGGTGGGAAGATGTGCCTGGAGGCTGTGGAAGTGAGCGAGGTCCTGAATGAATACTTCTCTTCGGTATTCACCAATGAGAGGGAACTTGATGATGGTGAGGACAATATGAGTGAGGTTGATGTTCTGGAGCATGTTGATATTAAGAGAGAGGAGGTGTTAGAGTTGTAAAAATACAATAGGACAGGTAAGTCCCCGGGGCCTGATGGAATATTCCCCAGGCTGCTCCATGAGGCGAGAGAAGAGATTGCTGAGCCTCTGGCTAGGATCTTTATGTCCTCATTGTCAATGGGAATGGTACCGGAGGATTGGAGGGAGGCGAATGTTGGCCCTTGTTCAAAAAAGGTAGTAGGGATAGTCCGGGTAATTATAGACCAGTGAGCCTTACGTCTGTGGTGGGAAAGCTGTTGGAAAAGATTCTTAGAGATAGGATCTATAGGCATTTAGAGAATCGTGGTCTGATCAGGGACAGTCAGCATGGCTTTGTGAAGGGCAGATTGTGTCTAACAAGCCTGATAGAGTTCTTTGAGGAGCTGACCAGGCATATAGATGAGGATAGTGCAGTAGATGTGATCTATATGAATTTTAGTATGGCATTTGACAAGGTTCCACACAGTAGGCTTATTCAGAAAGTTAGAAGGCATGGGATCCAGGGAAGTTTGGCCAGGTGGATTCAGAATTGGCTTGCCTGCAGAAGGCAGAGGGTCGTGGTGGAGGGAGTACATTCAGGTTGGAGGGTTGTGACTAGTGGTGTCCCACAAGGATCTGTTCTGGGACCTCTACTTTTCGTGATTTTTATTAACGACCTGGATGTGGGGGTAGGAGGCTAAGTTGGCAAGTTTGCAGATGACACAAAGGTTGGTGGTGTTGTAGATAGTGCAGAGGATTGTCAAAGATTGCAGAGAGACATTGATAGGATGCAGGAGTGGGCTGAGAAGTGGCAGATGGAGTTCAACCCGGAGAAATGTGAGGTGGTACACTTTGGAAGGACAAACTCCAAGGCAGGGTACAAAGTAAGTGGCAGGATACTTGGTAGTGTGGAGGAGCAGAGGGATCTCGGGGTACATGTCCACAGATCCCTGAAAGTTGCCTCACAGCTGGATAGGGTAGTTAAGAAAGCTTATGAGGTGTTAGTTTTCATAAGTCGAGGGATAGAGTTTAAGAGTTGCGATGCAATGATGTAGCTGTATAAAACTCTGGTTAGGCCACACTTGGAGTACTGTGTCCAGTTCTGGTCACCTCACTATAGGAAGGATGTGGAAGCATTGGAAAGGGTACAGAGGAGATTTATCAGGATGCTGCTTGGTTTGGAATGTATGCATTATGATCAGAGATTAAGGGAGCTAGAGCTTTACTCTTTAGAGAGGAGAAGGTTGAGAGGAGACATGATAGAGGTGTACAAGATAATAAGAGGAATAGATAGAGTGGATAGCCAGCGCCTCTTCCCCAGGGCACCACTGTTCAATACAAGAGGACATGGCTTTAAGGCAAGCGGTGGGAAGTTCAAGGGGGATATTAGAGGAAGGTTTTTTTACTCAGAGAGTGGTTGGTGCGTGGAATGCACTGCCTGAGTCAGTGGTGGAGGCAGATACACTAGTGAAGTTTAAGAGACTACTAGACAGGTATATGGAGGAATTTAAGGTGGGGTCTTATATGGGAGGCAGGGTTTGAGGGTCGGCACAACATTGTGGGCTGAAGGGCCTGTACTGTGTTGTACTATTCTATGTTCTATGTCCTGGTACCTCAGCACTGGTCTAAAGATTCATTGCCTTATTCTCTGACAGGATTTTTGTGCTTTCTTGCATTTTATCTCTGGTATTAAAACTCCCCCAAATGTTAGGATGATGCACCTGGTTTGAAACATATAGTTCCTTTCTACACAGAACAAACTGATAAATTTGTTTATTATTGTCACATGTACTGAAGTATAGTGAAAGACATTATTTTGTATGCCATCCAGTATGTTGAGGTAGTCCAAGAGAAAATAATAACAGGATGTAGAGCAGAGTGCTTCAGTAACAGCGAAAGTGCAGTGCAGCAGACCATAAGGTGCAAGTGCACAAAGAGGTAGATGATGAGGTCAAGGATCTATCTAACTACCCAAGGGATCCATTCAGTAATCCTACAATAGTGGGATTAAAGAGCCTGGTGGTACATGCAACCAGATGAATATTTTCCTTCAGAATATATTTTTAAAAATTAATTAACAGAAGAATAAATAAATGTATTTCTGAAACCACAATAGTTCAAGGTATGTACTCAGACCGCTTGTCCTTCTGCAAAGAATTCAGGTCCTTTGGACCCCGGCCATTATGCCTTGCTTGTTGAGATATCTAACTAATTGCCTCTTAAACATACTAACTCTATCCGATCCCACCACTTCCTTTTGCCACACATTCCAGATGTCAACCAC
The DNA here is from genome assembly GCF_963921235.1 of Mobula hypostoma. Taxonomy (NCBI): domain Eukaryota; kingdom Metazoa; phylum Chordata; class Chondrichthyes; order Myliobatiformes; family Myliobatidae; genus Mobula; species Mobula hypostoma. The sequence goes on from NC_086110.1 coordinate 8,726,778, forward strand.
CATTTAAAAAACTCTCCCCTCTGATTCCTTTTAAAACTGCTTTCTCTCACCCTAAGCTAAACCCCCTTTGTTTTTTGATATCATAATCAGGTTTAATATCACCGGCATATGTTGTCAAATTTGTTGACTTAGCTGTTCCCGAATCATTGACTGTGTGCCTTCAGGCTTCTGTACCTCCTTCCTGATGGTAACAATGAGAACAGGGCATGTCCTGAGTGGTGGGGGTCCTCCATGGATGGACGCCACCTTTTTGAGACACCATTCCGCGGAAATGCCTTGGATACTACAGAGGCTAGTACCCACGATGGAGCTGACTAACTTTACAACTTCTCTGCAGCTTCCTTCAATCCTGTGCAGAAGACACCCCTCCTCCCTTTACCAGACAATGAAACAGCTGGTTAGAATGCTCTGTAGAAATTTGTAAGTGTTTGTAGTGACATACCAAATCATCTCCTCAAACTTCTAATGAAATATAGCAGCTGCCTTGCCTTCTTCGTAGCTGCATAGATATGTTGCATCCAGCTTAGGTTCTCTGAGATATTGACACCCAAGAATTTGAAAATGCTCACTCTCTCCATTTCTGATCCCTCTATGAGGACTGGTTTGTATTTCCTCGTCTTATCCTTTCTGAACTTCATAATCAGCTCTTTAATCTTACTGACATTGAGTGCAAGGTTGTTGCTGGGACACCACTTAAGTAGTTGGTATATCTCGCTCTTGTACGTCCTCTTATCACCATCTGAGATTCTGCCAACAATGATATCCTTATTAATGTAATGCTATTCTATTTAGCTCTGCCTCACACAATCTTTAAAATACGTCTATCAGATTGTTCCTCAACCTCCTTTGTTCCAGGGGGCATAGAGTTTTGCGAAAACTCAAAAGTACAGTAATTAGAAGCATGATAGTTATTTTACAATGTATTGAAGTAATGATGGCCTTTTGTCTGTGTAACTCATTAGGACCCTGAAGTAGCTAATACTGCCACAACGTAATTAACAGTACAAACCCCATTTCCAGAAAAATTGGGATATTTTCCAAAATGCAATAAAAACAAAAATCTGTGATATGTTAATTCATGTGAACCTTTATTTAACTGACAAAAGTACAAAGAAAAGATTTTCAATAGTTTTACTGACCAACTTAATTGTATTTTGTAAACATACACAAATTTAGAATTTGATGGCTGCAACCCACTCAACAAAAGTTGGGACAGAGGCATGTTTACCATTGTGTTACATCACCTTTCCTTTTAATAACACTTTTTAATCATTTTGGAACTGAGGATACCAATTGTAGTAGATTTGCAATTGGAAATATTGTCCATTCTTGCTTGATATAAGACTTCAGCTGCTCAACAGTCCATGGTCTCCGTTGTCTGATTCTCCTCTTCATGATGCGCCATACATTCTCAATAGGAGATAGATTTGGACTGGCAGCAGGCCAGTCAAGCACACGCACTCTGTGTCTACGAAGCCCGTGCAGAATGTGGTCTGGCATTGTCCTGCTGAAATAAGCATGGACGTCCGGGAAGAGACGTCACCTTGATGGCAACATATGTCTCTCTAAAATCCTAATATACGCCTCAGAGTCAATGGTACCTTCACATACATGCAACTCACCCATGTCGTGGGCACTGATGCACCCCCATACCATCATAGATGGTGGCTTTTGCAACTTTCACGGATAACAATCTGGATGGTCGTTTTCATCTTTGGCATGGAGAACTCAACGTCTGTTTTTTCCGACAACTAGCTGAAATGTGGACTCATCTGACCATAGCACACTGTTCCACAGTCTTTCGGTCCATCTGAGATGAGCTCGGGCCCAGAGAACTTGCCGGCGTTTCTGCATAGAGTTGATGCATGGCTTCTTCCTTGTTTCAACAGTTTCAAGTTGCATTTTTGGATGCAGAGACAGACTGTGTTGAGTTACAATGGTTTTCTGAAGTACTCCCGAGCCCAGGTGGCTATAATTGTCACAGTAACATGACGGTTTCTTAGGCAGTGCCGCCTGAGGGCTCGAAGATCACGCACATTCAGCAGTGGTTTCCGACCTTGCCCTTTACGCACTGAGATGTCTCTGAATTCTCTGAATCTTTTCACAATATTATGTACTGTAGATGTTGAAAGACCTAAATTCTCTGCAGTCTTGCATTGAGAAATGTTCCTTTTGAACTGACTAACAATTCTCTCACGAATTTTGGCACAAAGGTGTGAGCCACCACCCATCCTTGCTTGCAAAGACTGAGCCTTTGATGGACGCTACTTTTATACCCAGTCATGATACCTCACCTGCTACCAATTAGCCTGCTTAATGTGGAGTCTTCCAAACCGGTGTTACTTGAATATTCCCTCCACTTTTCAATCTTATTTTAACTCTGTCCCAACTTTTGTTGAGTGTGTTGCAGCCATCAAATTCTAAATTTGTGTATATTTACAAAATACAATTAAGTTGTTCAGTAAAACTATTGAAAATCTTTTCTTTGTACTTTTGTCAGTTAAATGAAGGTGCACGTGAATTAACATATCTCTGATTTTTGTTTTTATTGCATTTTGGAAAATATCCCAGCTTTTCTGGAAATGGGGTTTGTATATTTTATGTATTTTATGGATTTTCGGACACAGAGCTCAGAAAAAGAGATGAAATGAACTTTTAAGATTGTAAACTAGTGGGTTGCTGTTAATGTCTCTCGCTCGCTGTGAAAATGGGGGCCACCTCCCTCTCCCCTACCAGGGAGAGAGCGAACCTGTGGGTTGTAGCATTTCAGTTGAAATGTGAAGCTTTTGGGGTAACTTTGGTCTGCGTCTTTGCTATTGCTTAGCACACGCTTGGGCTCAGTGATTGTACCAATGCGCATTTATTTTTGCTGGTGGGGGGAGAGGGGATCGTTGCCCGCTGCCACTCATGCATGGGAGGGGGAAGCTGGGGGACACTTTGGGGTTCTCACGTTTAACTGTCATTCATTCTTTGGGGCACTTCTCTGTTTTCATGGATGTTTTACGAAGAAAAAGCATTTCAGGATATATATTGTATACATTTCTCTGACATTAAACTTGACCTTTGAACCTTTGCAATGTATTGCAGCTACAAAATAACAGATTTCATGACATATGTCAGTGATTAAATAGTGGAGTAACAGCAAATGTTACTTCGCTACTGAAGAAGGGTGGGAGGCAGCAGAGAGGAAACAATAGACCTGTTAGCCTGACATCAGTGGTTGGGAAGTTGTTGGAATTGATTGTTAGAGATGAGATTACGGAGTACCTGGAGGCACATGACAAGATAGACCAACGCCAGCATGGTTTCCTGAAAGGAAAATCCTGTCTGACTACCCTACTGCTATTTTTTGAGGAAATTACAAGCAGGGCAGACAAAGGAGATGCAGTAGATGTGGTGTACTTGGATTTTCAGAGGGCCTTTGACAAGGTGCCGCACATAAGGCTGCTTAGCAAGATAAAATCACATGGAATTACAGGGGAGTTACTAGAGTGGGTGGAGCATTGGCTGATTGGCAGAAAACAGAGAGTGGGAAGAAAGGGATCCTATTCTGGTTGGCTGCCAGTTACCAGTGGAATTCCACAGTGGTCGGTGTTGGCATCGCTGCTTTTTACAATGTATGTCAATGATTTGGACTATGGGATCAATGGATTTGTGGCTAAATTTGCCAATGATACAAAGATAGGTGGAGGAATGGGTAGTGTTGAAAGGAAACAGAGAGCCTGCAGAGAGACTTAGATAGTTTAGAGGATTGGACAAAGAAGTGGCAAATGAAATACAATGTTGAAAAGTATATGGTCATGTACTTTGCTGTAAGAAATAAACGGGCAGACTATTATTTAGATGGGGAGAGAATTCAAAATGCAAAGATGCAAAGGGACTTGGGAATCCTTATGCAGGATACCCAAAAGGTTAACCTCCAGGTTGAGTCGGTGGTGAAGAAGGCAAATGCAATGTTGACATTCATTTCTAGAGGTATAGAATATAAGAGCAGGGATGTGATGTTGTGTCTCTATAAGGCACTTGTGAGACCACACTTGGAGTATTGTGTGCAGTTTTGAGCTCCTTATACTGACATTGGAGAGGGTTCAGAGAATGATTCCAGGAATGAAAGGGTTACCATATGAGGAAGGTCTGGCAGCTCTTGGGCTGTATTCCCTGGAGTTCAGGAGAATGAGGGGGGAACTCATAGAAACATTCTGAATGGTAAAAGGCCCGAACAGATTAGATATGACAAAGTTATTTCCCATGGTAGGGGAGTCCAAGACAAGAGAGCACAACTTCAGGATAGAAGGACGTCTATTTAGAAAACAGATGCAGAGAAATTACTTTAGTCAGAGGGTGGTAAATCTGTGGAATTTGTTGCCACGAGTGGCTGTGGAGGCCAAGTCATTGGTGTGTTTAAGGCAGAGATGGATAGGTTCTTGATTAGCCAGGTCATCAAAGGGTATGGGGTGAAAGCAGGGGAGTGGGGATGACTGGAAGAATTGGATCAGCCCATGATTGAATGGCCTACTTCTGCTCCTATATCTTATGGTGTTAAGGTCTTAAGATTATAAACTTGATTCTGACTCTGATTCTCATTCAATTCATACTAGTAAAACTACATTATCTAGGTTCATTGGTGAGATTTTTTTTCAATTGTTTTTACCTTTTCAGCTTGTTCAGAATATCAGATAAACCAGCAAAGGAACAAAAGGGTTCAGATGATGGGAGAAGCAACAAAGATTTTCAAAAGTGGTAAAGTGAAAGATTTAGCATGACTAACAATGGTGTTAAAGCAATATCCATGTTATGTCCCGAAACAGCTGCGTGAAGGACACCCTCTGGAAAACTGTTCATAAATAGTTTTGTAATTTTTGAACAGGTTTTCTAAAATACTACACTTATTTCAATCTGTCATTGTCATACTTTATTAGTAGTCAGTTAATGATTACATGTAAATCAGCAACAGGATTCAACAATTTTCCTTAAAATATGTCCATAGTTCATTAATCAATGATGATCTCTGCTCAAAACTAGCATGGCACCCAAGAGGTGTTTTTAGAAGTTTGTCACAAATTTGGGCACACGCTCTTAAGAAGTTTACCACCCCTGAATGAGGGGAACAGTGGCCAGAATCTGCTCATGACAATGTGAGCCACTGGTGCATTCCCCTGAACCTTCCACCACTCTCTGCAATCACAAATATTCATAACAACAATGAACTCCCTTGGACACCACTTCATTTACCTGGCTGAGAATGCCCCAACAAGGGCAATGAGTAAAGTTCAGAGCTTGGTATGATGGGAACTGTTGGCTGTATTTGTCAGTGTGTCCTCAAGGGTGCAAGCAGTCTAACATGGATAGAGAAATGACCAAGACACCAGACTTGCATTTAACTGGTCTTTCTCCCTTGCTCTCATTCGCTGATGCTGGAAGAATGTGCCTGTGTTTGACTGGTCCCTCTCGTTCCCTCTCGCTCACTGGTCCTAGAGGAAGGTGCCTGTGTTTGACTGGTCCCTCTCGTTCCCTCTCGCTCACTGGTCCTAGAGGAAGGTGCCTGTGTTTGACTGGTCCCTCTCTCCCTCTCGCTCGCTGGTCCTAGAGGAAGGTGCCTGTGTTTGACTGGTCCCTCTCGTTCCCTCTTGCTCACTGGTCCTAGAGGAAGGTGCCTGTGTTTGACTGGTCCCTCTCTCCCCCTCTCGCTTACTGGTCCAGGAGGAAGGTGCCTGTGTTTGACTTATCTCTCTTTGCCCTCTCGCTTGCTGGTCCTAGAGGAAGGTGCCTGTGTTTGACTGGTCCCTCTCTCCCCCTCTCGCTCACTGGTCCAGGAGGAAGGTGCCTGTGTTTGACTGGTCCCTCTCGTTCCCTCTCGCTCACTGGTCCTAGAGGAAGGTGCCTGTGTTTGACTGGTCCCTCTCGTTCCCTCTCGCTCACTGGTCCTAACGGAAAGTGCCTGTGTTTGACTTATCTCTCTTTTCCCTCTCGCTCGCTGGTCCTAGAGGAAGGTGCCTGTGTTTGACTGGTCTCTCTTTGCCCTCTCGCTCGCTGGTCCTAGAGGAAGGTGCCTGTGTTTGACTGGTCCCTCTCTCCCTCTCGCTCGCTGGTCCTAGAGGAAGGCCCCTACGTTCAATGGGTCTTTCTCTCCCTCTCACTCAATCTGCTGGAAGATGGCGTTCAGAGTCCTGGTCCTTGGGCAAGGTTTAATCGACACAGTTTGTGGATTGGACTCTGTAGTTCATGTTCTGAGGTGTTTCTAGTTTCTGATTGCTCCTTTTTTTGTTGCTCTTTAGTTGGCTTTGATCGGAGTGGACAGGCTCTGCAGTCTGCAGTCAACAAGTGGCAGAGCCCTAACTTGAACTGCACTGAACTAAACTGAATACTCCTGGACTGTTTTGATAACTTTGAGGTTTGATGTATTATATTCTGTGTTTATCGCTTGTTTTTTGCTATTTGCGTGATTTGTTCTTTTTTTTTGGGATGTTGGGGGTTTGATGTTTTTGAATGGTTCCATGGTTTTTTTCTTGGCTGCCTGTGGGAAGATGAATCTCAGGGTTGTATACTATACACATACTTCGATAATAAACATGCTTAGAATGTGGGAGAAGGTATCCAGTTTGGAACTGCTTGGGATTCTCCACTCATGTTTTTTTGGTGTCCATCTCTCGGAAGCACTTTCACATCCTGCACTGCCCAGTTTTAGGTCCTAGGATCACCTGAATGTTGTAGCAGTGGCTGATCTGCTCAGTCACATGCTCATCTCCATCTCTGATACAGTGGGTCACACTCAAACCAATCCTCATTCTCTCCCTGCTTATTCCCTCCATTATGTCCACACAGCCCAGACCTGACTGTCCAGTTTAGAGGCTATGATTAGTTAACAAAAGGTCCTATCTGTTTACAGAGTCATACGACAGGAAAATGGGTCATTGTAATTGTATCTCTTCCAACTCCTCTGGAAGCTCATCCCAGTTATTCACCACCCCTAGATCTCCTATAAATTTCTCTCATCAGACCTTAAACTTAGACCCCCTTAGCACCGGATAAAGATCCTGAGTACTTATCCTATCTATTCCCCTCATAATTTTATAAACCTGTCTAAGATCACCCTTCAGCCTCCTGCAGTCCAGTGGGGATAATCCCAGCCAAGGCAGTCTCTCCTGATAATTACAATCCTCCATTCCTGGCAACATACTGGTGAACTTCTGTACTCTCTCTAATGCTATCACATCCTTCTTGTATTATTGCAAGCAATTATCTCGAAATATGGTTCAACCAATGTTTTGTACAGCTGCAACATGATGCTACAACTCTTGAACATTGCCTCAGCCAATGAGTGCAAGCATACCAAATGCCTATTTCACCACTCTGTCTACCTGTACAATCTCTTCCAGAGAGCCTTGGACACCAGGGTTACTGTCTGCATTAACACTGCTAGGACTCCGTGATTTATTTTATATGCCCTTCCAGAATTTGACTTCAAAAAGAGCACTACCTCAAACTTGTCTATAAAATACTATCTAGACCTGCTCTGTGCAATGTTCTAGCCGACCTATGGCCCGTTGAATTCTTGGAGAACCTTCTTTGCTATCTATGACCCCACCAATTGTTGAGTAGATATATCAAAAATAAACTCTCTTCAAAGTCAAAGTAAATTTATTATCGAAGTACTTATATGTTACCATATACTATCCTGAGATACATTTTCTTGCAGGGAAAACAAAGAAATACAATATAATTTATGAAGAAGGATACATAAGTAATGTGACAAATAACCAATGTGTAAAAGAAAACAAATTGTGCAAATAAAAAAATCACTGAAATCATGAATAAAGTCTTTAAAAGAGTGTGTGTTGGTTCAGAGTTGAGGTGAGTGAAACTATCCACAGCAATTCAGGGGCCTGATGGCTGTAGAGTAACAACTGTTCCTGAACCTGGTGATGTGGGACCTCCTGGACCTCCTGCCTGTGAGAAAATAGTGAGAAAAGAGCGTGGCCTGCATGGTGGGGTCCGTGATGGTAATGGATTCTGCTCTCTTCTGGCAGTGCTCCTTGAAAATGTGCTTCATGGTGGATGGAGCTTTGCCTTTGATGAACTGAGCTGTGTCTACCACTTCCTGTAGGATTCTCAAGCACCTTGTTATCGGACCCCTCCAGCTAGCAAACGAAATATATAGACTTTTTGCCACTAAAATCCAGAGCTGCCTCACCTAATTCCTTCAGTTCGACAGCCAATGTCCCTGGAGCGTGTTCCTCTCCCAGCTCTGAATGGGAAGCTTTTGTTCTTTTCCTTCCTACCTTCCCTCATCTTGTGGTCGAGACCCATGGGATAATGTCTCAATCACATTCCCATTAAACAGAGGACACCACCTCACCAAAGGTCCCACAGCAGCTGACTTGTGTTGCCCCCTGTTTGGATTCCCATGGCAGTTCCTCTTTTGCTCCCAACTGTCTTTCTCCTGTTGTAGCTGCCTATGGCCTGTAAGCAGTGATTGTATCACAGGCATCAGTCCATGGTAGGCCCTCCTGAGGTGCTGAGAATATCTAAAAATGAAAAATATTAAAACAACTAATAAATTCATTTCAAGCATGTCTGACTTATGTAAGGATACTCAGTTATTGTGTTTACTTATGACAGAGTGTGATAAATTTTGAAGATTAAGGCAATATGTTAGTGCAGGGAAATAGCACTAGGACGGATAGCTCAAAAGTCTATCTTAGCAATCGGGATTATTCGATAGCCGTATCACAGTGGGACAGGAGCTGTCCTTGAGCCAGGGGTATGTGCTTTCAGATTTTCATATTTTCTGTCTGGTGGGAGAAGAAAGAAGAGAGAACATCTGGGGTGGATAGTGTCTTGATTATGCTGACTGCTTTACTGAGCCAACAAGAAGTGTAGACAGAGTCTGTGGAGAGGAGGTTGCTTTTCGTGTCGTGCTGAGCTGAATTCACAGTACCTTACAGTTTGTTGTGGTCTCAGGTAGAATAGTTGCTATACCAAGCCATGATGCATCCAGACAGGATGCTTTCTATCACACGCACATTCAACTGAGGAACCAGCTTGACATCATCTAAAACGAAGCACCCATTTATAGCTTCAACCTCCCTATATGCACTTTGCACTATTTTTCAGCCTCTTACAATCATCACAGCAATCTGTTAGACCAGAAGACCATCAGCACAGGAGCCGAAGTAGGCCATTTGGCCCATCAAATCCGCTCCATCATCGCATCATGGCTGATTTATTTTCCCTCTCAACCCCATTCTCCTGCTTTCTCCCCTTAACCTTTAACACCCTGATTAATCAAGAACATACCAAATCAGTAAATTCCACAGATTCATCACCCCGCTAAAGAAATTTTTCCTCATCTCCGTTCTAAATGACAGCCCTCTATTCTGTGGCTGTGCCCTCTGGTCCTAGACTCATCCACTAAAGGAATCATCCTCTGCACATCCACTCCATGTAGGGCTTTCAAAATTCGATAGGTTTCAGTGAGATCTCCTTTGGTCTTCTCAACTCCAGTGAGTACAGGCCCAGAGCCATCAAACGCTGATCATATGTTAACCCTTTCATTCCTGGGATCATTCTCATGAATGGCCTCCGGATCCTCTCCAATGCCCCAATGCCAGCACATCTTTTCTTAGATAAGGAGCCCAAATCTGATCACAGTACTCCAAGTATAGGCTGACCAATGCCTTATAAAGCTATCGCATCACATCTTTGCTTTTATATTCTAGTTCTTTCAAAATGAACACTAACATTGTATTTGCCTTCCTTACATAGTCATAGTCATACTTTATTGATCCCGGGGAAAATTGGTATTCGTTACAGTTGCACCATAAATAATAAGTAGTAATGAATAGTAATAGAACCATAAATAGTTAAATAGTAATATGTAAATTATGCCAGTAAATTATGAAATAAATCCAGGACCAGCCTATTGGCTCAGGGTGTCTGACCCTCCAAGGGAGGAGTTGTAAAGTTTGATGGCCACAGGCAGGAATGACTTCCTATGACGCTCTGTGCTGCATCTTGGTGGAATGAGTCTCTGGCTGAATGTACTCCTGTGCCCACCCAGTACATTATGTAGTGGATGGGAGACATTGACCAAGGTGGCATGCAACTTAGACAGCATCCTCTTTTCAGACACCACCGTTAGAGAGTCCAGTTCCATCTCCACAACATCACTGGCCTTACGAATAAGTCTGTTGACCACTGACTCAATCCGCAAGCTAACCTTTAAAGAATCCTGCATGAGGACTCTCAAATCCTCTTTGTAGCCCTGAATGTTGACTGCTGTTGCTAAAGATTTCATGTACGTTTAAAGTTTAGTGTTGACTTTGCAGAAGAAGTGAGGAAGCAGCAGGGCTGATCCCCAGTGGAAGGGGATTGGCCTCTGAAGGTTTGTGCTGGAACTCAAACAATTAGTTGGAGAACTCTTTACTCTGCAGCTTACCCTGTTTTACAGTCTGGGCTGTCGGTTTGGCCTAGGTCTCATTAGTAGCTCATAAATTATGTACATTCAGAATTATTCAGCTCTAAACGATTTTCTCAACATCTCTCCAGATTTATAGCTTGCTGCCACTTCACTGGGGAACCCCACTAATTAAAGCTGGGTTGTTGGAACTGTGAGCTCTGCACTTGTTCTGCAGTTTATGTCCTGTCAGGTGCAGCGATGCACATTATAGATCATGCCATTTGCTTCTGCCCCTCACTGCAGTTTTCATGCAATTCAGCACCATTCCATCACTGTTAATCTTGCTGTCAATAGTTGCACACTGAAGGTACAGACACATTCATCATGTCTCCTGGGAGGGGCTGCTGCACTCTGCACCAGGAAATAGCCATCCTGTGAACTGGCACAAATGACTGGGTGTACACACAGAGGATCCATGGACATAACCAAGGAAAGCAGATGTCTTTGTGTACTTTTACACAGGGTGTTCTTCCCCAGAAACCTTCACCTACTAGAGCCCAACCTTCAGTCCTTTCCTGGGTAATGGGGCTTAATTCCTATTGGTCCATTCAGAAGTTCAAAGTTCAAAGCAAATTTATTATGAAATTATGTATATGTCACCATATACAACCCTAAGATTTATTTTCTTGCAGGCATTCATAGTAGAACATGCAGCTACAATAGAACCAATAAAAAACTACCCTCAAAGACTAACAACCAACCAATGTGCAAAAGAAGACCGGCTGTGGAAATAACATAATTCATTCATTCATTCATATATAAATAAACAAACAAACAAACAAAACAAAACTGAGAATGAGTTGTAGGGTCCTTGAAAGTGAGGCTATAGGTCATCACATCTAATCAGTGTTGAGGTGAGTAAAGTTATCTATGTCTGTTAAGGAGGCTGATGGTAGAAATGTAATAACTGTCTCTGAACCTGGTGGTGTGGGACCTAAGGCTCCTGTACCTCCTTCCCAATAGCTACAGCAAGAAGAGAGCATGGTCTGGATGTTGGGAGTCCTCGATGATGGATGCTGCTTTCCTGCAACAGCACTCCAAGCAATGATAGCCTTTCTGCAACATCATATGTATGATATGGATGTGGAAGCATTGGAAAGGGTACAGAGGAGATTTACCAGGATGCTGCCTGGTTCAGAAAGTATGCATTATTATCAGAGATGAAGGGAGCTAGGGCTTTACTCTTTGGAGAGAAGGAGGATGAGAGGAGACATGATAGAGGTATACAAGATATTAAGAGGAATAGATAAAGTGAATAGCCAGCGCCTCTTCCCCAGGGCACCACTGCTCAATACAAGAGGACATGGCTTTAAGGTAATGGGTGGGAAGTTCAAGGGGGACATTAGAGGAAGGTTTTTTTACTCAGAGAGTGGTTGGTGCGTGGAATGCACTGCCTGAGTCAGTGGTGGAGGCAGATACACTAGTGAAGTTTAAGAGATTACTGGACAGGTATATGGAGCAATTTAAGGTTGGGGATTATATGGGAGGCAGGGTTTGAGGGTCGGCACAACATTGTGGACTGAAGGGCCTGTACTGTGTTGTACTATTCTATGTTCTATGTTCTATATCTCATTAAACACCACCCTGCCCCTCCTTACAGAAGCTCTCCAACCCCTGCTGTTATTATCACTCAGGGGTTTCCACCTTCAACATTTAGGAGCTGGATAGCCTCAGCTGTAGCAAGGACTAAGTCTCAAGCCTTGGGCTTGCCTGCTGCTGCAGACCAAGTCAAGTCAAGTCACTTTTTATTGACCTTTGGACCATAACTGCTGGTACAGTACACAGTAAAAACAAGACAATGTTTTTCAGGACCATGGTGCTACATGAACAATACAAAAACTACACTGAACTGTGTAAAACAACACAAAACTACACTAGACTACAGACCTATCCAGGACTGCATAAAGTGCACAAAACAGTGCAGGCATTACCATAAATAATAAACAAGAGCATATGCACAGTAGAGGGCAGTAGGTTGGTGTCAGTCCAGGCTCTGGGTATTGAGGAATCTGATGACTTGGGGGAAGAAACTGTTACGTAGTTTGGTTGTGAGAGCCCGAATGCTTCGGTGCCTTTTGCCAGATGGCAGGAGGGAGAAGAGTTTATATGAGGGGTGTGTGGGGTCCTTCATAATGCTGTTTGCTTTATGAACGCAGCATGTGGTGTAAATGTCTGTAATGGCGGGAAGAGAGACCCCGATGATCTTCTCAGCTGACCTCACTATCTGCTGCAGGGTCTTGCGATCCGAGATGGTGCAATTTCTGAACCAGGCAGTGATGCAGCTGCTCAGGATGCTCTCAATACAACCTCTGTAGAATGTGGTGAGGATGGGTGTGGGAGATGGATTTTTCTCAGCCTTCGCAGAAAGTAGAGACGCTGATGGGCTTTCTTTGCTATGGAACTGGAGTTGAGGGACCAGGTGAGATTCTCCGCCAGGTGAACACCAAGAAATTTAGTGCTCTTAACGATCACTACGAAGGAGTCGTCGATGTTCAGCAGAGAGTGGTCACTCCGTGCTCTCCTGAAATCAACAACCATCTCTTTTGCTTTGTTCACATTCAGAGTCAGGTTCCTGGCTCTGCACCAGTCTGTTAGCTGCAGCACCTCCTCTCTGTATGCTGACTCATCGTTCTTGCTGATGAGACCCACCACGTTCGTGTCATTGGCAAATTGGATGATGTGATTCGAGCTGTGTATAGCTGCACAGTCGTGGGTCAGCAGAGTGAACATCAGTGGACTGAGCACACAGCCCGGGGGGCCCCCATACTCAGTGTGATGGTGTTGGAGATGCTGCTCCCGATCCAGACTGACTGAGGTCTCCCAGTCAGGAAGTCTAGGATACAGTTGCAGAGGGAGGTATTCAGGCCCAGTAGGCTCAGCTTTCCAATCAGTTTCTGAGGAATGATTGTGTTGAATGCTGAACTGAAGTCTATGAACAGCATTCGAACATGCGTGTCTCTTTTGTCCAGGTGGGTCAGGGCCTTGAAGCATGTAGGAACAACAGCGCTGCTCAGGGAGATGTTGAAGATGTCAGTGAGAATCTCTGCTAGCTGGTCTGCACATCCTCTGTGCACTCTGCCAGGAATATTGTCTGCTCCAGCAGCCTTCCGTGGGTTGACCCTGCACAGGGTTCTCCTCACATCAGCCACGGTAAGACACAGCACCTGGTCGTTGGGAGGAGGACTGGTCTTCCTCACCACCACATCATTTTCTGCCTCAAAACGAGCGTAGAAGTTGTTCAATGCATCTGGGAGGGAGGCATCACCAGCACAGGTAGGTGGTGTTGTCTTGTAGTTGGTGATGTCCTGAAATGCCCTTCCACATGCGCCGCATCTCACCGCTGTCCTGGAAGTGGCTGTGGATTCGCTGGATGTGTGCACGCTTTGCCTCTCTGATGGCCCGGGATAGTTTGGCCTTCGCTGTTGTTAGGGCTGCCTTGTCGCCTGCTCTGAAGGCGGAGTCACGGGTCCTCAGCAGCGCACGCACCTCCGCGGTCATCCATGGCTTCTGGTTAGCGCGTGTAGTGATGGTCTTGGCCACAGTGACATCATCGATGCAATTGCTGATGTAGCCAGTCACTGATGCCGTGTACTCCTCTAAGCTGATAAGTGAGGGATGTGGAAGTATTACAGCGTGGTGTCTGCACTTGGCTCAGACCTGGCCTCTCCCGTTGGCACTGCCCGCCCATATTTGAGCAGTGAAATGACAGGCTAGATTGCGTGCATCTGGACACTGCTGGGAGATTGCTGAACATTGTCACTCAGGGTATGGACTATATATATATATAATTTTTGAGTGCATGCATTTCTTTGCTTGCTATTTTGAAGAGTGCTTGCCACTTTGAATTTTTGCACCTTGGTCCCAGAGGAACACTGTCTCGTTCAGCTGTATCTGTGTGTGATTGAATGGTAACTAAACTTGATTTGATTTGATTCAATCCTTGCAGGAACAGAGAACACTGTAAGGATGGATGGGACAGATAATTCTCTCTCCATTGATAACAGAAATGGAGAAGTTCAGTGCATCCAATGGAGCCATGGAGCTGGAGAGTCATTCAGCAGTGAACCCATCCCATTTGGCCCAACCCACCCCATTTGCCCACAACTGTATCCCTCTAAATCTTTCTCATCCATATGCCAAACATTTCCTATCCATACACCTCTTTGTGTGTATCCCTTCATGCTGGACCTTTGGCTATGCAGAGACTGGGAGCAGAGGCTTCCTGTTACCTAGACAACAGGATTAGGTCAGAATCGTACAGGCCATTCAGCCCACTCACGGTCACCCATCTATAATAATGCCATCATCCAGCACCTGGCTCATAGTCTTCTATGCCCAGGCAATTCCAGTGTCTGTCTAGACACTTCATGAATGCTGCCTTTGACGCTGTCTCTGGCAGTGTATTTCAGGTACTCACCATTCAGAGCTTAGAAAGGTAAATATCAGCACCCAGCCTCCACCAATCCTCCTGATCAGTGTTCTCCTGTTTTATCTATCTCTGGTATGGCCTACGCTATTTATTCCTTTAGCCAAGCGGCATGTAGATGGTTGGAGGGTGTACAATATTCACTCAGAATGACAAGATTGAGATCTTAGACATTTCAGTCCTATCCACTCTAACTCACACGTCTCTAAAGGAGACAGCCTTCACATCAAGTCCTTTCCATCTGCAAGACCAGGCAATGTCACTTGCGAGCCTTCTCATCAACTATCAACAGGAACTTGGCTTTCAGTTATAAATAGAAATTTCCCAAAGCTAACATCAGAAACATAAGTGTGCAAGACAACTGAGGTTAAAAATGGCAAATTCTGACAGAACAATCTCGGCAAGATATTGATTAAATTTCAAGTTCTGACATGAAGACACAATCAGGACCAGCAACCCAGGAAAGGAACATGTCGGAACCTGCTTCTCCACTTCCCACCTTACCCCGTTGTCACATAAGGATAAGTAAGTGTATGATAAATCCTGGTACCATCTCTAGTGGCTTGCCAGAACATGCCTTGCTTAAGAAAAAATCCTGCTGTGGAAAAAGCTTCATTTTATTCTTGCATTTGAAATCTTAATCCTAACAGTGATTAATTTCAAAGTTCAAGGTAAATCTATTATCAGAGTATGTAGGCATATGTCACTATATACGACTCTGAAATTCATTTGCTGGCAGGCATTCCCAGTAGGACAGAATCAATAGAACAGAACTTCACACAAAGACTCTCAAACAACCAATGAGCAAAAGAAGATAATCTGTGCAAATACATAAATAAATAATACTCAGAACATGTAGAGGCCTTGAAAGTGAATTGTAGGTTGTGGATTCAGTTCAGTGTTGAGGTGAGTGAAGTTATCCAGGCTGGTTCAGGAGCCTGATGGTTGTAGCCTGCTGGTGTTGTTCCTGGTGCTGCCCGAAGGTAACAGAGAGAAGAGAACATGGCCTGGATGTGGGGGTCCTTGATGATGGATGCTGCTATCTTAGAAACATAGAAAACCTACAGCACAATACAGGCCTTTCGGCCCACAAAGTTGTGCCGAACATGTCCCTAACTTAGAAATTACTAGGCTTACCCATAGCCCTCTATTTTTCTAAGCTCCATGTACCTATCCAAAGGTCTCTTAAAAGACCCTATCATATCCGCCTCCAGCACCGCCGCCGGCAGCCCATTCCACGCACTCACCACTCTCTGTGTAAAAAACTTACCCCTGACATCTCCTCTGTACCTACTCCCAAGCACCTTAAACCTGTGCCCTCTTGTAGCAACCATTTCAGCCCTGGGAAAAAGCCTCTGACTATTCACATGATCAATGCCTCTCATCATCCTATACACTTCTGTCAGGTCATCTCTCATCCTCCGTCGCTCCAAGGAGAAAAGGCCAAGTTCACGCAATCTATTTCCATAAGGCATGCTCCCCAATCCAGGCAACATCCTTGTAAATCTCCTCTTCACCCTTTCAATGGTTTCCAAAACCTTCCTGTAGTGAGGCGACCAGAACTGAGCACAGTACTCCAAGTGGGGTCTGACCAGGGTCCTACATAGCTGCAACATTACCTCTTGGCTCCTAAATTCAATTCCATGATTGATGAAGGCCAATACACCATATGCCTTCTTAACCACAGAGTCAACCTGCACAGCTGCTTTGAGCGTCCTATGGACTCAACCCCCAAGATCCCTCCGACCCTCCACACTGCCAAGAGTCTTACCACTAATATTGTATTCTGCCATTATATTTGACCTACCAAAATGAACCACTTCACACTTATATGGGCTGAACTCCATCTGCCACTTCTCAGCCAATTTTGCATCCTATCAATGTCCCGCTGTAAACTCTGACAGCCCCCCACACTATCCACAACACCTCCATCCTTTGTGTCATCAACAAACTTACCAACCCATCCTTCCACTTCCTCATCCAGGTCATTTATAAGAATCACAAAGAGTAAGGGTCCCAGAACAGATCCCTGAGGCACATCACTGGTCACCGACCTCCATGCAGAATATGACCCATCTACAACCACTCTTTGCCTTCTGTGGGCAAGCCAGTTCTGGATCCCATGTCTTCTTATTTTCTCAATAAGTCTTGTATGGGGTACCTTATCAAATGCTTTGTTGAAATCCAAATACACTACATCTACTGCACTTCCTTCATCAATGTGTTTAGTCACATCCTCAAAAAATTCAACCGGGCTCAAAAGGCATTACCTGCCTTTGACAAAGCCATGCTGACTATTCCTAATCACATTATACCTCTCCAAATGTTTATAAATCCTGCTTCTCAGGATCTCCTCCATCAACTTACCAACCAGTGAAGTAAGACCAATTGAATAACTACTTTGGTTCTGTCTTCACTAAGGAGGACATAAATAATCTTCCGGAAATAGTAGGGGACAGAGGGTCCAGTGAGATGGAAGAACTGAGGGAAATACATGTTAGTAGGGAAGTGGTGTTAGGTAAATTGAAGGGATTAAAGGCAGATAAATCCCCAGGGCCAGTTGGTCTGCATCCCAGAGTGCTTAAGGAAGTAGCCCAAGAAATAGTGGATGCATTAGTGATAATTTTTCGAAACTCTTTAGATTCTGGACGAGTTCCAGAGCATTGGCGGGTGGCTAATGTAACCCCACTTTTTAAAAAAAGGAGGGAGAGAGAATCCAGGGAATTATAGACCAGTTAGCCTAACATCGGTGGTGGGGAAAATGCTAGAGTCAGTTATCAAAGATGTGATAACAGCACATTTGGAAAGTGGTGAAATCATCTGACAAAGTCAGCATGGATTTGTGAAAGGAAAATCATGTTTGATGCATCTCATAGAATTTTTTGAGGATGTAACTAGTAGAGTGGATAGGGGAGAACCAGTGGATGTGGTATATTTGGATTTTCAAAAGGCTTTTGACAAGGTCCCACACAGGAGATTAGTGTGCAAACTTAAAGCACACGGTATTGGGGGTAAGGTATTGATGTGGATAGAGAATTGATTGGCAGACAGGAAGCAAAGAGTGGGAATAAATGGGACCTTTTCAGAATGGCAGGCAGTGACTAGTGGGGTACCGCAAGACTCAGTGCTAGGACCCCAGTTGTTTACAATATATATTAATGACTTAGATGAGGGAATTAAATGCAGCATCTCCAAGTTTGCAGATGACACAAAGCTGGGCGGCAGTGTTAGCTGTGAGGAGGATGCAGGGTGACGTGGATAGCTTAGGTGAGTGGACAAATTCATGGCAGATGCAATTTAATGTGGATAAATGTGAGGTTATCCACTTTGGTGGCAAAAACAGGAAAACAGATTATTATTTGAATGGTGGCCGATTAGGAAAAGGGAAGGTGCAACGAGACCTGGGTGTCATTATACACCAGTCATTGAAAGTGGGCATGCAGGTACAGCAGGTGGTGAAAAAGGCGAATGGTATGCTGGCATTTATAGCAAGAGGATTCGAGTACAGGAGCAGGGAGGTACTACTGCAGTTGTACAAGGCCTTGGTGAGACCACACCTGGAGTATTGTGTGCAGTTTTGGTCCCCTAATCTGATGAAAGACATCCTTGCCATAGAGGGAGTACAAAGAAGGTTCACTAGATTGATTCCTGGGATGGCAGGACTTTCATATGATGAAAGACTGGATTGACTAGGCTTATCCTTGTTGGAATTTAGAAGATTGAGGTGGGGGGATGTTATTGAAACGTATAAAATCCTAAAGGGATTGGACAGGCTAGATGCAGGAAGATTGTTCCTGATGTTGAGGGAAGTCCAGAACGAGGGGTCACAGTTTGAGGATAAAGGGGAAGCCTTTTAGGACCGAGATTAGGAAAAACTTCTTCACACAGAGAGTGGTGAATCTGTGGAATTCTCTGCCACAGGAAACAGTTGAGGCCAGTTCATTGGCTATATTTAAGAGGGAGTTAGATATGGCCCTTGTGGCTAAAGGGATCGGGGGTATGGAGGGAGGGCTGGTACAGGGTTCTGAGTTGGATGATCAGCCATGATCATTCTGAATGGCGGTGCAGGCTCAAAGGGCCGAATGACCTACTCCTGCACCTATTTTCTAAGTTTCTATGTTTATAATTTCCTGGGCTATCTCTACTTCCTTTCTTGAATAAAGGAACAACATCCTCAACCCTCCAGTCCTCCGGAACCTCTTCCGTCCCCATTGCTGATGCAAAGATCATTGCCAGAGGCTCAGCGATCTCCTCCCTCACCTCCCACAGTAGCCTGGGGTACATCTCATCTGGTCCCGGCGACTTACCCAACTTGATGCTTTCCAAAAGCTCCAGCATATCCTCTTTCTTAATATCTACATGCTCAAGCTTTTCAGTCTGCTGCAAGTCATCACTACAATCACAAAGATCCTTTTCCATAGTGAATACTGAAGTAAAATACTCATTAAGTACGTCTGCTATTTCCTCCGGTTCCATACACACTTCCCCACTGTCATACTTGATAGGTCCTATTCTTTCACGTATTATCCTCTTGCTCTTCACATTATTGTCGAATGCCTTGGGGCTTTTCTTTATCCTGCCCGCCAAGGCCTTCTCATGGCCCCTGCTGGCTCTCCTAATTTCTTTCTTAAGCTCCTTCTTATTAACCTTATGATCTACTCTGACATTACCTAGCCCTCCGAACCTTTTGTAAGCTTTTTCTATTCTTCTTGACTAGATTTATTACAGCCTTTGTATACCACGGTTCCTGTACCCTACCATAACTTCCCTGTCTCATTGGAACGTACCTGTGCAGAACTCCACACAAATATCCCCTGAACATATGCCACATTTCTTCCATACTTTTCCCGGAGAGTATCTGTTCCCAATTTAAGCTTCCAATTTCCTGCCTGATAGCCTCATAATTCCCCTTACTCCAATTAAACGCTTTTCTAACTTGTCTGTTCCTATTCCTCTCCAATGTTATTGTAAAGGAGATAGAAATATGATCACTATCTCCAAAATGCTCTCCCACTGAGAGATCTGACACCTGACCAGGTTCATTTCCCAATACCAAATCAAGTACTGTGTAGTCTCTGCTCTTGTAGGCTTATCTACATATTGTGTCAAGAAACCTTCCAAAACACACCTAACAAACTCCACCCCATCTAAACCCCTTGCTCTAGGGAGATGCCAATCAATATTGGGGAAATTAAAATCTCCATTCATGCCAACTCTGTTATTTTTACACCTTTCCAGGATCTGTTTCCCTATCTGCTCCTTGATATCCCTATTACTATTGGATGGCCTATAAAATACACCCAGTAAAGTTATTAACCCCTTCCTGTTCCTAACTCCACCCACAGAGACTCCATAGACAATCCCTCCATGAGGTCCACCTTTTCTGTAGCCGTGACACTGTCTCTGAACAACAGTGCCACGCCCCCACCTCTTTTGTCTCCCTCCCTATCCTTTCTGAAACATCTGAAACCCGGCACTTGAAGTAACCATTTCTGTCCCTGAGCCATCCAAGTCTCTGTAATGGCCACCACATTATAGCTCCAAGTACTGATCCACGCTGAAAGCTCATCCACTTTGTTCACAATACTCCTTGCTTTAAAATAGACACATCTCAAACCGTCGGTCTGAGCACGTCCCTTCTCTATCACCCGCCTATCCTCCCTCTCACACTGTCTCTAAACTTTCTCTATTTGTGAGCCAACTGCCTCTTCCCCAGTCTCTCCCATTCGGTTCTCACCCCCCAACAATTCTAGTTTAAACTCTCCTCAGCAGACAGCAAACCTCCCTGTCAGGATATTGGTCCCCCTGGGATTCAAATGCAACCTGTCCTTTTTGGACAGGTCACACCTGCCCCAAAAGAGGTCCCAATGATCCAGAAATCTGAATCCCTGCCCCCTGCTCCAATCCCTCAGCCACGCATTTATCCTCCATCTCACTCTATTCCTATTCTCACTGTCACGTGGCACAGGCAGTAATCCTGAGATTACTACCTTTGCGGTCCTGCTTCTCAACTTCCTTCCTAGTTCCCTGCAGTCTGTTTTCAGGACCTCTTCCCTTTTCCTACTTATGTCATTGGTACTTATATGTACCACAACCTCTGGCTTTTCTCCCTCCCGCTGCAGGATATCTTGGACGCGATCTGAGACATCCCAGACCCTGGCACCTGGGAGGCAAACTACCATCCGAGTTTCTTTCCTACGTCCACAGAATCGCCTGTCTGACCCCCTAACTATCGAGTCCCCTATCACTACTGCCTTTCTCTTCCTTTCCCTACCGTTCTGAGCCATAGGGCCGGACTCTGTGCCAGAGGCACAGCCACTGTCACTTCCTGCAGGTATGCTGTCCCCCTCAACAGTACTCAAACAGGAATACTTATTGTTCAGGGGGACAGCCACAGGGGTACTCTTTAGTGTCTGACTCTTGCTCTTCCCTCTCCTGACTGTTGCCCACTTGTCCGTCTCCCGTGGCCCCAGTGTGACTACTTGCCTATAGCTCCTCTCTATCACCTCCTCACTCTCCCTGACCAGACGAAGGTCATCGAGCTGCAACTCCAGTTCCCTAACGCAGTCCCTTAGAAGCTGCAGCTCGACACACCGGGTGCAGATATGGCTGTTCGGGAGGCTGGAAGACTCCAGGACCTCCCATATCTGACATTGAGCACAGAAAATTGGCCTCACACATATTTCCTTTCTGTAATTAACACAGGTAAACCTACCTTGCCTCATTACCACCTAAGCCCATTGAGTGAAAGCCCAATCACTCTGCCACCTCTCACTCTGCTGCCCGCTCTGAAAGCAATACTCAATGGCAACACACAATATAAATCTGCTCAATAGTGGGGAGGGATTTTCCTGGGAATGAATGGGTTGTATCCATCACTTTATGTAGACTTTTCCATTCCCAAAGAATGTCCTTCACAAAGGCTGAGAGTGAACAGGACTGGCTGAAATTTCAAAGTGGTCAGCAGACTGAATGTGGAGGGGAGAGTCTGAAGGTACAGCCAGTGATGAAACACCAAGCTGGATGGAATGAGAGTACAGGAAGGAGGTTCTGTTTGATACTCAGACTGCTCTCCCTACTGACCTCAGGTGGGAGTTAACTTCAGGTTTACATGGACGGTACTGTCACTTCCCGGCCTCCGAGAGATCAGGAGCATCCACAGGTTAAAGATTGTTGGATTATGTCCTCAGTAAATATGGGCATTTGTCATCAGATGTTACCCATGATCCAAGGTACGTGAAGTTGTGGACTTGTTTCAGGATTTCATTTCCCAATACAATCCTACAGTTTGAGATATCAGGTTTCTTTGATATTACCATTATTTCAGTTTTCTTTTTGTTTAAGGTTAGGCCAAGTCTTTCACTCTCTATGTTGATGGTAGATACTAGTTTCTGTAAATTTACTTCACTGGTTGCTATCAGTACTGTATCATCCGCATAGCAGAGGTTGTTGATATTGTATCCTCCTATACTTATTCCAGGTGGGTCTTGTGTGGTTCTCATGATGTTTTCACTGTACAAGGAGAACAGGTCTGGTGATAGAACACAACCCTGTCTGACTCCTCGCTTTATTGGCTGATATTCACCAATCTTGTTTTCCATCCGTATGGATGCACTTTGTGGCCAGCAGAGATTCTTGATTATTCTTAGATCATTTCCATCGATATTAATATATTTAGGCATTTTCATGATGACTTGGTGCTTCACTGTGTCAAAGGCTTTTATGCAGTCAATGAAACAGAAGTATAAGTCTTGTTGTACTTCTATTGACCTTTCAATAATATTCCTGAGAATATAAATGATGTTTGATGTTCCCTTGCCTTTGACAAAGCCACACTGTTCTTCACTGATCTCTGGTTTAATTTTGTTTCTTATTCTGAGTCTTATTCTTATTCTGGTCGCCTCACTTTTGGAAAGATGTGGAAGCATTGAAAAGGGTGCAGAGGAGATTTACCAGGATGCTGCCTGGTTTAGAGGGTATGTATTATGGTCAGAGATTAAGGGAGCTAGGGTTTTACTCTTTGGAAAGAAGGAGGATGAGAGGAAATATAATAGAGGTATACAAGATATTAAGAAGAATAAATAGAGTGGACAGCCAGCGCCTCTTCCCCAGGGCACCACTGCTCAGTACAAGAGGACATGGCTTTAAGGTAAGGGGTGAGAAGTTCAAGGGGGATATTAGAGGAAGGTTTTTTTACTCGGGGAGTGGTTGGTGTGTGGAATGCACTGCCTGAGTCAGTGGTGGAGGCAGAAACACTAGTGAAATTGAAGACACTGCTAGACAGGTAAATGGAGGTGCATTCAGGTGGGGGTTATATGGGAGGTAGGGTTTAAGAGTCAGCACAACATTGTGGGCTGAAGGGCCTGTACTGTGCTGTACTATTCTATGTTCTATGATTATTCTAAGTAGAATTTTTGTGAGGTGGCTCATTAAACTAATTGTTCTGTGTTGTCCACACTCTGTTGCATCATGGGTAACATCTGATGACAAATGCGAAACAAACATAAAAACAAGAATAGCAATGGCAAGAACAGCATTTACAGAAATGACAAATATCCTAACGAACAAGAAAATAGCAATCGACATCCACCTTAGAACTCTCAGCTGTTACATTCTTCCTATATTGATATATGGCTGTGAGTCATGGACCATCACAAATGCAATGGAAAAATTAATCAATGCAGCAGAGATGTGGTTCCTCAGAAGAATGCTATGCATATCATATACAGACAGGATAACCAACGAAGAAGTTCCACAGAGAATGAAAACAAAACGTACAGTACTTAACAGCAATCAAAATTATTTGGACACATCATGCAAGGAGAGACATGAGAACATTTAGTTACAGCTGGAAAGCTGGAAGGAAAAAGAAGCAGAGGCAGACAGAGAATGAAAATGATAGATGGAGTAACATCATGGTTAGAAACAGGGGAGGCAACAACTGCAATTCGAAGGGTCAGGGCCCGTGATGGATGGAGAGACATGATCGCCCACACCGAACGGCAAGGCACCTGAATCATGATGAAGTATGGGCATCATGGTTCCTCTACTGGCATTTTATCTCCTGTCTCTTACAGAGTCAGGGATAAAGAATGAAAAAACTGAGAAATGTTGCCATATAAGATTTTGGAATGTTATAGCACATTCAGGCCATTCAGCCCATGATGCTGTGTCAACCTTTTAACCTACTCTAAGATCAATTTAATCCTTCCCTCCAACATAACTCTCCATATTTCTATCATCCATATGCCTAATTAAAAGTTTATTAAATGTCCTTAATGTATCTGCCTCTATCACCACCCCTGGCAGGGTGTTCCATGTACCCACCACTCACGGTGTAAAAAAACTTACCTCTGACATCCCCCTGTACTTTCTTCCAGTCACCTTAAAATAATGCCCCCTGGTGTTAGTCATTTTCACCCTGAGAAAAAGTCTCTGGATATCCACTCGATCTATGCCTCTTGTACACCTTTATCAAGTCACCTCTCTTCTTCCCTTGCTTCAAAGACAATAGCCACCAGCTCATTTATCCTATCCTCATAAGACATGCTCTCTATTCCAGGCAGCATCCTGGTAAATCTCTTCTGCACACTCTCTAAAGCTTCGACGTCCTCCCTAGGAGGGGACCAGACCTGAACACAATATTCCAAATGTGGTCTAATCAGTGTTTTGAGAGAGCTGCAACATTACCTCGTAGCTCTTGAAATCAGTCCCCCCAACTGGTGAGGCTCAACACACCATACTCCTGCTTAAAAACACTATCAATGGCGCAGCAACTTTGAGACATTATTGAATGTGAACCAGAAGATCCCTCTGTTCCTCCATGCCACTAAGAATCCTACCATTAACCCTGTATTTTACAGGTAAATATGTATCCACATTCACCGTTCTTTAACAGCACTGCACACCCATTTTGCTCTGATGTGTGTATGGACTACAGTATTATTATTATTGGAGACTGTGTGCCATAGAGTCGAGTCTGCATGTTAATTCCCAGAGTGAGGAAGTTTTCATAGTTAGGAGTGACCTCATTCTCTGTATAGGTCTGAGGCAGAGTCAGGGAATCAAGGATTGCACTGAAAGGGCAGGAGGAGAGAGCTCTGAGGACAAACAGATTTGGCACAATCTTATTGTATGGCAGAGCTAGTTTGAAGGGACTGTGTGGCTTAAAATATACTAGAAATTATAAGAAATATATATATATATATTTATGTAGTGTACGAGGGGTGATTGATAAGTTTGTGGCCTAAGGTAGAAAGAGTCAATTTTAGAAAACCTAGCACATTAGTTTTTCAACATATACCCCTCTTACATTTACACACTTAGTCCAGAAGTCGTGGAGCATACAGATCCCTTCTTTGTAGAAGTCGGTGTCTTGGACCTCCAGAAAGTGGTCCACAGCAGGGGTGATTGATAAGTTCATAGCCTAAGGTAGGAGGAGGTGAGATATTAACTTCAAACTTTCTGCATAATCACTCAAAGAGTTGAACTGCACGCGGATGTAACAAGAGCTGTATAACTCATCTCCTTCCACCTTAGGCCACGAACTTATCAATCACCCCTGTTGTAGAGCACTTTCTGGAGGTCCCAGACACCGACTTCTACAAAGAAGGGATCCGTGTGCTCCACAACCGCTGGACTAAGTGCGTAAATGTAGGAGGGGACTATGTTGAAAAGTGAATGTGCTAGGTTTTCTAAGATTGACTCCCTCTACCTTAGGCCATGAACTTGTCAATTACCCCTTGTAATTAGTGCAAAAATATGAGGTAGTGTTAATGGGTTCATTGTCCATTCAGATATCTGATGGCAGAGGAGGAGAAAGTGCTCCTAAAGCACCGAGTGTATGTGCCTTCAGGGTCCTGTACCTCCTCTCTGAAGGTAGTAATGAAAAGAGGGCACGTCATGGGTGGTGGAGGTCTTTAGCAATGGATGCCACCTTTTTGAGACATTGCATTTTGAAGATGGTGGTGTGGTTCCTAGTGCCCATGATGGAGCTGGCTGAGTTAGCTACTCTCTGTAGTTTTTTCTGATCCCATGCAGTGGCCCCTCCATTCCAGATAATGATGCAATCAGTTAGAATGCTCTCCACAGCACATTTATGTTTTCTCCTGTATAAGATCTGTTAACGGCAGATAGGTTCTGAGTGAAGAACATTTTTTTTTTCATGATTTAGGTTGCAAATCTGAAGTGTTTTATACCTGTGAAGGTTTGTGTATTATTCCTTTCCATATTACGGTGGCTAAACATGAATCCAGGTTGTATGCAATGTTTATTTTACCCTCTCCACTGTTCAAACGTCCATTGAAATAGAACCGAACACAAGAGCATGGTTAGTCACATGAAGATGTGTAAAATATTCAAGAGTCATTTTCAGATAATCAATAGAGTAAAATTTCTCATTTGGTTAATAACTCATCTATTTGTGCCCGTCATTCCTTGATACAGTTCAAGGTAGTGCATCGAGCCCATATGTCAAAGGACAAACTAGCACGTATTTTTTCCAACATAAATCCTATTTGTGACAGATGTAATAGTGAGGTGGCCACTTTAACTCATATGTTTTGGTCTTGTATAAAGCTAGACAATTTTTGGAGAGATGTTTTTACAACATATCAAAAGTCTTGGATCTGGACCTACAACCTAATGTACTTAGGGCAATATTTGGGATTACCCTATCAAAACTAGGAAATATTTCTGTTTCTGCTCAATGTGTGACAGACTTTTCAACTTTATTGGCTAGCAGAGACATTATACTGAAGTGGAAGGATTCTAATCCACCTACTGACTTTTATTGGCTCTCCTCGATTATGTCCTGTTTAAGTTTAGAGGAAATAAGAAGTTGGACATTTGATACATCCTTTAAATTTAAGTAAATCTGGTGACCTTTTATTCAATATTTTCATTGAATTTGATTAATTACTTCCAAATTTTTTCTAAGTTTTAGATTTGATCAGAAAGTTTTTTTTTTGGTCGTATCCTCAGAATGGACTGTCCAGGCCTTTTTACTTTTTATTTGTATTGTGTAGTGGGGTTTTTTTTTTGTTCATTTAAAATTCAAAGTTTTTTCTTTCCTCTTCATGAACTGATAAGAGGAGTATTGCTGTTCTCTTTTTTATTTACATTATATACTAGTTTAACACTATGTATGATTTTAATAATGTCTATTTCAATATCTGTTTGTATTGTTATCGATATATATACAATTGAAATAATTCTCCTCTTGTTTAAATCAATAAAAAGATTAATAAAGAAAGAAGGTGTGTAAAATGTAATGGTTGCCTGAAACCACAGCCAACTGCCAGGACAAAAGAAAGATCACTGGCTGCAGTCCACCATCATTGCAGGACTTGTATGTGTCCAGGGCAAAGAGGCGGGCAGAAGAAAAACACTTTTGACACTACCCACCCTGCAAACTACCTTTTCCAAAAGCTCCCTTCTCAAAAGCACTATAGGGCTACCAAAACAAAAACTTCATATCATCTTAAAAGTTTCTTCCCCCAGGCAGTAAGTTTGATCAGTCCTTCTAGTTAGCTGCTCTCCTGGCCCTCTAGCTATTACCTCAGTTATTACATGGCTATGAACACTATAAAGTTGTTTACTTTGTAAATGTCAGTATTTCATTTTTGCACACTTTATTGCATATCTGTACTTCTAACTTTATTTTATACAATTCTTTATTCTCTATGATTGTTGAATGTTCTTGTTTTTGTTGCATGTCATGCCAACAGACCACAATAAATTCCTAATACATGTAAATGTACAGTAAACGGCAAATAAAGTGGATCTGTGATGCCTGTCTTTGATCTGAGTTATAACACAACATTCACAGTATAAGATGTACCTTTTATACATTACGCTGCCAATGGGAATGGAACAGTATGAATATTCATCATTTAGTTTATTTATTTAGAGACATGGTGTGGAATGGGACCTTCTGGCCCAAAGAGTTGTGTTGCCTAGTAACCCACAGATTTAACCCCAGCCTAATCATGTGATGGATTCTGATGTTTAAATATAAGGTTCTTTTAAAAGTCAGGAACAAGGTATGAAACTTGTTGCTTCATGATCATTTTATTAAGAGTTGATAGAACAAAGAGTACAAGAACAGAACGGTGACAGAAATCTACTACTTAAAGAAGAGAAAAAGTAGAAGATGGCGCCAAGCATAAAACATATACTTCTATACCCAATGAAAAATTCCATTCAATTATATAGATAAGAGACAACCAATTAATACTGCGGTAAAAATTAACCAATGAGAAAACACTGATTCACTTAATGAAGCACAGAGAAGCTTTCAGATTTATACTTTCTAAAGCCACTAGAGGCATATTAAACTGTTCTGCATATAAAAGCTATTTAAAATACAAGCAGATAATTAATTGTTAAACTGGAAAGAAAATGACAATTAAAATTAAACAGTCAGGTCCTACAATCACCCCTTTGATTCTAAATCATATATTTAGAATCATTACATTTGAAAATACAGAGGCAGAAAACTTGTGGTATCATGGCCATCGTCTTGATTCAATCTTAATTTGTACATACTTTGACCGTGATCTTGAAACTTTAATAGTTTGGAGTCCAAAGTTTAACAGATTTTCCCGCAACCTGAAATTATTTATTTCTTTTTCCCATACTCCACTAGCTTGTAGGTATCTAAGCTTTTTCACACACTCTACTGGCTCGAACTTTTTATCCGCGTCCACTGCTTGTACAAGTTTAATGTTTTGATGCTCTGCTGGCTTGTGTATTGAGTCCGCACTCTCCCAGTTTTGCACATAGCTCTACTGGGTTGCATTTCTTTTTAACATGTCTGTTTTTTAAAATAACAATGTAGCAGTGTCCTTACTTCTAACTCATATCTAATATCCAAAGCCAAAGAAGAGGAACAGGGAAGGTCATACCCTTTTTGTTTATGTGCCAAAAATTCTCTCTTTGCCTTGGATTGTTCGGACTTCAGAAATCTTTGCCAACTACCCCAAACTGATGTATTCTGGTGATGAAATCCAAAGTTATTTTAGAAGTCAGGAATGAGAGATAAAACCTGTTACTTCATAATTGTTTTATTGAGTTGATAGAACAAAAAGAACAGGAACACAAGTGACAGACGTCTACTGCTTAAAGAAGAGAGAAACTAAAAGATAACGCCTAGCATAAAGCAGCGACCTTTCTCACCCAAAGGTAAGAAAAATTCCTTTCAAATCCATAGATAAGGGATAAGATAGATAGATATACTTTATTGATCCTGAGAGAAATTGGGTTTCATTACAGCTGCACCAACCAAGAATAGAGCATAAATATAACAATACAAAAACCACAAACAATCAAACAATATGCAAACTATGCCAGATGGAAATAAGTCCAGGACCAGCCTATTGGCTCAGGGTGTCTGACCCTCCAGGGGAGGAGCTGCAAAGTTTGATGGCCACAGGCAGGAACAACTTCCCATGACGCCCAGTGTTGTATCTCGGTGGAATATGGCCGGAGTCCAACAGCAAAAAGTTCAATATCCAGTCTAGAAACACGTTCCTCGATCGTAATGACCAGGATTGCACCATCCGTTGTTAACCAGAACAGCAAGCCCCCAACTCCTTTACGTTTACCAATACTTACTCAATACTGTAGTAAAAATTAACCAATGAGAAAACACTGATTCACTTAATGATGCACAGAGAAGCTCTCTGATTTATACTTTGTAGAGCCACTAGAGGCGTATTACACTGTTCTGCATATAAAGACGAATACTTAAATTACAAGTAGATAATTAATTGCAAAACAGGAAAGAAAATGACAATTAAAATTAAACACTCAGATCAGATGCAATGCATAGGACAATTTACATCAACCAATAAAATGAGTACCGGTATGTCTTTGGACTGTGTAAGGAAACCAGAGCATACAAATTCCTTCCAGATAGCACCAGAATTGAACTCTAAACCCCCTCACTCCATGCTGTAATAGCATCATGCTTACTGCTACCCTACTGTGGCACCCCAAGGTGAGTCAAAAAATAGCAAGGCTGAATAGACAGGTGGATTCCACAGTCATGAAGTGGGAAGTAACGGTGTCCAATATTGCTGCATCCTCAGCCCTATATTCTACTCCCTACACACATGCAACTCTGTGTCCAGATTCTTCTCTAACCCCATTCTCACATTTTCAAATAACAATGCTGTAGTGGGTCAGATCTCAAATATTGATGCATCAGAGTACAAGGAGATAGAGCCTAGTGACATGATGTCACAGCAACAACTCTTCTGGCAATGTCAACAAAACAAAAGAGCTGGTCATTAACTTCAGGAGAGTGGGGGCAGTGCACACACTCTTGTTTACACCGACAGTGCTGAAATCGAGAGTGCCGAAAGCTTCAAGTTTCTAGAAATGGACATCGCCTATAACCTGTCGTAGTCCAACCGCAGCCAAGAGAAAGCACCAGTACCACTAATTCCTCAAAAGACTGAAAAAAATTTGTCATCCCTTTACTCTTACAAATAGAAACCATAGAAACTACAGCACAGAAACAGGCCTTTTGGCCCTTCTTGGCTGTGCCGAACCATTTTCTGCCTAGCCCCACTGACCTGCACAGGGACCATATCCCTCCATACACCTCCCATCCATGTATCTGTCCAATTTATTCTTAAATGTTAAAAAAAGAACCCGCATTTACCACCTCGTCTGGCAGCTCATTCTATACTCCCACCACTCTGTCTGAAGAAGCCCCCCCTAATGTTCCCTTTAAACTTTTCCCCCCTCACCCTTAACCCATGTCCTCTGGTTTTTTTTCTCCCCCTGCCTCAGTGGAAAAAGCCTGCTTGCATTCACTCTATCTATACCCATCATAATTTTATATACCTCTATCAAATCTCCCCTCATTCTTCTATGCTCCAAGGAATAAAATCCTAACCTACTCAACCTTTCTCTGTAACTGAGTTTCTCAAGTCCCGGCAACATTCTTGTAAACCTTCTCTGCACTCTTTCAACCTTATTTGGCAGGCCAATTGAATAATTACTTTGGTTCTGTCTTCACTAAGGAGGACATAAATAATCTTCCAGAAATAGTAGGGGACGGAGGGTAAAGTGAGATGGAGGAACTGAGCGAAATACATGTTAGTAGGGAAGTGGTGTTAGGTAAATTGAAGGGATTGAAGGCAGATAAATCCCCAGGGCCAGATGGTCTGCATCCTAGAGTGCTTAAGGAAGTAGCCCAAGAAATAGTGGATGCATTAGTGATAATTTTTCAAAACTCGTTAGATTCTGGACTAGTTCCTGAGGATTGGAGGGTGGCTAATGTAACCCCACTTTTTAAAAAAAGGAGGGAGAGAGAAACCAGGGAATTATAGACCGGTTAGCCTAACGTCGGTGGTGGGGAAACTGCTGGAGTCAGTTATCAAAGATGTGATAACAGCACATTTGGAAAGCGGTGAAATCATTGGACAAAGTCAGCATGGATTTGTGAAAGGAAAATCATGTCTGACGAATCTCATAGAATTTTTTGAGGATGTAACTAGTAGAGTGGATAGGGGAGAACCAGTGGATGTGGTATATTTGGATTTTCAAAAGGCTTTTGACAAGGTCCCACACAGGAGATTAGTGTGCAAACTTAAAGCACACGGTATTGGGGGTAAGGTATTGGGTGGGTGGAGAATTGGTTAGCAGACAGGAAGCAAAGAGTGGGAATAAACAGGACCTTTTCAGAATGGCAGGCGGTGACTAGTGGGGTACCGCAAGGCTCGGTGCTGGGACCCCAGTTGTTTACAATTTATATTAATGACTTGGATGAGGGAATTGAATGCAGCATCCCCAAGTTTGCGGATGACATGAAGCTGGGTGGCAGTGTTAGCTGTGAGGAGGATGCAGGGTGACTTGGATAGGTTGGGTGAGTGGGCAAATTCATGGCAGATGCAATTTAATGTGGATAAATGTGAAGTTATCCACTTTGGTGGCAAAAATAGGAAAACAGATTATTATCTGAATGGTGGCCGATTAGGAAAAGGGGAGGTGCAACGAGACCTGGGTGTCATTATACACCAGTCATTGAAAGTGGGCATGCAGGTACAGCAGGTGGTGAAAAAGGCGAATGGTATGCTGGCATTTATAGCGAGAGGATTCGAGTACAGGAGCAGGGAGGTACTACTGTAGTTGTACAAGGCCTTGGTGAGACCACACCTGGAATATTGTGTGCAGTTTTGGTCCCCTAATCTGAGGAAAGACATCCTTGCCATAGAGGGAGTACAAAGAAGGTTCACCAGATTGATTCCTGGGATGGCAGGACTTTCATATGAAGAAAGACTGGATGAACTGGGCTTGTACTCGTTGGAATTTAGAAGATTGAGGGGGGATCTGATTGAAACGTATAAAATCCTAAAGTAATTGGACAGGCTAGATGCAGGAAGCTTGTTCCCAATGTTGGGGAAGTCCAGAACGAGGGGCCACAGTTTGAGGATAGAGGGGAAGCCTTTTAGGACTGAGATTAGGAAAAACTTCTTCACACAGAGAGTGGTGAATCTGCGGAATTCTCTGCCACAGGAAACAGTTGAGGCCAGTTCATTGGCTATATTTAAGAGGGAGTTAGATATGGCCCTTGTGGCTAAAGGGATCAGGGAAGGCTGGTACAGGATTCTGAGTTGGATGATCAGCCATGATCATACTGAATGGCAGTACAGGCTTGAAGGGCCGCATGGCCTACTCCTGCACCTATTTTCTATGTTTCTATGTTACACCTCACTGGTTCTGTAAAACAGCCATCATAATTAAGGAGCACACCCACACCAGATATTCTGTGTCCTCCCATCAGTTGGAAGATACAAAACCCTAAAAGCATGTACTACCAGGCTCAAGGACAGCTTCTACCTCTGTTTTTTTAAAATTCAAAATATACTTTATTCAAAAATAAAATTATCTACAATAAACCATCCAATGGCTCTCAATCCTTTACACTGTTACGAGAATACACATAAAGTTAAGATGTTTGCTGGCCTGGGCTAGCATCAGTGGCATCAGCAGTTGGTCTGCCACCTGCCCTCAGGGGAAGGAGAGATAAGGAACAATGGAGCAGCGTCTGGAGATGTGTAATGAAGGGATGTGGGAGAGAGAGCTGTCTGGAGCGGCTCCCCCCTTTTGAACCCTGAACTGTTTGAAGTGATGGACAGGCGATACCCCAGCAGGGGGATAAAAAGGGACAGGTTCGCTAAGACAGACACACACGCCACCCGAGGTAACAAGACCCTGGAAGCGGTGCGCCTCTCACGAGTGGGTGAGAAGTGCCAGACAACGACAAGGGTGGAAAGGTACGATCAGCGGGAACCCGGTGTGTGTCCGCCCTTGCCTGGGTGCCGGGTTCACTGCAGAGGATCGACCGCATCTGGAGGAGGGGTCACAGTCGGTGACCTCAGGTGACATCACCAAGGACCCACCCAAAAGTTGCTTGTGAGCCATCCCGCTGGTCTGTGAGTGAAGCCGTTCTGAATGATCAGTTGTTCCTGTTCTCTCTGTCTCTCTTCCCCCACCTTGTCCATCGCCATGGCAACGATTACTGCGAACTGAACTTTGAGTCATTTTGAAATTTGGTCATTTACCCCTAGACAACGATAGAGCTTGATTGATGCTGTTATCTTAATTCTGTGCACATGTGTGGTTATCATTGTTGAATTGTTGCATTTATTATCCTTTCGATTACTGTGTTGCTTGTTTCTTTAATAAAACTTTCTTAGTTCTAGTACTCCAGACTCCAACTGAGTGATCCATTTCTGCTGGTTTGGCAACCCAGTTACGGGGTACGTAACAACACACATTTCCCTTATGGTCTCTACATATCTATACTTTTGGCCACCCATGTGGCAATCGGTTGATTCACCTTCCCTCACCATTGTTGAGGGGTATACTCCCTGCCACCCTACCCCTCCCACCCCCACGGGAGAAGAACCCTAAACCGTGGTCCTTCCCCACCGGGCCCATGCAGTGGCTGCACCGAGTTTCAGTGTGTCCCTCAGCATGTACCCCTGCAGCCGAGAATGTGCCAGTTGGCTGCATTCTCCCACGGACATCTCCATGTGCTGGTAGATCATCACGTTTCAGTCCGACCAAAGAGCGTCTTTCACCGAGTTGATGATCTGCTGGCAGTGCCAGTGTAAGACTCTGGCATCACAAAATGTACTCGACATCACAATTTACCTCATTATGGCCTTGAACCTTACTGTTTACCTGCACTACACTTTCCTCTGTAACTGTAACACTTCATTTTGCACACTGCTATTGTTTTCCCTTGTACTACCTCAATGCGCTGTTGTAAAAGTGATTTGTATTATAACATTCAAAAGAAAGTTCTTCACTATACCTCAGTATGTGATAATTGCACACCAATTTACCAAAATTCTGACAATCCCACAGAATGAGAATTGTTTTGTCGACAATGTGAGCTGGAATTAAACTGTTGTGAGACTGATAGTTTCATCCTACTTCTGAAATGTTGATTCAATAGTTACCTTGAATTATAAGATGTGGTTTTTGATGGAAATTGCATGCTAAATAATTCTGTTCAAAAGAATGACTATTTTTAAAAAAAACAAAATGCCAGAGGAACTCAGTATCAATGGGTGGGACATTTTGGGCAGTCACGTTCTTTCAACAGTTTGTGTGTACTAATCTGGATTTCCAGCATCTGCAGAATCTTGTGCTTAGAGTAAAAGAAAGGTTTGCAGGTATATCTGAAATAAAAACAGAGAATGCTGAAAATACTCAGCAGCTTGGCCAGCATTAGTGAAGAGAGAAACAGATTTAACATTTCAGATTAATGAACATTCATCAATCATGTTGTCAACGGATATGGGCCAGAACTCTGAGTTGTGCACACCATGTGCATACAGTCAATGTCCTGTTTGATAATACCATCAAATATTTAAAAAGACACTCCAATCCAGCTTGGTCTCAGATATGTGGAGCAGATGCTTTCTACAGCAGGACAGTCGAGGACCAGAGGGGTAGCCTCAGAATAGAAGGATATCCCTTTACAAAAGAGATGAGGAAGAATTTCTTTAGCCAGTGGGTGGTAAATCTGTGGAATTCATTCAACTTGGAGGCTAAGTGGCTGCATTTAAAGGAGAGGTTGATAGTCTCTTAATTAAAAAGGGTATCAAAAATACAGGGAGAAGGCAGGAAATGGGGTTGAGAGGGACAATAAATCAGACATGATAGAATGGCAGATCAGACTCAAGGGGCTGAATGGAGCAAATCTGCTCCTATTTTTAATGTTAATGTTAAAAATTTGTTATTGGCTATTGCGTGCCAGTGGAACTCTCGAGAATATGAGCGACTGAGAAAGATGCTGCAATTTTGGAGAATTATTCTAGTAAATATGGTTGGGCAAACCAGTACTTGGACTGGCTGATGAGCTACACAGGACACACATTTTAATTCTCTACAGATCACCTTCAGGGAGTTGATTAAGAGAGCCAATGTGATGGGTCTGGCACCAAGTATTGGGAAAGGAGTACAATATTGAAATGAGAAAAACAGAGAAAAATATTGGGTTCCCACACAACCTTTAACTCTGGTTCTTACTGTGATCGACTCTACTGCAGCCCTGTCCCTTGAAATCCAGACATGCATGCCCAAATAAAACAAAGCAAAATAGAGAGAAATTTCTGTAGAAAGCTGAATTTCAAGAGAGTGTTTATCAGTCTCTGCAGAATCAAAAGCTGTAGTGAAGACTTTTAACTTTACAAAATGCAGATTTGTTTACCTTTTAGAGGAAAAGCATCATAAAAATAGAAAGAATGCAAAGGATATAGTCAGAACTCAAAGGTTAGAACAGCAAGAAGAGTTTAAAGGACACAGCTTTACAGAGCGGGCACCCTAGTGGAGGGAGACAGAGTAGGAGGGCTTTCGCGATAACAGGTCAAGGTGAGGTAGGTTACCTGTGTAGAATATAGACATGAAGTATGTGTGTGAAGCCGGAGTTCTGGGCTTGGTGTCAGATGTGGGAAGTCATGGAGACTCCCAGCCTCCCATATCTGCGCCAGGGGCGTCGAGCTTCAGCTCCTTATGGACTGAGTTGGGGAACTGGAGATGCAGCTTGATGACCTTTGTCTGGTGAGGGAAAGTGAGGAGGTGATAGATAGGAGCTATAGGCAAGTAGTCACACTGGGGCCTTGGGAGACTGATAAGTGGATAACAATCAGGAGAGGGAAGGGGAAGAGTCAGATACTAGAGAGTATCCCTGTGGCTGTCCCCCTTAACAATAAGTACTCCTGTTTGAGTACTGTTGGGGGGGGACGGCCTACCTGGGGGAAGCAACAGTGGTCGCCCCTCTGGCACAAAGTCTGGCCCTGTGGCTCAGAAGGGTAGGGAAAGAAAGAGGATGGCAGCAGTAACAGGGGACTCTATAGTTAGGGGGTCAGACAGGTGATTCTGTGGATGCTGGAAAGAAACACAGATGGTAGTTTGCCTCCCAGGTGCCAGGGTCCGGGATATTTCTGATCGTATCCACGATATCCTGAAGTGGAAAGGAGAACAGCCAGGGGTCGTGGTACATATTGGTATCAACGATATAGATAGGAAAAGGGAAGGGGTTTTGAAAACAGACTATTGTACATGGTGTTAGGAAGGAAGTTGAGAAGCAGGACCTCAAAGGTAGTAATCTCAGGATTACAGCCTGTGTCACGTGCAAGTGACTATAGGAATAGAATGAAGTGGAGGATAAATGCGGGCTGAGGGATTGGAGCAGGGGGCAGGGATTCAGATTTCTGGATCATTGGGACCTCTTTTGGGGCAGGTGTGACCTGTACAAAAAGGATGGGTTGCACTTGAATCCAAAGGGAACCAATATCCTGGCGGGGAGGTTTGCTACAGCTACTGGGGAGAGTTTAAACTAGAATTGCTGGGGGTGTGGGAAATTACCTGAAGAGACGGAGGAAGAGGCAGTTGGCTTACAAACAGAGAAAGCTTGGAGATAGTGCGAGAGGGAGGATAGGCAGGTGATAGAGGAGGGACGCGCTCAGACTGATGGCTTGAGATGTGTCTCTTTTAGTGCAAGGAGTATTATGAACAAAGTAGGTGAGCTTAGAGTGTGGATCAGTACTTGGAGCTATGATGTTGTGACCATTACAGAGACTTGAATGGCTCAGGGGGAGGAATGGTTACTTCGAGTGCCAGAATTAGATGTTTCAGAAAGGACAGAGAGGGAGGCCGAAGAGGTGGGGGCACGGCTGCAGAAAAGGAGGAAGTCATGGAGGGATTGTCTACTGAGTCTCTGTGGGTGGAAGTTAGAAACAGGAAGGGGTCAATAACTCTACTGTGTGTTTTTTTTATAGACCACCCATTTAGTAACAGGGACATTGAGGAGCAGATAGGGAAACAGATTCTAGAAAGGTGTAATAGTAACAGGGTTGTCATGGCGGGAGATTATAATTTCCCAAACATTTATTGGCATCTCCGTAGAGTAAGGGGTTTGGATGGGATGGAGTTTGTTAGGTATGTTCAGGAAGGTTTCCTGACACAATATGTAAATAAGCCTACAAGAGGAGATGCTGTACCTGATCGGTACTTGACTCCTTCTTCCTCTCACCACACCATCCCTGAACACCCCAACCCTTCCCTCTGTGCAACACACACAGAACGCTGGAGGAACTCGACAGGCATCTATGGAAAAAAGAAGAGTTGACATTTTGGGTGGAAACCCTTCAGCAACCCTCCCCTCTCCTCTGATACTACCAACTACCTTTCCCCCTCTGATCCCAGCTCTTATCCATACTGAGTCTTCACCATTCCTTCTGACCTTCCCCTCTCTGAGGCAGAATATTCTGTCCTCAGTCGGGGCTTCACCTTTGTCCCCCTGCGCCCTCTTTCACCTTTGTCCCCCTGCTCCCTCACCTCAGTGAGTTCTGTGCATGTCACGATGCTGAGTTCTTCTCCCGCCTTCTCCATCTCTGAACTTATTTCTTTGGCAAAGACTCTCTAGCCCACACCAGTGATCCCCTATCCTATCTTCAACCCTTCCCCTCTTCCTGG
This sequence comes from Mobula hypostoma, assembly GCF_963921235.1. Lineage (NCBI taxonomy): Eukaryota > Metazoa > Chordata > Chondrichthyes > Myliobatiformes > Myliobatidae > Mobula > Mobula hypostoma. The sequence continues at coordinate 8,764,670 of NC_086110.1, forward strand.
ATACCCCACTCTTGTATTCTGCCTGCTCTGGATCTTTTCATTGCCAACTGCCGATGGGACATCAACCGTCTAGACTTAAACACTCCTCCCTCCAATTCCAACCTCACTCCTTCCAGAGACTCTGTTCTCCATTCTCTCCACACCAATCCTAAGCTTACCATCAAACCTGTAGGTAAGGGGGATGCTGTAGTAGTCTGGCAAAGTGATCTCTAACTTGCTGAGGCTCAGCAACAATTCTCAGACACCTCCTCTTACTTACCCCTCTAACAGAATCCCACTAAGGAGCACCAGGTCATTGTCTCCCAAACCATCACTGACCTTATTAACTCTGGGGATCTCCTATCCACTGCCACCAACCTCATAGTTCCCGCACTCCAAACCTCCCATTTTTAGCTCCAACCCAAGATCCACAAGCCTGCCTGGCCAGTTAAACCCATTGTTTCTGCTTGCTCCTGCCTCACTGAACTCATATCTGTAAACCTCGACTCAGTTTTATCTCCCCTGGTTCAGTCCCTCCTACCTACATCTGTGACACTTCACACACTCTGGATCTTTTCAATGATTTCAAGTTCCCTTAGCCTTGAGCATCTTATTTTCACTGTGGATGTCCAGTCCCTAGGCACCTCAATCCTCCGTCCGTTTCTTCCTTGACACCAGGCCCAACCAGTTCCCCTCCTCCATCTGGGGAACTTATACTCACTCTCAATAACTTCTCCTTTGGCTCATCCCACTTCGCTCAAAGAAAAGGTGTAGCCATGGCACTTACATGGGTCCCAGCTATGCCTGCCTCTATGCCGGCTATGTGTAACAGTCTATGTTCCAAGCCTACACTGGTATAGGTCTCCCACTTTTCCTATGCTACGTCGACTACAGCATTGGTGCTGCTTCCTGCACCCACGTGGACCTCGTCAAATTCAACTTTACATTCAACATCCACCCTGCCCTCAAATATACCTGGTCCCTTCTGACACCTTCCTCTCCTTTCTTGTTGTCTCTGTCTCTATCCTTGGACAGCTGATCTCCTGATGTCTATTATAAACCCACTGCTACCTAGACTATAACTCCTCCTACACTGCTACTTGTAAAAACGCCATCCCATAGGACCATAAAACACAGGAGCAGAATTAGGCCATTCAGCCCATCGAGTCTGCTCCGCCATTCTATCATGGCTGATTCCAGATCTAGCTGAACCCCATACACCTGCCTTCTCGCCATATCCTTTGATGCCTTGACCAATTAGGAAACAATCACCATCTGCCTTAAATCTACCCACAGACTTGGCTTCCACCACAGTCTGTGAAGAGCATTCCACAGATTCACTACTCTCTGGCTAAAAAAATTCCTCCTTACCTCTATTCTTTAAGAGCATTCTCAATTTTGAGGCTGTGCCCTCCAGTTCTGGATACCCCCACCATAGGGAATATCCTCTCCACATCCACCTTGTCTAGTCCTTTCAACATTCAGTAAGTTTCAATGAGATCCCCACACATTCTTCTAAATTCCAGTGACTATCGGCCCAAAGCTGCCAAATACTCCTCATATGTTAACCCCTTCATTGCCAGAATCATCTTCATGAATCTGCTCTGGAGTCTTTGATGACAACACATCTTTTCTGAGATATGGGGCCTAAAACTCCAAGTGTGGCCTGACTAGTGTCTTATAAAGGCTCAGAATTACCTCCCTGATTTTATATTCTATTCCCCTATAAATAGTCGTAGTCATACTTTATTGATCCCAGGGGAAATTGGTTTTGGTTACAGCTGCACCATAAATAATTAAAGTGATATGTAAATTATGCCAGGAAATAAGTCCAGGACCAACCTATTGGCTCAGGATGTCTGACCCTCCAAGGGAGGAGTTGTAAAGTTTGATGGCCACAGGCAGGAATGACTTCCTATGACGCTCTGTGTTGCATCTCCGTGGAATGAGTCTCTGGCTGAATGTACTCCTGTGCCCAACCAGTACATTATGTAGTGGATGGGAGACATTGTCCAAGATGGCATGCAACTTAGACAGCATCCAAGTGCCAACATTGCATTTGCCTTCTTTAACACAGACTCAATAGGTAAATTAATCTTCTGGGAGTCTTGCAGGAGGACTCCCAAGTGTCTCTGCACCTCTGATGCCTGAACCTTCACCCCATTTAGATAATAGTCCGCACTATTGTTCCTTTTATCAAAATGCATTACTGTATACATTTCCTAACACTGTATTCCACCTACTACCTTTTTGCCCATTCTTCCAATTTGTCTAATCCTGCTGCAATTGTGTTGCTTCCTCAGCACTACCTACCCCTCCACCTATCTTTGTATCATCTGTAAACTTTGTCACAAACCAACAATTCCATTATCCAAATCATTGACAAATAATGTGACCTGATAGAGGTGTATAAGATGATGAGAGGCATTGATCGTGTGGATAGTCAGAGGCTTTTTCCCAGGGCTAAAATGGTTGCTACAAGAGGACACAGGTTTAAGGTGCTGGGGAGTAAGTACAGAGGAGATGTCAGGGGTAAGCTTTTTATGCAGAGAGTGGTGAGTGCATGGAATGGGTTGCCGACAACGGTGGTGGAGGCGGATATGATTGGGTCTTTTAAGTGACTTTTGGATAAGTACATGGAGCTTAGAAAAATAGAGGACTATGGGTAAGCCTAGTAATTTCTAAGGTAGGGACATGTCCGACACAACTCTGTGGGCCAAAGGGCCTGTATTGTGCTGTAGGGTTTCTATATTAATGTGAAAAGTATCAGTTCCAATACTGACCCCTGAGGAATACCACTAGTCACCGGCAGCCAACAGCAAAGTCCCCTTTTATTCCCACTCCCTGTCTTCTGCCTGTCATCCATTCTGCTATCCATGCCAGTATCTTCCCTGTAACTCCACAGGATTTTATCTTGTTAAGCTGTCTCATGTTTGACATCTTATCAAACACCTACTGAAAATCCAAGTAAATGACATTCACTACCTCTCCTTTGTCCACCCTGCCTGTTACTTCCTCGAAGAATTCTAAAATATTTGTCAAGTAAAACTTTCCTTTACAGGAACCATGACTTACTTTATCACTAGTCTCCAAGTACCTTGAAACCTCATCCTTCATAATAGTCTCCCAACACTTTCCAACCACTGAAGTTAGGAAATTATAGGCCAGTTACCCTTTCTTTTGATGTCCTCTCTTCTTAAAGAGTGAACCATTGCAATCTTCCAGTCCTCCGGGACCATGCCAGACCTCAAGTGATTCTTGAAGGTGCACCAATGCATCTGGTATCTCTTCAGCAACTTCTGGGATGTAGTCCATCTGGTCCAGGTGACCTTTCCACTTTAAGACCCTTGAGTTTGCCTGACACATTTTCTTTTGTCATAACAATGACACTCAATCTTGCAGGCCTCTGGCACACTGCTAAGGTCTTCCACATTGAAGACAGATGCAAAGCACCCATTAAGTTCATCTGCCATTTCTTCGTTCCAAATTACTACTTCACCAGTATTATTTTTCCAGTGGTCCAATATCAACTCTCACTTCATATTTACTCTTTATATAACTGAAAAACATTTGGTATCCTGCTTTATATTACAGTGAAACCCCATTATAACATGATCGTTTGGGTCTATAAAATGTCATCGAGAAAAAAGCGGGGTCACGCTAAATCAGGGTTGTTGTTATTGTAGAAGTTAGAACACAAATTTAGCTAGTCTGCTCTCATATTTCATCTTTTTTTTTTAATAACTTGTTTAGTTGCCTTTTGTTGGATTTTAAAAGCTTCCCAATGATCCAACTTCCCTCTCACTTTTGCTACCTTATATGTCCTTTCCTCGGCTTTTATGCAGTCCTTAACTTCCCTTGTCATCCATGGTTGCCATTTAAGAAATTCTTTTTCCATGCGACATACCTATCCTGCACTTTGCAAACTATTTCAAGAAACTTCAGCCATCTCTGCTCTGCATCATTCCTGCCAGTATCCTCCTCCAAGCCAAGACGTAGGATTGAGATAGCAAAGGGAGCTGAAAAAGGCATGTATTAAGGGTAATGACACAGCTGTAATGGGGGACTTCAATATGCAAGGGGATTGGGAAGATCAGGTCAGTGTTGAATTGCAAGAGGGGAAATTTGTTGGCTTTTTAGAGCAGCTTGTGCTTGAACCTACTGGGGAAAAGGTTATCTTAGATTGAGTTTTGTGCAATAACCCAGATCTTATTAGGGAGCTTAACATAAAGGAACCCTTAGGAGGCAGTGTTCATAATATGATTGAATTCATACTTCAATTTGAGAGGGAGTAGCATAACTCACATGTATTAGTATCGCAATGAAATAAAGGGAATTACAGAGGCATGAGAGGGGAGCTTTCTCAGGTGGATTGGAGGAAGATATTCTATACCAGCATCTCAGGCAGCATCTATGGAAAAGAGTAAACAGTTAATGTGTTGATGATCTGATGAACTCCTGCCCAACTGTGGGTAGATGCTGCTGGCTTGCTGAGTTCCTCCAGCATTTTGTGTGTCCCAACCTATAGACTCACTTTCAAGGACTCTACATCTAATGTTCTCAGTTCTATCTATTTAATTATATATTATTGTTTGCATTTTGTTTGTTTGTTCATCTTTATGTATAGTTTTTCAAAATAAGTTCTACTGTATTTATTTTCCTGCTCAACAATAGGTAATGAAAAGTGCCCAACTTATCACCAGCACCAGCCTTCCTTCCACTACAGACATGTATCTGGAGAAGGCCAGCAATATCGGGGAATATTGCACCCACCCTGCTCATGGTCTGTTTGTCCCACTCCCATTAGGGTGGAGGTTATGTAGCATCTATACCAGGATGACAGATTCAAAAACATCTACTGACCCCAAGCAGTAAGCAACAACACCTCTACCCATCCACAACCCCCACTTCAGCATTTTCAGTCAGAGTCACCTTATATACAGACACTCCTGTGCCTAGTGCCTCCTTAAGAAGCAACAAGGTTTCAGTTCCAGGTGAGTTCAATGCCTTCTATGTTCATTTTGGCTGACAAACTATGAACTCCTATAGCCTGAATGAGTGCTGAGGAAACTTATGGGTCTGAAGTTAGCCAAGCTCTGTGGTTCTGGTGGAATGCATCCCAGGGTACTGAAACAAATGGCAAGAGTTATGGTAGAGGCTTTGGTGATGATTTACCAAAATTTTCTGGACTGTGGGCAGCGTCCAGCAGATTGGAAGATGGTGCATATCATGCCACTGTTCAAAAAAAAGATGTAGACAAAAGGCAGGCAGCTATAGGCCAGTTAGTTTAATATCTGTAATTGGGAAAATGCTTGAGGCTATCATTAAAGATGAAAGAGCAAGGCGTTTTGAAAGAAATGGATCCATTAGGCAGACGCAGCATGGATTCAGCAAAGGCAAGTCCTGTTTGACAAACTTATTGGAGCCCTTTGAGGTATAATGAGCGCAGTGGATAGAGGGGAACAGGTGGGCGTTATTTACTTGGATTTCCAGAAGGCGTTCAATAAAGTGCCACATAAAAGACTTATCCATAAAATAAGGATGCATAGAGTTGAGGGTGATGTATTAGTATGGATAGAGAATTGGTTAACTAATAGAACACAGAGTTGGGATACATGGGTGTTACTCTGGTTGGCAATCAGTGGTGGGTAGTGTGCCTCAGAGGTCAGTGCTGGGCCCACAACTGTTCATTGACGATTTGAAAGGGGGTCCGAGGGTAGTGCATCTAAGTTTGCTGATGATACAAAATTGAGTGGAAAAGCAAATTGTGCAGAAAATACGGAGAGTCTGCAGAGAGATAGATAAGTGAGTGGGCAAGGGTCTGGCAGATGGAGTACAATGTTGGTAAATGCAAGGTCACTCGCTTTGGAAGGAAAAATGGAAGAACGGATTATTATTTAAAAGGTAAAAAATTGCAGCATGCTCCTATGAAGAGGGACTTGGGAGTGCTTGTGCATGAATCTCAAAAGGTTGGTTTGCAGGTGCAGCAGGCTATCAAGAAGGCAAATGGAATGTTGTCCTTCATTGCTAGGGGGATTGAATTGAAGAGCAGGGAGGTTATGCTGCAATTGTACAGGGTACTGGTGAGGCCGCACCTGGAGTACTGCATGCAGTTCTGGTCTCCGTACTTGAGGAAGGATATACTGGCTTTGGAGGTGGTGCAGAGTAGATTCACCAGGTTGATTCCAGAGATGAGGAGATTAAACTATGAGGAGAGATTGAGTCACCTGGGACTGTACTTGGTGGAATTCAGAAGAATGAGAGGTAATCTTATAAAAACATATAAAATTATGAAAGGGATAGATAGGATAGAGGCAGGAATGTTGTTTCCACTGGTAGGTGAGACCAGACTAGGGGACATAGCCTCAAGATTTGGGGGAGTAGATTTCAGAATCAGGTTTATTATCATCAGCATATGTCATGAAATTTATTAACAGCGGCAGTTCAATGCAATGCATAATATAGAAGAATATAATAATAAATAAATAATTAAATCAATTACAGTATACACATTTCAAATAGATTAAAAATCATGCAAAAAACAGAAATATATATTTAAAAAGGGAGGTAGTGTTCACAGGTTCAATGTACATTTAGGAATCGGATGGCAGAAGCTGTTCCTGAATTGCTGAGTGTGTGCCTTCAGGCTTCCATACCTCCTACCTGATAGTAACAGTGAGAAAAGAGCATGCCCTGGGTGCTGGAGGTCACTGCCTTCCTGTGACACTGCTCCCTAAAGATGGAGCTGAGTAGATTTACAACATTATGCAGCTTCTTTTGGTCCTGTGCAGTAGCCTCCCCCCCCACCCATACCAGACAGCAATGCAGCCCGTCATAATGCTCTCCACAGTACATCTATCGAAGTTTTTGAGTGTATTTGTTGACATACCAAATCTGTTCAAACCCCTAATAAAGTATAGCCACTGTCTGGCCTTCTTTATAACTACATCAATATATTGGGACCAGGTTAGATCCTCAGAGATCTTAACACCTAGGACCTTGAAACTGCTTACTCCCTCCACTTCTGCTCCCTCTGAGGATTGGTATGTGTTCCTTCATCTTAACCTTCCTGAAGTCCACAATCAGCTCTTTCGTCTTACTGACATTGTGTGCAAGGTTGTTGCTGTGACACCACTCATTAGTTGGCATATCTCACTCCTGTACGCTCTCTCATCTCCATTTAAGATTCTACCAACATTGGTTGTATCATCAGCAAATTTATAGATGATATTTGAGCTATCCCTAGCATACAGTCATGGATATACAGAGAGTAGAGTGATGGGCTAAGCACACACCCCTGAGGTGCACCAGTGTTGATCGTCAGTGAGGAGGAGATATTATCACCAAATCTCACAGATTGTGGTCTTTTGTCTAGGAGGTCGAGGATCCAATTACAGAGGGAGGTACAGAGGCTTAGGTTCTGTAACTTCTCAATCTGGATTCTGGGAATTGTGGTGTTAAATGCTGAGCTTCAGTCGATGAACAGCATCCTGACATAGGTGTTTGTATTGTCTAGGTGGTCTAAGGCCATGTGGAGAGCTATTGAAATTGCATCTGCTATGGTCTGTTGTTGGGACTGAGAATGGCTCCTTTAGACAAAAATTAAAAAAGATTGGGAAAAGGATTTACTACTTCATTATCTGATGAGACCTGGAAGGCTATTTTCAAAATTGTTAATTCTTCATTATTATGTGCTCATCATTCCCTCCTACAATTTAAAATGGTACATAGGGCTCATATGTCTAAAGACAAGCTCTCTCATTTTATTGCAGATATATCTCCTTATTGTGTCAGATGTAATAATGGAGAGGCTTCATTAATTCATATGTTTCGGTCATGTTCGAGCCTTGAAAAATATTGGAAAGATGTATTCCAAACTTTTTCTGCACTTTTAAAAGTTAATTTTAAGCCCAATCCTTTGACTGCCTTATTTGGTTTTGTTGAGGAAAGTTTTAATTTTGGAGCCTTCTCATTTGCGGGTACTGGCTTTTATTTCTCTTTTGACGCGGAGGGTAATCTTGCTTAAATAGAAGGAGGTTCCCTCTGCTACACATGCTCAATGGTTATGTGATGTTATGTGATATTATGTCATGTTTAAATTTAGAAAAGATTTGTTGTTCAATTTCTGATTCTAATCAAGATTTTCAAACATTATGGGGGTCCCTTTCTGAACTATTTTGAAAATCTTTGAATTGTTATTAAAATATAGATCTGGGCTATTATAAAACAGTATATGGTAAAGTACCTTTTTTTTTGAACCAACCAGCTTTGTCTTGCTAGTGGGTGTAGATTTTCTTTTATAATGTAATTGACCATATTATTGTATTTTATAATTCAATTTTATTAGATTGATCATAAATATGGGATACCATGATTGTATCAGTGTGATTTATATGTAATGCATTATGTACTACCATAATAAGTACCCTTATGAACTTTGTATTTATGTATATGAAATTTAATAAATGTAATAAAAATATTGGAAAAAGAGATTGCATCTACCATTGACCTATTGTGGTGATAGGCAAATTGCAATGGGTCCAGGTCCTTGCTGAGGCAGGAGTTCAGTCTAGTTATGACCAACCTCTCAAAGCATTACATCACTGTCAATGTGAGTGCTACTGGGTGATAGTCATTAAGGCAGCTCACATTATTCTCCTTCAGCACTGATATAATTGTTGCCTTACTGAAGCAAGTGGGAACTTCCGCCCATAGCAGTGAGAGGCTGAAAATGTCCTTGAATACTCCCGCTAGTTGGTTGGCACAAGTTTTCAGGGCCTTACCAGGTACTCCATCGGGACCTTCCACTTTGCAAGGGTTTAAAGACAGCCTACCATCGGCCTCTGAGACAGAGATCACAAGGTCACCGGATGCAGCAGGGATCTTCACATCTTCTCCCTTTCAAAGTGGGTTTAGAATGCGTTGAGTTCATCTGTAGTGAAGTATCGCTACCATTCATGCTATTGGGTTTCGCTTTGTAGGAAGTAATGTCTTGCAGACCCTGCCAGAGTTGTTGTACATCCGATGACACTTCCAACCTCATTTGAAATTGTCTCTTTGCCCTTGAAATAGCAAAACATACTTGGTTTTCTGGTAGAGACCTGGGTCTGAGTTTTAGGACGGAGATGAGGAGGAACTGTTTTTTCCAGAGAGCGGTGAATCTGTGGCATTCTTTACCAATGAAAGAGAGGAGAGGATAGATTTTTGCATAGTAGGGGAATTAAGGGTTATGTGGAAAAGGCAAGTAGGTGGATCATGGTCAGATCAGCCATGATCTTATTGAATGGTAGGGCAGGTTCAACAGGCCAGATGGCCGACTCCTGCTTCTATTTCTATGTTCTTATGTTCTAAGCCCCTGACAAGCCTGTGATTTCAGTCTCTGAGGCCAACATGAGAGCATCCTTCTGGGGAGTGAACCCAAGGAAATCTGGCACAGGTGGAATAGTTAGCTAAATACTGAAGACCCATGCTATTCAACAGGCTGGAGTGTTCACAGAAACCTTTACCCTCTCACTTTGGCAGTCTGTGGTACCCATCTGCTTCAAGCAGGCTTCAATTATACTGGTGACCAAGAAGAATGTGGTAAACTGTCTCAAAGACTATTGTCCAGTGGCACTTACATCCATGGTGATGAACTTCTTTGAAAGGCTGGTGATGAAACATGTTAACTCCTGCCTGATTAGCATCTTGGATCTGCTCCAGTTGGTCTACCATCACAACAGTTCAAAACCAGATGTCATTTCATCACTCAACCCTAGAACATCTGGACAGTGGAGTTGCAAACATCAGGATGTTCTTCATTGTCTATGGCACGGCATTCAATACTATCACACCACCAAAACTAATTAATAATCTCCAAAATCTAGTCCTCAATACCTCCTTGTCCTCAATTTCCTCACTTGCAGCCCCCAGTTAGTTCAGATTGGCAGGAACATCTCCTCCAGTTGCACCAGCAGCACCAAAACATCACAAGGCTGTCTGCTTAGACACTCTGCTCTACTTGCTTCATATCTATGACCGTGAGGTGAATCACAGCTCCAGTACCATATACGAGGAAATCTGCAGATGCTGGTGGAAGGCAGCAGGCCAGGCAGCATCTATAGGAAGAAGTACAATCGATGTTCCGGGCCGCGACCATTCATCAGGACCTGACGCAGGGTCTCAGCCTGAAACGTTGACTATACTTCTTCCTATAGGTGCAGCCTGGCCTGCTGCATTCCTCCAGTACCATATTTAAGTTTGCTGATGACATCACTGTTGTTGGCTGAATCAAAGATGGTAACAAATCAGCATCTAGGAGGATGATTAAATATCTGGCTGAATGGAGTCACAACAACAACCTCTCAGTCAATGTCAGCAAGACTAAGGAACTGATTATTGACTATAGGAGGAGAAAACTGGATGTCCATGAGCCAGTCCTCATCAGGGAATTAGAGGTGGAGAGGGTCAGTATTATCATTTCAGAAGATCTTTCCAGGGTCCAGCACGTAACTACCATTACAAGGAAGGTAGGGCAGTGCCTCTACTTTCTTTGAAGGTTACAAAGATTCAGCATGTCGTCTAATACTTTGACAGGCTTCTATAGTTGTGCAGTGAAGAGTATACTGACTGGCTGCATCACAGCCTGATATGGAAACCCCAATGGCCTTGAATGGAAACACCTACAAAAGCTACTGGATACCGCCAGTATCACAGGTAAAGCTTTCTCCACCATTGAACACATCGACAAGGAGCACTGCTGCAGGAAAGCAGCATCCGTCATCAAGGACTCGCACTATCCAGGCCAGGCTCACTGCTCTGCTCTCTGCTGTCATCTTTTGCACATTAGTTGTTCGCCTGTTTTCACCTATCACTTCTATCACCACCCCACACTTTACTATTCTAACTCTCCCCTCCCCCTTCCTTTCCAGTCCTCTTGGTGGGTCTTGGTCCGAAATGTTGACTGTTGATTCTTCTCCATAGATGCTGTTCTGACCTGCTGAGTTCCTCCAGCATCTTGTGTTTGTGTTGCTTTGGATTTTCAGCATCTGCGGAATCTCTTGCTTTAATGATTCTTTTTTTGTGGAGGCATTGTAAGCATTCCATTTCCCTGTACTGTTAATCTCTGCCTAAGCCTTTGAGACAGCCAGAGCTGCCACCAGCAGCCTCCAACATGTACGAGCCACACTGGAAGAAATCTTCCTCTGCTCAGTGACCCTCTGCTGAAAAGTCCACTGCTAAAACCTCCCTTCGAAAGTTCATTGAAGGACATGGATAAAAGACTGAGCTTTTGCTGTTGGCTTGATGAATGAATATTCAGTGATTTGTCATGACTTTCTAATGAGGTAACCACAAATCATCTTTCCAACATGACAATTTTTCTGGGATCAGGTTCATAGTAAAGCACAGATAACAAATTAGCCTTCTGTGTATACCCTCAGCTCTGCTGCAGATCACCTATTATGAGCTAAAAAGGATTTTAATTGATATAAACATCTATCTTACAAAACTGACCTCCATATTGTGGTTACTGTATTCAGCTGTGAATTGGGGGTGCTATTTCCAATGGAACAGGGAAGATGTGAAAGCAAACAGATGCCCTCCAGGCTCTTGCAGCTGGAACGTCAGGTTAATTTAAGCAGGGGACAGTGATAGCAATCAAATGATGTGCTGGAGATTTCAGAAAGCACCTTGGGGTTCTGCACAGAGATTCAGGATTCAGATTTATTTATCACTTATACACTGAAACAGAGTGAAATATGTAATTTGTGTTCACAACCAACACACCCAGGGATGTGCTGGGGGCAGCCCATAGGTATTGCTACACATTTTGGTGCCAATGTAGCATGCCCATCAAGAACCACACAGACACACACACCTCCAACTCCAGGACAGGCTATTGAACGGCCTCCAGCAGACTTGTACTCGCAGTCGCTGGACCTTTGACTTCCCAGCAGACTTAGAGATTGGCAAATTCGGGATTCATGATGATAATGATCAGTTGATGAAATGGACAGAGCAATGACAGATGGAACATCATCCTGATCAGTGTGATGCGCTTAAGAGGACGAATAAGAGTAGGACCCACATACATATGAATGGTTGGCTCTAGGGATACTGAGGGACAGAAGTCTTGGATTACAAGGATCCATAAAGCATGTGGTACATTTAGATAAGCTGCTTAAGAAGGCACACAGGACATCTGATCAGCCTTCAGGCTTTGACAAGTGCCTTAGGTACTTTGAGGAGATAAGCAATGAACCTTACCCAAAACACAAGCTGCACTTAGAAAACCAGCCACTAGTGTAAGTGGCTCCAAGTACACTCCACATCCAGCCTCTTAAGTTTCTTCTAGAAGTCACAACCCCAAGATCAGGTGAAATTTCTTCAGCTGGGGGTGATAATCCTGCAAAATTTTCCACCACAAACTTCAATGGGGATTTACATATATTCAAGGAGGACAAGGATATGTAGTGGATTCCAGTTAATTGGGATTCTTCAGGACTAGTACATGTTGACCCAATTAAACAACTGCCCCAATTAGCCAAAGTTTCTTGGAAATAGTTAAAAGGAATAAAAAAAGACAAGCTACTCTTTAACTGAGTAACAAATTATGTATTTAAATGAAGTACAGAACAAATGACAACACTACCAATAACTCAACAACATTAAAACTGTGCAATCGTTTCCAGTTATTGAAGTAGGAATTCAACTATGGTGTCCTTTTGATTGGCCATAATTGAACAAAATCAGTGCAGACACCTAGTGCAGGTAATGGGCTACCTTCATGTAATGCTTTAGATGTTTGTATCCTCCAATCTTCCTTTTCATTGTAACATTCAAGTTCACTGTCAACACCTTCATAATTCCTAATTTTTTTTTTTGGAAGTAGTGAAGTTCTTTCATTTTCCCTCCCAGTCATTTCTGGCATCTCCAAGCCTGAATGCTTGAAACCACGATGAGCAAAACAGTTCCAAATTGTCTTTCTGGTTATTTCTCACCGACTATTAGTGACAAAAATCACTGCTTTCTGAATACAAACACATGCAACTGACTGATGCCATTTAAAAACTGTCCAAAGTATGATGAAGTAACTAATGGCCATGCAAGTGCACATGACTGACAGTAGTTAGGAACTGTTCAACAAGTCTCCCACCCCAAATAAGTGGCAGTGTCCCAAATAAAAAAGGTCCTGGCTATTTTCTCAATTTAGTTTTTGTTCTTCAAGAGTTGTCCTAAATAAATGGCTGTTCCAATTAACTGATGGCCCAATTAACTAGAATCTATTTATTTCTTAATGTCAAAGAGACCAAGGGATAAGAGGAGAAGACAGGCGAAGAATATGGATGAATGGTCAGCCACGGTCATGTTGAACGATGGGGCTACCTCAGTAATAGAACAACCATCTCGAACTTGCATGCACTTGATTCTGATTGTGTTTTTGCACTAATAACTTGCTTCTTTTGCAATGTTGTGCAGTTTGTGTATAATTGATATTATGAGTGTTCTGTGTACTTACTGCACACGCCTGTAATGCTGTGCTTCAGTTGTGCCTGCCCCTGGCTGTACCTGTGCACACGACAATACATTTGATGAGTTCTAAAGCATTGATAGCCAAATCCTGCTCCTCCTTCCTATATTTTTGAACCTCTCCATTTCTCCACCTCTCTTACCCCTTTTAAGAGCATCCTCAATACTTACCTCATTCTGTGTCAGTTAACAGTCTCAGCTGGAGTTCAGGGCCCCATCATCAGCTAGTCCGGGGGTTGACACCAACATCTGGAGCCTGAAGTTTGATTGAAAGTCCGGAATTGATTGTGGACTTCAGGAATGAGTCCTGATACACACCAGTCATCGAGGGCTCAGCAGTAGAAAGGAGGAGCAATTTCAAGTTCCTGGGCGTCAATATCTCTGAAGATCTATCCTGGGCCCAACATATCGATGCAATTACAAAGAAGGCACTACGTAGATTTATTTCACTGGGAATGTGAGGAAAATGGGTATGTTACCAAAGAAACTTGCAAGTTTCTGCAGATGTGCTGTAGAGAGCATTCTAATTGGTTGCATCACCATCTGGTATGGAGGGGTCACTGCACAGGATCGGAAAAAGCTGCAGGAAGTTGGACCTTAACCTGCTCTATCATGGGCAGTAACTTCCCCAACATCAAGGACATCTTCAAAAGGCAAAGCCTCAAAAGGCAACGTCCATCATGAAGGACACCCATCTCCCAGGACATGCTCACTTCTCATTGCTACCATCATGGAGAAGGTACAGGAGACTGAAGACACACATTCAACATTTCTGATACAGCTTCTTCCCCTCTACTATCAGATTCTAAATGGGCAATCAATCAATGATCACTACCTGAGCCCTACGTCTGAAGCCTGGAGACTGGAGGCCCTATCCTGGAGTTGGAGGACTGTGTGTCTGTGGGAGGGAGGGAAAGGACTGTTTTACTGCTTTTTGTGTTCTGTGTTTTTCTGCCGAGCATTGTGGATATGCTATGTTGGCATCAGAATGTATGGTGACACTTGTGTGCTGCCCCTGGCACATCCACAGGTTCTCTGTGCATGATTACATATTTCACCATATGTTTCAATGTCATCATCATGATATGCCATGTCATTTGACATGATTGTTCTTGTCAAATTTTTCTACTGAAGTCATTTGTCATTGCCTTCTTGGCAGTGTCTTTACAAGTCAGGTGACCCCAGCCATTATCAATACTCTTCAGAGATTGCCTGTCTGGCATCAGTGGTCGCATAACCAGGACGTGATATGCTTCAGCTACTCATACAGTCACCCACCACCTTCCCCTGTAGCTTCATGTGACATTGACTGGGGGGTGGGGGCTGCTGAGCGGGTGTTACATCTTGCCCAAGGGTGACCTGTAGACTGGCAGAGGGAAGGAGCACCTTATACCTCCTTTGGTAGACAAGTATCTCCACCCCACCACCTAAATGTGATAAATAAATCTGAATCTGTAACTCTTCTGAAAAACTCACTGGAATGTTTTACTTAAGAGTATAAATGCAAGGTCTTGTTAGTATAGTTTTCTGTCTTAATCCACCATACCAATTTGGCAAGTGTATTATTCCATGTACATTAATAAAAATGGGTTAAGGATTTTATATATGAAAATAGTTAGTAAAGAATATTTATGTGAACTTCTACATGGTGTCAGCAATTAACATGATAGAATGCTACAAAAGCAACATAAAAATCAGCTATAATGATTAATAGGATTAAGCTGAAGCAACATATGTAGAGGAGTTAGCAAATCAAACTGGAGTTAAATGTGTTGTTCTAGCTGGAGGCAAAAGTTAAAGAACAGTCAGCTATTTGTAGTCAAATTAGTTTGGTAAATATGTTTATGGGGGCAATATTTCACTTGGGATGACAGCAGAGACAAGGTATGCGTTGGGCAATGAAAGGTGATCATTCCCACTGGAAAAGCAGAGAAGACTGAAGTCAGAGGGCAGATGGTCCTCAAGCATTACATCACAGAAATAGGCTCTGCAGCCCATCCAGTCCATGCTGAGCCACTAATCTGCCTTGCCCCATCAACCTGCACATGGACCATAGCCATCCACATCCCTCCCATCCCATGTACTTATCTAAACCTCTTAAATGCTGAGATTGAAGCTGTATCCAACACCTCCACCAACCCTAGGAAAACATCTGATTGTGTTCACTTTGTCTATGCTCCTCATGATTTTATACTTCCCTATAAATCACTCTTCAGTCTCTTACTCTTGTGACGGGGTCCTGAATTACCCCTATGAACTGTGCTTTTGAAAAGAGCGAGAGGTGCCCAACACAAACACCTTGTTGAAAAGAGAGAATTGTTTAACATCGACATTTTGTTTTTAAGAGGGGGACAGGAAGACAGCTTTGGATGATGTTATGGGTTTTCTGCAGCATGTTTACATTTTTACGAGGACACTGGTTTCAGCTTCTGTATTCTTAGAGAGAGGGGAGGGGCTAGTTGATGGACAGCTAGTATTCAGCACAGTGAGATGAATAGGAGGTCAGATAATAAACAGACAGACACATGGTTTTGGACACGGAATGAGCTCTGTTGTGCCCACAGAAAAGGTGGGTTTTGAAGGATCAACCAGATGGATCAATCAGGGGCTCTCACAGTGTGAAGACGGAGTGACCAGTGGGTTGTTTAGGTGTCCAACCCTCACCTGGGTTGATAATTCCACCACAGAAGAACAGTCCCTTTTGTTGTGGTCACAGTCAGTGACTTCTAGAGGATTTCGGAGGACAACGGGAAGATCGACAGCGTCAGCTCACTTGAAGACTCAAATCTCTCCCTCTCTCTCCATCACTACTCAACTCAATACCATGAACTGAACTTTACTCATCATCGTAAGACTATTTACCCCTAGACTTAAAGCTTGATTTTCATATTTCCACACTTACTGATATATACATACACACAAAATCATTGCTAACCTGTTTTTATATTACTGTATTGCATAGTTACTAATAAATTCCATTAGTTAATAGCAATACCGGACTCCAAAGTGTTTTCCATTTCTGCTGGTGCTTTAACCCATCACAGGGTACGTGACACTCTTCAAGGAATAAAGTCCTAGCCTGTGCAACCTCTCCCCATAACTCAGTCCCTCACGACATGGCAACATCTTTATCAATCATTTCTGTATTTGTTCTAGTTCTTTACATCTTTCCAATGGTAGGACAAACAAAACTGAACACAATTCTTCAACTGAAGCCTCATCAGTCAGCTGTACAATGGGCTTGCAAGCTCTGTACTCAGTGGCCTGACTGACAAAGACCAGTGTGCCAACTGTCTTCTTCATCACCCTGTCCACCGGTGACTCCCCTTTCAGGGAACCATATACTTGTAGTCCAAGGTCTTTGTTCTACACCCACTTCCAGGGCATAACTGTTCATAGTGAAAGCTCTACCTTGCCTTTACAAAGTGCAACACCTTAAATTAAACTTATCTGAATTAAACAGATTCCAAAAATGATATTCATTGAATTCAAAGTAAATGTATTATCAAAGTACATATATGTCACCATATGCTACCCCAAAAGTAATTTTCTTGTTGACTATTTGCAGTAAAATAAGGAGAAACAATAGAATTTATGAAAAACTACAAAGACTGACAAACGACCAATATTTAAAGGAAGACGAACAGGGCAAATAATTAATGAACAAATGAATAATAAATAAACAAGTTATTCAATAACCAAATGAATATTGAACATGATTTGTATAGTTCTTGAAAGTAAGTCTGCTGGTTGTAGATCATAAAATCTCTAACCCATTTCATCATTAGGTGCTGCATCATATGACCTGGGCAATCATGGTCTTCCATCTGTCTTTAATCTGAGAAGTTCTAATAAGCTGTTTAAAACTTCTGCCTGTTATGTTATCCCTTGATGTAACTCTTGAATGCAATGTGCCATCAACCCCAACATTTTTCTTTCATCAGTTTTTCCCATCACTGAAAGATGTTTCTGCTCCCCTTTCCTCTGTACATGTCCCAGAAATTCTAGCTGCCATTTCCTGATTGATATCAGCTCTCTTCTTATTCTAGCTTTTTACACCACTTCCTCATTTGCTACTGTTTGTCCACAATAGTTTCATCATTCTTCTCAAAAACCACATTTCTTCACTCGAGTTTTGTACACGTATAAATTTTGTTATTCTTTAGTATCTTGTCCAAACTCTCGAGCGTACACTTAACAATCCCAATCTTTATTCTAATTTCAACATTGGCCCTACCATTAGATGTTATCATGCTTCCCAAGTCATTGAACTTCCATGTTTGTTTAATTGTTACATTGCCTACTTTCAGTTTGTTTTTCTGATTTTCTTTCTCCTTTGTGTCAAACATACATTCAGTCTTCTTGCAGTTAATGGCCAATCCTCCCTTTACACTTTCTTCAACAACCTTATTTCTTGCAGCTTCTCTTTAGAAGTAGCTATCAGCACCGTGTTGTAGGCTGTTCAAATTGTATCCACCAGTTATCATGCCTGAAATACTGCTAGTTTCTCTTAGAATCTTCTTACTATGAAGGTTGAATAGGTCGGGCAAGAGAACACAACCCTGTCTGACTCCCTTCCTTCTTAATCTGGACAAAATAATTTGTCTCATTTTCAACTGTTATTCCTCCTCTTTGTTCCCTATACAAATTTCTGATGATTCTGATACCTCTCCTATCAATCTCCAAGTGCAGAAGGACTTTTAAGCTCTTCATGTTTCACTTCATCAAAATCTTTTGTGTAACTGATGAAACATAGGTATAGGTTTTTAGTAATGACATCTGGTCCCAAAGCCTTATTCTTCGTCATTTCTCCACTGCTACTTTAACTTCTGATTTCACAATCAGTGAGCCATCCATGTTCTTATTGATTATTGGCTTCTCTCCTCTTGTATCTTCATACAAGTCAGCAATATATTCAGTTCAAAAGTGTCTTTCTTAAAGGGAAAGTACAGGCTGCAGATGGTAGTAGTAACAGCTCAGAAGACATACAATAAATCTGATAGTTTTGTGAGCTGCCCCCAAAATATTACCATATATCACCAGCAAGTGCACATACATACATCCCACACTGATGCGGACACTGCTTGTGTGACAGCAGGCATAGAGAGTGCATGCATAATCACCCCACACAAAATTCCTTAGCAAGTTCCCTAGGGAATTGATTCACCCTGTGGTAGCTAAGTCAATTTCACTTGGTTGTGGACTACTAAAGTCTGAGGTGAGATGGTGAAGCAAGAAGAACATAGAACATAAATTAGCACACCACAAGAACCAGCCCTTCAGCCCTCAATGTCTCTGCCTGCATTTGATCCACATGCCTGTTTGTGTACCCGTTTAAATGCCTCTTAAATGTTTCTATAGTACCTGCATCCATCATCATCCTTGGCAGTTCTGTGTGTGTAAGTAATCTGCTGAGTAAATCTTTACATTTTAACCTAAACCATTTAGTATTCACAATATCTACCCTGAAAAAACTCTGGCCATCCAATCTATCTATGCTTCTCAAAATAATTCTACCCAATCGCCCTTCTGAAGATCCAGAGAAAACAACTCAAATTTGTCCAAACTTTCCTTATTGTTAATACTCTCTATTTCAAGCAACATCCTGGTGAAGCCCTCGACAGAAAACAGTTCACTGGGGGAACTCAGCAGACAAGCAAACTCTGGAGAGACCAAGGTGTGTAGTGCGGGTGTGTCTGCATGTGCGGGTGTGTCTGCATGCGCGGGTGTGTCTGCATGCATGTGTTTCTGTGTGAGCTGTAGGATGTTGTCTGAGAAGCCCTCCCCCTCGCTCCACTACTGGAATGCTGGGCTCAGTCTCAAGGGCCTCTTGCCCAGCTGAGGAAGCAGCCAGAGTTTGAATCTTGCATCTCTGGGACAGTTGGAGTCAGGCCCTATTTAAGAGTTTGAACTCTGACATAAATTAGTGCGAAGCATATTGTAAACATCTAGTTATTGATGCATATGAAGCAGTATTAGAGAAGTCCACAAGCTGTGTGATTTTAAAAGTGCACTTACATATAGAACTTGGAACCAGTGGGCAGTGGAAAAACTAAGCCAAGTGGTTCCGCACAAAATTCTACTTAAAGACATTAAGGAATCAAACAATGAAGAACATATGATAAAACACGGGGACAGAATTAGATCATTCAGCCCACTGAGTCAGCTTCACCATTCCATGATGTCTGATTTATTATTCCTCTCAATCCCATTCTCCTGCCTTCTCTCCATAACCTTTGACACCCTTTGGAGGGATATTTGCCAAACATGGGCAAATAGAATTAGCTTAGATTGGAATTCTTTTGGTGACGTACATAATCGAGTGCAGATGTTCTTGTATTGGGCCAGATTATCAGGTTAAGTCACCTCAACCCTTTGAGGCAGCCCTTTACAAGATTCCCACAACTGGTCATGATTAGATTCATACAGTCATACAGCACAGACCTTCAACACAAGTGGTCCAAGATTCACATCTATGCCCATGTTTGGCCCATATCCCTCTGAACCTGTGGTCCACAGACCCCCTTGGAGCTCCATGGAGAGAGTCCAGGAGGTCAGTAAACTCGGATGGGAAAAAGTTAGCATCTTTATTTTTACCAACATCTAACTGAAATTTAGCAAATGTTAAACCTTACTTTAATTACCACGTTACCTACCCAATGCAAGAACACACAGTACTACGGGAGATAAAGCAACTGGTTCTTTATTAGTAGCTCACTACTGGAGAGAGAGCGCACTTCTCAGGCACACACAGGATCCGTACCGGTGGTCCCTCTCTCCCCGCACACAGGTACAGAGTCCTTTTTTATATCCTTTCTGTCATGTAGCAGGAAACAATTTTCCTAGCTACCCCCATAGTCACATGCCTAGCAACAGTAGTATTTTAAGACAGACTCCTTGGTTGCCTTACTAGACCAAAGGTCAACAACCTCAGGAAATGTGCAGGATGAGATGGCCCCTCGCTTTTTCAACCATAGCTTCACAATTGTTTGGACAGTTTTACCACATCCCATTCTGCAGGTGAGACCAGGGTTGTGAGTTTGTATCGAACCTTTGCCCAACTTAGAAGTAGTACAATTTATAGACCTAGCTTACACAACAAAAAAACGCTTAGCTCAATCCTTGCGGTTTCGATCCACAAAGCATAACATCTGCAAGATCAGTCAGAACAGAACAAGGTCTGTAGCAATTTTAGCCCGTTATTCACAAGAGTCCGAAAATCATTTCCCGAACCCTTTAACCCTTTAATATCTCATTCCCTCCTTTTGTCATTCTATGATAACACAATTGAATTGGGGCTGAAAACAGTGCCGCTAATTTGGTAGCGAAAGCCTTGCAGCAAGTTTTTAAACAGGTCAACAGTACACAACACACAATGATAATCACAACAAGAATGATTAGCCCGTGCAGGAGATAAGAGCCCCACGATGCCCCTCGCAACCAGCTGAGCCACTCTTCTCCTCTGTTGGACCCTTGCCTAAAACTGTCTAACTGCTCCTGAATCTCTAGAATTGCATGAGAGATATTGCAGGGCTCATCCCTGACATGAGTGATGCATTTATCCCCAACTACAGCACACACCCCTCCCAGCTGAGCTAACTGTTAATCCACAGCGTACCGGGTCTGCAGAGCGTAAAGTCGAAGTTCTGCTATTTCTTGGTTGATTGCCTCCAGGCCCTCCATTGTGCTGATCCCCAATGCAATCAGCCCACAGATGAGGTGGTTGCCACTTTTTGCAGCTATGGTCCCTGCCAAACCGCCCCCCCCAGAGAGAGAGAGTACTCAGGAACCCATAGCCCAAAGATGATCCCAGAGTTACTGGTTTCTTATAATCCGCTCAAAATTCTTTACTGATGGATCGAGCCACCAACCATCATCGAATGTGAGCTTCCTGCAGGCAAGAAACGGTGAGGGCTAATTGTTTCTACTGCAAATAGTGGAGGTGGAACATTGGTAGCCGTGGTACAAGTTCTGTTATCCGCTCTTTGCCCGGTAGCATGTGGAACTATAAGAAAATATTTTCTGATACCAGGTATGTTCAGAGCAGTATATTGAGGCGAAAGCTAGTGATGTTGTCCCTCTGGAAATATGGGTCCCATTACAATGACCACATACATACTGACTCCATCTTTCTTGAATACAGGTACATGAAAACTTCCCTTGTTTTATTCTGCAATCATGATTCAGACACTGCTTTTCAATGCAGGGGATGTTCTTAGGGACTTTGACAATTACACACCCCCATCCTAATCCCTGGAAACAGAAAGGGTAGCTTTGGGTGCCCATATAGCTTTAGTTAGTGACCCAACGTCCCTCTTCCCGATCATCATTTCGTTGCATTCGTGCCTTTAGCTAGGACCGAGCTCCCCAGCACTTGGATTGCCAATTCTCAGAGGTCCCATTCAGATTTTCTACACACCGTCCCCTACTCCCTCTTGTAAACCTTCCCTTATCATTTTTACACTCTCTGCCTGACCCATCCTCTACCATTAAATCCTCCCACCTCCTTTCCATTGGGTTAGCCATGAATAGTGCCTCCACAGATGGAGCTAAGGGGTAGCATACAGTTCTATTACCATATAATCACATATGCTTTTCATAAAAGAGATTACTTTACAAAGTATCTATTAATACAAACATAAAGAGTCCAAGTCCAACAGCAATCACTTTGTCCGGCAACCATCGCTTACAGTCGCTCAGGTGAATCCACCGGTCGTAACCTTGTACTTTTACTGCTGTGGGCATATAGAGAAGGATCTGAAAAAGTCCTTTCCGCTGGGGTCCAAGCTTGGGGCGCTCCCAATCCCTCATCAGTACCGAATCTCCAATTTTCAAACCTGGCCACTCCACCTCTGGTTTTTTTTTCCTGTGGCTTAAATGCCTCCTGCACCTGAGAATGAAGAAACTTTAGAGAGGATGTTAACTGCTTGAAATACCTTTGCAATTCATCCCCCATGGCACTAAGGTCAACTTGGGTGGGAGGCTGCGTGTTAGCATCCCATGGGGTCCTTCCAGGACATCCATAAACAATTTCAGCTGCTGATACTCCAGTAGTGGAATGGGGAGTAATCCTCATATGGTACAAAGCTAACAGAAGGACCTTCAGCCAGTTCAGCCAAGTTTCGGACATTAACTTAGCCAGCTTATTTTTCGGGCTGCTGTTAGCCCGTTCCACTACTCCTGCAGCCTTCGGGTGGTAGGCGCAATGAAACTGCTGTTCAATGTGCAGCACATCATACAACTCTTTATTTTTCCCACAAAATGAGGGCCATTGTCCGAACTTACCTGTCTGGGTACCCCGAATCCTGGTATAATCTCCAAGTAACAACCTTACCACTGTAGAATCTTTATTATGGTGGTCGGAAAGGCTTCAATCCATCTACTGAACACATCTACAATCACTAAGCAATCCTATAACAGTGTACACGCAGTAGTTCGATAAAATCTAGCTGAATACATTCAAAAGGACCAATTGGCAAGGGGGTTTTGCCTGGGGCTCATTTTACTCCTTTTCCCGCGTTCGTTTGTTGGCATATCAGACATGATCGTATTTTCTCCTGTGCTGCTTCTTCCAATCTCGGGTGCCACCGGGTGTGTAATAAAATGTTACTCATTCCCTCCTTGCCAAGGTGCGTATCAGTATGCAGGCAATCAATAAGCATTGGTAACAAAGCATCAGGTATACATACTTGGCCGACTGGAGTGAGCCAGAGGCTCCCGAACACAGAGTGCGAACACCCATGCATCTCCCAGATTAGTTTTTCTGAATAGCAGCTGCAAGGTTATCAGTCAGAACAGAACAAACAAAGATCTGTAGCAATTTTAACCCATTATTCACAAGAGTCCGAAAATCATTTCCCAACCCCTTTAACCCTTTAATATCTCAGCAGTACCTCCAACAATGAATGTAGGCAACAAACCATAGTAGTATTAATGGTACCTGTGACTTTGTCATCAATAGAAATCACAGAGATTTTCAAAGTTCAAAAGTTCAAAGTACATTTATTATCAAAGCATGTATACTTTATATAACCTTGAGGTCCCCTTACATGGAGCCACAAAACAAGAAACCCAACAGAATCCACTAAAATGAAGACTGTCAAACACTCAATATGCAAAAAAACAGATATTGCAAATAATAAAAGTAAGCAAATAGCATTTAGAATGAAAATGAGTCCTCAGGGACAGGGCCTGGAGCAGCCGAGCAGGCCGCAGCCTCAGCTCACCACATAATGGAGTAAATGTTGTAGACCCAAGATATGAAGCCTGGAGTAGTCCCTCAGCCTTGGCATCAGTGCAGTGAAGGGTGGAGTAAACATTGCGGAGCAGCACGCCCAGTCAGCACGATCCTCGCTTCTGGTCCCAACACCCTGACTTTTCAATCTATCTAGCCCACCGTTTAAATCATCCAAACATTGGGATGTTCCTCTCGCTATGACCAGGCCCAGTCACATTGCTACACTCTGGGCCTGGCCCCGCCAAGTTACAGACCGTACTTAACCTTTCCTAATGGGTCTTGCGTTTAGATTGATCAGACCTTGTTCTCAGTTTAGGGGGATGGGTCCCGAATAGGACTCTCCTCCTTTTCTCTGTCTTTCCTCTGCTCTGTTCACCCTAACTTCATTTGAAACATGCCCAATGTACTAAGCCCCCTCCTTTACTCTGTATACCCATGACTGTATCGCCACCCACAGCTCCAATCTGCTAATTAAATTTGCTGATAACACTACACTGATTGGCCTAATCTCAAATAATAATGTGGCAGCCTACAGAAAGGAAGTCAGCTCCCTGACACAGTGGTGTCAAAAAAAAAAAAAAAACAACCTTTCCCTCAATGTCACAAAAGCAAAGGGGCTGGTTGTGGACTACAGGAGGAATGGAGACAGGTTAACCCCTGTTAACATCAGTGGATCGGGGGTTGAGAGGGTGAACAGCTTAAGTTCCTCAGGATAAACATCACTGAGGATCTCACATGGTCTGTACATACTGGCTGTGTGGTGAAAGAGGCACAACAGCACCTCTTTCACCTCAGACGGTTGAAGAGGTTTGGCATGGCTCCCTAAATTCTTAGAACTTCTGCAGGGGCACAATTGAGAGCATCCTGACAAGCTGTATCAAAGCCTGGTATGGGAACTGTACTTCCCTCAATTGCAGGACTCTGCAGAGTGTGGTGTGGACAGTCCAGCACATCAGTAGATGTGAACTTCCCTCTATTCAGGACACTTACAAAGACAGGTGTGTTAAAAGGGCCTGAAGGATCATTGGAGACTCAAGTCACCCCAACCACAAACTGTTCCAGCTGCTACCATCTGGGAAACAGTACCACAGCATAAAAGCCAGGACCAACAGGCTCTGGGACAGCTACTTCCACCAGGCCATCAGACTGATTAATTCATGCTGACACAACTGTATTTCTATGTTATATTGACTATCCTGTTGTATATATTATAAATTACTATAATTTCACATTGAATGGAGACATAATGCAAAGATTTTTACTCATGTATTTGAATGAAGTAAGAAAGTCAATTCAATTCAAACTGGTACCAACTTTGCCTTACACCCACACATTTCACCCCTCGATTCAGTGTAGTCTTCACTCACCCCTTCATTGTCTGCAGTGATCATTTACCATAATTTATTTTATTTTTTTTAAAAACAGAAAAAGTGATATTAATAAAATGTTTAGTTGTATTTTTTGTATTGTTAAGCACTGGTAAGTTGTCACTTGCCTTCAGCAGCACCATCTTAAACTGGAACATTAAAGTGGATCACATCACATGACAGTTGATATAAATATCTCAATATCATTCATGGCATGCTCATCACTAGTTCAAAGTTACAGTGGTTATTAGACCCACTACTAGATCAAATGCAATCTCAGTCCTCCGGTCTGCAGATGCTCGTGTGACATAGCTGGCCAGCTATCGGACAGTCTTGTGCCTAGTAGTCACTCAGCCACCAAACAGAGAAGCTGCTCCTTCTCACATGTAACCCAGGCATCTGTGTTGCTCTTCATTATTCCCTACCTTGTTGATCAAAACATAGGTGAGCAGTTTTACTTACTTGTTAGTTTTGCAAAACTGGACAGTTCGAATGAGAATTCTTAACTCTCCATGAGGCCGTCTGGCCCTTTTCAATAGCACATAGCTCCAAGTGCAACAATAGCCAAATTCCAGGAAGGACATGGACATGACTCTGGAGCAACTGGTGTGACCTCGTGTTGCCACATTCCAGCACCAACACAGCATGTCCACTATGCTCGGCAGAACAAACAACAAAACAGCAAAGCATGCCCTGTCCCTCCCTCCCTCCCTCCACCCATGCACTATGCAGTCATTTAATCACCAGCGGATTCAGAAACTGAACTTCAAACTCCCCAATGACCTTGCAGAGATCCACTGAATCTCTGTTGTGTTCTTGTGAGGCTAAGCTTTGCTTTTGAAAATCCAGGCTCTAATCAACCAATGTTATATATGGCACAGGGGCACAGCTAGCAGAGGTCCAGATTTCCAGCAGCTCCCCTTACTCACGATACATCCTGATATAGTAATTGAAATTGCCCACAGAAATCACAGAAAACATATTGATGCAATTACAAAGGCAGCACAACAATGATTATATTTCACTATGTGTTTGAGGAATAGGTATGACACCAAAGACACTTGCAAATTTCTACAGATGTACTGTGGAGTGGTATAGAAACAGAAACATAGAAAAATAGAAAATAGGTGCAGGAGTAGGCCATTCGGCCCTTCGAGCCTGCACCACCATTTATTATGATCATGGCTGATCATCCAACTCAGAACCCTGCACCAGCCTTCCCTCCATACCCTCTGATCCCCCTAGCCACAAGGGCCATATCTAACTCCCTCTTAAATATAGCCAATGAACTGGCCTCAACTGTTTCCTGTGGCAGAGAATTCCACAGATTCACCACTCTCTGTGTGAAGAAGTTTTTCCTAATCTTGGTCCTAAAAGGCTTCCCCTTTATCCTCAAACTGTGACCCCTTGTTCTGGACTTCCCCAACATCGAGAACAATCTTCCTGCATCTAGCCTGTCCAATCCCTTTAGGATTTTATACGTTTCAATCAGATCCCCCCTCAAATCTTCTAAATTCCAACAAGTACAAGCCCAGTTCATCCAGTCTTTCTTCATATGAAAGTCCTGCCATCCCAGGAATCAATCTGGTGAACCTTCTTTGTACTCCCTCTATGGCAAGGATATCTTTCCTCAGATTAGGGGACCAAAACTGCACACAATACTCCAGGTGTGTTCTCACCAAGGCCTTGTACAACTGCAGTAGTACCTCCCTGCTCCTGTACTCGAATCCTCTCGCTATAAATGCCAGCATACCATTCGCCTTTTTCACCGCCTGCTGTACCTGCATGCCCACTTTCAATGACTGGTGTATAATGACACCCAGGTCTCGTTGCCCCTCCCCTTTTCCTAATCAGCCACCATTCAGATAATAATCTGTTTTCCTATTTTTGCCACCAAAGTGGATAACTTCACATTTATCCACATTAAATTGCATCTGCCATGAATTTGCCCACTCACCTAACCTATCCAAGTCACCCTGCATCCTCTTAGCATCCTCCTCACTGCTAACACTGCCACCCAGCTTCGTGTCATCCGCAAACTTGGAGATGCTGCATTTAATTCCCTCATCCAAGTCATTAATATATATTGTAAACAACTGGGGTCCCAGCACTGAGCCTTGCGGTACCCCACTAGTCACTGCCTGCCATTCTGAAAAGGTCCCGTTTATTCCCACTCTTTGCTTCCTGTCTGCTAACCAATTCTCCACCCACCCAATACCTTACCTCCAATACCGTGTGCTTTAAGTTTGCACACTAATCTCCTGTGTGGGACCTTGTCAAAAGCCTTTTGAAAATCCAAATATACCACATCCACTGGTTCTCCCCTATCCACTCTACTAGTTACATCCTCAAAAAATTCTATGAGATTCGTCAGACATGATTTTCCTTTCACAAATCCATGCTGACTTTGTCCGATGATTTCACTGCTTTCCAAACGTGCTGTTGTCTCATCTTTGATAACTGACTCTAGCATTTTCCCCACCACCGATGTTATGCTAAGCGGTCTATAATTCCCTGGTTTCTCTCTCCCTCCTTTTTTAAAAAGTGGGGTTACATTAGCCATCCTCCAATCCTCAGGAACTAGTCCAGAATCTAAAGAGTTTTGAAAAATTATCACTAATGCATTCACTATTTCTTGGGCTACTTCCTTAAGCACACTGGTATGCAGACCATCTGGCCCTGGGGATTTATCTGCCCTTAATCCCTTCAATTTACCTAACACCACTTCCCTACTAACATGTATTTCACTCAGTTCCTCCATCTCACTGGACCCTCTGTCCCCTACTATTTCTGGAAGATTATTTATGTCCTCCTTAGTGAAGACAGAACCAAAGTAATTATTCAATTGGTCTGCCATGTCCTTGCTCCCCATAATCAATTCACCTGTTTCTGTCTGTAGGGGACCTACATTTGTCTTTACCAGTCTTTTCCTTTTTACATATCTATAAAAGCTTTGAGTCAGTTTTTATGTTCCCTGCCAGTTTTCTCTCAATCTTTTTTCCCCTTCCTAATTAAGCCCTTTGTCCTCCTCTGCTGAACTCTGAATTTCTCCCAGTCCTCAGGTGAGCCACTTTCTCTGGCTAATTTGTATGCTTCTTCTTTGGAATTGATACTATCCCTAATTTCTCTTGTCAGCCACAGGTGCACTACCTTCCTTGATTTATTCTTTTGCCAAACTGGGATGAACAATTGTTGTAGTTCATCCATGCGATCTTTAAATGCTTGCCATTGCATATCCACCGTCAATCCTTTCAGTGTCATTTGCCGGTCTATCTTAGCTAATTCACATCTCATACCTTCAAAGTTACCCCTCTAAGTTCAGAACCTTTGTTTCTGAATTAACTATGTCACTCTCCATCGTAATGAAGAATTCCACCATATTATCTAATGGAGATTCAATAGTAATGCAGGGAGAATAGATTACAGGAAAAAAGTGAGGAATAGGATTGCCATCATCGAGAACATCCTCAACAATTATTACTGTCTGGTTTGGTGCAGCATCCTCTCACAACATACAAACACTGCAGTGAACTGTCAGGTCACCAGGAAAGGTCATCAGCTGCAGTCTACCATCACTACAGGACTTGTATGTCTCCAGGTCAAAGAAGCGGGCAAAAAAAAAAAAAAATTGCCCACACTCCCCACCCTGCAAACTGCCTTTTCCAAAAGCTCCTTCTGGAGAGCACTATAGGGTTATTAAAACAAAAACTTCACATCATCTTAAAAGTTTCTTCCCCCAGGCAATTAATCTGATCAACTATTCTATTTATCCCACTCCTACCCTCCCATCTATTAACCCCACCAACCCAGCCCCCAACACTGCACTACACCGTAAACACTTTAAACCACTCTTTATAATTAATGCTGTTTACATTGTAAATACATGGTGATATATGTATTTATGCACATTTTATTCCAAATCTGTACTTTACCCTTTTTTTAAAAAACATAATTCTTCACTATAATTGTTGAATGTTTTTGTTACATGTTGTGCCCCGACCAACAGACCACAGCTAATTCATAATATATGTAAATATCTATGACAAATAAAGTTGATCCTTTGATTTGATTAGACTCTCTGGGCTGAAATGGTTTCGTTCCATGTTGTGTTTAATAAGCTAAGTGGTTAATCCAAAATCCATTAAATTAAGCATTAAGATTGGCTCATGGGCAGTGCAGGTCAGGCCAAGATGTGATGTAATGAAGCAATAGCTGCTTTAGAAAGTTTTTGATAAAGGAGCTTCATCTAATGTTCCTAGCCACCCCTCCCACTGCACATCGACACCCTCTCAGCACCAGACAAAATAAAAAGATCCAACCTTATGCTGATTCTGAGCATGACAAATTCTTTTGACAGAAACAGTCCATCAGAATTGCAGTCACTTTCATAATGAGCTATTTGCGTAGCCTGTATTATAGGTTATTAATATTGAATATGTTATGTTGGCATTCAAGATTCAGTAATTGGTATATGACAATGATACTGCCCTCACAACACTTCTGCCTTCAAAGTTGAAAGTAAATATTGCATATTATCAAAGTATGTATATGTCACCATATACTACCTTGAGATTCATTTTCTCAGGCATTCAGAGTAAAACAGGAAAATACAATAGAATCAATGAAAAACTACACAAATAATGACTGACCAACATGCAAATGAGAAGATAAATAAGTAACTAAATAATACTGAGAACAAGAGTTGTACAGTCCTTGAAAGTGAGTGAAGGATGCAGTTAGCACAGCAGCATGTTTTGCTTAGTGAAATTTTGTTAATATCTGAGGATATTATTAACCCTCAATATTCTAATTGTTAGATGGCTACCGATGACATTCAGCAATTTGAATGCTATGTGTTGTCTGGGAGCTAATGAGACAGGAGGATGGCAGAGGCATGTGGAGGGAGATAAAAGGAATATGGACACAAGATGAATAGAAGATCTGTTCATCACAGATCAGTGCAAAAGTCAAAGCATTACTAGCTGGAGGAAAAGTAAGGGGAAAGCCCAGCTTCTCTAAGTTTGGAGTTAAATCTGCAAGAAGTTTGTACATCCTTCCTGAGAGTGTGAGATTTCCTCTTGATGTTACAGTTTCCTCCCACACTTCAATAACGTACCATTTAGTAGGTTAAGTGGTCATTGTAAATTGTTCTGTGATTAGGCCAAGATTAAATAGACAAGCAGCTGGGCCAGAAGGGCCTGTTCCAGACTGTGTCTCTAAATTAAACAAATCAATCCAACTGGAACTGGGTAGCAGCAGGAAGACCAGCATACAGAAGGAGTAGAATAATATTCACGAGACATTCCACAATGATACTTAATGACAGAACCAACATCACCTGTTTATATCTATGATTCATTGCAGAAAATAAATCAGAGCTGCTGCATTGATGACTGAACTCTATAACCTGGGAATATTACAGCAAGAGATATGAAACATGTCAAAAGGGCAACATTACAATAGCCATGGGCAATTTTAATATGCAGATCAATTGGGAAAATCAGGTTGGTGCCAGATCCTAGGAGAAACAATTTGTAGTATGACTACAAGATGTTTTTTTTTAATTTATTAAGAACAACCTGTGGTTGAACCCTCTAGGGGAAAGACTATTCTTGATTGGGTGTTGTGTAATGAGCTGAATTTGATTAGGGAGCTTAAGGTGAAGGACACCTTAGGAGACAGTGATATTAATACGATTCAAAGTATATTTATTATTGTTGAAGTATGTATACATTTTACAACCTTCAGATTTGCCTCCTAATAGGCAGCCACAAAACAATGTATTAAAAAAGTTCAACACCCAATGTGCAAAGAGAAAATAATAAACAAACTGTGCAAGCAATAAAAGCAAATAGCATTTAGAATGAAAGTGAGTTCTCAGACACGAAGCCTGGAGAAGCTGGAGCAGGAGCAGGCCACAGCCTTAGCCTTGGTTCAGTGCAGAACAGAGCAAGTGTTGTGGAGACGGCAGACACAGAGCCTGCAGCAGCCGGAGGAGCCCACAGCCTCAGCCAGTGCAATATAAATGCTGCAGAATGATGAGCAGAACTGCCCCGACCCTTGCCTCTGGTCCCAACACCCTGCCTTTTCAATCCCCCTGACCCAGTGTTTAAATTGTCCAAATGTCAAATCATTCTTTGGTCTAGGACCTGAGCCCTGTTGCATCAATACATTCTGGGCCTGGATCCCACCACCAAGGCCTGTACCCAACCTTTCCAAATTGGCCTGGAGCTTGGATCGATCAAATCTCACTCTTGCTTTACATAAACTTCACCTTACAATTTGAGAGGGGGAATATCAGATTTCAGTGGGACTCAAGTGCAGACCAATGAATACTTTTTCACCAGGATTTATTAGCGAGCACAAAGGCAACAGTCTTTCAAAAACAGAAGACAGGCACAAATCTGAAATAGCAGGCAGAGGTCTTACCAGGAAAGGCAGTCAGGCAAGGGCAGACAATCCAAAGCACACAGGCAAAAAAATCAGGTCCAAGAACAGGCAAAATCAGTTGGCAGAAGTCACAATGACAGGCTAGAATGACACAGATCAGAACTGAGACAAACTGGCAAAGAATACTAGTCAAGGTGGGGTTTAAATGAACAGGGTAATGAGTGAAAATTAGAAACAGGTGGGTGCAAATGAGGAGACAAGCAGGTAATTGGAGGAAGTCCAAACAGGAAAGGGGCTGGGCCAGAACCCACATGGCCAGGTGAAAGAAAACAGAAATTAAAGACTGTCGTGAAGCAGAGCTACCAGCAGAAGCCCTTCGACCCAGTGTTCAGGCCGGATCCTTAACAGTGACCCCCACCACAGGCATCTCCCAACACCCTTCTTGCTGGTACGGGATGGTTCCTATGAAAGTCCTTAATGAGACAGTGATCCAGGATATCTCGAATGGGAACCCAACACCTCTCTTCGGGGCCATAGCCCTCCCAATCAACGAGGTATTGCAGTCCACGACCTCTGTGTCGAACGTCCAGTAATCAGCGCACAGTGAAGGTCTCTGAGCCGTCAATGAGACAGGGAGGGGGAGGGGGAGGGGGAGGGGGAGCGGGCATGGAGGTGGAACAGAGGGGGCTGCAGACAAAGGCTTAATCCTCGAAACATGGAATGTAGGATAGATTCTGCGAAGGGTAGGGGTAGTTTTAGACGTACCACCGAAGGGCTGATCACCTTGGTGATGGGAAAGGTCCAACGTAGCGTGATGCCAGCTTGCGGGAGTCCACCTTCAAGGGGATGTCACGCGAAGATAATCACACCTTCTGACCCTGGCGGTAACGGAGGGCGGGGGGTCTTGATGCGGTGACGGTCTGCTTGCTGCTTCATTCTGGCTGTAGATTGAAGCAGCGCCTTTCGGGTTCGTCTCCAGGTCCGTGAACACCTCTGGATAAATGCTTCGGCTGAGGGAACACCCACTTCCTCCTCCTGAGACGCGAATAAGGGGGGCTGATAGCCAAGACAGCGCTGGAATGGTGATAAACCTGATGAAGCAGAAGGCAAAGAATTAATGGCATACTCGACCCAGGGAAGTTGCTGACTCCAAGAGGAAGACTCCTGAGACGTCACACAACGGAGCATCATCTCCATCTGCTGATTAGCCCACTCGGTCTGGCCATTACTCTGTGGATGAAACCCGGATGAAAGGATAACCCTGATCCCGAGTAGTTTTCAAAAGGTCCTCCAAAAGTGGGAGGTAAATTGCGAACCTCTATCAGATACTACTTCAACGGGGAGACCATGAATGCAGAAAACATGCTGAATCACCAGGTTGGCAGTCTCCTTGGCAGAGGGCAGCTTGGGAAGGGGAACTCAGTGGACCGATTTGGCAAAAAGATCCACTATGGTAAGAACGGTAGTGTTACCGTCGGACGGAGGGAGTCCGGTGACAAAGTCCAGTGCAATGTGTGACCAGGGCCTTCTAGGAACAGGCAGGGGTTGCAGGAGACCAGTTGGTGGCTGGCTGGAGGTCTTGTTCTGTGCACAGACTGGGCAGGCAGAAATGAAGCTCTCAACATCCTTCCTTAGGGATGGCCACCAAAATCTTCGACTGATGAAAGCTGTCATGTGTCTGATGCCAGGGTGACATGCCACTCTGGAGGTGTGTCCCCACTGGAGAACCTGGGAGCAGACAGACTGGGGAACATACAATAGATTTGCAGGGCAGGCACTAGGAACAGACTCACCCAGCTGGGCAGACTGGACCACAGATTCAATCTCCCACTGTGTTGCAGCGACCAGACATTGCTTGGGGAGAATGGTTGTAACTGCGGGCGCCTCGTTGGTTGGTGGAAACTGCCTGGAGAGCGCGTCAGGCTTGCTGTTCTTAGAGCCAGGACGGTAGGCCAGGGTGAGTCTAAAACAGGCAAAAAACAGGGACCACCGAGCCTGGCGGGAGTTGAGGCGTTTGGCTGAACAGATATATTCCATGTTCTTGTGATCCATCCAGACTAGAAAGGAGTAATCGTTCCCTCAAGCCAATGCTGCCATTCCTCAGAGCAAGTTTAACAGCCAATAACCCTCGATTGCCGATGTCATAGTCGCATTCTGCAAGCGAAAATTTATGGGGAGAAAAGGCGCATGGGTGTAGCATGTCGTCCTCTGCTGAACGCTGTGACAGTATAGCCCCTACTCCTACATCGGAGGCGTCAGTCTCTACAATAAACTGCCTTGTAGGATCGGGCTGAAGGAGGATAGGTGCAGTGGTGAAACTAGTCTTTAGATCAGAAAAGGCTTTCTCAGCCACTGGATTCCAGGCGAACTTCGACTTGGAGGAGGATAGAGCAGTCAGCGGGGCAGCCAGGATGCTGAAATTTCAAATGGATGGGCGTTAGAAATTGGCAAACCCAAGAAAGCATTGGACATCTCATTGAGAGTTGGGTTGTGGCCACTCCTCTACCGCCTTGATCTTCTGAGGGTCCATCTGGATTCCTCCAGCGCTGACCACATATCCCAGAAACGAAGCTGATCTCCAGTGAAATTCACACTTTTCTGCCTTCATGAATAACTGATTCTCCAGGAGTCATTGGAGCACCTGACGGATGTGCTGGATGTGTTCAGAGAGGGACCTAAAAAAACCAGAATGTCATCTAAGTACACAAATACAAATTGATTCAACATGTCTCTGAGGACGTCATTCACCAGGGACTGGAACATAGCAGGACCATTAGAAAGCCCGAAAGGCACTACCAAATATTCGTAGCGCCCAGATGGCGTATTGAACGCGGTCTTCCATTCATTCCCCTCTCTTATGCGGACCAGATGGTAAGCATTGCGGAGGTCGAACTTGGAGAAGATAGAAGCACTCTGGAGCAATTCACATGCAGATAACATAAGAGGAAGAGGATAGTGGTTCTTAACGATGACCACATTGAAACCTCTATAGCCCATGCAAGGATGCAGGGACCTGTCCTTCTTGGCTATAAAGAAGAAGCCTGAACCTGCTGGGGAGGAAGAGGGACGGATAATTCCTGCAGTCAAGGCCTCCTGGATATACTCGTCCATCGTTTCGCTTTCAGGTGGAGACAGGGAATACAGACGGCCCCTAGATGGCGCGGTTCCTGGAAGGAGATCTATAGCGCAGTCATAGGGGCGATGTGGGGGTAAGGTGGTGGCCCGAGTCTTGCTGAATTCCAGCTTGAGGTCCATATATTCAGGAGGTACAGAGGACAGATCGGGAAACTCTTCTGTAGGCAGAGGAACCGGTCTTTGAGTAGCATGAGCATCATGCAGACAATAATTTAGGCAGAAAGGACTCCAGTTTAACCCTGTTCTGAGACCAATCAATATGCGGACTGTGCTGAGCTAGCCATGGGTGGCCTAACACAACTTCAGCTTTGGGAGAATCTATCACATGGAAAGCAATGCTCTCCTGGTGATTGCCAGAAATGAGGAGACTCACCGGAGCTGTAGAGTGGGTAACCATGTCGAGTTTCACTCCGGTTACGCCAGTGGCCTCCATGGGTTGCTTCAGACCAGAGAGTGGCATCCCGAGATTGGCCACAAAGCTGGAACTGATAAAGTTTCCCTCAGCCCCAGAGTCGATAAAAACTGAAACGGTGCATCTCCTCCATTCAGCCAGTATAAAAGCAGGTAGCAGGGTTCGAGTGATGGGGAACCGGGGGGAGGAAGTACTTCTGGCCTGTAGTCCTCTCTTTACGAGGGAGCTTTGGCTTTTACAGGACAGGTAGGTACAGTGACCAGCCTGACCACAATACAGATAGGAGTTGGTACTGACTCTCCTCCTTCTTTCCGAAGGAGACAGGCGGGTACGAACAATCTGCATGAGCTCCGTTGGGCTGGATGAGGGTGACTGAGGACTCAGGGAAGGAGATCTGGGTGCTGGCTGGGAAAAGGTCAGATGCCGCCTGGTGGTTCTTCGTGACCCCCGGACATCACGCTCCTGCTGACGCTGTTTTATGCAGCTGTCAATCTTAATGGCCAAATCGACCAGCTCTTGGAGCCAGCAGACAGGTCATGGGTGGCTAGTTCATCCCTAACCTCTTCGCTAAACCCATAGAGGAACACGTCAGATTGGGCCACCGATTTCCAGTTGGTAGTGGCGGCTAGTGTGCAGAACTGAATGGTGTAGTCCGAACAGGATGGTTACCCTGAAGAACTCACAACATCTCCCTTGCTGCCTCTCGCCCCTGCTGGGAACGGTCAAAGACTCTTCTCTTCTCCTCACAAAAGTCCTTAAACGTGTGGCAAAAAGGGGCTCTGCTGTCCCACACAGCCGTACCCCACTCTCTTGCTCTTCCTGACAGCAGTGTGATAACATAAGCAATACAAGATCGATCAGTGGGAAAGGTAGTGGGCTGCAGCTCAAACATCAGTGAGCATTGAGACAGGAAGGATCTACAGGTGCCTGGTTCACCATTGTAAAGTTCAGGTGGAGGTAAACGGGGCTCTCGGGCTAGTTGGGTTGGAGTCTGTGGGGCTGATGGCGCAGCAAGATAAGGTGGGTTAGAGCTCAGCAGCAGCTGAATCTGCTGTAGTTGGGAGGCCATGCTGATCAGAGTGGCAAAGAAGGCTTCCATCGACTGGTTGATAGAGGCGAACTGCATTTCATGTCTCCCTAACAACACGCCCTGTCAGGAGAGGGCCTCACGTACTTGGTTGGGGTCCGCTGAGTTCACCTTGGCCAATTCGTTCTGTCGGGTTTCGGTGGGACTCAAGTGCAGACCGATGAATACTTTTTCACCAAGATTTATTAGGGAGCACAAAGGCAACAGTCTTTCAAAAACAAAAGGCAGGCACGAATCCGAAATGGCAGGCAGAGGTCTTACCAGGAAAGGCAGTCAGGCGAGGGCAGACTATCCAGAGCGCACAGGCAAAAATCAGGTCCAAGAACGGGCAAAATCCAAAACACAGAATCAGGCAAAATCGGTTGGCAGAAGTCACAATGACAGGCTAGAATGACACAGGTCAGAACTGAGACAAACTGGCAGAGAATACTAGTCAAGGTAGGCTTCAATGGACAGGGTAATGAGTGAAAATTAGAAATAGGTGGGTGCAAATGAGGAGACAAGCAGGTAATTGGAGGAAGTCCAAACAGGAAAGGGGCTGGGCCAGAACCCACATGGCCAGGTGAAAGAAAACAGAAATTAAAGACTGTCATGATCCAGAGCTACCAGCAGAAGCCCTTCGACCCAATGTTCAGGCCGGATCCTTAATAAGGAAACTAAAGTTAGATGGATCACTATTACAGTAGACTAAAGGGAATTGCAGTGACATAACAGAGGAGCTGGCCAACGTTAATTGGAAGGGAACACTAGCAGGGATGATGGCAGAACAGCAGTGACTGGAGTTTCTTGGAGAAATTTGGAAGGCCCAGGATGAATACATTTCAAAGAAGAAGTGTACTAAAGCATGATGTATATTGTATACATTTCTCTGACATTAAATGTACCTTTGAAACCTTTGAAAGACAGGATGACACAACCAAAGCAGAAAAGGGAATACAAAAACAACATAAAAGCAAAGGCACAAACAAGAGGGAATCTGCAGATGCTGAAAATCCCAGCGCACACACAAAATGCTGGAGGAACTCAGCAGGCCAGGCAGCATCTATGGAGAAGAGTACAGTCAACATTCCTCCAGCATTTTGTGTGTATTAAAAGCAGAAGAGAGAGCATATAATAGAGCAAAAAATAGTGCAAAGCTGGAGGACTGGGAAACTTTTAAGAACCAATAGAAGGCAACCAAAAAAACCTTGAAGGAAAAGATAAAATATGAAGGCATGGTAATGAATAATATCAAAGAGGACACCTAAAGTTTTATCAGATATATAAAGAGTCAAAGAGTGGTGAGAAGGAAATGGTGGATGTTACGAATTAAGTATTTTGCATCAGACTTCACTGTGGAAGACACTAGCAGTATGCCGCAAGTTCTAGAGTATCAAGGAGCAGAAGTGAGTGCAATTGTTATTACTAGGGAGACTATGCTTAGGATGCTGAAAGGTCTGAAGTTAGATAAGTCACCTGCACCAGGTGGACTACACCCCAGGGTTCTGAAAGTGGTACTATAGCTGAAGAGATTGTGGAAGCACTAGTAATGATCTTTCAGGAATCACTAGTGTTACGAGAATACACATAAAATTAAGATGTTTGCTGGCCTGGGCTAGCATCAGTGGCATCAGCAGTTGGTCTGCCACCTGCCCTCAGGGGAAGGAGAGATAAGGAACAATGGAGCAGCGTCTGGAGATGTGTAATGAAGGGATGTGGGAGGAAGAGCTGTCTGGAGCGGCTCCCCCCTTTGAACCCTGAACTGTTTGAAGTGATGGACAGGCGATACCCCAGCAGGGGGATAAAAAGGGACAGGTTCGCTAAGACAGACACACGCCACCCGAGGTAACGAGACCCTGGAAGCGGTACGCTTCTCACGAGTGGGTGAGAAGTGCCAGACAACGACCAGGGTGGAAAGGTACGATCAGCGGGAACCCGGTGTGTGTCCGCCCTTGCCTGGGTGCCGGGTTCACTGCAGAGGATCGACCGCATCTGGAGGAGGGGTCACAGTCGGTGACCTCAGGTGACATCACCAAGGACCCGCCCAAATGCTGTTTGTGAGCCATCTCGCTGGTCTGTGAGTGAAGCCGTTCTGAATGATCAGTTGTTCCTATCCTATGTCTCTCTTCCCCCACGTTGTCCACCGCCATGGCAACGATTACTGCGAACTGAACTACTAAACTGGACTGAACTTTGAGTCATTTTGAAATTGGTCATTTACCCCTAGACAACGATAGAGCTTGATTGATGCTGTTATCTTAATTCTGTGCACATGTGCGTTTATCATCGCTGAACTGTTGCATTTATTATCCTTTCGATTAATGTGTTGCTTGTTTCTTTAATAAAACTTTCTTAGTTCTAGTACTCCAGACTCCAACTGAGTGATCCATTTCTGCTGGTTTGGCAACCCAGTTACGGGGTACGTAACATAAGTGGGGTTCTCGTCCGCGATTTTGAACGCTAAATTTGGGACGGAGTAAATTGATTGGGTTAAAATTCCCGAAAGAAAGAAAAGACGAACAGCAGAAATGGAGGTTGAGGAATTTATAAAGGCGCCGACCTTGGAGGCATTAGAGGATGCCAGGAAATCGGAATTGATAGCTGTGGCCAAACGGGTGAATCTTGCCAAGGTGAAGTCGACAATGAGGAGAGAGGAGATACACAGAGCTATTGTAGAGCACTATGTATCTAAAGGTGTGTTTCCCCTAGGTGAGCTGGGGGAGGTGTCTATTGAAAAACCTGCTGGAGACGCGGTACAGGTACAGCTTGAAAAACTGAGACTCGAGCACGAGTTCCGGGTACGGCAGTTAGAACACGAAGAGAAGCAGTTAGAAAGGCAGGAGAGAGAGTTAGAAAGGCGGGAGAAAGAGAGAGAGTTAGAAAGGCAAGAGAGAGAGAAAGAGGTAGAAAGGCAAGAGAGAGAAAGACAGTTGGAGAGAGAAGAGAGAGAGAGGGACAGACAGTTGGAGAGAGAGGAGAAACAGAGGGAAAGGGAATTTGAGCTGGAGAAGTTAAAGATAATGGCCGAGCAGGGGCTCGTGCCGAACCAAGGTGGAGGGTTCCGGGCGACCCAGGAGGTTAGGCTGGTTCCCCCATTTGACGATACCGATGTGGATCGGTACTTCCTCCACTTCGAAAAGGTGGCTGTAAGTCAGGAATGGCCGAGGGATAAGTGGGTTGTTTTACTTCAGAGTGTACTGAAAGGGAAAGCCCAACAAGCTTACTCCGCTTTATCCGCGGAAGATGCCCAGAAGTATGAGGTGGTGAAGGAGGCCATCCTCAGGATTTATGAGTTGGTCCCGGAGGCATACCGGCAGAGGTTCCGGAATGCGAGGAAGCAGTGGGACCGCACGTATTTGGAGTTTGCTCGTGAGATGCAAACATATTGTGAGCGTTGGTGCGCCTCGAAGGGGGTAGAGGGGGATTACGACAGACTGCTGCAGCTGATTCTGATTGAGCAGTTTAAAGGTTGTGTCCCTGAGGGTATGAGACCCTACCTCGATGAGAAAGAGGCAGCCACGTTAGCCGCAACTGCTAAGTTAGCGGATGAGTATGCGTTGACGCATAAAATGAAGGTTGCCCCGAGTAAAGGCTACCAGAAGGGTAGTCAGGACGGCGGGGAGAGTCCGCCGGAAAAGTCAGAAAGTAAGCCGG
The DNA here is from genome assembly GCF_963921235.1 of Mobula hypostoma. Taxonomy (NCBI): domain Eukaryota; kingdom Metazoa; phylum Chordata; class Chondrichthyes; order Myliobatiformes; family Myliobatidae; genus Mobula; species Mobula hypostoma. The sequence continues at coordinate 8,804,419 of NC_086110.1, forward strand.
GGACTAGTGAAAAGGATAAGGTAGACCGGGAGCAGTCTGGTAGGAAGTCTCCTGGGGTCGTCTGTTATAATTGTGGGAAAGTCGGACACTTTGCGTCCAGGTGCTTTGCCCCAAGGAAGGAGACGGGGAAAGGAAAAGCGGAAATTTTGAATGGCTGTATTGAGCTGTTAAGCGAACCGCTAGGGAAGGACAGGTCTGAAAAAGTCCAGGAAGGGCGCGAGAGGTTTATCTCGGCCGGACTGGTGTCAGTGAAAAAGAGGTTAAAACCAGTTCCAGTGCGGATCTGGAGAGACACGGGAGCGTGTCAGTCACTAATACTGAAGAGTGTATTAGAGTTTAGCTCAGAGACCCAGACTGGGGTGGTAGAGGTCAAAGGTGTTGGGGAAGGGACAGAGTCAGTCCCTTTGCACCAGATACATTTACAGAGCAACCTGGTCTCTGGACTAGTCACGATCGGGGTGAGGTCCGAATTACCGATGAAAGACGTGGAAGTCTTGCTCGGTAATGACATCGCCGGAGGGATCGTGTTCCCAGTCGTGAGATTGACGGGTCAGCCTGCCAGCATGGAGGCCCCGCCCGCGATGGTGAATTTGGCTGAAACATTTCTGCCAACCTTGTATGAGACAGGGTGTAGTGAGATAAGAGGTAGTGAGGGAGCTGGGACGGACGTAGCAGTAGCCAGGAAAGAATTTGTGCAGACGCAGGAGCGAGACGAGGGGCTGATGGTTTTTGCCGAGACAGCTCTCTCTGACACAGCCTTGACAAGGGAACTAGTAGGCTATTGTGCGGATGAGGAAGTGCTAAGGAAGAAAGGGAAATCAAGTACAGCATCCGCAGATGAGGAGTGGGGGGTGGTGCAAAAGAGTTATGGGGATGAGGTTTTTAACATGGCCCACGAGGTACCCCCCGGTGGACATTTTGCGGTGCTGGAGGAAACAGTTGGTGGAATCATGAAAGAGAGTTACCGGCTGCCCAGGGGGAAAAATGTTATTGATCATGACCGACGCGAACTGAGACGGTCACCGGCTTTTGATATGCTAACAAACCTAGTCGGTGTTAGCGTGGAAATCAATGAAGCTAGGGGCCCCCTGCTAAGAGGAAAAAACCATTTTGAAAAGATTAGGATGGGATCGGTCAGATGGGAGAAGGCTATTGTTTTGGCCAGGTCTACTGATAAGGTCTCTCCCTTAATCCCCGAAGGAGTAATTAAACGACTCGCACCCATGTGTTTGATTGTCCCGAGGAAATGCAAAGAACTGGGACGTTGGGTGATTGTGGTTACAATAGGGCGGCCAAGTAAACAACACCCATATTTTTTGAGTAATTCAGTGACTAAAGGGCTGATGAACACAGAGGTGTGTATTGGCAATTTAACACGGCTGTCTGAAGCCAGCGTGATAGTGAGCCTTGGAAAAAATGAATTCGGCCACACGAAGGTCACTTACCTGGGAATTGTGGTGACACAGGGGCAGCTGGCAGTGATGCAAGCTACAGTGCAGGCTATCGCTGACCTCCCAACCCCGACAGACAAGAGGGCCCTCAGAAGGCTTTTGGAGATGGTGGGGTACTGCAGGAAGTTTTGCAATAACTCTGCGGTCAATACCCGTCCCCCTCCTACTAAGCCCTTGCGAGAGAAAATTGAGTCGGAATGGGACGACCCTTGTTATTGTGGTCCGGGACAAAAACCAAATGAGAGGTTACATTGGTCGCAATTCATCAGTGTTTTTGGCCACTATGAAGTTTGCTGAGTTGGAGCCTGGTCTAAGGGATTATTAATAACACGTGTAAAAAGAACAGAAAATGTGATGACTGTCTGTCAAGGTGTTGACAATTTCAAATTCTCTGTATTAGCTAAATAACTGTTAAAGATGTATATTGTGTATGTATCAGATAATGTAGTCATGTTTGTAATTTTTACCTCCCGGTAAAAATCCTTAAAGGGGGGAAGTGTTACGAGAATACACATAAAATTAAGATGTTTGCTGGCCTGGGCTAGCATCAGTGGCATCAGCAGTTGGTCTGCCACCTGCCCTCAGGGGAAGGAGAGATAAGGAACAATGGAGCAGCGTCTGGAGATGTGTAATGAAGGGATGTGGGAGGGAGAGCTGTCTGGAGCGGCTCCCCCCTTTGAACCCTGAACTGTTTGAAGTGATGGACAGGCGATACCCCAGCAGGGGGATAAAAAGGGACAGGTTCGCTAAGACAGACACACGCCACCCGAGGTAACGAGACCCTGGAAGCGGTACGCTTCTCACGAGTGGGTGAGAAGTGCCAGACAACGACCAGGGTGGAAAGGTACGATCAGCGGGAACCCGGTGTGTGTCCGCCCTTGCCTGGGTGCCGGGTTCACTGCAGAGGATCGACCGCATCTGGAGGAGGGGTCACAGTCGGTGACCTCAGGTGACATCACCAAGGACCCGCCCAAAAGCTGTTTGTGAGCCATCTCGCTGGTCTGTGAGTGAAGCCGTTCTGAATGATGAGTTGTTCCTATTCTATCTCTCTCTTCCCCCACCTTGTCCACCGCCATGGCAACGATTACTGCGAACTGAACTACTAAACTGGACTGAACTTTGAGTCATTTTGAAATTGGTCATTTACCCCTAGACAACGATAGAGCTTGATTGATGCTGTTATCTTAATTCTGTGCACATGTGCGTTTATCATCGCTGAACTGTTGCATTTATTATCCTTTCGATTAATGTGTTGCTTGTTTCTTTAATAAAACTTTCTTAGTTCTAGTACTCCAGACTCCAACTGAGTGATCCATTTCTGCTGGTTTGGCAACCCAGTTACGGGGTACGTAACACTAGATTCTGGGATGGTTCTGGAGGACTGGAAAATTGTAAGTGCCTCTCCACTGTTGAAGAAGGGAGAGGGACAGAAGAAAGGAGATTATAGGTTAATTAGCCTGACCAGTTGGAAAGATGTTGGAGTTGATTGTTAAGGATGAGTTTTCAGGGACACAGGCTAAAATAGGGCAAAGTCAGCAAGGTTTCCTTCAGAGAAAAACTTGCCTGACAAATCAGTTCGAATCATTTAAGGAAATAACAAGTAGGATAGACAAAGGAGAATCACTGGATGTTGTACAGTTGGATTTTCAGAAAACCTTTGATAAGGTGCCACACATGAAGTTGCTTTGCAAGATAAGAGCCTATGGTATTACAGGAAAAATACTAGCATGGAAAGAAGCTTAGTTGATTGGCTGGAGGGAAAGTGTAGAAATAAAAGGAGCCTTTTTCTGGTTGGCACCAGAGAGTATTGGTGGTCCACAGAGGTCAGTTTTGGGATTGCTTTCTTTTTAACATTCTTCTTCTTCATGTGCCTTGAGTGCTACATGCCTGGGCAACCATGGCTTTCCACATCATACAATCCCATGCAGCATCAATGATATCTTGTACACTTAGATCTGTTAGTTCTTTCACAGTGTCCACATATTTTCTTCTTTGCCTTCCTCTTCCGCGTCTCCCAGGCATATGGCCCTGTAATGTAAAGACCATAAGACAAAGGAGCAGAAGTCGGCCATTTGGCCCATCGAGTCTGCTCCGCCATTTTATCATGAGCTGATCCATTCTCCCATCTAGTCCCACTCCCTGGCCTTCTCACCATAACCTTTGATGCCTTGGCTACTCAGATACCTATCAATCTCTGCCTGAAATACACCCAATGACTTGGCCTCCACTGTTGCCCGTGGCAACAAATTCCATAGATTCACCACCCTCTGAATAAAAAAATTTCTTCGCATTTCTGTTCTGAATGGGTGCCCTTCAATCCTTAAGTCATGCCCTCTCGTACTAGACTCCCCCATCATGGGAAACAACTTTGCCACATTCACTCTGTCCATACCTTTCAACATTCGAAATGTTTCTATGAGGTCTCCCCTCATTCTTCTAGACTCCAAGGAATACAGTCCAAGAGCGGACAAACATTCCTCAAATGTTAACCCTCACATTCCCGGAATCATTCTAGTGAATCTTCTCTGTACCCTCTCCAATGTCAGCACATCCTTTCTTAAATAAGGAGAACAAAACTGCCCACAGTACTCCAAGTGAAATCTCACCAGCGCCTTATAGAGTCTCAACATCACATCCCTGCTCCTATACTCTATTCCTCAAGAAATGAATGCCAACATTGCATTCGGCTTCTTCACTGCTGACTCAACCTGAGGTCAACTTTAAGGGTATCCTGTACGAGGACTCCCAAGTCCCGTTGCATCTCAGAACTTTGAATTCTTTCCCCATTTAAATAATAGTCTGCCCGTTTATTTCTTCTGCCAAAGTGCATAACCATACACTTTCCAACATTGTACTTCATTTGCCACTTCTCTGCCCATTCTTCCAATCTATCCAAGTCTCTCTGCAGACTCTCCGTTTCCTCAGCACTACCGGCCCCTCCACCTATCTTCGTATTGTCAGCAAACTTAGCCACAAAGTTATCTATTCCATAATCCAAATCATTGATGTACAATGTAAAAAGAAGCGGCCCCAACACGGACCCCTGTGGAACACCACTGGCAACCGGCAGCCAACCAGAATAGGATCCCTTTATTCCCACTTTCTGTTTCCTGCCAATCAGCCAACGCTCTATCCACGTATGTAACTTTCCCGTAATTCCATGGGCTCTTATCTTGTTAAGTAGCCTTATGTGTGGCACCTCGTCAAAGGCCTTCTGAAAATCCAAATATACAACATCCACTGCATGTCCCTTGTCTAGCCTACTGGTAATTTCCTCAAAAAATTGTAATAGGTTTGTGAGGCAGGATGTTCCTTTAAGGAATCCATGCTGAGTTCTGCCTATCTTGTCATATGCCTCCAGGTACTCTGTAACCTCATCCTTGACAATCGACTCCAACAACTTCCCAACCACTGATGTCAAGCTAACAGGTCTATGATTTCCCTTTCGCTTCCTTGCCCCCTTCTTAAATAGCACAGTGACATTTGCAATCTTACAGTCTTCCGGAACCATGCCAGAATCTATCGACTTTTGAAAGATCATCACTAATGCCTCCGCAATCTCCACAGCTACTTCTTTCAGAACACGAGGGTGCATTTCATCTGGTCCAGGGGATTTATCTACCTTTAGACTATTCAGCTTCCTGAGTACTTTCTCTGTTGTAATTGTGACTGCGCACACTTCTCTTCCCTGCCACCGTTGAGTGTCTGGTATACTGCTGATGTCTTCCTCAATGAGGACTGATGCAAAATACTCATTCAGTTCCTCTGCCATCTCCTTATCTCCCATTAAAATTTCTCCAGCATCATTTTCTATCGGTCCTATATCTACTCTCACCTGTCTTTTACTCTTTATATACTTGAAAAAGCTTTTAGTATCCTCTTTGATATTATTTGCTAGCTTCCTTTCATAGTTAATCTTTTCCTTCTTAATGACCTTCTTGGTTTCCTTCTGTAAGGTTTTAAAAACTTCCCAATCCTCTGTCTTCCCACTAATTTTTGCTTCCTTGTATGCCCTCTCCTTTTCTTTAACTTTGGCTTTGACTTCTCTTATCAACCATGGTTGCATCCTTTCTCCACTCAAAAATTTCTTCTTTTTTGGAATATACCTGTCTTGCACCTCCCTCATTTCTCGCATAAACTCCAGCCACTACTGCTCTGCTGTCTTTCCCGCCAGTGTCCTTTTCCAGTCAACTCTGGCCAGTTCCTCTCTCATGCCACTGTAATTTCCTTTACTCCGCTGAAATACCAACACATCAGATTTTGGCTTCTCTTTTTCTAATTTCACAGTGAACTCAATCATGTTATGATCACTGTCTCCTAAGGGTTCCTTCACCTCAATCTCTCTAATCACCTCTGGTTCATTACACAATACCCAATCCAATACAGCCGATCCCCTAGTGGGCTTAACAACAAGCTGTTCTAAAAAGCCATCTTGCAGACATTCTACAAATTCTCTCTCTTGAGATCCAGTGCCGACCTGATTTTCCCAATCTACTCGCATGTTAAAATCCCCCACAATTATCATAACACTGCCCTTCTGCCAAGCCTCTTCTATTTCCAGTTGTAATTTGTAGTCCACATCCCTGCAGCTGTTTGGAGGCCTATAAATAACTGCCATCAGGGTCCTTTTACCCCTGCTATTTCTTAGCTCAACCCTTAAAGATTCTGCACCTTCTGATCCTATATCACCTCTTCCTAATGATTTAATATCACTTCTTACCAATGAAGCCACGCCTCCCCCTCTGCCTACCTTCCTATCCTTCCAATACACCTTGTACCCTTGGAAGTTCAGCTCCCAGAGATATGCATCCTTTAGCCAGGTCTCAGTGATGGCCACAATATCATACCTGCCAATCTGCAGCTGGATGACAAGATCATCCACCTTATTCCTTATGCTGCGTGCATTTAAGTACAACACCTTAAGACCAGTATTTGATACTTTTCGCTTTGATTTCACTGCAACTTTATTGCACTGCAACTCATCCCAATGGCTACAAATTTGCCCCATTACCTGCCTGTCTTTCCTGACATCTATCTTAGATTTATTTCTGTTTTCCCCTTCCTCCGCTCTGTCATTCCGGTTCCCATCCCCCTGCCAAATTAGTTTACACCCTCCCTAACAGCTCTATTAAACTTTCCCACCAGGATATTGGTCCCCTTTGGGTTCAGGTGTAACCTGTCCTTTTTGAACAGGTCATACTTCCCCCACAAGAGATCCCAGTTATCCAAGAATCTGAAGCCCTGCCCCCTGCATCAATCTCTCAGCCACGCATTCATCTGCCTAATCCGACTATTCTTGCCCTTGCTAGCACGTGGCACAGGTAGCAATCCCGAGATTACTACCCTGGAGGTCCTGCTTCTCTGCTTCCTTCCTAACTCCTGGAAATCTCTCTTCAGAACCTCCTCCTTTGCCCTATCTATGTTATTGGTACCAACATGTACCAAGACAACTGGCTGTTCACCCTCCCCCTTTAGAATATTCAGGACCCGATCCAAGACATCCCGCACCCTGGCACCTGGGAGGCAACACACCATGCGGGTATCTCTATCAGGCTCACAGAATCTCCTGTCCGTTCCCCTGACTATGGAATCCCCTACGACTACCGCATTTCTCTTCTCCCTCTTTCTCTCCTGCACAACAGCGCCAGGCTCAGTGCCAGAGACCCGGTCACCATGGGTCATCCCCCTGAACAGCATCCAGAACAAGATATTTGTTGCTGAGGGGGACAGCCACAAGTGTGCTCTCCACTATCCGGACATTTCCCTTCCTTCTCTTGACAGTGACCCAGTTTTCCGACCCCTGTAGCCTGGGGATGACTACCTCCCTGTAGCTCCTGTCTATCACCTCTTCACTTTCCCTGATAAGCAGTAGGTCATCAAGCTGCAGCTCCAGGTCCCTAACACGGTCTCTGAGGAGCTGCATCTCGGTGCACCTCGTGCAGATGTGGCCATCAGGGAGGCTGGAGGTCTCCCAGGATTCCCACATCTGACACCCTGAACAAAGCAGTAACCCTGCAGGCATGCTATCTAATTCTACAGGAATGAAACAGGAAAAATAAGTTTCCTCACCCACTTACCTCGCCAAACAGATGAACTTTTTAAACCGTTAGCTCGTACCGTTAGCTGTGAGAGCCCTGTTGTTCCTGTCTGTCCGGGCCAATTCGCGAAAGGGGGGGGAGAAAAAAAAAGAGTTGGTGCTTCGCTCTCGCCTCTTCCCGTTTACCGCTGAAGCCCGTTGAAGCCAAAGCCCTACACTCTGCTGCCCACTCCGACAGCTGCCCGCTGTATAGGGTGGTCTCCTTTTTAAACTCTCCGTGCGGTCCTGTTGACGTCATGCGCCTGCGCAGTCTCGCCCTTCTTGCACCTGAAGTTTTTAAAATAACTGCCTTCCTTCAGAATTCAGCTCCCACGACCCTCTGTAGTCCTGATCCAAAAGCATTCTATTTCTCCCTTTCTGATGACATGGACCAGGAATTTAAGTTTCCTCTCATTTAATGTTCTCATTAAAGAATTTTTTGTATGGGCACGTTGTAGTACTGTCTCATTAGTTACCCTATCTCTATATGATATTTTCAGCATTCTTCTAAGAAACCACATTTCTGTTGCTTCTAAGTTTCTTTAGAGTTCTGGTGTTATAGTCCATGTTTTGGAAGCGTACAGAAAGATTGACCAGATGTAACATTTTAGTAGCCTAAGCCTTGTTGTCACAGAATTGTGTCTGTTGGTAAGAATGGGTTTCATTTTTTGAAACAACACACATTAAAGTTGCTGGTGAACGCAGCAGGCCAGGCAGCACCTCCAGGAAGAGGTACAGTCGACGTTTCAGGCTGAGACCCTTCATCAGGACTGGTCCTGACTAGTCCAGACGAAGTTGTCTCGGCCCGAAACGTCGACTGTACCTCTTCCTAGAGATGCTGCCTGGCCTGCTGCGTTCACCATCAACTTTGATGTGTGTTGCTTGAATTTCCAGCATCTGCAGAATTCCTCGTGTTTTCATTTTTTGAAAGTTGGTTTTGGCAATGGCAATTCTTCTTTTATTTCTACTTTACTTCTCGCATCTTGTGATATAAAGCTACCAAGGTAACTAAAGCCAGTCTTTTGTTCAATGTCTTGGTTACCAATGTACAATTGGCAGTTGGGAGTATCCTGCTGTTTTGATATTATCATACATTTGTGTTTTTTACAGTTGACGATTAGACCAAAATCTGTACTTGTTTGTACTATTTTGTCTGGGAGGATTTGTAGGTCTTCTGCAGCACTTGCTATTAGGGTGTTATCATCTGCATATCTTATATTGTTGATGTTAACACCTCCAATTTTTATCCCATCTAGGTCTTCTATTTCACTGAGAATCATTTCACTATAGATATTAAGCAATTCTGGTAACGCAACGCATCCCTGTCTAACTCCTCTTTGAATTTTAGTCCAACTGTTTATATTATCATCAATTTTTCCCGCCATTGTTTGGTTCCAATATAAATTTTGAAGCAGTTGTTGATCCCTTCCATTAATGTTTAGTTTAGTGAGAATTTGAAATAATTTTTCATGTTGCACTTTGTCGAATGCTTTAGTGAAATCAATAAAACATAAAAAGACATCATCTTGATATTCAGTTGCCCTTTCTGAAAGCATTCGTAGTATGTAAATTGCGTTCCTAGTTCCTCTATTCTCAATAAACCCATATTGTAGTTCAGGAGTTTCTGGACTTCACTTGTTTTTAATTCGACTCAGAACAATACGCAACAAAATCTTTATTATGTGACTCATAAAACTGATTGTTCTATAATTTTCGCAGTCAATGGTTCCAGGAATTTTTGGCAGAGTTATAAATACTGATTTTAAGAGATCGTCAGGCAATGTACCAGACTCATATATGCCATTATACAGTTAAAAAAGAATATCTATGCCCAAATCTTCTAGGTCTTGTTCCACTTCCACTGAAATTTCAACAAGTCCGGTGGCTTTACCATGTTTCATGCTTTTCATTGCTTTAGTTATATATTCTTTGGTAATAGGTGGGCCAGAATTAGGGTGTTTAATATCTGGATATCCCTTTATTGTCCTCAAACAGCTGCTCTATATACTGAATCCACCTCTCACATAATTTATCTGGATCTGTTAGTATGGATCCGTCTGCTGATCTTTTGCATCCTGTAGAGAAGGTTTTCTTAATTCTAGTAATTTCCTTAATTTTCTTGTGCATGTCTTTGCTGTTGTTAATATGGCCTTCTACTTCATTGCATTTTTGATTCAGCCATTCTCCTTTGCAATATTGCACAATTGTCTGGTCTGTCTGTCTAGTTCTCTGTATTGCACTTCATCATTCTTCACTAACCTTCTTTGTTCCGTCAGATCTAGAAGTTCTTGGGTTACCCACCCCTTGTTGGTGTGTTGGATTTCTTGTACTGGGATTATCTCCTCTGCTAGTTGTTGTATAGCATATTTAAATCTGTCCCAAATAGGTGTTGTTTCGTTTTCGTTAAGGTGCTGTCTTGAACTGTTGCTTAAGTACGCTATCTTTTTTTAAGTTCTCCCAACATATACTTCCTTCTCTTTTTTCCACCTTTCAGTTTCTTTAATTTTGTTTTAATGATGACTATTACTGGATGGTGATCTGAACCAGTCTGCTCCTGGGTAGGCTTTAGAATTTGTGATATTATTTCTAAAGCGTTCATTGATGGTAATGAAATCTATTTGATTCCTTGTTCTATCTCCAGGGCTAACCCAAGTACACAATCTATGTGGATGGTTTTTATACCAAATACTTGGTTGTTTCTGACACACCAATCAGTAAACCTTTCTCCATTTTCATTTTCCTCCCCTGATCCAAAGGGTTCTGTTATGTTATCAACCCTTTCCTGTCCAACTTTGGTGTTAAAATCTCCCATGACTAGTTTCATACCCTGAGATTTACATTGCTCATAAGCACTGTTGAGATCTTCATAAAACTTGTTGATACCCTCTTCATCTGCATCATTTGTTGGCGCGTAGGCTTGGATTATGCTAATGTTAAAAGGTTTACCCCTTAATTTAACTAAAAGCAGCTGATCTGATATCGCCCAATATCCCATAAAACATCTTGATACTTGATTGTTTAAAATAATTCCAACTCCATATTTCTGACAGGCCTAAGATATCAACTTCCAACCTTTTCATTTCAGTTAATATGTTGTCCAACTTTCCTTTCTGGTGAAGTGTACGGATGTTCCATGTTACTACCTTTGGCCTTTCCCTATTGCTTACAGTCTCTGGATGACGGTCTGGTTTCACCTGCAGCCCATGACTCCCCTACCGAGCGAGGTGTTGTTCTGTTGATTAGAATCAACCCCATTCACACTGTTGTCTGGTTTCCTTCTTTTGTTTCTTTCTGTGATTGACTAGGCAGAAATTTCAACAGTGGTTTGCTGTTGCCTTCTGTTACCGCGGTGCTCATCTAACTAGAGCATTTGACCTCTGCTGGTGTTCCCAGTTGGGAATCATACACTAGACGTCACCCAAACTTTGCTGTGGTTGTACAAAGACAATCCTCTACCAAAGCTTGGAATCCATCTCCCTGCTGCCAGAGATTTCAGTGATTTTAGGTGACACCACCACCACTGTTGTAATTTCTGCCTAGTCAATCATGGAAAGAAACAAAAGAAGGAAACCAGACAACAGCGTGAATGGGTTGATTCTGATCAACAGAACAACACCTCGATCGGTAGGGGTAGTCATGAGCTGCAGGTGATACCAGACTGTCAGGGGTGTATGGGGTGGTTGGGTCCTGACTGAATATCAGGAAGTGCCAATAGTGATTATATAGCTTCTACCACCCAAGACAACTCTGCCTTCACGTAGGGCTTAGGTCCGGGTGCACCCTGTCTCGCTGAAGGAGCTCTGTCTGGAGAATGTTTGGCGCCAGAAAAATAACCTTGAGTTAATGGTGGTGTCACCTAAAATCACTGAAGTCTCCGGCAGCAGGGAGATGGATTCCAAGCTTTTAACATTATAGGTCAATAATTTAGATGATGAAATTGATGGCTTTATGGCCATCTTTGCAGATGATAGGAATGTAGCAGTAAGGGCAGGAGTGTTGAGGAAGCAAGGAGTCTGCAGAAGGACTTGGACAGATTGCGAGAAAGGGCAATGAAGTGGCAAATGGAACATAGTGTTGGAAACTATATGGTCATACACTTTGGTAGAAGGAACAAAAGCGTAGACTATTTTCTAAATGGGCAGAGAATTCAAAAATCCAAGGAACAAAGGGGCTTGGGTGTCCTCATGCAGGAAGGCAAATGCAACGTCAGCATACATTGAGAGAACTAGAATATAAAATTAAGGATGTAATATTGAGGCTTTATAAGGCATTGGTGAGGCCTCACTTGGAATATTCTGAGGAGATTTGGGCCCTTATCTAAGAAAGGATGCATTAACTTTGAAGAGGGTTCAGAGGAGGTTCATGAGAATGATTCCGGGTATGCAAAGGTTATCATACAAGTTGTGTTTGATGACTCTGCGTCTGTACTCACTGGAATTTAGAAGACTAAGGGGGAACCTCATGGAAACATATTGAATGCTGAAATGCCTAGATAGAGTGGTTATGGAGAGGATCTTTACTTTTTTGATGACGTCTAGGGTCAGAGGGCACTGTTTCAGAATAAAGGGATGTTAGTTTAGAATGGAGATAAGGAGGAATTTCTTTAGCCAGATGATGGTGAATCTGTAGAATTCATTGCCACATTACTGTAGAGGCCAAGCCATTTGGTATATTTAAGGCTGAGTTTGATATCTTCTTGATTAGTCAGGGTGTAGGCAGGAGAATGGGATTGAGGAGGAAAATCGATGAGCCGTGATGAAATAGTGGAGCAGACTGGATGAGCTGAATGGCCTAGTTCTGCTCCTATCTCTTATGGTCTTTTATCAGCATCTGAATGGCAGAATATCTTTCATTTCTGAGAGTGTAAGACATCTATAAAAGAAAGGACTTTAATCCTTATTGTGGCCCTTGAGACTAGTTTCTTATTTATCATGTAAAACCTTGGATGTAAACAGCTGAGATCCACAAGCAACCAAGCCTAGGGATAGTTTTAAATGCCTTTTTTATGGTTCCAGCTCAAAGCACTAAAAGTTCAAAAGGTTGAAGGGGATCATGTGGAACAGTAGGCTGGGGTTGGATGTATTGGGCATAGCCATTTGCCAATGTGGCACCCCTCGTGTGGAAAGAAACCCAGAAAGCAGGCAATCCAGTTCAAGGGCTTGAGTCCAGTTTAGGAAGTCCTTGGAAGGAAGAACTGACATTGGTGAAAGTGGCCATTATGCTGTTTCCACTCAAGGAGGCAGCTGGGTCACGTGAGTGACTGACCACAGTGACATTGTTTGCCTTGTCTTCTCCACTCCCCTTAATCCCTCCAAATACACAGCACCCCATTCACTTTGGACAGCCCCAGTCTCCACACTAAGCAGGATGGGACTATAAATGTGGCACCGAACTCTACAATGCAGAGACCGGATGGCAGCTCTCAGACACCTTCTCATGTCTCTCTTTGCAGCATGTGCCCATGAAGGATGTAATGCTGAGGCTTTATAAGGCATTGGTCAGACCGCAGTTGGAGTATTGTGAACTGTTTCGAACAGCTTATGGATGTGCTGGCGTTGGAAATGGTCCAGAGCAAATTCACGAGAGTGATCCCAGGAATGAAAGGGTTAACATATGAGGTGCGTTCGATGGCTCTAGGCTATGAGGATGTTAAAGGCTATGGAGAAAAGGCAAAATGGGGTTGAGAGCCCAGCTCAATGGGCTGAATGGCCCAATTCTGCTCCTGTGTCTAATTCTGCTCCTTGGTCTAATGAACACCAAGCCACCAGCTTCCAGACAGTAAAGATCTCATCACATTGGACCTCCCCTCCACAGCCTCCAATCTCATAGTGCTTCAACCTCGCACCATCTCTACCTGCCTCTATCCCTTTCCTTAGATCGACAGACAGGACTGCCCAGGTAGGCCATTGTTTCTGCCTCAGTCCTAATACAAGTTCTTACCCACAAACATTGAACTTACAACATTTTGCTCCACAGATACTGATTGACTCGTTGAGTTCTCCCATTATTCTTCTATTGAGCCTATTCAGTCCACAGTCCATGTCCTTCACTAATTTACCCTATAACATCTTATTCCAACTTTGCATCAATTCCTGTCAGGTTTACCTCTCAGCTCCACTCTGCAGCCACTTCACAGCAGCCATTTAACCTACCAGCCCACACTTTCCTTGGAATAGGGGAAGAAACAGACCATGAGGAGAAACCCATGCAGTCACAGGGAGAACATGCAAACGACACACACACAGAGCACTATGTATCTACACTGGTTGTAGCGTTGCTATATGCCATGATCAGACTTTTTACTGATAATGTCCAAACACTGGGTGAAGAGGGTTACAGCCATGAGATAGACCCTGACTTTTGATCTTCAGCCTATGTTCACACAGTTAATGACTCACAAATTACTCAAAGCAGCAGTAATAAGTAAAAAAAAATATTGCAAATATTGAGTTAGTGTTCATGAGTTCATGGACCATTGAGAAATCTGACAACAGAGGGGAAGAAACTGTTCTTAAAACATTGAGTGTGTGTCTTCTGGCTCCTGTACCTCCTCCCTGCTGGCAGTGATGAGAAGAGGGCATGTCCTGGATGGTGAGGGTCCTTCGTGATGGATGCTGCCTTCTTGACGTGCTTCCTCCTGAAAATGTCTCCAATGGTGGGGAGGCTTGTACCTGTGACGGGTACTGGTTGAGTATTCAATCTTCTGAAGCCTCTTACAACCTTGTGCACTAGAGCCTCCATACCTGATGGTGATGCAACTAGTCAGAATGCTCTCCATGCTACATCTGTAGAAATCGACTAAGTCTTTGGTGACATACCAAATCTCTTCAAACTCCTAATGAAATATAGCCAATGGCATGCTTTCTTCATGACAAAGTTTCTTCAAACTCTCTTTGAGGCTAACCAGTGTCACGGGGAAATAGTCTTTGAGAGACACAGCACAGGAACAGGCCATTCAGCTCATTGACACCGTGCTGACCATCAAACACCCAGCTACCCTAATCCTCTTTATCCTCCCGTCATTTCCATCAACTCCCCTAGATTCTACCACCCACCTATGTACTGGGGAGAATTTACATCAGCTGTACATCTTTGGGACGTGGGAGGGAACAAGAGCACGCAGAGGAAGCAATGAAAACATACTGTCACCACACAGCCTGCACACGAGATCAGGAATGAACCGAGATTGAATGCGCCATGAGGCTGTGGGCTTCACTAAATTTGTTCATGGGGCAATCAGACAGAGGGCTTGGGCCTGCTGGTTAGCATGCAGTGAGTGAATGAGAAGCACATAAATATTACAAACTAGTCATTTCATAGGATCCGGCTGCAGGGAACTGTGTTTGTGAGCAAACTATTTCAATTCACTCTTCTTATAATCCGGATTGATTTCCGCAGGGGAACACAATTAATATGTCAAGATGTATCGCGAGTGAAGTAACTGCTGAAAATCTGAACCTGTTTGGAATGCTTTATTTGCAGTCTGTTCCACATCAGGCCCTCAACCAACACTGCCTTGTAATAAACAATGATTTATGATTGTATTAAATGATTTTCAACCTTAATTAATCACACTGAAATTCTTTGCAGTCGACATGTAAAATCAACTAATGACACCTTCCAAAGCTGCAGTACAGTAAGACTTTGATCTTCTTAAAAATATTGAATAATTGTAACACTTAAACTTTGGATTTAGTTTTATCCCTTGAATTATTTTCAGCACTTAAGTAGGAAAGTAACTTTGTTCTGCTTTGCACGGATTCATAGATTTTATCTAAGCAATGTTAATTGACACTATTAATGCTTTTGGATTCTAAAGTGTGAAATAGCTCTTTATTCTTCTTACTGGCCTGTAGAGTCAAAATGATGAAGCAAGGAAGGATAAAGTCAATTACAACGCTCTGTTGCAATTTGTACGTCCATGGAGACCATTGCTACTAAGAACCTTTTTAATTGAAGAGTGTACTTGTTGATGTGTGATCATGCTACTTTACTGACAACTGATTCAGTAGGCCATTTCTAACCTTATTATGTTAATGATGCAGAAGTGGTGACACCCATTAACAATGACTGTCATTTAGTGCAGGGGTCTCCAACCTTTTTTGCATTGCGGACCGGTTTCATATTGACAATATTCTTGCGGACCGGTCGACCCGGGGGCGGTGGGGGGCGGGTAGGGTTGCCAACGGACAAAAGTAGCAGTCAAATACGTTGTTTACCACGAGACTACAATGATCATGAAGCCTTGCGCGGGCACAGGTGTGCATGAGTGATTTGCGCATGCATGTACGTACCAATTTTTTTCTATAAATCGTTTTTGGCGATTCTGTTAGGGGGAGGGTGGGGGGTGGTGTTAATCACGACCGGAATATCAGTGATAAGTGGCTAATATACTCAATTTTGTTTCTGAAAGGGTTTATCTAACAAATTTAATATTAAACACACAGCGCATATTTTCCTTTCATGAATATAGCGATAAGTCAATTATCAGGGGAGGACAGGGGAGCTTGAAGTAAGTGTTGAACAAACTTCCAGTAGAAGTGGTAGGGCCAGGTTCGACATTATCACTTAAAGAAAAATTGGATAGGTATATGGACAGGAAAGGAATGGAGGGTTATGGGCTGAGTGCAGGTCGGTGGGACAAGGTGAGAGTAGCGTTCAGCACGGACTAGAAGAGCAGAGATGGCCTGTTTCCATGCTGTAATTATTATATAATTATTATATTATATTATAAGTAAGTCGATAGCATCATAACATTTTAAGTATCGTTTGGATATTAAACACACAGCACATATTATCCCCGTATGAACATATAAAATCATTGCAACACACCAGTATCGCTGAATCAGTGGGAGCCCTGTTTCCGGTCGTATCGAAGGGTGACCGGAGACAGTGATACACGAAGGAGGTTCCTTATGTCCAGTCTATTCCACAATTTAGTTTTCGTTGCATTCGCAGGCTCGAAGGGCCGAATGGCCTACTCCTGCACCTATTTTCTATGTTTATATTTCTATGTTGGAAATGGAAGCAACGTTTTCAGTGCTTTCCTGACTATCTCAGGATATTTAGCCTTGACTTTGATCCAGAATGCTGGCAGAGATGTTATGTCAAAGATACTTCTCAGCCCGTCGTCATTTGCAAGCTCAAGGAGTTGATCTTCTTCCCGCGCTGACATGGATGACGCGCAGGTAATGACCTAGCATGCGTAATGACTCAACAGTGGGCATGGCAGGGAACGAGGAAAGGTGCAGCTGACTCATATCGCCAAATCATATCGTTTCCTCGCGGCCAGGTAGCGCATGCCTTGCGGCCCGGTACCAGTCCGCGGCCCAGTGGTTGGGGACCGCTGATTTAGTACACCAACAATTTTTGAAACTACAATAATATATTCTGTATCTGCAAGGTTTAATTCCACAATATGTCATGTTAATTCATGGGGGTTTAGGTTTCAGAGAGAACAGTTTGGAATGTAAGGGTCAGAAGTCCTGAGGTGCATAATTGGTTCACACTACAGAACTCGATGAGCAGTCTGCAAACATTCCAAATTTTCTTACATCTTAATAAACAATAGAAAAACAGCTTCAATCCCACTGTTATCAGATTCTTGAACAGACCTCTTGTACAACGAAGAAGTCTTGATCTCTCAATCTACCACATCACAACCCTTGTACCTTGTTTGTCTACCCGAACTGCACGTTCTCTGTAATGGTAAAACTATATTCTGCTACTGTTTTTGTTTTTGGAATAATTTGATGTATTTATGTACGGAATGATCAGTCTGGATGGCATAGAACAACGCTTCGCACTGTATCTTGGTACATATAACAATGATAAACCAATTATCAATGGATAAACATAGGTGGCATAATTTGTCTCAACACTGGAATGCTGGGATTCAGTTGACCAGAATGGGATGAAAAGGGATGATTCACAGTCGTAAGCAGTAGTGGGATCCTGTTGGTGTAATGGTGCTAATGACACTCAGGAGGCTTGGAAGGTGGATTAGTTCCTGTGCAGTTGCAATCTATTCCCAACTGGTGGAACTGGTTGAAATCTGTGGGTTATCTTCCCTTTGTCCTACCCATCCCTCCCCAACATTCACTGAAACATCAAACAAACTAGTTCCCTCTCTTTCCCATTCATGTTAATGTTCTTTGTTCTGAAAGAAAACTAAATTTTCTTTCCCTAGATGCAGCCTGACCTATCAGTACTTCCAACATTTTCTGAATGTTTTCGGAATCCTAGCATCTGCAGCTTTGTTTTTTTTTTCTCAGTTTCATTTGTTTCAATTTAACCCACATCTACCACTTCCATTGGCAACACATTCCACACTCACACCATGCTGAGGTGAAGAAGTTCTCCCTTAGGTTCCCCTTAAATATACTTTATACTTTATTGTCGCCAGACAATTGGTACTAGAACGTACAATCATCACAGCGATATTTGATTCTGCGCTCCCCACTCCCTGGATTACAAATATTAAATATTAAAAATAGTAAAAATTAGTAAATATTAAAAATTTAAATTATAAATCATAAATAAAAAATAGAAAAATGGAAAGTAAGATAGTGCAAAAAAACAGAGAGGCAGGTCCAGATACTTGGAGGGTACAGCCCAGATCTGGGTCAGGGTCCGTTCAGCAGTCTTATCACAGTTGGAAAGAAACTGTTCCCAAATCTGGCCATACGAGTCTTCAAGCTCCTGAGCCTTCTCCCAGAGGGAAGAGGGACGAAAAGTGTGTTGGCTGGGTGGGTCGTGTCCTTGATTATCCTGACAGCATGCGGTGTAAAGTGAGTCCACGGACGGAAGATTGGTTTGTGTGATGTGCTGCACTGTGCTCACGATCTTCTGCAGCTTCTTTCGGTCTTGGAGAGGACAACTTCCATATCAGGTTGTGATGCGCCCTAGAAGAATGCTTTCTACGGTGCATCTATAAAAATTAGTGAGGGTTTTAGGGGACAGGCCAAACTTCTTTAGTTTTCTCAGGAAGCAAAGGCGCTGGTGGGCCTTCTTGGCAGTGAACTCTGCTTGTTTGGACCAAGTCAGATCATTTGTGATATTGACCACAAGGAACTTAAAGCTTTTGACCTGTTCCACCTGCGCACCACTGATGTAAATTGGGTCGTGCGGTCCACTACTCCTTCTGAAGTCAACAACCAATTACTTCGTCTTGCTGATGTTGAGGGATAGGTTATTGTCTTCGCACCATGCCACCAGGTTCTTAAATTCCTCTCTGTACTCAAACTCATCATTACCCGAGATACGGATATTTCACCTTTCAACCTTAACATATGACTTCTAGTTCTTGCCTCACCCGTCATGAGTGGAAAACGCAAACATGCATCCATCTTTCAAAATTTCATTAAAAGTACATCTTCCTTCATTCTTCTGTACCCCAGGAAATAAGGTCCTAACTTAGTCAACCTTTCCCTATAACTCAGTTCCTGAATTCTTGGCAACATCCTGATAAATTTTCTCTGCACTCTTTCAAGTTTATTGATACCTTTCCATTAGGTATATTAAGTGACCAGACTGTGCTTGCTTGCTTACTGCCCCTTACGCTGCTGGTGTTTAGGGCAGCAATGAAGGCCCCCCCCATCTTTGCCTGTTCATACTGTCACACACAGATGTGGGAGGATTCTTCATTGCTATTTCTGTAACATTTTTTTTGACCAATCAGGGTTGTTATCCCTGAGCTAAACCTCTGAATCTGGAGGACTAGTAGACCACTCTTAGTCTGACCTTTACCCTTTGACCTGTTTGGCATGGGTGACACTATTAAGAGCCAAAGTACAAGGCCCTGACTCCAGCCAACATAGTTCTCTGGGATATTGAGGCACACAAGCCTCCAAACCCTATGACAAGGTTGTGGTCCTCTTGGAGGCAGGACCGCACACAATACCTCAAATTTAGCATCATTAATGTCTTATACATCTTCAACATAATATCCCAACTCCTGTACTCAATGTCCTGACCTATGAAGGCCCTATCTACCTAACGTTTCTTTCAAGCAATTATGCATCTGTTTTCACCGGACCTACCATTCACTGTGTAAATCTTACCCTTGTTTGACATTCTTTAGTTGGGACTTCTACATACTGATTAAGGAAACTTTCTTGAACACATTTGACAAACTCTATCCCATCCAGATCTTTTACAATATGGGAGTCTCAGTCAATATGTGGAAAGTTATAGTCACCTACTAACATAACCTTATGTTTTTTGCAGCTGTCTTCTGTGATATTTCAAACTCACTCCCCTAAATCCCAAAAGGGAGGTCTATGGTTTAGTCCCATTCATGTGGTTATTGGTTTTATTCCTCAGTTTCACCCATATAGCCTCATCCAGTCCTCTCTGAGCACTGCTGTGACATTTTCCCTGTTAAGTAATGCCACTCTTTCTATTATGTCTAAAACAACAGAACGCCTGAACATTGAGCTCCCCATCCCTCCCCTCCAGCAATCAAGACTTCCTAATGGCTACAACATCATAATTCCACATGCTGATCCATACTCAAAATTCATGTACCTTACCTACAATGCTCCTTGCATTGAAATAGATGCAACTCAGAATATTAGACCCACCATGCCCAGTCCTTTGGTTTCCATTGTTACTTGTGTGCTTAACATCTACTTCTTCCACAACCATGTCAGTTGGTCTCCTGCCTCTCTGGTTCACACCCTACTGCAATTCTCCCCAGAGCAGCACTGGCAAACCTTCCCACAAGGTCATGGTCTGGTTCAGGTGCAAACTATCCGATTTGCACAGGTCCTACAGGTCCCAGCATGTCTCTGGGAGCTGAACGTCCAAGGATACACAGTGTATCGGAAGGATAGGAAGGTAGGCAGAGGGGGAGGCGTGGCTTCATTGGTAAGAAGTGATATTAAATCATTAGAAAGAGGTGATATAGTATCGGAAGGTGAAGAATCTTTATGGGTTGAGCTAAGAAATAGCAGGGGTAAAAGGACCCTGATGGCAGTTATTTATAGGCCTCCAAACAGCTGCAGGGATGTGGACTACAAATTACAACAGGAAATAGAAAAGGCTTGTCAGAAGGGCAGTGTTATGATAATTGTGGGGGATTTTAACATGCGAGTGGATTGGGAAAATCAGGTCGGCACTGGATCTCAAGAGAGGGAATCTGTAGAATGTCTGCGAGCTGGCTTTTTAGAACAGCTTGTTGTTGAGCCCACTAGGGGATCAACTGTACAGGACTGGGTATTGTGAGGTGATTAGAGAGATTGAGGTGAAGGAACACTTAGGAGGCAGTGATCATAACATGATTGAGTTCACTGTGACATCTGAAGAAGAGAGGCCGAAATCTGATGTTTCGGTATTTCAGTGGAGTAAAGGAGATTACAGTGGCATGAGAGAGGAACTGGCCAAAGTTGACTGGAAAGGGACTCTGGCAGGAAAGACGGCAGAGCAGTAGTGGCTGGAGTTTATGTGAGAAGTGATGAAGGTGTAAGACAGGTATATTCCAGAAAAGAAGAAATTTTCGAATGGAAAAAGGATACAACCGTGGTTGACAAGAGAAGTCAAAGCCAAAGTTAAAGCAAAAGAGAGGGCATACAAGGAAGCAAAAATTAGTGGGAAGACAGAGGATTGGGAAGTTTTTAAAACCTTACAAAAGGAAACTAAGAAGGTCATTAAGAGAGAAAAGATTAACTATGAAAGGAAGCTAGCAAATAATATTAAAGAGGATACTAAAAGCTTTTTCAAGTATATAAAGAGTAATCGACAGGTGAGAGTAGATATAGGACTGATATAAAATGATGCTGGAGAAATTGTAAATGGGAGATAAGGAGATGGCAGAGGAACTGAACGAGTATTTTGCATCAGTCTTCACTGAGGAAGACATCAGCGGTATACCAGACACTCAAGGGTGGCAGGCAAGAGAAGTGTGCGCAGTCACAATTACAACAGAGTACTCAGGAAGCTGAATCGTCTAAAGGTAGATAAATCTCCTGGACCAGATGGAATGCACCCGCATGTTCTGAAGGAAGTAGCTGTGGAGATTGCGGAGGCATTAGCGATGATCTTTCAAAAGTCGATAGATTCTGGCATGGTTCCGGAGGACTAGAAGATTGCAAATGTCACACCGCTATTTAAGAAGGGGGCAAGGAAGCAAAAAGGAAATGATAGACCTGTTAGCTTGACATCGGTGGTTGGGAAGTTGTTGAAGTCGATTGTCAAGGATGAGTTTACAGAGTACCTGGAGGAATATGACAAGATAGGCAGAACTCAGCGTGGATTCCTTCAAGGAAAATCCTGCCTGACAAACCTATTACAATTTTTTGAGGAAATTACCAGTAGGCTAGACAAGGGAGATGCAGTGGATGTTGTATATTTGGATTTTCAGAAGGCCTTTGACAAGGTGCCACAGATGAGGCTGCTTAACAAGATAAGAGCCCATGGAATTACGGGGAAGTTACATACGTGGATAGAGCGTTGGCTGATTGGCAGGAAACAGAAAGTGGGAATAAAGGGATCCTATTCTGGTTGGCTGCCGGTTACCAGTGGTGTTCCACAGGGGTCCGTGTTGGGGCAGCTTCTTTTTACATTGTACATCAACGATTTGGATTATGGAATAGATGGCTTTGTGGCTAAGCTTTCTGATGATACGAAGGTAGGTGGAGGGGCCGGTAGTGCTGAGGAAACGGAGAGTCTGCAGAGAGACTTGGATAGATTGGAAGAATGGGCAGAGAAGTGGCAAATGAAGTATAATGTTAGAAAGTGTATGGTTATGCACCTTGGCAGAAGTAATACATGGGCAGACTATTATTTAAATGGGGAAAGAATTCAAAGTTCTGAGGTGCAATGGGCTTGGGAATCCTCGTACAGGATACCCTTAAGGTTAACCTCCAGGTTGAGTCTGTAGTGAAGAACGTGAATGCAATGTTGGCATTCATTTCTAGAGGAATAGAGTATAGTAGCAGGGATGTGATGTTGAGGCTCTTTAAGGCGCTGGTGAGACCTCACTTGGAGTACTGTGAGCAGTTTCGGTCTCCTTATTTAAGAAAGGATGTGCTGATGTTGGAGAGGGTACAGAGAAGATTCACTGGAATGATTCCAGGAATGAGAGGGTTAACATATGAGGAACGTCTGACTGCTCTTGGACTGTATTCCTTGGAGTTTTGGAGAATGAGGGGAGACCTTATAGAAACATTTTGAATGTTGAAAGGTATGGACAGAGTGGATGTGGCAAAGTTGTTTCCCATGATGGGGGAGTCTATTACGAGAGGGCATGACTTAAGGATTGAAGGGCGCCCATTCAGAACAGAAATGCGAAGAATTTTTTTTAGCCAGAGGGTGGTGAATCTATGGAATTTGTTGCCACGGGTAGCAGTGGAGGCCAAGTCATTGGGTGTATTTAAGGCAGAGATTGATAGGTATCTGAGTAGCCAGGGCATCAAAGGTTATGGTGAGAAGCCGTGGGAATGGGACTAAATAGGAGAATGGATCAGCTCATGATAAAATGGCAGAACAGACTCGATGGGCCGAATGGCCGACTTCTGCTCCTTTGTCTTATTGTCTTATGGTCTTATACCCTGGAAGGATCCAAAATTCTGAAACCACTCCTTGCCCTTGCACCATCACGCACACTGAACTATCTCCCTATTTCTTGCCTCATTAGCAAATGGCATGGGTAGCAATCCCGAAGTTACCACTCCAGATATCCACAGTCCAAAAGATGTACAGTTAGGATTAGTGCGTTATGGACATGCTATGCTAGTGCCAGAAGCATGGTGACACTTATGGGCTGCCCAGTATAACCCTTACTGATTTGATCCAAATCAACACATTTCACTGTATGTTCCAATGTTCATGTGACAAATAAAGCTGATCATTATCTTTTATTTATCACCTAATTCCCTGAATTTATTTTGCAGGACTTCATTACCCTTTCTGCATGTGTCATTGGTCCTGAGATGGACCACAACCTGTGGCTATTCATCTTACCCTTAAGAATAATGTGGACGTCGTAGGACAACTGTGACCCTGGCACCTGGGAGACAACATACCATCCGAGAATCTTGTTCTCTTCCACAGAATCTCTTGTCTGTTACCCTATCTAATGAATTCCTCTTCACTGGCACTCACTTCTTCTTCCACTTTTCTTAGGTTCCTGTGTCCTTGTGTGAACATAAATTACTATCGCTTCCAACTAAAATGCCAGAAACACACAACAGATCAGGCAAAATCTTTTGGAACAATAATGATTAACATTTCTGGCCAACGACCCTTCAGGAGCTATTGTGGAGAAATTGGGATTTGGTATTTACTGTTAAGCAGGGCACTATATTTAGTGATTGACTACACTAGGATGTTACACTTTCATGTGTAAGATATAAAACTCTCTCATCTGGTGAGTTGGATGCAATTCTTCTCACTCTGCATCTGTATTCTGTGGCATGTCTTGCTGTTTCTATTTTAGGTTTATTCATTGGATTGTAGGCTCTAATCATTCCTGGCACAACCATCATTTCTGGGCCAGCCCTAAATGGATCACCTTGTACTGCTGAGAGCCTCTGGTGAAGGAGTTCCCACAGTGCTATTTAAGAAGGACATCAAAGGCTACAGGGAGAAGGCAGGAGAGTGGGGGAGAAAATCAATCAGCCATGATTAAATAGCAATCAGAGTGGACAGGCTGAATGGCCTACTTCTGTTCCTATGTCTAATGGTCTAAGGAAATCCAGGACCATGACCCATCATGATGCTGGAACGGCGATATATCTACATGTCAGGGGAGCCCACGAGTGATGATATTCCAACTTACCAGTTGCTCTTGTCATTCTTGGGAGGTACAGTAGACTGGACAAGTAACAGCAGTGTATTTTGTTGGCAGAACGGTCTGCAGCGACTGTAGAAGCAGAAGGAAGCAATATTACAGCAGTGGATGACATACACCAATCAGACACCATGCCCCGGATGTCACTATGCTTCTTGAGAATTGTTGGAGCTGCACTCAACCAGGCAAGCTGCTGGGTAAACTGTCCTTGTTGGGTTTTAGCACATCTCCCTGTAACTAGATCTTGGACTTCTTGACAGAGTGTAGTTAGTCTGTGTTGGCAGAAACAGCCCTAGCTCTGCTGTTGTTCCCTCCTATCCCTCCAGAAAACTCTTTAACTCCCTACCACCTGCAGCATTAGGACAAGAACTGTTAGGATGCGGAACAGCTTCTTACCCCAGGCCATAAGACGACTGAAGCCCACGCCACCTCCTCGGTCTCAACATGGATGAAACACCAGTAGCATTATATTGTTTACCTTTTAACTTGTGTGATAAGTGCACCTTATTATTAGTTAATTTATTTATGGTAATATTACTTTACGTGCTGTGTGTTGTGCATCTTGGTCTGGGGGAACATTGTTTCACTTGTACGGTTGAATAATAATAATAATCTGAACTTGAATGTCACAGTAATAAACCAATTTACCCATTGACACTATCCTGACAAATACCTGTCCTGAGTCAGGGAGAATTGCTCTCCAACAACCATAACTATGAAATATAACCGCAGCCACTGAAGCACTTCTTCTTTGACACATTGACTTCAGTGTTTCCAGGGATCCTTGATGCAACACTTGGTCAAATGTTGACACGATGCCAAGGGCAGTCATTATCATGTGCCTCTGAAGCTTAGTTCTTTGGCCCATGTCAAGGCTGCAAGGAAGTCCGGAGTTAACGGTTATTGTTAAGATATGTCAAAGGCACCTTCCTTCACTGTGCTGGTAACTGTGTGTAGACTGGCTGAATGTAGGTGCTGTAAGTAATACATTGGATTAGAATCATCCTCCTTTACTGGAAAAGTACCTACCTGGGCCAATTTTCACACTTTTGGACCTAGTGATGTGTGTCCTAAGGCTTCTGTACCTCTTGCCTGATTCATGTAGTGGGAAGAGTGTATTCTGGATGGTGGGGATTCTTTCTTGATGGATGCTGCTTTCTTGTGGCAGTATTCCAGGTATGTATGCTCAATGATGGATAATACATTGTTGGGTGAAGCACATGGAGTTGGGGGAGTGAATTGACTGAGAACTAGTTATTGGGGAGAAAGCCCAGTGTGGAAATATAAGAGTCTTTCTCAGGCTGTGAACTAATGTGGTCATTGGTAATTAGTTAATTGTTGTCACATGTACTGTGATACAGTGTAAAACTTTGTCAGCAATCCATTCATCGAGGTCAATCCATGCCATAAGAACATAAGAAATAGGTTATTTGGCCCATTGAGTCTGTTCCAACCGCATTTTTCTACCTTCTCCCTGTAACCTTAGACGCTTTTAATAATCAAGAACTTATTGGCCTCTGCTTTAAGTATAGCCAATGACTTGGCCTCCACAGCCATCAAGGTAGTACAAAAGGAAAAGCAACAACAAAATGCAGAATATAGTATTACATTTACAGAGAAAGTGCAGTGCAGGTAGATGAATGTGTCAGGGCCATGACGAGGTAGATTGAGAGATCAAAAGTTGACCCTTTAGTGCAGTCTTTTTCAAACTTTTTGCCCTGGAGGAACCCTTGAAATAATTTTCAGGTCTCAGGGAATCCCTGCATAAAAATTATTATACCTAGAGCTTACGGTAGCCTGATCTGTAATAATAATCTAAAAATTATTGCCAATGCTCGTTTGAGCAGAGAATGAAAGCAAACCTTTCTTGGGAAAAAAAACAAGTAGTTAATCTTAGTTTATTCCTTATTTCTTTCTCTTACATGAAGTTTCAAAACTCATAAGACAAACATAATTCCTCCCGGGAGGGGGGAGAAGATGGTGGCACAACGACAGCGCGCGCGGCCACTTTGGTGACGATATCTGTAATCTGTCAAGTAGGGGACCATGCACAATTCTGATTTGATGGAGACAGACGTGAGAGCACAGCGGAACATCCGGAAAACTTCTGAAATGCCCGCTTCGCTGCTGCTGCTACTGTGTGGTAACCGGAATTTCCGGAGCTGAAGGCCCCGAAATCCTTGGCTTTGCGTGTTTCAATGGCCAGGGAGAGGTTGAAGGTGCTCGGCAGAGGATGGCACTTGGGAGGCTGTATCGGAGAGGCTGTCGGAAGCTCAAAATTTTCAGATGGAAGGACTCAGTGTTGGCTGCGGTCGGCTGCTTCCAAGGTATCGGCAAGTCGACGGTGCCTGGAAGTTTATGGCAGGGAGCTTCTCCCTTTTGCCGCCTGCTATTGGGGACTCGGAAGTCGATCGACTCGGGACTTTGAGACTTTTTTTTACTGTGCCCGTGGTCTGTTCTTTATCAAATTATGGTATTGCATTGCACTGCTGTAACTATATGTTATAATTATGTGGTTTTGGCAGTGTTATTCTTTGGTCTGTCCTGTTTTCTGTGATACCACTCTGGAGAAACATTGTATCATTTCTTAATGCATGTATGCATTCTAAATGACAATAAAAGAAGACTGAGTGTTCTAATTCTGGGTTGAACTTCAAATAAGCATGCATGGGTTTTACCTTCAGCTGAATGAGATGGTTTCTATCCTTGTTCTTGAAGCTTACTCATACATGTAAGAAGTTCAAAACCGCAGCAAAATGTTCATTGCTTTCCAATGAATGGCAGGATACTCTTCTTTCACAGAAATCCAGAACTTGTCCAGGGGCAGATCAGTAAATCTAATCTTGAGTACATGATCAGAGTGCAGCTCACAAAGTTCTTCCTCTTCTCTCAAAGTCAAGTTCTTAGGCTGAGAAGTAGGTTCAGAGAAGGTGTCCCTCACCCAGTCATACACTTCTGTTGAAAGGGAAGAAAAATACTGTTCAATTTTGTTCTGCAGTTCTTCTAGGTGGTTTTCATAGACCATAGTACTTAGAAATTTACAGCACATTACAGGCCCTTCAGCCCACAATGTTGTGCTGACCATGTAACCTACTCCAGAGCCTGCCTAGAATTTCCCTAGTGCATAGTCCTCTATTTTTCTAAGCTCCATGAACCTATCTAAGAGGCTCTTAAAAGACCCTATTGTATACACCACTGCCACCAGCAGTGCATTCCACACACCCACCCCTCCCTGTGTGAAAAACTTACCTCTGACATCCCCTTAGTACCTACTTCCAAGCACTTTAAAACTATGGGTTAGTAAGTTTGCTGATGACACAAAGGTTGGAGGTGTTGTGGATAGTGTGGAGGGCTGTCAAAGGTTACAGCAGGACATTGATAGGATGCAAAACTGGGCTGAGAAGTGGCAGATGGAGTTCAACCTAGATAAGTGTGAGGTGGTTCATTTTGGTAGGACAAATATGATGGTAGAATATAGTATTAATTTTAAGGCTCTTGGCAGTGTGGAGGATCAGAGGGATCTTGGGGTCCGAGTCCATAGGACGCTCAAAGCAGCTGCGCTGGTTAACTCTGTGGTTAAGAAGGCATACCGTGTATTGGCCTTCATCAATCATGGCATTGAATTTAGGATCAAAGAGGCAATGTTGCAGCTATATTGGACCCTGGTCAGATCCCACTTGGAGTACTGTGCTCACTTCTGGTCGCCTCACTACGGAAGGATGTGGAAAACATAAAAAGGCTGCAGAGGAGATTTACAAGGATGTTGCCTGGATTGGGGAGCATGCCTTATGAAAACAGGTTGAGTGAACTCAGCCTTTTCTCCTTGGAGCGATGGAGGATGAGAGGTGACCTGATCAAGGTGTATAAGATGATGAGAGGCATTGATCGTGTGGATAGTCAGAGGCTTTTTCCCAGGGGTGAAATGGCTGCCACAAGAGGGCACAGGTTTACGGTGCTAGGAGTAGGTACAGAGGAGATGTCAGGGGTAAGTTTTTTACGCAGAGAGTGGTGAGTGTTGGAATGGGCTGCCGGCAGTGGTGGTAGAGGTGGATACGATAGGGTCTTTTAAGAAACTTTTAGATAGGTACATGGAGCTTAGAAAAATAGAGGGCTATGGGTAAGCCTAGTAATTTCTAAGGTAGGGACATGTTCGGCACAACTCTGTGGGCTGAAGGGCTTGTATTGTGCTGTAGGTTTTCTATATTTCTATGCCCACTCATGTTAGACGTTTCAGCCCCAGGAAAAAGCCTCTGGCTTTCCACATAATCAATGCCCCTCATTATCTTATACACCTCTGTCAGGATACCTCTCATCGTCACTCCAAGGAGAAAAGGTGAAGTTCACTCAACCTATTCTCATAAGGTACGCCCTCCAATCCAGGCAACATCCTTGTAAATCTCCTCTGCACTCTCTCTATAGTATCCTTCCTGTAGTGAGGTGACCAGAACTGAACACAGTACTCCAAGTGGGGTCTGACCCATTAGCTGTAACATTACCTCATAGCTCATGAATTCAATCCCATGGTTGATGAATGCCAAAACACCACATGCCTTCTTAACAACATTGTCAACCTGTGCAGTACCTTCGAGTGGCCTATGGACTCCACACTGCCAAGAGTCTTACCATTTATATTATATTCTGTCTTCAAACTGGACCTACCAAAGTGAACCACTTCACACTTATCTGTGTTGAAGTCTACTACCCACTCCTCAGCCCAGTTTTGCATCCTATCAATGCTCTGACAGCCCTTCACACTATCCACAACACCCCAACCTTTGTGTCATCAGCAAACTTATTAACCCACCCTTCTACTTCTTCATCCAGGACATTCATAAAAATCAAAAAGAGGAGGTCTCCCGAACAGATTCCTGTGGAACACCAACCTTCACGCAGAATACAAATCATCTATAACCACCATTTGCCTTCTGTGGGCAAGCCAATTCTGGACCCACACAGCAAGGTCTCTGTATATTCCATACCTCCTTACTTTCTGAAGGAGTCTTGCATGGGGTACCCTATCAAATACTTTACTGAAATCCATATACACTACATCTTCTGCTCTACCTTCATCAATGTGGTTTGTTACATCCTCAAAGAATTCAATCAGGCTCGTAAGACACGACCTGCCTTTGACAAAATCATGCTGACTATCCCTAATCAGATTATGTCTCTAAATGCTCATAAATCCTGCATCTCAGGATCTTCTCCTACAACTTGCCCACCACTAAAGTCAGACTCACCGGTCCATAATTTTCTGGGTTATCTCTACTCCCTTTTTTGAACAAGGGAACAATATTTTCAATCCATCAATCCTCCGGTACTTTTCCTGTCCCTATTGATGACACAAAGATCACCAGAGGCTCAGAAATCTCCTCTCTCTTTCAATTAGACTCGAGACTTTCTGATATTCTTTCTCACTGTCAAGCCCAAGCAGCAGTGGAAACATTTCATGATTTCCTTTTGCAGAATAATTTTTCCAAAGATTCAGTTTTCTTTTAAATCACACTTTTAAATTGTCACTTGAAGTCAAAACATTTTCTCCAGGACCTTGCAGAGACTTGTTCAACTGGTTCATATGAAAAATGCCTGTTAAGTAGACTAGTTTCTGCAGCCATTCTTCATCTTCAAAGCACTTAGCAAAATCTGGCCTACCATTTTCTCGAAAGTACTCCTGCAATTCACCTTTCAGTTCACACACCCTCTGAGAACTCATGTTCTGCTGAGCCGGCGGCCCAATTTCTGTGTGTAGCAGGAGATTGGTGTGCTCTTTGTCCAGCTTTTCACACAGTGAAACTGGTCTTACAGCTACTAAATAACTTGTTTCCTGGTCCCTTTTACTGACTGTGTGTTTATTTTCAAAAGCTATAATCTCTTTGTTTTGAGATTCCAATAGCTGTTTAAAATAATCAGCACTTTTACCCGTCATATGGCTGTGATTTGTAGTTAAGCGTCTTTTCAATTTTGCTGGAGCAATTGTTATATTTGTAAGTTGTCTGCCACAGACTAGGCACAATAGAAAAGGACAACTTGGATCGCCAGTCCATGTAAAACCCATTGATAAGCAGCTTTCATTGTAAAGATATTGCACTGGCTGATTACTTTAGTCCCACCCACTGCTTTTGTGTCCAGGACCCAGAAGAGGCTGGTGGATTTCTGGGACAACAGGAAGCTTTGGGTCTCTGCTACGGTGCTGAATCTTCCAATCGCGGAGGGCGGTCAGTCATTGGCGTGTGTGCGCACCCAGCTGGTGGCTCTCTTCCTCAGGACCCTGCAGAGGTACCTGTATAGCGACCACCCACCCTCCCCCCGCCCGGAGATGGTGTGCGCTGGCAATGCTGAGGACACTGCCTACAGGAGGGCACGTGGCTTCCAGCAGCCACGCACACCATTTCGGGAGGTGGTCACTACCTGTGCTCCATCTGCTAGAAAAAGCAGGATTTCCCAGTGCCCACCCATTTTAATTCCACTTCCCATTCCCATTCCGATATGTCTATCCATGGCCTCCTCTACTATTGTGATGTGACTACACTTAGGTTGCAGGAACAACACCTTATATTCTGTTTGGGTAGCCTCCAATCTGATGGCGTGAACATCAACTTCTCAAACTTCCAATAATGCCCCCACCCCGTTCACCATTCCCCGTCCTCTTTTCCTTCTCTCACCTTATCTCCTTGTCCGCCCATCGTCTCCCTTTGGTTCTCCTTCCCCCCCTTCTTCTTTCTTCCATGGCCTTCTGACTCTTTCACCAACCAACTTCCTAGCTCTTTGCTTCACCCTTCCCCTCCAGATTTTACTTTTCACCTAATGTTTCTCACTCCCTTGCCCCCAAATTTTAAATCTACTACTCAGCTTTTTTTCTCCAGTCCTGCCGAAGGGTTTCAACCTGAAACACTTACTGTGCTTTTTTCCATCGATGCTGCCTGGCCTGCTGAGTTCCTCCAGCATCTTGTGTGTGTTCTCCCATCCACCTGTCCATGTTTATATGGAGTGTGAGAGGTTGCACCCCCTGTTTGAGTATCTGAAGGGGTTGCTGCTCAGGTTCAACCCCACGCTCCTCATATACGGGCAGCCAGTGTGGAAGGGGATGGATTGCGAAAAGGATCTACTGGTGGGCTTGCTCCTGGGCCTGGCCAAGATGGCCATTCTCAGGTTTAGGTGGCAGAAAGTCAAGGGTTCAGCTAGGGCCATCAGCCTGCCCCTCTTCTGAGGATACGTGCATGCCTGGCTGTCCTTGAAGAGGGAGACTGCGGTCACAATGGGTCAGTGGGAGATTTCCGAGGTCGGTAGGCCCCCAGGGTATTGACTGCCTTATATACGGTAGTAAGCATAACTTAATTTGAACTTATTCGCTGCCTTGTAAAAATTTAATGTTTGTACTTATATTTTTGTTGTGTAAATAAAGTAATATAGGTTTGGTAAAAAAGACGGGCTTTAACTGGCAGTGCCAGAGATTTTTTCTTGCTGGTGCTACAGTGGGGCTGAATTACTCAGTGATGGTGCTGAGGGATGTACTGTATGGTAATATGTATTCACAAGGCCAGACGTGGCATTCAAAAGTCAGCTTCAAGCATTATGTGCTTACTATAAATGCCTCTGTTGATTCACAAGAAACAGCAATTGATAGACCTCATATAGAAGTGAACTGTGACAGTGTCAACAGCACTGGGGACAACCCGGGCTACACAGAGCATAAACAAACAAACCAACAGAGCATCCGACCCATAGCGCACAACGTGAATCACGCACCAATCCCGCAATCAGTGTCAAATGCATGCTTTTCAACTGAAAAACACAACACTAACCCACAATGTCCACTGCTATTCACGTTACATAGACAGACAATGCCAAAAGATACATCATTATTAAAGTCAAATAAGGCAAACAACAGATGCAAGGCTTTACCAGGAGTTGGACAAATCGTACTCTGACCATGCAATACCTCAATTAATTCGGCTACTGAATTTAAAACAAGAATCAACAGAATCACTGTTTGGAAGTCGAAGCAAAACCAGTAGGCTTAATAGCAGTAAATGTAATATTTTAGGATTAAAATACCGTTTTCCCCTCCGTGCAATACAGCACTCACCAATTATCAGCCTACCATCCTCCCCTCCATACAATACAGCACTTACCAATTATCAGCTTACTGTCCCCACCCTCCATGTAATACATTGCTCACCATCAACCTAATGACCTCCACTGCACGCAATACAGCGCTTACCAATTATCAGAGAACCTTCCTCCCCTCCATGCAATACAGAGTTCATCAGTTATCAGCCTACTGTGACAGGGTCCTGAATTACCCCTATGAACTGTGCTTTTGAAAAGAGAAAGAGAGAGCTATTCAACATCAGACACCTTGTTAAAATGAGAGAAAAAGAAAGAGAGAGAGAGAGAGAGAGGCGAAGACTGCTCACAGTTTGTTTACATTTTTGCAAGGACACTAGCAGCTTCCAAGATTTTACGGAGAGAGAAGGGAAGAGCTGTTTGATGGACAGCTAGTATTCAGCACAGTGAGATAAATAGAAGGTCAGCTGCTAGACTAACAGACACATGGTTTTGGACACTGAACGAGCTTTGTTGTGCCCACAGAAATGTGGATTTTGGAGGATTGATCAGTGGCTTTTGCAGTGTGAAAACGGAGTGACCGGTGGGGAGTTATTCGTGTCCAACCCTCGCCTGGGTTGATAATTGCACCACAGAAGAATGGTCCCCTTTGTTATGGTCACAGTCAGTGACTTCTAAAGGATTTCGGAGGACAACAGGAAGATCGACGGCATCAGCTCACCTCTCTGTCTCCATCACTACCCAACTCAATACCACAAACTGAACTGAACTTTACTCATCATCATAAGACTGTATTCATTTATCCCTGGACTTGAAGAAGCTTAGTTTTCATATATTTCCACACTTACTTATACATATAATCATTGCTAACCTGTTTGATACATCTGCATTTATATTACTGTATTGCGTAATTACTAATAAATACCATTAGTTAATAGCAATAATGGACTCCAAAGTGTTTTCCATCTCTGCTGGTTCTTTAACCCGTCATAGGGTACGTGACACTACTGTCCTCCCCTCTGCGCAATACAAGGCTCACCAATTATCAGCCTACTGTCCACCCCTCCATGCAATACAGTGCTCACCATCAGCCAACCATCCTCCCCTCTGTGAAATACAACACTCAACAATTATCAGCCCACCGTCCTCCCCTCTGTGCAATGCAGTGCTCACCACCAGTCTACCATCCTCCACTCTGTGGAATACAGCGCTCAACAATGATCAGCCTACCGTCCTCCCCTCCATGCTAACGAACTATCAATGACCTCCCCTAGCCTGTGTTAAAAACTGAGAATAAACACTGTTCTATAGTGCACTGCCATACTCGGCTGAGAGATTTCTAATGTGGTTGCTAACAAGGGTCTCCGTCACTGCCCACCACATAAGAAACAGGAGCAGGAGAAGACCATCTGGCCCGTCAAACTTTCTCCACCATTCAATAAGCTCATGGCTGATCTGACCATGGACTCATCTCTACCTACCTGCCTTTTGCCCGTAACCCTTAATTCCGCTACAATGCAAAAATCTATCCAACATTGTTTTAAATATATTTACTGAGGTAGCCTCCACCGCTTCATTGGGCAGAGAATTGCACAGATTCACTACCACTGCAGGTGTTAGCATCTCACATTGCGTGAAGTTAAAAAATAAATGATGTTTATTCTTTTTAATCACAGTCACTCAAGGAACCCCAAGCGACCTCTCATGGAACCCCGGTTGAGAAGCCCTGCTTTAATGTATAAGAGTTCAACAACAGTATGGACTCAACACCAGGTACCCTTGTGCCTAGTGGCACACATTCTCTTGCATTTGTATCTTCTAACTAATGGAAGGGGGAAAGAGTGAAATCAGCCGTGGTGGGATGAGTACCTGAATATTTTGGCTGGTTTCCAAAGGCAGTTGAATGTGTAGACAGCGTTAATGGAAGCCAAGCTGTGGTACCATAGGGACTGGTGCTTGGGACCCTGACTATTCACAATCTGGGAAGGGAGAGTGAATGTAGGAGTTCCAAGTCTGCAGCTAATAGAAATGAGGTAGAATTGTGAGTAAGGAGGTGAGTGTAAAGGATGTCAACAGGCTGGGTGAGTGGGTAAGAATGTGACAGATGCAGTACAATGTGGAAAACAGCATCTACACTGGTATGGTGCAAAGAAAAGAACAGTATTTTTTAAATGTTATAAATAGCGGATTGGCTAATATTCAAAGCTAACATACAAAGCAAGCTGGTACATAAATAGTGGTCTCATTGAACCTTACAGAATTGTTCAGGGAATAGATACAGGGAGGATGTTTCTCTTGTATTTGAAGAACAAATCACTAACCAAGAAAGAGGCTGGTTACATTAGAGGTAAGGAACAATTTCTTCATGTAGAAGATGGTGAATCTTAGGAAATCTTTACATTGGACAACTGCAGAAGTTTAGTCATTGGGTTTGTTCAAAAACAGAGAGCATTGCTGCAAAGAGGATTAAAGGATAAAGACATATGGGACAATCAAAGTCAAAGTAAAATTGATTATCAGAGTACATACATGTCAGTACATACAATCCTGTGGTTCTTTTTCCCAGGGGCATACTTAGCAAATCCATAGAACAGTAACTGTAAACAGGATCAATGGACAGGAAACTGTTTGAATGCAGATATAAATAAGTAACAAGCATGAAATAACAAGATAAAAGAGTCCTTAAATGAGTGTAGTTATTCCTTTTTGTTTAAGAGCCTGATGGTTGAGGGGTAGTAACTGTTCTTGAATCTGGTGGTGTGAGTCGAAAGGCACCTGTACTTTCTACCTGATGACAGCAGTGAGAAAAAAGCATGGCCTGGATGCTGAGGATCTTCGATGATTGATGTTACTTTCCTACGCATTGAAATATGAAGTCAGCTATGACCTAGATGCAGTCCCAAAGGACAAAAAAACATATTCCTACTCTTACAAAATTTAACTTTATATATATATATATATATTATAATTAAATTCAATAAGTAGTACAAAAAGAGCAAAAGATAGTGAAGTAGTGTTCATGGGTTCATTGTCCATTCAGAAATCTGAGGGTGGAAGGAAAATCTGTTCCTGAATTATGGGGTGTGTGTCCTATACCCCCTCCTTGATAGCAGCAATGAGATGAGTTAAAGTGAAGAAGACGAGGCGAAGAAGGCCCTTTACTCTGAGTGGAGTCATTGGGACGCCGTCATGATGGCGTTTTTTTAGCAGGCTTTCTTATTTTTATGAGGCCGACTTGCTAGCTCGATGCTCAACCCAACACGGATGGAAAGCGTACAAGGAAGCCGGCTGGATTTGAACTCGGGAGCCTTCACTCCGAAGTCCGGCGCTGATGCCACTACGCCACCAGCTGGCATTGTCTGGGTGATGATAGATGCCACATTACTTAGGCATCACCTTTTGAAGATGCCCTCGATGCTAGGAAGGTTAGTGTCCATGATGGGCTGGTTAAGTTTACAACTTTCTGCAGCTTTTTCTGATCCTGTGCTGCCTGTCCTGCTGAGTTCCTCTAGTATTTTGCATGTGTTGCTCTGGATTTGCAGCATCTGCAGAATTTCTTGTGTTGGTTATTCCTATTCCTATTTCTTATTCTGCAGATTGTGGAAATTCAAAGCAACACACAAAATGTTGGAAGAACTCAGCAGCTCAGGCAGCATCTAAGTAGAGGAATAAACAGTTGGCATTTTGGGCCAAAACACTTTTATAAAAGAAGAGAGCATGAAGTCATAATAAGAAAGTGAGGAAAGGGGAAGAAACACAAGCTGACATGTGATAGGTGAAACCAGGCGAGGTTGAAGGTGGGTGTGTGGGAGAGGGATGATGCAACAAGATGCTGGGAGGGGATAGGTAGAAGAGGTAAATGGCTGAAGAAGGAATATGAGAAGAGAGGGGTGTTGACCATGGGAATTGGGAGAAAGGGAAGGAAGAGGGGCACTAGAGAGAGATGTTGGGCTGGTGTCGAGAAGCAAAGGGGTAAGAAGAGAGCCACCATGTGGAATGGGAAAAAATGAGAAACAGGAGGGGGGAGGGGAGAAATTACCCATTAGAAAAGTCAATGTTCATGCCATCAGGTTGGAGGCTATCCAGAAGGGGAAAAAAGATTATGAGAGAAAACTGGCAGGGAACATAAAAACTGACTGTAAAAGCTTTTATAGATATGTAAAAAGGAAAAGACTGGTAAAGACAAATGTAGGTCCTCTACAGACAGAAACAGGTGAATTGATTATGGGGAGCAAGGATATGGCAGACCAATTGAATAATTACTTTGGTTCTGTCTTCACTAAGGAGGACATAAATAATCTTCCAGAAATAGTAGGGGACAGAGGGTCCAGTGAGATGGAGGAACTGAGTGAAATACATGTTAGTAGGGAAGTGGTGTTAGGTAAATTGAAGGGATTAAAGGCAGATAAATCCCCAGGGCCAGATGGTCTGCATCCCAGAGTGCTTAAGGAAGTAGCCCAAGAAATAGTGGATGCATTAGTGATAATTTTTCAAAACTCGTTAGATTCTGGACTAGTTCCTGAGGATTGGAGGGTGACTAATGTAACCCCACTTTTTAAAAAAGGAGGGAGAGAGAAACGGGGGAATTATAGACCGGTTAGCCTAACATCGGTGGTGGGGAAACTGCTGGAGTCAGTTATCAAAGATGTGACAGCAACACATTTGGAAAGCGGTGAAATCATGGGACAAAGTCAGCATGGATTTGTGAAAGGAAAATCATGTCTCATAGAATCTCATAGAATTTTTTGAGGATGTAACTAGTAGAGTGGATAGGGGAGAACCAGTGGATGTGGTATATTTGGATTTTCAAAAGGCTTTTGACAAGGTCCCACACAGGAGATTAGTGTGCAAACTTAAAGCACACGGTATTGCGGGTAAGGTATTGATGTGGATAGAGAATTGGTTAGCAGACAGGAAGCAAAGAGTGGGAATAAACGGGACCTTTTCAGAATGGCAGGCAGTGACTAGTGGGGTACCGCAAGGCTCAGTGCTGGGACCCCAGTTGTTTACAATATATATTAATGACTTGGATGAGGGAATTAAATGCGGCATCTCCAAGTTTGCGGATGACACGAAGCTGGGTGGCAGTGTTAGCTGTGAGGAGGATGCTAAGAGGATGCAGGGAGACTTGGATAGGTTGGGTGAGTGGGCAAATTCATGGCAGATGCAATTTAATGTGGATAAATGTGAAGTTATCCACTTTGGTGGCAAAAATAGGAAAACAGATTATTATCTGAATGGTGGCCGATTAGGAAAAGGGGAGTTGCAACGAGACCTGGGTGTCATTATACACCAGTCATTGAAAGTGGGCATGCAGGTACAGCAGGCGGTGAAAAAGGCAAATGGTATGCTGGCATTTATAGCAAGAGGATTCGAGTACAGGAGCAGGGAGGTTCTACTGCAGTTGTACAAGGCCTTGGTGAGACCACACCTGGAATATTGTGTGCAGTTTTGGTCCCCTAATCTGAGGAAAGACATCCTTGCCATAGAGGGAGTACAAAGAAGGTTCACCAGATTGATTCCTGGGATGGCAGGACTTTCATATGAAGAAAGACTGGATGAACTAGGCTTGTACTCGTTGGAATTTAGAAGATTGAGGGGGGATCTGATTGAAACGTATAAAATCCTAAAGGGATTGGACAAGCTAGATGCAGGAAGATTGTTCCCGATGATGGGGAAGTCCAGAACGAGGGGTCACAGTTTGAGGATAAGGGGGAAGCCTTTTAGGACTGAGATTAGGAAAAACTTCTTCACACAGAGAGTGGTGAATCTGTGGAATTCTCTGCCACAGGAAACAGTTGAGGCCAGTTCACTGGCTATATTTAAGAGGGAGTTAGATATGGCCCTTGTGGCTACGGGGGTCAGGGGGTATGGAGGGAAGGCTGGTGCAGGGTTCTGAGTTGGATGATCAGCCATGATCAAAATAAATGGCGGTGCAGGCTCGAAGGGCCGAATGGCCTACCCCTGCACCTATTTTCTATGTTTCTATGTTTCTATGTTAATATGAGGTGTTGCAACTCCAACCTGCAAGTGGTCCCATTGTGGCGAAAGAGGAGGCCATGTTGAAATGAAAATGGGAAATAGAATTAAAATGGGTCGCCACAGGGAAATGCCAACTGTTGTGAAGGTGCTCTGTGAAACGATCCCTCTATCTTCTTTGGGTCTTACCAATATAGAAGAGATTACACTGGGAGCACAGGAGACAGTAGGTGACCCCAGCAGACTCACCTGGAAGGACTCTTTGGGAGCCTGAGTGGTGGTGAGAGAGGAGGTGGTGGGAAAGGTGCACCACTTGACCCACTTGCAGGGTTAAGTTCCAGGAGGGAGTTCAGTGGGACAAGATGCACAGACATGGGAATCATGGAGTGAGTGATTCCTTCTGAAAGGGAGAGTTGGTGGCAGAGGCAGTATGTTTAGTGATAGGATCCTATTGTTGATGGTGGAAGACCCTGATGTTTGATGCAGTTCTTGAACCTGGTGGTGTGTGGACCTCAGGCTTCCATACCTTCTACTTGACAGGATCAGCGAGAAAGGGGCATCCTCGTCTTGAGGCAGTGCTATTGATGCCTTCAATAGCAGGAAAGGCTGGGCTGTGTATTCTCTGCAGCTTCTTGTGTTTCTGTGTGTTGGAACTGACGCAACCAGCCAGTATAATTCCAATTTGTTTATTTATCACATGTACATCGAAACACAGTGAAATACATTGTTTGCATTAACTGCCAACACAAGGATGCACTGGGGGCAGCCCGCAATGTCGTCACACATTGTATAAATTGTATAAATATAAATAAATAACATTGAGAACATGAGCTTGTAGAATCCTTGAAGTGAGTGAAGTGATGGGGAGAGGTTTTCCTCCAATGGATTGGGCTGTATCCATTACTTTTTATAGGCTCTTCTGGTCTTGAGTATTTGTGTTTCCAGACCAGGCTATGATACAAGATATTCTCCGCTGTGCATCTATATAAGTTTTAGAGGTGATGGTAGAGGCAATGGCACATCTTCAGTACACTGAATCCACACAGGTAGCACTGGAGGTCAGGAATAAATCCAGGTCTCTAGCACTGTGGGGAAGTGACACTCTGTGCTGTTTCACTGGTGGTGAGATGTAGAGCTCTTCCTTATTTCATGACGTTTTACTGTTGAGTGCTCACCTAGTCTGTATTCTCAAGGTTAGCACCACTTTTCTACCTACCTCTGATCCTGTCCCAGTTTACCTTGTTGCAATCCTCACTGAACCATTGTTGGCCCCATGTTTAATAATAACAGCAGGGCGAGAGACAAGCCGGAACACATGGTTGTAAAGTTTTGGTTTACAGTTGATGGTCCACCACACACAGTGGATGTCTTGTTTATGTGCTGCTGGCTCACAAGAACACAAAAAAACAGGATTAGCAGTTAGCCACCAGGCTCCTTAAGCCTGCACCAGTGTTCAATATGATCCTGGCTATCAGGATTGTTTGACGTGCCTCAGCCTGGACCTGATGAAGTTCAGAAGGATGAGAGGGGATCTTATTGAAACCTACTAAATACTGAAATGTCTGGATAGAGTGGACATAGAAATGACATCACTTAGTAGGAGAGTCTAAGATCCAAGGGCACAGCCTTAGAATAAAAGCATGTGTCTTTAGGACAGAGATGAGGAGGAATTTCTTCATCCAGCAGGTGTTGAATCTGTGGACTTCATTACTACTGTGAAGGCTAAGTCATTGGATAGATTTAAAGTGGAGATTGATAGGCTCTTGAATAGTAAAGAGATGAAGGGTTATGGGGAGATGATAGAAGAATGGGATGAAAAGCCACATAAAGGAAGATGATTGAATGATGAAGTAGACTTATTGGGCTGAATGGTCTAATTCTGTTGCTGTATCTCAAAGTATTGTGACGCTGGCCTCACCTCGTCTAATGTGCAAGTTCCTCATAGCTCTCAATTTGATCTTTCAAATATTTATCTTCCTTCTGCTTAAATATATTCATTGATCTGGCCTCCACCATCCTCAGGGGCAGGGAATTCCAGAGATCGAACAGACTCTGAGAGGACTTGTTTGTGTAAAGTTTTATGTTTGAATAAGGTCACTATCTTATTCTTCTCAACTCCAAGGTACAGTATACAGTACCAATTGCCTAGTCTTCTGATAAGACAAGGGAAACCATAGAAACTACAGCACAGAAACAGGCCCTTTGGCCCTTCTTGGCTGTGCCGAACCATTTTCTGCCTAGTCCCACTGACCTGCACACGGACCATATCCCTCCATACACCTCCCATCCATGTATCTGTCCAATTTATTCTTAAATGTTAAAAAAGAACCCGCATTTACCACCTCGTCTGGCAGCTCATTCCATACTCCCACCACTCTCTGTGTGAAGAAGCCCCCACTAATGTTCCCTTTAAACTTTTCCCCCCTCACCCTTAACCCATGTCCTCTGGTTTTTTTTCTCCCCTTGCCTCAGTGGAAAAAGCCTGCTTGCATTCACTCTATCTATACCCATCATAATTTTATATACCTCTATCAAATTTCCCCTCATTCTTCTACGCTTCAGGGAATAAAGTCCTAACCTATTCAACCTTTCTCTGTAACTGAGTTTCTCAAGTCCCGGCAACATCCTTGTAAACCTTCTCTGCACTCTTTCAACCTTAATTATATCCTTCCTGTAATTTGGTGACCAAAACTGAACACAATACTCCAGATTCGGCCTCACCAATGCCTTATACAACCTCATCATAACATTCCAGCTCTTATACTCAATACTACGATTAATAAAGGCCAATGTACCAAAAGCTCTCTTTACGACCCTATCTACCTGTGACGACACTTTTAGGGAATTTTGTATCTGTATTCCCAGATCCCTCTGTTCCACTGCACTCCTCAGTGCCTTACCATTAACCCTATATGTTCTACGTTGGTTCGTCCTTCCAACATGCAATACCTCACACTTGTCAGTATTAAACTCCATCTGCCACTTTTCAGCCCATTTTTCCAGCTGGTCCAAGTCCCTCTGCAGGCTCTGAAAACCTTCCTCGCTGTCTACTACACCTCCAATCTTTGTATCATCAGCAAACTTGCTGATCCAATTTACCACATTATCATCCAGATCATTGATATAGATGACAAATAACAATGGACCCAGCACTGATCCCTGTGGCACACCACTAGTCACAGGCCTCCACTCAGAGAAGCAATTCTCTACTACCACTCTTTGGCTTCTTCCACTGAGCCAATGTCTAATCCAATTTACCACCTCTCCATGTATACCTAGCGACTGAATTTTCCTAACTAACCTCCCATGTGGGACCTTGTCAAAGGCCTTACTGAAGTCCATGTAGACAATATCCACTGCCTTCCCTTCATCCACTTTCCTGGTAACCTCCTCGAAAAACTCCAACAGATTGGTCAAACATGACCTACCACGCACAAAGCCATGTTGACTCTCCCTAATAAGCCCCTGTCTATCCAAATGCTTGTAGATTCTGTCTCTTGGTACTCCCTCCAATAACTTACCTACTACTGACGTTAAACTCATCGGCCTATAATTTCCCGGATTACTTTTCGATCCTTTTTTAAACAACGGAACAACATGAGCCACTCTCCAATCCTCCAGCACTTCACCCGTAGACAGCGACATTTTAAATATTTCTGCCAGGGCCCCCGCAATTTCAACACTAGTCTCCTTCAAGGTCCGAGGGAACTCCCTGTCAGGTCCCGGGGATTTATCCACTTTAATTTTCCTCAAGACAGCAAGCACCTCCTCCTTTTCAATCTGTACAGTTGCCATGGTCTCACTACTTGATTCCCTCAATTCCATAGATTTCATGCCAGTTTCCTTAGTAAATACAGACGCAAAAAACCTATTTAAGATCTCCCCCATTTCCTTTGCTTCCGCACAAAGCCGACCACTCTGATCTTCAAGAGGACCAATTTTATCCCTTACAATCCATTTGCTCTTAATATGCTTGTAAAAGCTCTTTGGACTATCCTTCACTTTGACTGCCAAAGCAACCTCATGTCTTCTTTTTGCCCTCCTGATTTCTTTCTTAAGTATTTTCTTGCACTTCTTATACTCCTCAAGCACCTGATTTACCCCCTGTTTCCTATACATTTCATACAACTCCCTCTTCTTCTTTATCAGAGTTGCAATATCCCTTGAGAACCAAGGTTCCTTATTCCTATTCAATTTGCCTTTAATCCTGACAGGAATATACAAACTCTGCACTCTCAAAATTTCCCTTTTGAAGGCTTCCCACCTACCAATCACATCTTTGCCAGAGAACAACCTGTCCCAATCCACGCTTATTAGATCCTTTCTCATTCTTCAAATTTGGCCTTCTTCCAGTTCAGAACCTCAACCCTAGGACCAGATCTATCCTTGTCCATGATCAAATTGCAACTAATGGCATTATGATCACTGGAACCAAAGTGCTCCCCTACACAGACTTCCGTCACTTGCCCTAATTCGTTTCCTAACAGGAGATCCCATATTGCATCCCCTCTAGTTGGTCCCTCTATATACTGATTTAGAAAACTTTCCTGAACACATTTTACAAACTCTAAACCATCTAGACCCCTAACAGTATGGGAGTCCCAATCAATGTATGGAAAATTAAAATCCCCTACCACCACAACTTTATGTTTCCTGCAGTTGTCTGCTATCTCTCTGCAGATTTGCTCTTCCAAGTCTCGTTGACTATTGGGTGGTCTGTAATACAATCCCACTAATGTGGCCATACCTTTCCTGTTTCTCAGCTCCACCCATAAGGACTCAGTAGACAAGCCCTCTAATCTGT
This sequence comes from Mobula hypostoma, assembly GCF_963921235.1. Classification (NCBI taxonomy): domain Eukaryota; kingdom Metazoa; phylum Chordata; class Chondrichthyes; order Myliobatiformes; family Myliobatidae; genus Mobula; species Mobula hypostoma. The sequence continues at coordinate 8,847,588 of NC_086110.1, forward strand.
CCTGCCTGAGCACTGCTGTAATATTTTTCCTAACAAGCAATGCTACTTCCCCACCTTTCATTCCTCTGCCTCGATTACATCTGAAACATCGGAACCCTGGAATATTAAGCTGCCAGTCCTGCCCCTCCTGTAGCCAAGTTTCACTAATTGCTACAACATCATAATTCCACGTGTCAATCCATGCCCTCAACTCATCCACCTTCCCCGCAATACTCCTAGCATTGAAATATATACACCTCAGAAGATTTTTACCACCACTCACAACCTCTCTATCAGCGGATTTGCTTAAACTTTCAATATCATTTATTTTCACCCCAGCCACACTGTCAGCTCTGGCACTCTGGTTCCCATCCCCCTGCAAATCTAGTTTAAAGCCTCCCCAACAGCACTAACAAATCTCCCTGAAAGGATATTGGTCCCCCTGTGGTTCAAGTGTAACCCGTCTCTCTTGTACAGGTCCCACCTGCCCCAGAAGAGGTCCCAATGATCCTGAAATCTGAAACCCTGCCCCCTACACCAGTTCTTCAGCCACTTGTTCCTCCTCCAGAGCATCCTATTCTTACCCTCACTGGCACCTAGCTCAGGTAGCAATCCTGAGATTACCACCCTTGAGGTCCTGCTTTTCAACTTCCTACCAAGCTCTCTATACTCACTGTCCAGGACCTCTTCACGCTTCCTTGCTATGTCATTGGTGCCTATGTGCACCACGACATCTGGCTGGTCACCCTCCCACTTCAGAATGTCATGCAATCGATCAGAGACATCCTTGACCCTGGCACCTGGGAGGCAACAAACCATCCTGGATTCTCTGTCACGACCACAGAACCTCCTATCTGCACCTCTAACTATCGAGTCCCCTATCACTACCGCTCTCCTCTTTTCCCCCCTCCCTTCTGCACTGCAGAGCCAGACCCAGTGCCAGAGATCCGGCTACTACATTCTGAGTCTATTCACTTACTTTGATTTATGGCCTCCATCCTCTCTCACTTTAGCCTTGAAGATGTCCCTTCCTTTGCATGAGATGGCAACAGGTCATTGTGCTGTTGTTCAATTCCCTGCATTGATAATTCAAGCAGCTCATTGTCATGTGTGACCAACTCTCCCACGAGGGTTCATGCACAGACTCATAAATTCTTCCTTGACATTTTACTTTTTAACTTAGTGGCACAATTAACTTCCAGGCTGCCAGATACTTCTGGGGAATTTGAGTACGCCTTTCTTTCTCTCTGACCTTCTTTTGCATAGCTATTCCCTGTGGAATAATGCTATTGTCCTCCTTAAAATGTCTGAAGCCTTTAGGGCTCATGCAGAACTCTGGATTTCTGTCCTATTTTTTACAAACATACAATGGTTTATCACTCATAAAAATACACACAATAATCACGTGTTCACAAAACAATTAACATTTTCAAATTAAAATATGATTACTATTATCGACAAACCATTCAATCCCCTGTTGGGGCCTTCTATTCTCAGAACACCCCCACTGTGCCCCTGGAGACCGCATGGTCCTTCTCCAAGGACACCCGGACAAAGAGGTAACCCTGGAAGGGGGGCAGGCAGTCAGCCTGGGTAGAGCCCTTGACTGCCCACTGCCTGGGTGCATGAATGGCCATCTTGGCCAGGCCCAGGAGCAAGCCTTCGAGGAAATTCCCCAAGCAACTCACACCACTACATGCTATGTGACCGTAGATCAGGTGCATGGGGCCTGAAGTGCAGACAGTTTGAGGAGCAGTTCCTTCAGATACCCAACCAGAGGCTGAAGTCTCTCATACTCCATATATACATGATCTACCATCTCCTCCCAATAACAGAAAGGACAGGTGAACTGGGTGTCAGTGAACCAGCTCAGAAATCTGTTGCATGCCACTGCTCTATGCAATGTTTTCTTTTCTGTATCCAACTGTTGACTTGAAGCCTTTAAAATTACTCTCAATTACAATGAAGAACCAGGACTCTAGTTGTGACTGTGAATGGAGTATCTCCCAGTGCAATGTCCCGGGACTGCTGTTTTATTGTAAACTGTGGGAACACTGGGCATGATTGAACCATGTGTTCTTTCCTCCCTCTGCATTCTTCCACTTCTTATGTGAATGATGATCACTCATCATTAGCACAACTCTTACTGATTGACAAATTTCTCAGTGCACTGTCTTGGACCACTCCACCTGTCAGTTGCAATCCTCCCCTTCCGTCCACTTTCTTGTTCTGGCTTCTGCTCCTCTCCATGGGGACAAGCCTCCCCGGTATTGAGGACATTTTCAAAAGGTGATGTCTCGATAAAGATGGCATCCGTAATCAAGGACTCCATGACCCAGGAACTGCCCTTTTCTCATTATTACCTTGGCAGATACAGCAGTTTGAAGGCACACGCTCAATGTTTTAGGGACAGCTTCTTCCCTTTCTCCATGAGATTTCTGAACACACACACACACACATAGAATATGTATACTTTATACTTTATTGTCGCCAAACAATTGATACCAGAACGTACAATCATCACAGCGATATTCGATTCTGTGCTTCCCACTCGCTGGATTACAAATATTAAACATTAAAAATTTAAATTATAAATCATTAATAGAAAATAGAAAAATAGAAAGTAAGGTAGTGCAAAAAAAACGAGAGGCAGGTCCAGATATTTGAAGGGTACCGCCCAGATTGGGGTCAGGATCCGTTCAGCAGTCTTATCACAGTTGGAAAGAAGCTGTTCTCAAATCTGGCCGTACAAGTCTTCAAGCTCCAGAGCCTTCTCCCGGAGGGAAGAGGGACGAAAAGAGTGTTGGTTGGGTAGGTCGTGTCCTTGATTATCCTGGCAGCACTGCTCCAACAGCGTGCGGTGTAAAGTGAAGATTCGTTAGTGTGATGTGCTGTGCTGTGTTCACGATCTTCTGCAGCTTCTTTCGGTCTTGGACTGGACAACTTCCATACCAGGCTGTGATGCGCCCTAGAAGAATGCTTTGTACGATGCATCTAAAAAATTAGTGAGGGTTGTAGGGGACAGGCCAAATTTCTTTAGTTTTCTCAGGAAGCAAAGGCGCTGGTGGGCCTTCTTGGCAGTGGACTCTGCTTGTTTGGACCAAGTCAGATCACTTGTGATATTGACCCCAAGGAACTTAAAGCTTTTGACCTGTTCTACTTGCGCACCACCAATGTAAGTTAGGTCCTGCGGTCCGCTATTCCTTCTGAAGTCAACAACCAATTCCTTCGTCTTGCTGACATTGAGGGACAGGTTATTGTCTTCGCACCATGCCACCAGGTTCTTAATTTTCTCTCTGTACTCAAACTCATCATTACCTGAGATACGGCCTACAACTGTTGTGTCATCAGCAAACTTATATATTGAGTTTGATGGAAACTTGGCTACACAATCATGGGTGTACAGTGAGTACAGCAGGGGGCTGAGCCTTGTGGGGCACTGGTGCTCAGAGTGATTGTAGAGGACAGCTTGTCCCCTATTTTTACAGCCTGGGTCCTGTCTGTGAGGGAGTTGAAGATCCAGCTGCAGATCTGAGTGCTAAGGCCCAGGTTCTGGAGCTTAGGAATCAGTTTATTTGGAACGATGGTATTAAAGGCGGAGCTGTAGTCAATGAAAAGGAGCCTTACGTATGCATCTTTATTCTCCAGGTGTTCTAAGGAGGAATGTAGGGCCAGAGAGATGGCATCTGCCGTTGACCTGTTGCTCTGGTAGGCGAATTGCAAAGCGTCGAGGTTGACCGGTAGGCTGTGGTTGATGTGTGCCATAACCAATCTCTCGAAGCACTTCATAGTAATTGATGTCAGAGCCACAGGTCGATAGTCATTCAGGCATGCCACCTTGCTCTTCTTCGGCACTGGGATTATCGTTGCCTTCTTAAAACATGAGGGGATCTTAGACTGAAGCAAGGAGCGATTGAAGATGTCAGCAAACACGCCAGCTAGCTCACTTGCACAGGCCCGGAGAACCCGTCCTGGGACGCCAACTGGGCCCATCGCCTTCCCTGGATTTATCTTCAGGATGGCCCTTCTAACGTCCTCCTTGGTGACGATGAATCTCGATGCCACCAGGTCTGGTTCATCCGGAGGGAGCAGGATGCTCCTCTTCTGTTCGAATCTTGCGTAGAATATGTTCAGTTCGTCAGGAAGAGAAGCGCCACAGTTATTGATATTCCCAGCCTTTTCTTTGTGCCCAGTGATCTCATTTAGACCCTGCCATAGTCTACTGGCATCCCTCTGGTTAGCCTGGGCTTCCAACTTGGCTCGATATTGCCTCTTGGCGCCCTTAATGGCTTTCCGAAGTTCACGCCTGGATTCCGTACAGCGACTGGTATCCCCGGACCTAAAATCTGCAGCTCTAGCCTTTAAAAGGGACTTGACTTCATAATTCATCCAAGGTTTCCTGTTAGGGAATAGCCGGATCGTCTTGCGAGACACACAGTCCTCCGTGCATTTCCAAATAAAGTCCGTGACAGCTGAGGCATACTCATCGAGGTTAGCTGCCGAGTCCTTGAAGACTAACCAGTCCACCGATTCAAAGCAGTCACGGAGGACCTCATCCATTTCCTCCGTCCAACGGTACACTATTTTTGACACTGTGACCTCCCGCTTCCGTTTCTGTTTGTAAGCCGGGAGGAGAAGTACGACCTGATGGTCCGATTTTCTGAAGTGAGGTCATGGGACGGAACGGTAGGCATTCTTGACTGCTGTGTACCAGTGGTCAAGTATATTTGGGCCTCTAGTGGGGCAGGAGACATGTTGGTATAACTTTGGCAGCGCCTTTCTGAGGTTGGCCTGGTTAAAGTCCCCGGCTGTAAAGAGCAAAGCCTCCGGATACCTGGTCTCAAGTTCACTGATATTGGCATACAGTATGTTCAGAGCACACCCCACGTCCACCTGGGGGGAACGTAGCCCGCTGTCCGTATGACCGAGGTGAATTCCCGTGGCAGATAGTAGGGATGACACTTCACCAACAGGTTTTCCAGGTCTGGGCTGCAGGAGTTTGTCAGTGCCACTGTGTCCGAGCACCACACAGTGTTGATCAGTAGGCAGACACCACCTCCCCTCGTCTTGCCCAAAGATTTCCGATGGATCGAAAATCCCTCCAGTCGGATGGCACAGTCGGGGGTGGCAGGGGAGAGCCAGGTCTCGGTGAAACAGAATACACAGCAGTTCTGCATCTCCCTGCAGTGGGTGAGTCTCCCTTTAAGATCATCCACCTTGTTCTCTATGGCTTGCACATTAGCTAGTAGGATGGTGGGCATAGGGACCCTGAAGCCCCTCAGCTTCAATCTGACCAGCAGCCCAGCTCTTTTCCCACACTTCCTCGGTAAATAGTGCATCTTTCCAGGTTTCCATAGATGCAGTGTGTTGTTGTCAGCTCTTTGAGGTTGGTGGACGCGTTCCGCGGGAATTGATCAGTGGGTCGCGTCGTCGTACACTTTGGGTGGGGCCTAGTAACGGGGGAGGCTCTGCTGCCACTTTCAGCTGCCAGGGGCCCGGGCTGTCGATTGGGTTGGGCCCCGAAGATGACACTTAATCCCGGATGGCCGGGCTTTTTGCTGAAACAAGTCCTTAAGCTGAGTCACGGTTGCAGAGGCCTCCGCTCCAGCCGAGCCTCGGGCTTGATTTCCGAGGTCGGTGGCGGAGGCCTCACTTCCAGCAGCTGTCGATGGCCGCCAATGGGGCTTTACGGTGGTCACTCCGGGGAAGCGTCTGGGGCACCTTGAGGTCTCCGCCGCCACTTCTGTGTGGTTGTCTGCCCCAGAGAGGTGCTGGTCGGAATGGGCCGTGTCGCCAAGCACTCCGGCACGGTAGCAGACCGTGGGTCTCCGGGAACACGGTGGGCCTCGCTGGTCGGGTCCAGGTGCGGTCCGGAGTTTAAGAAGCAGTTCTGGCTATATATATACATATAGTGTTTAGTATTGTATGATGCAGCCTGTTCTTGGACACAATATTGAATCCTACAACCCTAGTTGACTTGACATTTTGGTTCTCATCAGCCTTTGTTCAGCCCCTTCTTTTCTCTTCTTCACTTTTTTAAAATTCCTTGTGAGAGAAGAACAAGTCCACCCTGAACTGCTCTATACTTCACAACTCCCACATTCTTTTATTTATGTTCTTACTCTCTAACTCGTCATATTCACCCCCTGACCAGATAACTTGGTTTACAGTTTAACCTCAGGATCACTCCAGTTTAACCCCATTAAATACACACTGCTCCCCACCCTCCCTGCAGTTTAACCCCATTAAATACACACTTCTCCCCACCCTCCCTGCAGTTTAACCCCATTAAATACACACTTCTCCCCACCCTCCCTGCAGTTTAACCCCATTAAATACACACTGCTCCCCACCCTCCCTGCAGTTTAACCCCATTAAATACACACTGCTCCCCATCCTCCCTGCAGTTTAACCCCATTAAATACACACTGCTCCCCACCCTCCCTGCAGTTTAACCCCATTAAATACACACTGCTCCCCACCCTCCCTCCAGTTTAACCCCATTAAATACACACTGCTCCCCACCCTCTCTGCAGTTTAATCATCCCCTTTAGTTTCCTTCCCAGGTGTATTCCTGAGGGTTTATAATAATAAAGCAGGCTTAATCAACTGTATGAGCTTGTAGGGGAGTGTAACTGGGAGAAATGTACATAATTTACATCAACTAACGTTGAGTTGGGGTTTTACTTTGAGAGGCCAGTTTTAGTTCGCTTTTATGTTTAAGTTTTGGAGTTCAATAAAATGTGTTATAGGTTTCATTAAACATAAAATGCCTCACTTCATTTTGAAAAAGGATCTAGTGCTTTCCTGGCAATTATAACCCATTTTTTGATGACAAATTCTGCTATATTCATCAGGGATGATGCCTAGTCATGTCTAGTCTGGTGGTATTTCCCCTCACCCCCCCACCATAGATAGCTCGTCCTTCCTGATTGGTTAGTTTTCATCCAATCAGAGTTCTGCTCTCCCACTTTGTTTACAATTGAATTCCAGTTCTTACTTAGAGCAAGACTTTCGTCTCTTCCCTTTCCTCTAGTTTTATTTCATGGCTTTCTTTACCTGACAGTCCCAAAAGCCATAGATTGACTTTGACGGCACAAAACTACTGTGCCAATGGCAGAGTTTGTCATCAAAGTGTTGGTTATAAACGATACCTGTACCCAGCTAGAAGCCCAGTAAGAGTTTATTTGTCACTTTGTTTTATTAGCAAAAACCTATAAATCCTAATTGGTCTCAACAGTGTAGATTTTGGGATGTTTTATCCCAAATAAAGGGACAAAAGAGGTTGGAGATATGGCAATGTTTTTCACGCAGGGTGGTGAATTCTCTGCCCAGACAAGTGGGAGAAGCTGCATCACTGGAAATATTTAAAGTGGAGATGAGTAAGTATTGAATTAAACTGGGGAATAGTGGATGACAAAGACAACGCACAACAATTTTTGAGGCCAGTATAGATCAGCTATGAACTGTGAATTGTATTAAACGATAGAGATGTTTGAGGGACCTGACCACTTACTCTTGCTCCTATGGTCGTGTGTTCTAAAATAATGTGATTTTTAACTCACTTAATATTCTGTTGTTTGGTTTAAAAATAAAGCCTAATCCTGGTCACAAAACAACAAAATTGTTGTGAAAGTAGGGAAGAGGATGAAGGGTCTTGGCTGTGTGGAATCTAGGTTAAGGTGATAGAATACTGTCCATTCAGATATGAGATGCCAGATCAGAGCAAAATCGCAGAGGCCGGTCGCTGATTCCTGGGATCATAGAGCACCTCATCACAGGAACAGGCCCTTCATAGGGTAAACCAGAGGTTGAAGTTCAGAGGTCAGTGAGTTCGAAGGTAGAAGCCTGGAGGTTGAACACTGACGTCGATAAGACAGGAGGTAGTAGCACGAAGATTAAAGTCCCTGGGTCAGGTTGTTCAGAGGTCAGAAGCTTGATGTCTGCAAGTCTGTGAGTCCGAGCCAGATACTGAAGGTTGGCGGCCTAGCGTCTTGTGAGTCTAAGAGTTTGATGCCGAGGACTGGAGGCTCGGATGTGACCTGTCCTGGGGTTGGAGGACTACCTATGTGCATGAGCGGGTGAGTGTATGGGAGGGTAGGAAAGGGCCTTGTTTTGCTGTTGTCTAGTTTTGTTCAGTTGTTGGTAGTGTGCACTGTGTTGTTCTGCTGAACATGGTGAGCATGCTATGTTGGCGCTGGAAGGTGTGGCTGCCCCAGCACATCCAGTGAACAACAAAAGGTCTGCAGGTCTAATGTGATTGAGTGCATTAAGATCTGTAATTAATTCACTGGTTATTTTGGAGACGTTTTGGCACAGCTCGGTTGCAAGAGCTGCTGGAAGGATGTTCAATGACGTCCAGCCACCTTAGGGGCTCCACTCCAGATTTGCTGTCTGGCTTTACTCCTACAGCCTTTGTCTTCCTAGGGCTGCCCACAAGGCAGTGGGGCTATTTACCCATAGCTGGGGATCCCGTTCACCAGCAACAGGGCGTGTCCACACACCGGTGGGCCTGTGGCCTCTGTAGTACAGCCTAAGTCCAAAAGGAGTTCAGTTTCTGTGTGCCGCCAGCGAGGAGGCTCTACATGAGGCATGCTGTAGGAAGCCACGTACTGGTAGGGAGAGACTTACACAATCATCTCTCCTTTCCATGAGACTGCTAGCCAGCGGTGGAAGCTGAAAGTGAGAGCAACAAATACTACCCACTGCACTACCACACTAGGCACTATCACAACAACCATTTTGACACTCTAAAATCAATCTAATCCTTCTCTCCTGCATAGTCTTCCATTTATCTGTCATCCATGTGTCTTTCTAAAAGTTTCTTAAATGTCCCTAATGTATCTGCTTCTTCTATCAGCCCTAGCAGTGGGTTCCACACACTCACCACTCTCTGTATAAAAATCTTACCTCTGACATCCCCCCTATACTTTCCTCAATTCACTATAAAATTATGCCCCCTGGTATTAGCCATTTCCACCCTGAGAAAATGTCTCTGGCTCCCCACCCAATCTATGTCTCTTATCATTTTGTACCTCTCTATCAAGTCACCTCTCATCCTCCTTCATTCCAAAGTCCTAGCTTGCTCAACCTGTCCTCATAAGATATGCTCTTTAATCCATGCAACATCATAGTAAATCTCCTCCATATCCTCTCTAAAGGTTCTAGTTCCTTCCTGTAATGAGATGAATAGAACCGAGCACAGTATTTCAAGTACGGTCTAACCAGAGTTTTAAAGAGCTGCAACGTTACCCTGCGGCTTTTGAACTCAGACTCCTGACTAATGAAGGCCAACACACCATATGCTTTCTTAACAATCCTTTGAAGAATCTGTGTAGTTGGACCACAAGATCCCCCTGTCCATCCACACTGCAAAGCATCCTGCCACTAACCCTGAATTCTGACTTCCAGGCTGAATCACTTCACACTTCTGCGATTGAGCTCCATCTGCTGCTTCCTAGCCCAGCTCTGTGTCCTGTTGTAACCTATGACACCAACAACCCATTTTACACTAATGCTACATTCCTGCATTTTCTCTTCACATTCCAACAACTCCACCTAGATTCAACCACTCACTGTGGGCAGTTTACAGCAGTCAATTAGCCTACCAACCCAAATGTCGTTAGGCTGTGAGAGGAGACTGGAGCACCCAGAGGAAACCCACATGGTCACAGGTTGATTGTGCAAATACAGCACCCAAGGTCAAGATTGAACCTGGGTCTCTGTCACTGCAAGGTAATGGTTGTCCGTCTTGCACCATTGGTCTGCCTATGGATATTGTATTCACCAAGGCCAATGGGAAAAAAAGGAAATTGCTTTTTTAAACTCATGAGAGAGCACAGGCCATCAACTTTTTGCTGTTGATGTTTCTGTAGCAGGCAATTTCTTCTTTACGAGGTCGAGTTGCTAGCTCGACGCTCAACCCAGCACGGATAGAAAGTGTGCCAGGGGAGCCGGCTGGATTCGAACTCGAGAGCCTTTGCTCCGAAATCTGGCGCTGATGCCACTATGCCACCAGCCGGCTCAAGGCCAATGGGACGTAATTGACCAATGCTGTAATTGATATAGAGTTCTCTTGTGTCCTAACCAGCACTTATTCTGCATATTAGAGCCATTAAAAACAGATTATCTGCTCAGTTGCTTCATTGGTGCCTGTGAGTTCTTACTGTGCTTTAACCACTACATTTCCGTCATCACAACAATAGTGCACTGTCCCTGCTGAGAAGGAATGCTGCTACACAACCCCAGTAACCCAGATCAACCCTGACCTCCAGTGCTGCCTTGTGGCGTTTGCATGTTCTCTGAGTGACCACGTGGGCTTCCCCTGGGTCCTCCGGCTTTACAGTTCAGCTAAGTGTAGATTAATTGACCACTGTAAATGCACCGTTGTGTTAGTGTAAATAGGTAGCTGATAGTCAGTGCTGACTCAGTGGGCTGTAGGGCGTGCTTCCATCCTGTATAACTACTTTGCTTGTGAGTGGTTCTATATAAACCTCTACTGTACAAGGGAGGACAAGTTTAGCTTCACTCCTTGCTCTCTGTTGAACTAGCTTGTTATGCTCATGGGATATTCTCATTTAGAAAAGAAGAAAACAAAAGTGGTCCATGGCCTCCATTTTTCATTGCCTTTGAGTGCTGGAGAGATGCACTCTCTGATGGCTGATAAATGTCTCTGTGAGTGAAGTCACTAAGGGTAGCCAGCATGTGAAGAAGGAAGAAACTCTCTGGTGAAGTGGGTCTTCACTTTAGAGACTTTTCTCTGTTCCTCCTTTATTGGGGTGGCAACCATTTTTAGTAATACAACACAAAAATTCCAGGAACAGTTTCATTTTCTCCACTATTAAATTTCTGAATGATCTGTGAACCCTTGCAATCTCTCTACTGTGCTATTCGTTCATTCATCTGTCTATCTATCTATCTGTTTATCTATCTATCCATCTACCAATCTATCAACCTACCTACATATCAATCTACCTATCCTCCTGTCTCCTTATCCACCGTCTACATATCTATCTACAGATAACACAGGGGGAGGAGTTTGCTGTCTTGAGGCAAAGTAAGATGGAAAATTCCCAGGGCCTGACAAGGATGAAGATGTATAAGGCATTGGTGGGGCCTAATTTGGAATGTTGTGTGTAGTTTTGGTCACCTATGTACAGGAAAGATATCAATAAGATTGAAAGAATGCAAGAAAATTTACAAGGATTTTGCCAGGACTGGAGGGCTTTAGATATTGGGAAAGAGATTAGGACTTTATTCCCTGGAATGTAGGGAGATCTGATAGAGGTATGAAAAATTACGAGGGATATGGATAGGGTAAATGTAAAATGGCTTTTTTTCCACCTACGCTGGGTGAGATTAGAACTAGAGGTCATAGGTTAAGGGTGAAAGGTGGAATATTTAAGGGGAACCTGAAGGAGAACTTCTTCACTCAGAGAATTGTGAGAGTTTCATTCAAAACAACCAAACAGTTTCTAATTAGCACAGGGGTTCCCAACCTTTTTTTATGCCTTGGATCAATACCTTTCAGCAAGGGTTTAGGAACCCTTAAACTAGCATCAGTTGTCTGCACTTGTGTGGCTGTTAGATCTACACTGTGTTTAGAGTGAATAGCTTTTCAATAGCATCAATTGTGTGTACTTATATTATCCATTTGGGCAAACAGATACTGATTCAAAAAGCAGTGATTTTTGATGATTTTCTCTTTTGTTTTGACTTTAAAATTTTTCAGACCCTTGTCAAGATGCCACAAGAAGATTTGGCAGCAGCAGAAAACAAAACCCTGGGTGTCAGTGCTGATTTTGTTCAGTTACTGTCAATGAAACGAACACGGCACCATATACTGTATGAATTCCTCTGAAGATGACAATTAGGGTAACGGTTTCATATGTGACACCAAGCAAAGCTATCGGACGATTGATGCTAATGAGAGGGATAAGAAAGACAATGGTGAAGCATTCAAAATGCTAATAAGAGAGAAGAGAGGGATTAACAGAAAAGAAACACAATTCAGAATATTGACAGATCGGTTGCTTTGAACCTGAACTATTTGAAGTTTGATGGACAGGTGACACCCCAGCAGGGGGATAAAAAGAGCAGGTTTGCTAAGGCATGCAACACACCACGAGACCACGAGACCCTGGAAAGAGCAGTGTACCCCCACAAGTGGTGGGAGTTTGGAGGTCCGGTTCACGGGAACCGACCAGACGTTCACAAGGTGTAAAGGTACGATCGGTGGGAACCTGGGGTGTGTGTCTGCCCTTGCCTGGGTACCAGGTTCACCGCGGAAGAACGATTGTATCCGGAATGGAGGGTCACAGTCGGTGACCACAGCGGGGATTAGAAGACATCAAAGGGTCTGCCCGAAACCAACTGCGAAGACATCAAAGGTCTGCCTGAACCAAATTGCATCTCTCTCCAATGGTACAACAACAGCAATTACTGCAAACTACACTAAACTGAACTGAGCTCTGCTTCACTTAAGACTGATCATTTTACCCCTAGACTGCGATAGAGCTTGGTTGATTCCTATTACCCTATTTCTGTGTATATGTGTGTATTATCATTGCTAACCTGTTACATTGATATCATTACGATTAGAGTACTGTATTATTTATGTCCTTAATAAAACTTTATTAGTTCCTAGTAATCCAGACTCCAACGAGCGTTCCATTTCTGCTGGTTTGGCAACCCAGTTATAGGGTACGTAACATAAGTGGGGGCTTGTCCGGAATTTTGAATGCCAAATTTGGGACTGGGTAAATTGATTGGGTTAAAATTCCTGAAAGAAATAAGGGGCAAACAGCAGAAATGGAGATTGAGGAATTTCTAAAGGCGCCAACCTTGGAGGCATTAGAGGATGCCAGGAAATCAGAATTGGCGACTGTTGCCAAACGGTTGAATTTTTTTAAGGGGAAGCCGACAATGAGGAGAGTGGAGATGCACGGAGCTATCATTGAGCATTATGTATCTAAAGGTGTGTTTTCCCAAGGGGAGCTGGAGGTGGTGTCTATGAGCAAACCTGGTGGAGAAGCAGTACAGCTGCAGATTGAAAAATTGAGACTCGAGCACGAGTTCCGAATAAAGCAGTTGGAACAAGAAGAGAGAGACAAGCAGTTAGAATGGGAAGAGAGAGAGAGAAGCAGAAGGAAAGGGAGTTTGAGCTGGAGAAGTTAAGGATGATGCTAGAGAGGGGCCAATTGCTGAACCAAGGTGGAGGGTTCAGGGCGACCCAGGAGGTTAGGCTGGTTCCCCCATTTGAGGAGGCCGATGTTGATCGGTACTTTCTACATTTTGAAAAAGTCGCTGCAAGTCAGGACTGGCCGAGGGATAAGTGGGCTGTTTTGCTTCAGAGCGTACTTAAAGGAAAAGCCCAGCAAGCTTAATGGGCACTGTCTGCAGAAGATGCCCAGAGGTAATTATGTGGTGAAAGAGCCGATACTCAGGATTTATGAGTTTGTCCCGGAGGCATACCAGAAAAGGTTCCGGAATGTGAGGAAGCAGTGGGGCCGCACGTATTTAGAGTTTGCCCATGAGATGCAGATGTATTGTGAGCGTTGGTGCGCCTCGAAAGGGGTCAATGGGGATTATGACAGACTGCTACAGCTAATACTGATTGAGCAATTTATAGGTTGTGTCCCTGAAGGTATGAGGCCCTATCTAGATGAGAAAGAGGCAGAAACCTTAGCCACAACTGCTAAGTTAGCGGATGAGTACACGTTAACACACAAAGCGAAGTTTACTCCAAGTAAAAGCTACCAGAAGGGTAGTCAAGAGGGCGGAGAGAGTCCACCGGAAAAGCCAGAAAGTAAGCTGGGCACTAGTGAGAAGGATAAGGAAGACAGAAAGCAGTTTGGTAGGAAGTCTCCTGGGGTTGTATGCTATAATTATGGGAAAGCCTGTCACATTGCGTCCAGGTGTTTTGCTCCAAAGAAGGAGACGGGGGAAGGAAAAACGACGACTCTGACTGGCTGTTTTGAGCCGGCAAACAAACACATAGTACTGTGGTAGTGTTGGTAATGTTCTAATTTGGTCTGATATCATTTAACTACATAATTTATTTCTCAGTTAAACAGTAGTTTGTCTCTTTTATACCTTCTTAACTATTTCCATGAAACTTCAGCTCATTGGAGCAGCTGCTTAATTGGGCCAAAATGTACTGGTCCAGATGTATCCCAATTAACTAGAATCCACTGTATTAGGAATTTGCATGGTGTGTTGGTCTGGGTGTGGCATGCAAAAAGATACAACATTCAACAATTATGAAGAGTAAAGAATTATATAAAAAATAAAGAATTATACATAAATAAATAAATAATAAGAGGTTCAAAGAGAGATATGAAATAAAATATGCATAAATACATGAATGGCAGCATGTACTTGCAATTTAAGCAGCAGCAGTCTAAAAAGAGGTTTAAAGTGTCCACTGTGCAGTGTCTTGGGTAAAAGATAGGGGGTGATAGAAATGTTGGTGTGAAGTGTTTGGAGACAATGTTCTGATGGAATTATTGCCCCATAATAGACTAGGAATATGTATTATTCAATATATATGACATGGGTCTACTTGGCTTCTCAAGATTTTTTTTCAGGACATGAAAAATATATGCTGATTGCTCCCTGAGGCAGATTTGATGAATATTTATGAAGTGTGCTCTGAGACAGATTGAGGTATTTGCTGCAAAAGCAAGAAGAAAGCTTTATTTGCAGAATGGAACTGCACTGTTGATTGATCACCCGATTCGATCCCCCGATGACAAAATTTATCTCAAAAGGTTTGACCTTCCTTTTAAGTGGACCAAAATGAGAAACAAAATAGTTGCAACTTCTTGCCTTTTGTGGAAATTGTGCAGTTTGGCAAAAGTCAAATCTCTTTTATCTATCTTTCACTGCTAATAATTTGTGATTGAGTTGGCAGGGACCTGTAAACAAAATAATTTCATGGTTCATTTCCTTCAAAGCTGAACCCCTTTATATTTAACAGAATCCTTGGTGCTTATTCAGAAATCTGCTCCTCATCACTAAGTTCAGGATCAGCTATTATCCTACAACCATCTGGCTCCTGAACAAGTATGGATAACTTCAATCATCTCAACACTGAACTGACCCCACAAGCTACAGGCAAAATTTCCAGGACTCTACAACTCACGTTTTCAGTATTATTTATTTATTTTTATTTATTTACGTACGTGTGTGTGTGTGTGTGTGTGTGTGTGTGTGTGTGTATGTGTATGTATGTATTTTATTTATTTATTTATTGTATGATTTGCCTTCTTTTGCACATTGGTTGCTTGTCGGTCTTCCTTTATGTATAGTTTTTCATAAATTCTATTACATTTCTTTATATCCCTGCAAGCAAAAGAATTTCAAGATAGTATATGGTGACATATACATACTTTGATATTAAATTGATTTTTTACTTTGAACTCACCTAACCAAGTGAGGATAACGTTGATTCTCTTCTTCCACTTTTTATTGGCCTTCTAACAAACTCAAACTAACACAGATAATCCCATGGTAACAGCCAGCACTGTGCTGTAGCTGTAATCATTTACTGCCCTACATCAGGTTCACAGGAGAAAGCTAAGATCTTTCATAGCACTGTTTAATTTTTAAAGGATTCCACCAGTTTGATTTAAGATAACTGGCCTTTAAGTCGACACAGTCAATTCAGTTGGGTGAAAACCTTCTTGGGTAGCCGATACAGCTCTTTCACCCGACACCCTTTTTATTCAAGAGTGACCTTCCAGCTGCCTGAATATCAAGGACTTCCTACGGAATATTTTCAGGGGATATGTCCAAAAGAAAAGTCATCAGAAACCCAGTCAAGCGGAGCTTAAAGCTCATGATCTAAAATAAGCTTTGAAGCAGGTCACACCAGTGGAGCTTTGCGCACTCCTCTTTTTCACTCCTTCCAATTTCTTTCTGGTTCCTTTGCTTCAAATTTGAGCATAGAAACCAAAGCTGAAATTATGCTTTCAGTGGTACTGTCATTTGACATGTGTAAAAAATCCCATGATATTGGCTAATGAGCCAGTGGCAAACTGAACTGTTTGTATATTCCCAACATGGAATCATAGAGCACTACAGCACAGAAACAGGCCCTTGGCCCATTTAGCTTGCCATACTATTATTCTACCTGGTCCCATCGATTTTCCCCTCGACTATAGGCTTCCCATCCATGAACTTATCCAAACTTCTCTCAAATGTTGAAATTGAACCCGCATCCACCATTTCTGCTAACTTCCCCCAATGTTCCCCTTATGTATTTCACCTTTCACCCTTAACCTATGATCTCTAGTTCTAGTCTCACTTAACCTCAGTGGAAAAAGCCAGCTTGATTTTACCCTGTCTATACCCCTCATAATTTTGTATACTCCTGTCAAATCTCCCCTCATTCTCCAATGTTCTAGGTAATAAAGTCCTAACCTATTCGACCTTTCCCTATAACTCAGTTCTTCAACCTCCTTGTAAGTTCCCCCTGTACTTTCAATATTGTTGATATCCTTGCAGTCTGTGTAGAAATTAGGAGAATAGAGAGGTGACAGGTAACTGGAAACTTAGCAGCACGTTTGGAAACTGACTGCAGGTGTTCTGTACAGTGAGGACTAATCTGCACTTAATTTCTATAGTGTACAGAAGATCATATCAGGAAACACCAGCTTGAAGAGTAACAAGAAATCATTGCATCATCTGGTATACCTCCATGGTACATCAGATAAACCGCTATCTCACAGTTCCAGCGACCCCTGTCAACCCAGACTCAGGTGTTATCCATATGGAGTCTGCACGTTCTTCTTGTGACCTCTTCAATTTCCTTCCACATCAGAAAGATAGAAACATAGAAACCTACAGCACACAAAGCTGTGCCAAACATGTACTTACTTTAGAAGTTACCTACGGTTACCTATAGCCCTCTATTTTCCTAAGCTCCATGTATCTATCCAGGAGCCTCTTAAAAGACCCTATCGTATCCACCTCCACCACCGTGGCCGGCAGCCCATTCCATACACTCAGCACTGTCTGCGTAAAACAACTTGCCCCTGACATCTCCTCTGTACCTACTTCTAAGCACCTTAAACTGTGCTCTCTCACGTTAACCATTTCAGCCTTGGGAAAAAAGCCTCTGATTATCCACACGATCAAGATTTGCAAGTCAATTGGCTAAATGTAAACTTCCCCTAGTGTGTGGGTGACTGGTGAAATCTGGGAGAGTGGGGGTGTATTTTAAAGCAGGTTTAGTGTAGGATTGGTATAAATGCGTGCTTGATGACATGGAAACGATGGGCTGACGTGCCTGCTCCTGTGGTGCACCTCTCTGTAATTTTAAGGATCTCTGGATGTCGAGCTGGGAAGTAATGAGATGGAGGAACAGGTTCTACATCACCTATGACTGCAGTGGAAGTTACAATCAGAAAGGAAGACAGTTCTGATGGAAGTGGGTCAGGATGCTATGATGTGAAAGGAAGACAATTCTGATGGAGGTTGAAGAGAGGGTCAGGAAGCTACAATGTGAAGTAAGACAGTCCTGATGGAGGTTGAAGAGAAGGTCAGGGAGTTGCAGTGTTTCTTTCATGATGCTGAAGTGAATAGGAGGGGATGTTGTGTCTGGTGGTGGTATTTTACAACATAGAACACTATAGCACAGCACAGCACAGCACAGGCCCTTCATCTTATGATGTTCTGCTGACCTTATAACCTATTCTGATAACTGTTTCCTCCTACAAAACCCTTCATTTATCTATCAATCATGTGCCTATCTAAACATTTCTTATATGTCCCTATTGTATTTGCCTCTACCATCACCCCGGCAGTGCATTCTATGCACTTACCATTCTATGTATAGAAAACTTGCCTTTGAAGCTCCCCCTCTAACTTCCTCCAATCACCTCACATTTATGACTTTGATATTTGCCATTCCTCCCCTGGGAAAATGTCCCTGGCTATTCACTTGAGCTACGTCTCTTATCATCTTGTACACCTCTATCAAGTCACCTCTCACCCCTTTCTCTCCATTACTGAAGATAGTAGAAAATATGAAGGATAAAACATCTTCAAAGCCCGTGTATGAAAGGTGACATCATCGTTGATATAATGGAGCAATTGAGAGAGTGAGACCATAACGAGAAGTCTGGTGGAAGATGTGTGGTCAAGACCGCCATGGAATTGAATAACTTAATTGAGACACTTTGAAGCATTTACATTTCTACTGGGTCTTGGTGAGGTTATGTACAGTTTCAGTCACTTGCCTATAGAAGGATATAGAAACATAGAAACATAGAAAATAGGTGCAGGAGTAGGCCATTCGGCCCTTCGAGCCTGCACCGCCATTTATTATGATCATGGCTGATCATCCAACTCAGAACCCAGCCTTCCCTCCATACCCCGTGACCCCTGTAGCCACAAGGGCCATATCTAACTTCCTTTTAAACATAGCTAATGAACTGGCCTCAACAGTTTGCTGTGGCAGAGAATTCCACAGATTCACCACTCTCTGTGTGAAGAAGTTTTTCCTAACCTCGGTCCTAAAAGGCTTCCCCTCTATCCTCAAACTGTGACCCCTCGTTCTGGACCTCCCCAACATCGGGAACAATCTTCCCGCATCTAGCCTGTCCAATCCCTTTAGGATCTTATACGTTTCAATCAGATCCCCCCTCAATCTTCTAAATTCCAACGAGTACAAGCCCAGTTCATCCAGTCTTTCTTCATATGAAAGACCTGCCATCCCAGGAATCAATCTGGTGAACCTTCTTTGTACTCCCTCTATGGCAAGGATGTCTTTCCTCAGATTAGGGGACCAAAACTGCACACAATACTCCAGGTGTGGTCTCACCAAGGCCTTGTACAACTGCAGTAGTACCTCCCTGCTCCTGTACTCGAATCCTCTCGCTATAAATGCCAGCATACCGTTCGCCTTTTTCACCGCCTGCTGTACCTGCATGCCCACTTTCAATGACTGGTGTATAATGACACCCAGGTCTCGTTGCACCTCCCCTTTTCCTAATCGGCCACCATTCAGATAATAATCTGTTTTCCTATTTTTGCCACCAAAGTGGATAACTTCACATTTATCCACATTAAATTGCATCTGCCATGAGTTTGCCCACTCACCCAACCTATCCAAGTCACCCTGCATCCTCTTAGCATCCTCCTCACTGCTAACACTGCCACCCAGCTTCGTGTCATCCGCAAACTTGGAGATGCTGCATTTAATTCCCTCATCCAAGTCATTAATATATATTGTAAACAACTGGGGTCCCAGCACTGATATCTTGCCTTAAATTGAGTACTGCCAAGGTTCTGAACTGATTCATGGAATGGGGCAATTGATGGGCTGAACAGCCTAATTCTCCTCCTATATTGTATGGTCTTATTATGGTCTAATGGTCTGAAGTGAGAAGAGATTGTACTGACTGGTCTACATCCACAAAGTTTAGCAGAACAGTTGATAACTCATTGAACAATCCCAATCCCAGCCACCATCCCAACCACAGCCCTTTCTCCCCATCTGATCCAGACACCAGACTCACCCAAAGTCCGCTCGAATCTTTATCCTAGAATAATCCCCTGTCCCTAATCAATCCCAGACTGAGGCTGCACATGTTCCATCACCTGTCCCAGCTCAGTCCAGAGCCAACAACCAGTTCTGAATCTGATCCTAATCCTGCCTGAATCACCCTCCACACCCACCCCTACTTCAACCTGAATTTCTCATTCCGCACCCTGACAATCACTGGGTTCTATGCAGGGTGTAATTCCCTGCCCAGGACTTCGCACAAGACTGAGAAAGATACATTAGCATTCATAAGCACCCAAACAGTTGTCAGCCCAACCAGTTTTGGAAATGCAAGCATAATCTGTACGAAAGCTGGGAAAAATGGGGTTTAGGACTGCAGTATAGGAAGAGTGCCATTAAATTGGAAGGATTGCAGTAAAGGATATTGGAGGACTTTAAAGATAAAAGCTTAGCTTGATTTGTCACTTGTACTGCATAGCAAACCATACAGTGAAGTGTGCTGTTTGTGTCCAATCAAATCAGTGACAATTGTGCTGGGTAAACTACAAGTGTTGTCACACTTCTGGTGCCAACATAACATGTCCACAACTCACTTACCTTATGTATTTGGAATGTGGAAGGAAACCAGAGCACCTGGAAGAAACTCAAAAGGTCATGGGGAAAATGTACAAATTCCTTTAGACTTCAGCTGAAATGAAGCCTGATCTTACAGCTGGCACCGAAATAGTATTACGCTAACTGCCATGTTATCTTGAGCTTTGAGCCTGAGCTATATAGAGAGACTGGATAAGCTTGGACATTATTCTCTGGAATGCAGTAGCTGCGGGGTGACATTATCGAGATTTAAAAAGTCGTGAGGAGCACAGATAAGGTGAATGTAGTCTTATTTCCCAGGGTAGGTAGTCTAAAACTAGAAGTACAGGCTTAGTGTTGGAGGGAAAAGATTTAGAAGCGATCTGAGGGGCATATATTTCCACACAGAGGGGGATAGGTACATGGAGTGTGCTGCCAGAAGCAATGGTAGACATAGGTTTATTTGTTTGTTCGTTATGTGCTTTGTCATATGATATGGCCGATCATGGTCTTTACATGACTATGATTGTTCTTGGCAATTTTTTCAAGAGTGGTTTGCCATTTCCTTCTTCTGGGCAGTATTTTTACAAGAAGGTGACCCCAGCCATTGTCAATACTCTTCTGAGACTATCGTCCTGACATCAATGGTCACATAACCAGAGCTTGTGATGTGCACCAGCTGCTCATATGACCGTCCACCACCTGCTCTCAGGGCTTCACGTGACCCTGATCAGGGGACCAAGCAGGTGCTACATCTTACCCAAAGGTGACCTGCAGGCTAGCAGAGGATAGGAGCACCTTCACCTCCTTTGGTAGAGCTGTATCTCCACCCTGACACCCTAGTCATGGGTAGAATTACGTTTAATAGACATTTAGACTGCAAATGGATGGGAAAAGTTTAGAGATCTCTAGGTCAAACACAGGGAAATGGGATTGGGTCAAGTAGACAACTTGGTTAGCATGAATAAGTTGGGCCGAATGGATTGATTCCATGCTCTATATTAGCAAACTCAGCAACCGAATAACCTTTCAGGAATTATTTCTTCTGGAGATATTGAGAGTCAATGGATGCAGCCCCAGCTTGTCAGCAATGAGTGCCATAAGGTGGAAAAGTAGGGATGAGTGGTTCTAATGGATGTTTGTTGAACCCCATTCATTGTGTACTCCTGTGTAACAAGATTTTCCACCTCTGACCTTCGAAGAGATGAGCAGAAATTCTTTGTGGTCTATAAATAACACAGACTGTGGACAGATCCATTTATCTGGAATTATATTGGATTTCTAAAAGTACATTTGAATTTTTATCACTGTTTTCTTATCGTTCAGCTGGGTGCTCAAGCTATTGATTTTTTTAAATACGTATTTTGTTTTTGGTTTAATTCATTTCACAAGTGCACAACAGAAGGTTGTTAGTTTATGTGGGATGCAGTTGAATACTGAAGCCTCGTATCTCAGGGAATATAGAATGTACAAGGAAGGATTGGGACTTACTGACCATTCTTCTGCCTTCATGCAACAATGGACAGATATTCATTTCTAAAGCCATTATTGTGAAAATTCCCTCTCTTGCCATAAGCTCTCCATGGAAATATTTCTGCTGTGAAAGACCATCCAAAACTTCGCATCAATGGATTACAGCTGGGTGGGCTTGTGAGTCACTCTGCAGCATGTACCAAATCATCATTGACATTTATTCCTGTTTGAAACTTATTGGGACTAAGCTATGGTTGCTTATCCCCTTCAGAGACCAATCTTCAGAAGAGTACCCCGGTGGCTGTGCCCCTTGACAATAGGTACTCCTATTTGAGTACTGTTGGGGGGGGACAGCTTACCTGGGGGAAGCGACAGTGGCCGTGCCTCCGGCACAGAGTCTGGCCCTGTAGCTCAGAAGGGTAGGGAAAGGAAGAGGAGGGCAGTAGTAATAGGGGACTCGATAGTAAAGGGGTCAGATAGGCGAACCTGTGGACGCAGTCCAGAGACCCGGATAGTAGTTTGCCTCCCTGGTGCCAGGGTCCGGGATATTTCTGATCGTGTCCAAGATATCTTGAAGTAGGAGGGTGAGGAGCTAGAGGTCGTGGTACCTATAGGTACCAATGACATAAGTAGGAAAAGGGAAGAGATCCTGAAAGGAGAATATAGGGAGTTAGGAAGGGAGTTGAGAAAAAGGACCGCAAAGGTAGTAATCGCGGGATTACTGCCTGTGCCATGCGACAGTGAGAGTAGGAATGCAATGAGGTGGAGGATAAATGCGTGGCTGAGGGATTGGAGCAGGGGGCAGGGATTCAAGTTTTTGGATCATTGGGACCTCTTTTGGCACAGGTGTAACCTGTACAAAAAGGACAGGTTACACTTAAATCCTAGGGGGACCAATATCCTGGCAGGGAGATTTGCGAGGGCCACTGAGATGACTTTAAATTAGAATGGTTGGGGGGTGGGAATCAAATTAAAGAGACTAGGAGAGAGGAGGTTAGTTTCCAACAGGGGGATGGGAACCAGTGCAGAGAGACAGAGGGGTGTAAAATGAGGGTAGAAGCAAAAAGTAGTAAGGTGAAGAGTATAAGTGGCAGGCCGACAAATCCAGGGCAAACATCAAAAAGGGCCACTTTTCAACATAATTGTATAAGGGCTAAGAGTGTTGTAAAAGAGCGCCTGAAGGCTTTGTGTGTCAATGCAAGGAGCATTCGTAACAAGGTGGATGAATTAAAAGTGCAGATTGTTATTAATGAATATGATATAGTTGGGATCACAGAGACATGGCTCCAGGGTGACCAAGGATGGGAGCTCAACATTCAGGGATATTCAATATTCAGGAGGGATAGACATGAAAGAAAAGGAGGTGGGGTAGCATTGCTGGTTAGAGAGGAGATTAAAGCAATAGAAAGGAAGGACATTAGCCGGGAGTATGTGGAATCGATATGGGTAGAGCTGCACAACACTAAGAAAACACTAGTGGGAGTTGTGTACAGGCCACCTAACAGTAGTAGTGAGGTTGGGGATGGTATTAAACAGGAAATTAGAAATGTGTGCAATAAAGGAACAGCAGTTATAATGGGTGACTTCAATCTACGTATAGATTGGGTGAACCAAATTGGTAAGGGTGCTGAGGAAGAGGATTTCTTGAAATGTATGTGGGATGGTTTTTTGAACCAACATGTCAAGGAATCAACTAGAGAGCAGGCTATTCTAGACTGGGTATTGAGCAATGAGGAAGGGCTAATTAGCAATCTTGTCGTGAGAGGCCCCTTGGGTAAGAGTAATGGTGGAATTCTTCATTAAGATGGAGAGTGACATAGTTAATTCAAAAACAAACGTTCTGAACTTAATGAAGGGTAACTTTGAAGGTGTGAGACGTGAATTAGCTAAGATAGACTGGCAAATGACACTTAAAGGATTGACGGTGGATATGGAATGGCAAGCATTTAAAGATTGCATGGATGAACTACAACAATTGTTCATCCCAGTTTGGCAAAAGAATAAATTAAGGAAGGTAGTGCACCCGTGGCTGACAAGAGAAATTAGGGATAGTATCAATTCCAAAGAAGAAGCATACAAATTAGCCAGAAAAAGTGGCTCACCTGAGGACTGGGAGAAATTCAGAGTCCAGCAGAGGAGGACAAAGTGCTTAGTTAGAAAGGGGAAAAAAGATTATGAGAAAAAACTGGGAGGGAACATAAAAACTGACTGTAAAAGCTTTTATAGATATGTGAAAAGAAAAAGATTGGTTAAGACAAATGTAGGTCCCCTACAGACAGAAATAGGTGAATTGATTATGGGGAGCAAGGACATGGCAGACAAATTGAATAACTACTTTGGTTCTGTCTTCACTAAGGACGACATAAATAATCTTGCGGAAATAGTAGGGGACAGAGGGTCCAGTGAGATGGAGGAACTAAGGGAAATACATGTTAGTAGGGAAGTGGTGTTAGGTAAATTGAAGGGATTAAAGGCAGATAAATCCCCAGGGCCAGATGGTCTGCATACCAGAGTGCTCAAGGAAGTAGCCCAAGAAATAGTGGATGCATTAGTGATAATTTTTCAAAACTCTTTAGATTCTGGACTAGATCCTGAGGATTGGAGGATGGCTAATGTAACCCCACTTTTTAAAAAAGGAGGGAGAGAGAAACCAGGGAATTATAGACCGCTTAGCCTAACATCGGTGGTGGGGAAACTGCTAGAGTCAGTTATCAAAGATGAGACAACAGCACGTTTGGAAAGCAGTGAAATCATCGGACAAAGTCAGCATGGATTTGTGAAAGGAAAATCATGTCTGACGAATCTCATAGAATTTTTTGAGGATGTAAATAGCAGAGTGGATAGGGGAGAACCAGTGGATGTGGTATATTTGGATATTCGTAAGGCTTTTGACAAGGTCCCACACGGGAGATTAGTGTGCAAACTTAAAGCACACAGTATTGGGGGTAAGGTATTGATGTGGATACAGAATTGGTTGGCAGGCAGGAAACAAAGAGTGGGAATAAACGGGACCTTTTCAGAATGGCAGGCAGTGACTAGTGGGGTACCGCAAGGTTCAGTGCTGGGACCCCAGTTGTTCACAATATATATTAATGACTTAGATGAGGGAATTATCCAAGTTTGTGAATGACACAAAGCTGGGTGGCAGTGTTAGCTGTGAGGAGGATGCTAAGAGGATGCAGGGTGACTTGGATAGGTTGGGTGAGTGGGCAAATTCATGGCAGATGCAATTTAATGTGGATAAATGTGAGGTTATCAACTTTGGTGGCAAATACAGGAAAACAGATCATTATCTGAATGGTGGCCGATTTGGAAAAGGGGAGGTGCAACGAGACCTGGGTGTCATTATACACCAGTCATTGAAATTGGGCATGCAGATACAGCAGGCGGTGAAAAAAGCGAATGGTATGCTGGCATTCATAGCAAGAGGATTCGAGTACAGGAGCAGGGAGGTACTACTGCGGTTGTACAAGGCCTTGGTGAGACCACACCTGGAGTATTGTGTGCAGTTTTGGTCCCCTAATCTGAGGAAAGACATCCTTGCCATAGAGGGAGTACAAAGAAGGTTCACCAGATTGATTCCTGGGATGGCAGGACTTTCATATGAAGAAAAACTGGATGAACTGGGCTTGCACTCGTTGGAATTTAGAAGATTGAGGGGGGATCTGATTGAAACGTATAAAATCCTAAAGGGATTGGACAGGCTAGATGCAGGAAGATTGTTCCCGATGTTGGGGAAGTCCAGAACGAGGGGCCACAGTTTGAGGATAAAGGGGAAGCCTTTTAGGACCGAGATTAGGAAAAACTTCTTCACACAGAGAGTGGTGAATCTGTGGTATTCTCTGCCACAGAAAACAGTTGAGGCCAGTTCATTCGCTATATTTAAGAGGGAGTTAGATATGGCCCTTGTGGCTACGGGGGTCAGGGGGTATGGAGGGAAGGCTGGGGTGGGGTTCTGAGTTGGATGATCAGCCATGATCATAATAAATGGCAGTGCAGGCTCGAAGGGCCGAATGGCCTACTCCTGCACCTATTTTCTATGTTTCTATGTATGACATAGTTGGCAAAACCTCAACTCAAAGTATTCTGGACCAATTTGAGTCATTCCTTCATGCCGTTTAACCTCTCAGTCAACTTAGTCCATAAGACCATCGGACAGAGGAGCAGAATTAGACCATTTGGCCCATCAAGTCTGCTGCATCATTCAATCATGGCTGATCATTTTTTTCCCCTTCTCAGTCGCACTCTTGGCCTTCTCCCTGTAACCCTCGGTACCATGTCCAATCAAGAACCAATCAAGCTCTGCCTTAAATACAACCAAGGACCTGGCCTCCACAGCTGCCTGTGGTAATAAGTTCCACAAATTCACCACCCTCTGGCTAAAGAAACTTCTTGGCATCTCTGTTTTAAATCTCTATCCTGAGGTTGTGCCTTCTTGTCCTCGACTCCCCCTCCTTTCCACATCAATTCTGTCTAGAACTTTCAACATTTGAAAGGTTTCAATGAGATCCCCCCCCCAAATTCTTTTAAATTCCAGTGAGTACAGACCAAGAGCTATCAAAAATTTCTCGTATGATAACCCTTTCATTCTTGGAATCATCCTTGTAAACCTCTTCTGAACCCTCTCCAATGCCAGCACATCTTTTCTTAGATGAGGAGTCCACAATACTCAAGGTGAGGCCTCACCAGTACCTTATAAAGGCTCAGCATCACATCCCTACTCTTATATTCTAGACCTCTTGAAATGAACACTGAATTTGCCTTCCTCACCACCGACTCTAACTTCAAGTTAACCCTTAGGGGGTTCTTTACAAGGACTCCCAAGTCCCTTTGCATCTCAGATTTTTGGATTTTCTCCCCATTTAGAAAATAGTCTGCACAGTTATTTTGAATACTAAAGTGCATGAACACGCATTTTCCAACATTGTAATTCATTTGCCACTTTCTTGCCCATTCTCCAAATCTGTCTAAATCCTTCTGCAGCCTTCCTGTTTCCTCAGTACTAGCTGCCCCTCCACCAATCTTCGTATCATCTGCAAACTTGGCAACAAAACCACCTATTCCATCATCTAAATCATTGATATACAGCATAAAAAGCAGTCCCAACACCAACCCATACAGAACACCACTAGTCACTGATGGCCAACTAGAAAAGGATCCTTTTATTCTCACTCACTGCCTCCTACCAATCAGCCAAAGCTCTAACCATATCAATGTCTTTTGTCTAATACCATGGTCTCTTAACTTGGTAAGCAGCCTCACGTGTGGCAGCTTGTCAAAGGCCTTTTGAAACTCTAAATATACAACATCCACTGCATCCCTCTTATCCATCCTACTTGTAATCTCCTCAAAGAATTCCAACGGGTTCATCAGGCAAGAATTTTCCCCTAAGGAAACCTTGCTGACTTTGTCCTATCTTGTCCTGTATCACCAAGTACTCCATCACTTCATCCTTAACAATTGACTGCAACATCTTCCCAACCACTGAGTTCAGGCTAACTGGTCTATAATTTCACCTTCCTCTTTTCTTTAACTTGCATGACCTTATCCTGCAATGGAGCCTTGTCATTGTCAAGGAGGGCAAGCATCTGAGGATAAGGGAAGGGACAGCTTCTGACACTCGAATCATACAGACACGCACACATTCACACACAGACAGACACACCACTGACACAGATACACACACACACACACACACACACATACATACACAAGCACAGATACGGATAAACATTCACAGACACACACACAAACATATAGATGAAGAGGCATGAACACAGATACTGTCCGAACTACTGAGTGTTTCCAAAATAAACAGGAAATGTTGGAATATTAATCCAGTTATTTCTGCTCCTTAGCAGTATGATAGAGTCATTGGTTCATCCAGCACAGAAGCAACCCGTCAGGCCATTCTGCCCATGTTGACTATCATTGTTGATCACAGTTACCAACACTTGATTTGTAATCTTCTATGCCTCAGTGGTTCAAGTACTCATCTAAATGTTGTGAGATCTTTTTTCATTCTTCACTTCTCAAATTCCTTTGAAGCTGAAGCAGGGAAATTAAGGAGAAGCAATTCAGGATCAAGTGTCAAGCTTTATTCATATATATGTGTGTTAGGAATTTGCTGTGGTGTGTTGGTGCAACATGCAATGACATTCATCAATTACAAGATTAAATAATTATATAAAATAAAATTAGTGGTTAAAGTACGGATTTGGAACAAAATGTTCATAAATACATAAATACCAGCTTGTATAAATGAAATTACAGAAGTGTTTATACTGGGTTCAACCCTAATAAGTCATCAGATATCAATTAGATTGAAGGAATACAGAGAAAATTCCTAAGGTTGTTGCCAGGGAACCTGAGCCAAAGGGAAATTTGAATAGGTTATGACTTTATTCCCTGGAGTTCAAGAGAACAATGATAAAGGTGTAGAAGGGATACGGATAGAGCTTTTTCCTCTGAGGTTGGGTGAGACTAAAATTAGAGGTAACACACATAAAAGTTGCTGATGAACGCAGCAGGCCAGGCAGCATCTCTAGGAAGAGGTACAGTCGACTTTTCAGGCCGAGATCCTTCATCAGGACTAACTGAAGTAAGAGATTTGAAAGTGGGAGGGGGAGGGGGAGATCCAAAATGATAGGAGAAGACAGGAGGGGGGGGGATGGAGCCAAGAGCTGGACAGGTGATTGGCAAAAAGGGTACGAGAGGATCATGGGACAGGAGACCCAGGGAAAAAGAAAAGGGGGGGGGAAACCCAGAGGATGGGCAAGGGGTATAGTGAGAGGGACAGAGGAAGAAAAAGTAGAAGGAGAAAAAGAATGTGTGTATATAAATAAATAACAGATGGGGTACGAGGGGAAGATGGGGCATTAGCGGAAGTTTGAGAAGTCAATCTTCATGCCAGCAGGTTGGAGCCTACCCAGATGGAATATAAGGTGTCGTTCCTCCAACCTGAGTGTGGCTTCATCTTTACAGTAGAGGAGGCCGTGGATAGACATGTCAGAATGGGAATGGGACGTGGAATTAAAATGTGTGGCCACTGGGAGATCCTGTTTTCTCTGGCAGACAGAGTGTTCAGCAAAACGATCTCCCAGTCTGCGTCGGGTCTCGCCAATATATAGAAGGCCACATCAGGAGCACCGGGTGCAGTATATCACCCCAGCCGACTCACAGGTGAAGTGTCGCCTCACCTGGAAGGACTGTCTGGGGTCCTGAATAGTTGTAAGGGAGGAAGTGTAAGGGCATGTGTAGCACTTGTTCCGCTTACAAGGATAAGTGCCAGGAGGGAGATCGGTGGGGAGAGATGGGCGGGGGGGAATGAATGGACAAGGGAGTCGCGTAGGGAGCGATCCCTGCGGAAAGCAGAGAGAGGTGGGTATGGAAAGATGTGCGTAGCGGTGGGATCCCGTTGGATGTGGCAGAAGTTACGGAGAATTATATGTTGGACCCGGAGGCTGGTGAGGTGGCAGCTGAGGACAAGGGGAACCCTATTCCTAGTGTGGCGGGAGAATGGAGTGAGAGCAGATGTGCGTGAAATGGGGGAGATGCGTTTGAGAGTGGAGTTGATGGTGGAGGAAGGGAAGCCCCTTTCTTTAGAAAAGGAGGACATCTCCTTCGTCCTGGAATGAATAACCTCATCCTGAGAGCAGGTGCGGTGGAGACGGAGGAATTGCGAGAAAGGGAAGGCATTTTTTGCAAGAGACAGGGTGAGAAGAGGAATAGTCTAGTCATTGATTAAGGGTAAAAAGTGAAATGTTTAAGAGGAACATGAGAGGGATCCTCTTCACCTAGAGGGTGGAGCGAGCTTCCAGCAGAAGTGACGGGTCAGGGTTCGATTTCAACATTTAACAGAAAGTTGGTTAGGTACATGCTGGGAGAGGTGTCGAGGGCTATGGTCCTGATACGGGTTGATGGCACAAAGCAGAATAATCGGTTAGCATGTATTAGATGGGCTGAGCTGCACTACTCTGTGTTCAATGGCATTAAGCCCAGTCTTGTTCCCTTGGAATTTGGGTTTACAAAGAACATTTCTTGGACATGTAGCCAATGATGGAAGATGATGCAAAAAGCTACAAACAAGGAGAATGGTCAGAAATGAAGAAAATGTCTCCTGCTGTTGAAGAAATTAATCTCCACAGCTTATTTTTTCTTTGACTGCAGTAATTAATAAACAGCAAACCATCAGCCTGGATGAAGCATTGGTTAAATCTGATTGCAGCAGAACCAAATGGATAATTTACACTGTTTCACTGGCACTATGCCAGCTCACCGGAACAAGCTGAGCCGAGCCCTGTGTCCTAATTAAAGGCTTGCATTAGTGAAAGGTGCAGAGTCCATCACATCACGCTAGTAATTAACTGCCTCCAACCGAGGAGGCAATTGTCTCCTGTGACATGTTATTCCTTACAGATTAAAATCAAAGGAAGGAAAAGGTCAGAGTGAAACGAACTGATCCAAAACATCTCTGAGCACGCTTGAATTCATAGTAACATGAGTTGTCATTGTTGGCTTCTGATTTCCAACTTTTTTTCCGAGTGCTGTTGAGAAGACAGGCTTTGGAACATCAGCACAAGTAAATGGGAATACAGGAAGACAGGATGTTGAGGAAGGCGTGGTGTGCTTGTCTTCACTGGCCAGGAGGGACGTGATGCTACAGTATACAAAATGTTGCTTATACTGCATTTGAAATATTGAGCAGTTCTTGCCACCACCGTATAGAAGTGCCTTGCAAAAAGAAGGTGAGGAAAACATTCCTAAGGATTTTGTCTGGATTGAAAGGGTTGAAACATCAAGAACAATTGAATAAGCTGGGCCTGAGGCTGACCGGTGGCATGATAGAGGTATATAAATTCCTGTGCGACAAAGACAGCCAACGTATTGTTCCCATGGTAAGAGTGTCTAAAACTCGAGGGCACAGATTTAAGATTAGAGGGGAAAAATGTTAAGGACATCTGAGAGGTAAATTCTTTAAACTGAGGGTTGTTATATATGCAATGAGCTTCCAATGGAAGACAAAAAGGCGTATACATTTACAACATCTAAGTAAAACATTTGGATGGGTACCTGCACAGAGAGGAGTGAGAGACATATGGGTCAAAAGCAGGTAGATAGGACTGATGCAGATAGACATCAGCAGTGGAATGGATGAACTGAGCTGAAGGGCTTGTTTCTGTGCTAAATGACTCCATGAAGATTTATTGCTGTTCTACTCACTGATGTTTTAAAACATTTCTCCTGTTTCTTTCTCTGTACAGATGCTGCCTGACCTGCTGACTATTTCCAGCAACACACACAAAATGCTGGAGGAATTCAGCAGATCAGGCAGCATCTATAGAGACGAATCAACAGTCAACATGTCAGGCCAAGACCCTTCATCAGGACTGGAAAGGAAGGGGGAAGGATCCCACTCCTGCCCTACTGAACTCATGTCTGCATACATTCTTTTCCCCTCACTGTTCACTTCTATCTCCTACCCAGAATTGACAAACTTAACTGTCCCAGTTTGATCATCTGTCTGCTCCTGACCCACAGAGAGGGAGCAGAAAGCTTTCCAGAGCTCAACTGCTTTTAAATGCATCTTCCATTTCCTCTTTCACCTCACAGAATCAATCTGCAGATTGGGACAAGAATTGAAATCCTGCAGAAGCAGACCAGGAAGGATCCAAGGAGAGATTAAAACAAGCTAAATCTGATGGTCGTCCATCATATCCGATGGTGACAGAAAACCTGGGAGAGTTTTTAAAGCGGACACACCGTTACACGGGGCCAGTTCCATTTGCTCGACCTCAGAAGAGCAGGTCCAATGGTACAAATAAACATTACAACTTGGGTCCTCCTTGGTTGCAGTGGAATACCATGACTTTAGCCAGACAGTGGTGAATCTGTCGAATTCTGTGCCACAGGCATCCGTTAAGGCCAAGTCACTGGGTATATTTAAGAGAGGTTGATAGATTCTTGATTAGTCAGGACATGAAGGGATACAGGGAGAAGGCAAGAGATTGGTGCTGAGAGGTTGTGGCCATCGGATACGATGGACAACCACCATGACCATCATCTTTAGCTTGTTTTAGTCTCTCTTTAGATTCTTCCTGGTCTGCTTCTGCAGGATTTCAATTTTGTCCCAAACTCCAGATTGACTCTGTGAGATCAGCCATAATAGTGGAGCAGACTCGATAGGCCAAATGGTTAAGGACTTATAGACTTCTTCTGTACTTCGTCATGTCCTTCAACCTCTATAGAGCATTGCAGAGCTGCCTTCTTGGCTGTTGGAAATAGGTTTCATCCACCTAGTATGCCAGAGCTAACTTCACATACTAGGACAGCAATGTCTCCCCAGCTGGCTACCCTCAGCTGGTTTAGCCCGCCTGTTGAAACGGTGTACCAGGGTGTAGCCACTGTCGCATTCTAACAGCTACTCAGAGCCACAAATGAGAACTGAGTGTCTGGTGGGGACCAAAGGTGAGCGAGCTGTTCTGGAATGGACACAACAAGCCCCTTCACCAGAAGTGTTACTACCCCCACCCCCAGACATCCTATACACCCCAAGTTATGGGGTTAAGATGTTATTTTTCAGAGTATGAACACTGGGAGAAAGGGGTGTGAGAGCAGTAGTCTAAGAAATATTTTAATACCAGAGAGCGTGCAGAAAACATTCTGAAGGATATTGTCTGGAATGAAGAGGTTGAGCTATCAGGAGAGACAGAATAAGCTGGATATGGTTTCCCTGGAGCAAAAGAGGCTGAGAGATGACATGATAGAGGTATCTAAATCACGAGAGGCATAGACAGCCAACATCTGTTTCCCATGGTAAGAGTGTGTAAAACTAGAGGACATAGGTTTACAATGAGAGGGGAAAGATTTAAAGAAGAACTGAGAGAAGGGTTCTTCTATGGAAATAATAGTGAAGACTCCATCAACCAGAGGAGAGGGGAAGCCATGGTCTTTGACAAGAGAGGACATTTCTCATGTCCTGCTGGAGTGGGCAGCGTCATCATGATGGAGAAGCACGGAAAGGAGTGGTCTCCTTACAAGAGACTGGGTGGGAAGAGCTGTGGTTGATGACTCCATCTGAGGAAAGGAAGGGGTGAGAGAGGAGAGGACCAAGAAATAGAGCTCAGCAAGTGAGGACTCTGGCAACCACAGTAGAGTGGAAGCAGTTTCATGAGAAGTGGAGACAAACAGGTGCATGTGATGCATTGGAAAGGGTTGGGGGCAGAAGATGAAAAGGGAGATTAGTGAAAGGGTGGAGCGGGCAAAAGGGACTGAATGTGCAAAGTGATGAGAAGGCAAGGAGGTTGGGGAACAAGAATCCTGGTCAAGGTGTAAATGGGCAAATTAAATCAGTCAATGAGCAAAATACTACAGGTGGTGAAAATGCTGCAAGTGCAGGTGCACTGAAATTATTCAAATGGGACAAGCAAATTATTGATTGGCTTTAGGATCTCCTTGACAACTTCCTTAATCCTATTTTCTGGCATCTGGTCTATGGTTTTCCATACCTTGGAGATTCAAGTGCTTATCTAAATACTTGTTTTCTATATTTATTTTCCTTCATCATTTTGTTTGAGTTTCTCAATATTTCCAGCATCTGCAGAATCACTTGTGCAACCCTCTCTCCAGGGCTCATATACAAACTTGGCTCATCGGTTAACTCAGGAGTGAAAAGGCCAACTTTCATAAACAATATACTTCTAAGGTCAGTGTGATTTGGGTTCCAGCAAACAGGAAAGTTGAGATGTTCTGATTTAGCAAATGCTGAGCAAATACTGCCCCATGCACAATTATTGGTCACCAAGAAATCAAAGATTGTACACCAGCATAAAATTATAAAGAGAATATATTTACCAAATTTTCAACTTTATCAAACAGATAATAGTGAAAAGAAAACAAGTAAAAGGGCCGCTACAGTTAAACTAGTCCAATATGCACATAAACGTTGGAGCTTGTTTCTGGAGTAGTCGAGTGTATTACTTTACTTACGTGCTGAACGCGTGCTCTGCATGGAGGGCACCAGTCACAGTTTGAACTTCCCTTGAAGACCATCTCAAACAAACTGGCTAACTCAGGAGTATTGCACTTCATCCTTTGAACCATTCATCTGCACAAAGCACACCTTACAATGGGGTCTCTCCTTCGAATGGCATTCTGCAGCATCTTCCCTTGTGCCTCGCTCTGCAGCTCCCACCAAAAAGACCCTAAACCAGACAACTGCCCTTCAGAAATCTGATCCTGCCCAGCCACTGGAATGCTCCATGAATCCCACTGGGCAGAAAATTACCAAGACAATCCTAATTGGCTGGCACAACATTCCTAAATTGGACAACATGGCTTCTTATCTTTAGTAGCTGAAGCCAAAACACCCTTACTAGCAGGACACACTGTTTTTACAGCATAGCAGTGGAAATTTTAACCAAGGCATTATACTTGTGTTTCCAGCATTCCATGCTCTTTTATTTCAAAGTTACAGCATCTGCAGCTTTTTGCTTTTCACATGCCAGAAATGAAAGATTTCATTTAAGTGAAAGAGAGGGTCATGGAGTCTAGCATATTCCATTCTCCAACTGAAAATTACTCAGATCTCCTCTGAAACACTTGCTCCTCTATGTCTGAACATTGAATTCTCCAACTTCCAGTAATTCCCTCCCCCTCCCTTCCCCCAACCTAGTTTCACTCTGCCACCTCCCCCAGCTGCCTATCACTTCCCTCATGGTTCCACCTCCTTCCACCCATTGTGCTTTCCCCTATTCCTTCTTCACCTTTCCTGCCTATCCCTTCCCTGCTTCCCCTCCCCCAACCCTTGATATTTCCTCTTACAGGTTTTTCACCTGGAACCTACCAGCCTTCTCCTTTCCACCCTCCCCCCACATTCTTTATAGGGCCTCAGTCCCTTCCCTCTACAGTCCTGACGAAGGGTTCCAGCCCAAAACGTTGAATGATTCTTTCCACGGATGCTGCCCGACCTGCTGAGTTCCTCCAGCGTGTTGTAAGTGTTGCTCCTCTATGTCCTCTGCTCTTAGCTATCTCTATTATGGAGAAAATCTTCTCACATAACTTTAGGACAATGCAGGACAGTACAGGCCCTTCAGCCCATGGTGCATACCCCTTTGTATACCTCTTTCTCTATTTGAGGACTCCTCCACTGGTGATTAACTAGATTAGGTTTGACAAATAAAATTTTCTCAAGCTTCCAGCCAGGTACAGGTGTTGATTATAACCAAGATTTCTATGACAAACTCTGCCATCTTCTTCAGGGATGATGCCTGGGTATGTCTATCCCAGTAGTATTTATACCCCCCCCCATATCCACCCTGATTGGTTAGTCCTCATCCAATCATGTTTCCACTCTCCCACCTTGTTTACAATTGAATTTCAGTTCTTACTTAGAGTGAGACACTTGTCTTTGTTAAAATTCATTTCCTCTAGTTTAGTTGCAATGGCTTCCCTTATCAGGTGTTCTCATAAAGTATTGGTGCAGCAGAGTAACTTTGTGCCGACAAAGGCAATCTTTTGGCCATTGTAAACGCAGTGTTCTGCTACCGCCAATTTCTCTGGGTAACCGCATGGATACAGTTCCTGTGCTCCTTGATGTCATAGTCTAGTCATTAGACTAAACACACCCAGGCATCATCCCTGAAGAAGGAGGCAGTTTGTCATTGAAGCATCGGTTGTAATCAATACCTGTACCCAGCTGGAAGCCTGAGAGAAGTTCATTCGTCATATACACCAGGAAAACACTAGATCCCAGATCAGGTTTATTTTGTGAACATGACTAACTTCTGTACGGGGTCTTCTAAACTAGTTTACACTCATATTAATCTCACTTAAAATTCTTCTTCTTCTTCTTTTTTGAGTTTTTACAGCAGTTGGCATCCACACTGTTGCATTGCTGCCATCTTCAGGATTTATTGTCCTTCATTGTCCATTCACTTTAAAGCCGTCTTTCCAGTCCCGTCGCCCTTAAATAACTAAACAACCATTTCCTCCCCTGATCACTCTCCCCACATTCCAATAAACCTTTAACACTGTTCTCTACCAGTCCTATTCTGTGTAATTGTTGTAACATTTGGTGTCTTTCCTGTGCAAATTTCCGGCATGAAATAAGGATATGCTCTACTGTTTCAGTCTCCTGCCATAGATCACAAAAACCTGTTGGCTGCTTATTTATGATGGCCAGAGTGCCATTCAGGTTGCTGTGCCCAATTCTCAGTCTACTTATAATCACTTGCTCCTTCCTCTTTACTCCCCTACTTCTTCCCATATCTACTCTGTTCTGAATTGAATGTAAATGTCTTCCTTTTATTGCTGTATCCCAGTGCTGCTGCCTCTGTTGATTTATCCTTCTCCACACTATGTTCTTCCCCTCTGATTTTGATAATTTAATATTGACCTCTACAGATCCTTTTTTGACTGCTGCTTTTGCCAGCCTATCTGCTGTCTCATTTCCCATAATACCCGAATGTGTTGGACCCCACATGAATGCGATATTTTTGCCTTGTCTAGCCAGTCTTGAATTTGCAAACAGGATTTCATAAAGCAGATCCTGGTGACCTCTAGCTGTACCTGCCTTAATGCTTACAAGGGCCGACACAGAATCGCTACATATCACAAAATTATTACAATCAACCTGCTCACTCCATTCTAGTGCTAACAATATGGCAAACATTTCAACTGCATATACACTCAAGCAATCAGGTGCTCTCTCGCTAATCTCCACTCGATAACTTGGTACAACAATTGCAAACCCTGTTGCACCTGTTTCTGGATCCTTTGATCCATCAGCAAAAATCTGTATGCCTTTATATTCACTTAAAATTCCTTTATGCTTAGCACTGATAAGGTCAGGCCTGCACATGCAGACACTTCCCAGTCTCCACCTGACTAACAGGAATCACCTGCCACTTGTTTCCAACTCATCACCTGCAACCTATTTAAACCCAGTTCACGCTCACAATCCTTGTTCACTCTTATCAACCAGATGCTCTTAGCCTTCAGTTATCTTGTTGCCTTATTGAGTTAAGTATCGGTTCTCTCGTTTTGTGGCCCCTTGTGGCTTGGTATTTTGCTGTTTATTATTAAAGTTATTTTGCACACTGCTAAATCATCTCCGCTGCTCTGTGTTTGGCTCAAGCCTCCTCTATAGGAGTTTGAGGAGATTTGGGATGTTACCAAAAACACTAGCAAATTTCTACAGAAATGAGCATTCTAACAGGCTGCATGACCACCTGGTTTGGGGGAGGGCTACTGCACAGGATTGAACTAATCTACAGAGACTTGTAAAATTAGTCAGCTCCATTGTGGGCACCAGCCGCTATAGTATCAGGGACATCTTTAAGGAGCGGTGCCTCAAAAAGGTGATGTCTATCATTAAGGGCACCTACCACACAGGACATATCCTCTTCTCATTGCTACCATCAGGTAGGAGGTACAGAAAGCCTGAAGACACACACTCAATGATTCAGGAATAGCTTCTTCCCTTCAGCCATTCAATTTCTGAATGGACATTGAACCCATGAACACCACCTCACTACTTTTTAATTTCTATTTTTGCACTACTTATTTAATTTAGCCATTTAATAGATCTATATCTACTGTAATTTACAGTTTTTTCTATTATTATGTATTTGTATTGCTGCCGCAGACATATTTCATGACATATGCTGGTGATATTAAACCTGATTCTGATATTTTTCCTGACAGGCAAATGCCAGCAAAGGGCAGCTAAACCAAGTAGAGGTTCTGGGGCAAAGAGTGTCTCCATTAAAACCTGTTTAAACATTTGCGCACCTTTTAAGTTGAGTCAAGGATTATCGAAGAAATGTTGGCCATTTGTGTTTTAGTTTAGCCCCAACTCAAGAGAAATGAGATTAACTAAAGCAGAGATCAAACTGAGACCTTACTGCTTGGCACAGTGAAGTAATGGAATACACGCATAATTACCAATTAGTCTTGTTGGGAAGCTCCAGATCTAGCTCATAAAGGAATGCAAATCCAACATGCTCTTGCTGTGACTGTGTCCAGTCCTCCTCCTCGCTGTAACATAACGTCAATACATCTAGTCAGCAAGATTCAGCCCCTTCCCATTAATTTTTAATTTGTGTTTGCTGCGAGGTTATTTGTGGTGCAATTATTGTTGGCAGTGGTGACTCTGTGCTTTGTCATTGTAAGTAATGATAGCTTTAGTCGTTGCAAACAAGAGGACGTCAGCATTTCCATGTCTTGTAAGGGCACAGGCTTGGTCAGCTTGTGGAAGAGGCAGAATCATTACAGACACCGAATATTTCCCTCCTGTGGGGATTTTAGACCTTACAAATTTCCGAACAGTCCAGGAAAACAGGTGAGCCTGTTCGGACTCTCCTTATAACTCAGCACCGCAGTACTGTTTAACTTCATGATGTGTAATTCACTAAACGGTATGATGTATGATGAAGTAACAGTTCATTGATGTTTGACCGCAGTCTTGGATTGATGCTGTGTTTCTCACTCAAAGACGCCATTCCATGGCACACAACCACTCAACATGTCTCCTTGCAGATCCCAGGAGGGCCCTTGTTTAGCATGCTCTGATAAGGTGGATGTCATTACTAACCTTCCCTGAGGTGCAACACAAACGTGCCACTGAGAAACTCCTGGGACTACTGGGTGAGGCAGAAATTCACCATGGGCATTAGACTTTGTACTGGGGCATGCAGTTGTTATTTTTCTTGTAGTTCAGTTGTCCAATACTTGCTTGTAATTTTATATAATAAAACCATAAGACATATGAGCAGAATTAGGCCATTTGGCCCATCGGGTCTGCTCTGTCATTTCATCATGCTGATTCATTATCCCTCTCAACCCCATTCCCAGCAACCTTTGACCTCCTTACTAATAAAGAACCTATCAACTTCTGCATTAAATGTACCCAGTGACTTGGCCTATGCTCACTTATTAGTGAATTTTCCAGTAATCATGGTACAGTTGCTTCTGGATTTTTCTAGAAACTTCTTAGTTTTCAGTAGCAGGCATCACACCACTTGAATCTGGCTATTTTATAGATTAATTGTTGCAGAACATAGAACACTCCAGCACAGTACCGGCCCTTCAGCCCATGATGTTGTGCCAATCTTTTAACCTGCTCCAAGATCAGTCTAACCCTTCCCTCCCATACAGCATTCCATTTTGCTATTGTCCATGTTCCGGTCTAAATGCCCCATTGCATCTGTCTCTACCACCACCCCGAGCATGGTGTTCTATAAACCCATCACTTAGAAGAAAGAATTTACAGTACCTTTGACATTTCTTCCAATCACCTTAAAATGATAAGCCCTCATATTAGCCATTTCCACCTTGGAAAAAAGTTTAGCAAACCACTCGATTTCTTGCTCTTATCATTTTGTAAGATGATTATCACTGAAATTTTTGGTTATCTCTAGCCTGAGT
The DNA here is from genome assembly GCF_963921235.1 of Mobula hypostoma. Classification (NCBI taxonomy): domain Eukaryota; kingdom Metazoa; phylum Chordata; class Chondrichthyes; order Myliobatiformes; family Myliobatidae; genus Mobula; species Mobula hypostoma. Next base: position 8,886,553 of record NC_086110.1, read on the forward strand.
ATGAGATGACCACGACTACTTTTTCCTTTGTCTTTCTTTGTTCATGTAACAGGATCCAACACTGTTGAATGAGCCCTGTTTGCCCAGGATTCTGAACCCATGAGGAGAAGCGAGATCCTAGGTTCAGTTTCCTGTCATTGGGCACCCTGTGGTTAAGTGGTAGCAGTGGAACAGACGCAGTCCGTAAACACACACTGGATATCAGGCTGCCTTTTCTTGTGAAATACATTACATAACTATGCTGACTCCACTCCTATTTCAGTCCTGGCCACACTAAATAACAAATGCTATTTCTTCAAGTTATTTCAGCCCGAGGCCATTCAGTGTGATCGATTTTTTGAGAAGATGAATTTCCTCTCAGACAAGTCAGTGATTGATTCACTCTTTGACCAGAACATGCTGAGGACTGAATGCTGCATGATGGAACTCCAAGAGATCCAGCGCAGGACGTCAGGCACTAGGCTCATGCCTGTTGTCAGATCCTACATGCATGCATAAACACATGGCACGCAAACACACACAGATATATATATATATATATCACACACACAATGACACATACAGACACACACACACATTGAAACACACACACCACAAGCAGAGACACAAATAAACATACACATGTACATTGCCAATGCTACTTCACACAAGCACCAGCTGGTGCCCTTTAAATTGAAACTTTCATTGCATTAAATGAGGCCCTTTGACCAAGTTTTCCAGCAACCTCCCATATGCATCGCAGGGTTCGGTAACACCACAGGAAAAACTTGGCGTCTGAAATCAATACTCCCGACAGTACCCAAAACTGTTGCTATGGCAACACTCATGTAAGATGATAGAGGGTCCGTCAAACAGAAGGAACCTGAATTAAACTACAGATCACTCCAGCCGCAGGCTCTGTCTCACTGGAAGTGAGGAGATCTGAATGATAACCACTAACATTACTGCAATGTATTTTGTTGCTCTTTTCAAAGTTCAAAGTGTACTAAATGATCAAAGTATGCATTCAATATACAACCTTGAGATTTGTTTCCTTACGGGCGGCCACAAAACAAAGAAACCCAATCGAACCCATAGAAAAAAGACTATCAGATACAAAAAATAAATTCTGCAAACAACTAAAGTAAGCAACTACCAATCAGAACTGAAGTTCAGGAAAGTGAGTCCCCCAGATGTTAAGCCAGTCACAGCCAATCCAGGAGCCCATTAATTGCAGGCCACAGCCTCAGTTCAGCACAGAGATGTGTATACATCGCAGAGCAGAGAGCCGAACAACAGCCTGTCCCTCACCTCCGACCCCAACATCTGACCTTTACAATCTGGCCCAGCACTTAAATCAGCCAAACCTCAGGATGTTCCTCACTCTTGGACCTGTTGCTTCGATACGCTTTGGCTCAATTCGGCCCATACATGACTTTACCAATCTGGCTTGGCGCTTAAATCAGAATCAGGTTTATTATCACCAGCATGTGACGTGAAATTTGTTAACTTAGCAGCAGCAGTTCAATAAACTACATAACACAGAAAAGAAAAAAAATAATAATAATATAAGTAAATCATTTACAGTATATGTATATTGAATAGATTAAAAACGTGCACAAAACAGAAATACTATATATTTTAAAAAGTGAGGTAGTGTCCAAGGGTTCAATGTCAATTTAGGAATCAGATGGCAGAGGGGAAGAAGCTGTTCCTGAATCACTGAGTGTGTGCCTTCAGGCTTCTGTACCTCCTACCTGATGGTAACAGTGAGAAAAGGGCATGCCCTGGGTGCTGGAGGTCCTTAATAATGGATGCTACCTTTCTGAGACACCGCTCCCTGAAGATGTCCCCGATACTTTGTAGGTTAGTACCCAGGATGGAGGTGACTAGATTTGCAACTCTCTGCAGCTTCTTTCGGTCCTGTGCAGTAGCTTCCCCGCCCCATACCAGACAGTGATGCAGCCTGTCAGAATGTTCTCCACAGTACTACAGAGGTGTTTGAGTGTATTTGTTAACATGCCAAATCTTTTCAAACTCCTAATGAAGTATGGCCACTGTCTTGCCTTCTTTATAACTACATCGATATGTTGGGACCAGGTTAGATCCTCAGAGATCTTGACACCAAGGAACTTGAAACTGCTCACTCTCTCCACTTCTGATCCCCCTATGAGGATTGGTATGTGCTCCTTCGTTTTACCGTTCCTGAAGTCCACAATCAGCTCTTTCATCTTACTGACGTTGAGTGCCAGGTTGTTGCTGTGGCACTTCTCCACTCATTGGCATATCTCACTCCTGTACGCCCTCTCATCTCCACATGGGATTCTAACAACAATGGTTGTATCATCAGCAAATTTATAGATAGTATTTGAGCTATGCCTAGCAGCAGGTCATTCCTTGCTCTTGGTCCAAGCAACCACTTCCTCGATTTGGCGCATACCCACCGCCCTGCACTTTTGAGACTTCAGTTCATACTGCAAAAATGCCTGATCATACAGGCGGTTCAAAAGCTCATCTCCAAAAGGGAAGTTGCAGGCTATTGACTGCAGTGTTCATTTACCAGAAAAAGTGTGATCAATAAAATAGTGAATAGCTGTGATTGCTGCCGGCAAGTTGTCGTCGTGCTTCACCAGCACCAGCTAAAACCGGACAAGCATAAACAAAATATATCAATTTAATCCTTCCTATTAGTCAATTACTGCTGTGATTTCTTAAGAGGAACTCAGTCCTTCCCCATATAACATCTGTCCTCTTTGGTTATTAAAAACAAAGGCACAGTGCCTGCGTGCATCTGGTAGATCCACAGCCTCTCAGAGACAGAGACCTGGGGCCAGTTCTGACCTCGGGAGCTGTTAGAGTTTGCACACTCTCCCCATGACAGTCAAAGTCAAAGCAAATTTATTTTTGCATATGTGTATCTGTATTTGAGATTCTCTTCTTGCAGACTTTTTTGCAGGAAAATTAAGAACTGCAGTAGAATTTATGAAAAAAGAACTATACATAAACAAAGGCTGACAAGTAACCAAACTGAAAGAGAAACCAAATTGAGCAAAAACCAAAGGAAATATAAATATAAATACTGAGAAGATGAATTGTAGAGGCATTAAAAGTGAGTCTGTAGGTTGTGGACGTTATCCACACTGGCTCAGGAGCCCAATGGATGTAAAGTATTGATGGTTGACAGTGTGGGTTTTCTCCAAGTGCTTCAGTTTCCTCCCACAACCCAACGACAGGCAGGCAGAGCAGGATTAGTGTAACTAGGCATCCTTAGCTCATTGGTTCAGTACCACATTTTGGGCCAAAGGGTTTCATCATAGTCTGGTGTGGAAACACCAATGCCAATGAACAGAAGAGTTAACAAAAAGTAATGGATACAACCCAGTCCATCAGAGGAAAAGCCCTCCCCACCACTACAACAAGCACTGCCACAAGAAAAGCAACGTTGGATGTTTGTCCAACTTTGTTTGTACGAAATTCTTCAATGATTCTACTGTGTTTCATTGTACCTACCTTGAATGCCCAAAAGAAAGTGAATCTCAGGATTGTATACGGTAACCTATACGAACTTTGATAATGAATTTACTTTGAACATTGAACTTTAAATTTATGAACTTGTTCCTGTGTGGTACTATTCTATATTCTTTAAATTGGCTACTGTAGATTACTCCTTGGAGTAAGTGGATATGGGTGGCAGGGTGGAGATATGTCTACCAAACAAGGTATGCCTCTACTTAAGGCTCTTATACTTTCTTCCTGATGGCTGCAGTAGGACACAGTGACCTAGAGATACAGGTATATGTTTCCCTGAGATTAGTGTCACAGTTGGTCAGGGTGATGTGCATATAACTCAGAAACACTGCATATAACTTGGAAACATGAAGTATCATGGGAGAACTCTTGAAACTTGTTGACCAAGAAATCCTTGGAAAAAATCTTGAATGTAGACTGGAGAAGCTCGGAATGTACCCTCTGAATGTAGACTTGAGACACCCAGAATGTAGACTTGGGACATGACTGAGTGAAGAAGGCATCCTCGTCTCCAACTGACTGATGTCCAAGCCGCTGTCGTACTTTGGCTAGGTCCATTCATCGTGGGTCCTTCTGTCACAGTGAGCGCTGGTAACAATTGAACCCAGGTGCAGAGGAATGGCAGACTCACTTAGAGATGGAAACAAGAGGCTACATATAGATTCCAACAGAACATCAGTGGCACGACCAAGCAACACTAATCATTCTCAATACAAGGACCCGACGACACGCACTAATCAGGAGTCCACTTTATAATCACAGAATGCGGAAAGCCCGCGCCAGTCACAATTAACTTTACAAGATTAAACAGGAAGCGCAAGGGTTTAATGACTGTAGTGAAGACAACAATACAGGTGCTTGGGAAGCCCAGTGCTCTATGCCACTCCACAAAAGCCTATGGGGCTCATGACACCAGGGTAGTGTTCTCATAGTGAATGGGAGGGCCCTGGAGAGTGCTGTCGGATAGGGGGATCTAGCGGTACAGGTATAGGTTTCCCTGAAATTAGTGTCACAGATGGACAGTGTGATGAAGAAGGCATCTGACAAGCTGCTCTTCATCAGTGAGGCACTCAATGGAGGGAGTTTGGATGCTGTGTTGCAATTATATGAGACATTGGTGAGATTGCATCAGGAGTATTGTGTACAGTTTTGGGTCATCCTGTTTATAGGAAAGACATCATAAAACTGGAAAGATTATGAAGAAAGTTTATGAGAATATGGCTAGGATTTCAGGTACTAAGTTTTAGGGGAGGTTGTCCCTGCTTGTCCTTCATTTTTTGGCATGCAGGAGACCAAGAGGTGACCTAGTAGAGGTTTATAAGACAGGGTGAATGCACCCAGTCTTTTTCTCAGGGAAAGAGACCAAAGACTAGAGGGCATTTGTGAAAGACTTCATGCAGGGGCTGGTGCATATATGGAACGAGCTGCCAGAGGAAGCGGCTGAGGCAGGTAAAATCAGAATTTTAAAAGACACTTGGGCAGGTACATGGATAACAGATATGGGGCAAATGGGTCTAGTTTAAATGGGAAACTTGGTCAGCATGAACAAGTTAGGTGGAAAAGCCTGTTTCTGAGCTGCATTGCTCTATCACTCTATAGCTCAAGACAGAATCCCAGCAAACTCCTGCTATGGAGACTTTTTGCCTGAGGACATTGAATCAACGCCCTGTAATTCCCTCTGTTCCTTTGAAAAGTCTCAACCACCTTCTCCTATCCAGTTGGCATGCGCTTACTCCTCGTCAACATGTTCATTAACAGAAAGAGTACTCTTTAGGGGTTATATACCGAGGTTAAGGCTGTTGAAAAAGCCTTAGATTCGGGTGGAGCTTAGGAGGATGATGGCACCTTTGCTTGAATCGTTAGAAACAGCTCTATTTCTATCTTTAATATCTCTATTTTTCCCTTTCAGGATTCTCTTGAAGACCCTGACCTGGAGTTAGACGTTGACTTCGGTTCTTTGCGGGAATGGGAGCCGCTCTCAGGGCCTCACGCCCAGCCGCTTTTCAATATACCAAAGATGTGGACTAGAAGACTAGAGCACCTTCAGGGTTCTGGGATTTCGTGGCTCTGGGGACGGATGGACTCGTGATTGGTGACTCCGTGGGAAATTGGTGGGTCGTGGGAGATGGAAGATTGAAAGCAGTGAGCTGGCTACTGGCTGTGTGCCCAGAGTCCCAAGTTCTTTGGGTACAGAGCTCAGAAAAAGCAATGCAACAGACTCTTAATATCATAAATCAGCAAATTGTTTGTTATGGCTCCCCTCTCGCTGTGAGAGATTAATGAAAGATAGAGCCTGTGGTATGTCAATTTACTAGATGAAAGAGTAGTCTTTGGGGTACTGTAAGTCTGTGTCTTTACTGATGCTTTGCTGCATACTTGAGTGCTCGACGGGGGGGTGCCGCTTTTTTTGCTGATGGGGCAGGAAGATCGTTGCTTCACTGCTGCTTATGCATGGGAGGGAGGAGTTTTGGGGTTCTAACATTTAACTGTCATTCATCCTTTGGGGCATTCCTGTTTTCGTGGATGTCTGCGAAGAGAAATAATTTCAGGATGTATATTGTATACATTTCTTTGACATTAAATGTACCTTTAAACCTTGATATTGAATGTTCAACCAAAGTCATCTTGGGAATCAAAAACATCAATAATTTCAGATATGCAGATGACACTGTGTTAATTGCAAGTACAGAGGAAGAACTACAAAACTTAATTGATATAGTTGTTGAAGAAAGTGCAAAAATGGGTCTATCTATCAATTTCAAAAAGACAGAATATATGGTGATATCCAAAAAGAAGGTGAATCCTATCTGCAGGCTGAGAATAAATGGGGAAAACATAAAACAATTACAGAACTTTTGCTACTTAGGAAGCTGGGTGACATCAGATGGCAGGTGTGACATGGACATCAAAAGAAGAATAGGGATGGTGAAAGACACCTTTATGAGAATGAAAAGTATACTGACCAATACTAAACTAGGCATGACAACCCACCTCAGAGTACTGAAATGTTATGTTTATCCAGTTATGTTATATGGCTCAGAATGTTGGACAATATCTAGTAACATGAAGAAACGAAGAGGCAGAGATGTGGTTTTTGAGGATGATGCAAAGAATATCATGGACGAAACGAATATCTAATGAGGATGTCATGAACAGAGCAAGCACAAAAAGAGAAATAATGTATGAGATCATGAAAAGGCAACGTAACTTCATTGGACATGTGATTAAGAAAGAGAAGTTAGAAGGCACAGTAATTATGGGAAAGATTTAAGGGAAGAAAGCAAAAGGAAGACAAAGACAAATGATGATGGAGACAGCAGCCAAAGAACTGGAAATGAATACCAATGAATTGATCCACTTGACCCAAAACAGGAGTGTGTGGGCCATGGCAGTCAAAGCTCAAACTGGGCACAGCACCTGATGATGATGATGATGAGTGTCCCTGAAGAGTATTCATAATGTCTGGAGTCACCCATCTTGTAAAGACACTGCTCAGAAGAAGGCAATGGCAAACTACTTCTGTAGAAAAATCTGCCAAGAACAATCCTGGTCATGGAAAGACCATAGTCACCTACATTATATACATTACATAATGAACAAACAAATGTAAGTGGATAGCAAAAGAATGAAAGGGGAGGTTATGGGCATGTGAGAGAGAAGTTGTTGTAGGGAGGTGACGAGGGAAAAGGGGGAATTAGTAGGATTGTTTTGCTGAATGATAGTAAAGAACATAAGCTGAACTGCCTTCTTCTGTGTCAAAATGGGTAATGTAAGGTTCAGTCGTCATGCTCCAAGAAGGACGTAATGGCACTGGAGAGGGTGCAGAGGAGATTTGTCAGGGTGTTGCCTGGGATACCACTTATGAGAAGAGACTGGAGAGTCAGGGTCTGGTTTCCCTGAGCTGAATAGATTTGAGAGAGGTCGTGACTGAGGTACATAAAATTCTGAGGGGCATAGATTGGGTAGATGAGACAAAATATTTCCCTCTGTCTCTGAACAGAGTTTAGGGGGGAACTGAAAGAACCTTTCTACCCAGGAGTTGGGTCATGTCCAGAACACACTGCCTAAAAGGGTGTTGGAAGCAAGGATTCTCACTGCATTTAAGAAGTAACTAGAAGCACATTTTATCTACCAAGGCATAGAAAGCTATGTACCAAATGACCAAATATACAGTAGATGGTACTTTACAGTTGGCATTGACAGGTAGAGCAAAGGGCCTGTTTCCACACTGTATGACTCGATGATGCTAAATAACATTTTGCTGTCAGCAGCTTTGTACAGTTTACATCACAGAACCACACTGCAGCACAGATCAGAATCCTGTACTTGATTCCATATTCCCAGAACTCAAAAGAGCTGTGTTGAAGCATGTAGTGATGTTTTGCATAACAAATCATGTCACTGATTCTGAGAACCTGAATATCTTTCTTTTCCAACCTTTGAATGAAAACAGTTCCTTTATTTGGAGCGGAGGTTCCCAAACATTTTCACAGTTGGGAATCATTTCTTTTTCCCCATCCACTTCACCACCATTCTCCATTCTAATAAGGACAATTTGCTTTCTTTATAATTGTGCTCACTGAACTTTACAGCAGCATGCCATCCCCTTCATAGTTCTGTAAGGAGTTTGTAAGTTTTCCGTGTGACCATGTGGGTTTCCTCCGGGTGCTCCGGTTTCTTCCAACGTTCCAAAGACGTACGGGTCAGTGGTCATAAGGGTGTAATTAGGTAGTGTGGGCTCACTGGGCTGGAAAGGCCTGCAATCATGCTGTATCTCTAAATTAAAAATAAAATGCAGTGAAGTTTGATGGGACTAACTTTAAAGTGAGTTGCAAAGCTGTATAACATGGAGAAGTGCCCGAGTATAATGGTGCAGCTGTTGGGATAGATTTATATGTGCACTGACCTTGACAGCACGCATGGGGCCATCAAACCTTTTCTTGCACCACGTCCAGGCCCTTGCTGCGTTCTAGCTGATGTTTAGCCGCTTTGCCAGCTCCTCTCATTCCAACCTCATTACAGAACTGGACTGTATCCAGATACCTGGGAATGGAAGATCTCTCACTTCCTCACTACCTCTTTAGGTAAGAGCTTCAAAGCAGTGTCTAAAAATCTAGGCACTGCCCCTGTGTCTGACCTAAATAAAACTTTGAAAACTTGTGAAATGATGTCCAGTGATAGTTAGAACCGATTTGGACTTTTTTTTCCAACAGGTATAACTTCGGTCAGATTTACCCCATGTTAAGGACCCCAGCATGCAAAAATATGCTGAAAAACACAAATGCCATTGGCTAAACTCAACTATCAAATTCAGGGGCATACATCCCCGGGGTATGCCAGGAACATTGCAGCAGCACAATACATCACAAACATAATTTAAATACACTTACATTAATACAAATCATTCATAACTTACACAACAAAATAAACCAAAAGCAGAACCAATAACACTAGGGAGATATAGTCTGAGGTAATCAAGAACTTGATGGCAGTGGAGCAAGCTGTTGTTAAACCTGGACCTCCTGCCGGAAGCAACGGAAGAGGGCATGGACCGGGTGGTGGGGTCTTTCATGATGGATGTCGCCTTCCTAAGACATCACCTCTTCCACATGTCCTTGATGGTGGTGAAAGCTGCATGAAGGAACTGACTGAGTCCACCACTCTCTGTAGCCTGTGCTCTGGAGCTTCCACAGTGCAGCCAATCAGAATGTTTACTATTGTAAGGTGTGGGCACAAATTTGACACAGGTCCTTCAATGATCAGGACTCTGATATATGTTTTGTAGTATCAATGAATTTCTCAGCATTCATAATTCTGTTCCCAATTATAGTCTTAACATTTTAGTACCAGCAATTGAGCTAAATTGCCTTTAGTTGCCTGAATTATCAGTTAGGAAATGGGTACCACACTGGCCAACTCCATGTTGCAATATCTCTTAACACTTAGAGCAGAGCCCTCAGCTACAGTTTCTGGAAACTCAGCAAGTACACTTTATATTCCCTTTTGGCTCCTGAGGTATAACTCATCAAAATTTTCTTTACACTCAGCCACTTCATAATTCATCTCCTTTCCAAAATGTTTCCCTTTCAGTTGAAAGAAAAGGAATTATTAAATACTTCTGCCATGTTTGATCATTTTCCACAAATTAGCTGCTCTCTCTCCTCAGAGGCTGCATCTTCCCTTAGTTTGCTGATACATACAAAAAACATTGCACTGTTCCTTTTGATGCATTTTGAAAGTTTGTTTCCCACCTAACCACTTAAATCCCTTATATTTTACATAGTTCTCCCAAATCATCTCCTTTAACTTCACATCCTGATTGACTTTTAACTACAAAGGTAATTCTCAGGGCAGACAGCAATCTTCAAATATGTGAACTTATCGATCATGGGCATGTTTGTGATCAACCTGACTGGAGACAAAACATCTGCAAGGAAACTAAAACTTCTACGCTCAGAAATTTGTCTGCACCATTTTCCCAGAGTTAGAGTGACATTAGTAACTTACCTGATGATATTTCAGAAATATCTAAAAGCAGGAAACTTCAATGTGAGGATTATATGGAGGTCAATATAGGTGCATGTGAGGAATTTACATTTCTTAAGTCAAGTCAAGGTAGGACTTTCACAGTGAGTGGTAGGACCCTGCATACAGTTGTAGAGCAGAGGGGCCTTGGAGTTCAGGTAACCAGTCACATATAGACAGGGTGGTGAAGAAGTTTTGTGTGCATCAGGCTTCATCAGCCAGACCAATGAATATAAAAATTGGTTGTCATGGTGAAGCTGAATTTGAAATATTGTGTTCAATTTTGGTCACTTCACTGTAGGGGATAGGTTATTAAATTAGAAAGAGTGCATAAAAATATACAAGAACATTGCCAGGACTTGAGAGATTGCATTATAAGGAAAGGAGGAACAGTTTAAGACTTTATTCCTTGGATCCTAGGAGACTGAAGGGTAACCTTGCAGAGCTGTATACAGTTAATGGCAAATAGATTGGGCAAATGAACACAATCTGTTCCCCAGGGTTAGGCTCTCAGGAACTAGAGAGCATAGGTTTAAGGTGAGAGGGAGCAGATTTAATTGGAACTTGAGGGGCAACTTTTTTCCCCCAGAGGATGGTATGTATGTAGAACAAGCTGTTGGATGTAGTTGAGGCAAATATAATAACAACATTTAAAGGAAAATTAGGAACAGGTACATGAATAGAAAATGTTTAGAAGATTACGAGATGCACTAATTGGGTTTAAAGGCCTATCTCCTGTGTTCTATGACTTATGATTCTATGGCAGAAATTATCTGTAAACTTCAAAAGAGTTGAGGGTGAGTGGGAAAGTGCCGTAAAAGGGTCAAGTGGTCGACTTCTATTCAAGTTCATAGTTCAAGTTTAATTGTTATTCAGCCATACATGAATACCTATGAATTTAGACAAGGTGCAAAGCACAGTCCCAACAGTCACATACATCAGGTACAAGAGAGCAAGCACAAATAAGATATCAGTTGCACAAAGAATACATAGTCCAAGACCCTGAGTCTAAGAATGTTGCAAGAGTCTGCAGTGAACACAATACGGCTTGTCTTCTGCCGGGCAAACACTGGGGGCAGCACTGACTCCAGCTTGGACGCCGCAACACACCACCTCTGCCTCTGGTGGAGGGCACCGACTCTAACTCTTCTCATCTGACTCTCTAAACAGGCGAACACTTCTGCTCGAGACCTTGTCCTCACTACAGTCACGCAGCACTCCCGCATCCGCCAGTAAATCAGTGAATCGGACTTCAGCAGTTCCTTTTCATATGTATGTCAACACCAGATCCAAAGCAACTCTAGAGGCTCTCTTACATAACACTACGGTTTCATAAACATCTGGTATTTGGGGTTGAACGTTCAATATCAGTAGCACATTTTTCAACAGCCTTAACCTTGGTATACTGCTGGAGTCAGTTATCAAGGATGTGATAACAGCACATTTGGAAAGCGGTGAAATGATCGGACAAAGTCAGCATGGATTTGTGAAAGGAAAATCATGTCTGACGAATCTCATAGAATTTTTTGAGGATATAACTAGTAGAGTGGATAGGGGAGAACCAGTGGATGTGGTATATTTGGATTTTCAAAAGGCTTTTGACAAGGTCCCACACAGGAGATTAGTGTGCAAACTTAAAGCACACGGTATTGGGGGTAAGGTATTGGTGTGGGTGGAGAATTGGTTAGCAGACAGGAAGCAAAGAGTGGGAATAAACGGGACCTTTTCAGAATGGCAGGCGGTGACTAGTGGGGTACCGCAAGGCTCAGTGCTGGGACCCCAGTTGTTTACAATATATATTAATGACTTGGATGAGGGAATTAAATGCAGCATCTCCAAGTTTGCGGATGACACAAAGCTGGGTGGCAGTGTTAGCAGTGAGGAGGATGCTAAGAGGATGCAGGGTGACTTGGATAGGTTGGGTGAGTGGGCAAACTCATGGCAGATGCAATTTAATGTGGATAAATGTGAAGTTATCCACTTTGGTGGCAAAAATAGGAAAACAGATTATTATCTGAATGGTGGCCGATTAGGAAAAGGGGAGGTGCAACGAGACCTGGGTGTCATTATACACCAGTCATTGAAAGTGGGCATGCAGGTACAGCAGGCGGTGAAAAAGGCGAACGGTATGCTGGCATTTATAGCGAGAGGATTCGAGTACAGGAGCAGGGAGGTACTACTGCAGTTGTACAAGGCCTTGGTGAGACCACACCTGGAGTATTGTGTGCAGTTTTGGTCCCCTAATCTGAGGAAAGACATCTTTGCCATAGAGGGAGTACAAAGAAGGTTCACCAGATTGATTCCTGGGATGGCAGGTCTTTCATATGAAGAAAGACTGGATGAACTAGGCTTGTACTCGTTGGAATTTAGAAGATTGAGGGGGGATCTGATTGAAACGTATAAGATCCTAAAGGGATTGGACAGGCTAGATGCGGGAAGATTGTTCCCGATGTTGGGGAGGTCTAGAACGAGGGGTCACAGTTTGAGGATAGAGGGGAAGCCTTTTAGGACCGAGGTTAGGAAAAACTTCTTCACACAGAGAGTGGTGAATCTGTGGAATTCTCTGCCACAGCAAACTGTTGAGGCCAGTTCATTAGCTATGTTTAAAAGGAAGTTAGATATGGCCCTTGTGGCTACAGGGGTCAGGGGGTATGGAGGGAAGGCTGGGTTCTGAGTTGGATGATCAGCCATGATCATAATAAATGGTGGTGCAGGCTCGAAGGGCCGAATGGCCTACTCCTGCACCTATTTTCTATGTTTCTATGTTTCTATAACCCCTAAAGAGTACTCTTTCAGTTAATGAACATGTTGACAAGGAATGAGTGCATGCTATCTGGTTAGCAGAAGGTGGTTGAGACTTCCCAGAGGAACAGAGGGAATTACATGGGCTCTGAAACACGAGGCATGCAGACTCAACTTCCTCAGGCAAAGAGCCCCCATGGCAGGACACATAAAAGTTGCTGGTGAACGCAACAGGCCAGGCAGCATCTCTAGGAAGAGGTGCAGTTGACGTTTCAGGCCAAGACCCTTCGTCTAGTCCTGACGAAGGGTCTCGGCCTGAAACGTCGACTGCACCTCTTCCTAGAGATGCTGCCTGGCCTGCTGCGTTCACCAGCAACTTTTATGTGTGTTGCTTGAATTTCCAGTATCTGCAGAATTCCTGTTGTTTCCCCATGGCAGGAGTTTGCTGGGATTGCATTTTGAGTTCTAGAGTCAGAGAAAAATGCAGCTCAGAAACAGGCCTTTCTACCCAACTTGTTTATACTGACCATTTAAGCTAGTCCCATTTGGCCCATATATCTTATCCATGTGCCTGTCCAAGAGTCTTTAAAGCTTTATTGTACCTGTCTCAGCTCGTTCCATATATGCACCATTCTCTGCATGAAGTCTTTCACCAATGCCCTCTAGTCTTTGGTCTCTTTCTGTGAAAAAATTACTGTGTGCATTCACCCTATCTTATAAACCTCTACTAAGTCACCCCTTAGTCTCCTGCATGCCAAAGCATAAAGCACTAGCCTACACAGCCTCCCCTTATAACTCAGTCTCTCAAGTCCTGGCCATATTCTCATAAACCTTCTTCACAATCTTTACAGCTTAATGATGTCTTTCCTATAAGAGGATGACCAAAAACTGTACACAAACTCCTGATGTGACCTCACCAATGTCTCATACAATTGCAATATAGCATCCCCACTCCCTACATGGAATGCCTGACTGACGAAGGCCAGGTGGCCAAATGCCATCTTCATCACCTTGTCCATCTGTGACTCTAATTCCAGGGAAACCTATACCTGTACTGTTAGGCCCCTCCGTCTTTCGTTATCCAGAGCCCTACCATTTGCTAAGAAAAACCTACCCTGGTTTAACTTGAGATGTAACACTTTGCACTTCTAAGGCCTTGTGCCCATTGAAAACACTTGTACTTTAGGGAGGTGTGCACACAGTCCAATGCCCTTTTCGGGTGTGAATACAAATGTAATCTGTGTTTATTCTTCTCCAACACATGAATGTGTAGACCAAAGGAGGTCATTGTAATTGGTTGCAACATCCAACATCAAGGACCCCCACCATTCCCTTCTCGCTGCAGCCATCAGGAAGAAGTTACAGAAGCCTTCGAAATTGCACCATCAGGAACAGTTTTTACCCTTCAACCATCAGGCTCCTGAACCAGTGTGGATAACTTCACTCAACACAACTCTGAACTAACTCCATAATCTACAGGCTTACTTTCAAGGACTCTACAACTCATGTTCTCAGTTTTACTCATTTATTTATTATTATTTTGTTTTTTTCTGTTTGTCTTTGCAGTTTGTCTTCTTTTGCACATTGGTTGTTTTCAGCCTTTGTTTATGCATAGCTTTTAATTGATTCTATTTTATTTCTTCATTCTACTGTGCAAGAAAGTGAATCTCAGTGCAGTATATGGTATATACATTCTTTGGTAATAAATTTATTGTGAATTTTAAGCTTAACCATTTGTGAAAATGACATCAGAATTAACTCATTAACTTTATAACCAACAGCCACCTCAGTGAATGGATCAAAGGGTACTTCAGGATCAGGAGAGGGTCCAAGAGCTTAGGGTTGCCAACAGAGGAAGGGTGGCTGAGGTAATTGTCTCCTGTGCTGCATTGAGGAAAGGCAGGGAGTTGGCAGAAGGTCAGTTGTTGAGATGGATTGGGGATCTAGTGGACAAGGAGATTTTGTAAGAATGTTATTTTGATTCATTGAGAAATACAGCACAGAAACAGGGCCTTCAGCTCATCTTATCCGTGCCTGTATACACCAGTCCCATATGCTTGTGTTTGGCCAATTCCTTCCAAACCTCTCCAATCCATGAACCTGTGTGAATGTTTTGATAAGCATTATATCTGTACCTGCCTGTACCACCTCCTCTGGCAGCTCTACCCCCCACCCTCTCCGTGAAAAAGTTATCCCTCAGAGCCCCTTCAAATCTTTCCCCTCTCAAGGTAGACCTTTGCCTTCTAGCTTTAGACTCCCCTACCCTGCGGAAAAGACGAAGACTAACTACCCTATCTATACCCCTCATGATTGTATAAACCTATATAACGTCATCCCGCAGCCTCTCTCGGTCCAGGGAAAACAATCCTAGCTTATCTAATCTCTCCCTACAACTCAGCTCTCCAATCCAGGCAACCATCCTGTGAATCTTTCTGTCCCCCACCTCCCTCTAGTTTAAGCACATCCCTCCCAGGGCATAGTGACCAGAGCTGCACACAGTACACAAAGTGTGGCTTAATCAAAGAGTTAATGAAGGGGTTGTCAACACTCAACTGCACATGCTTATGGAGACCCCTGTAGGAACCTCACAAAGTGACCTCTTCTCGTCACAGGGCATTCATACATGAACATGTCTCCTAGCAAGGGCATGAAAATATGCATTGTTCACTGTAATATGTAAACACAAGAGATTCAGTAGATGCTGGAAACTAGAGAAACACATTAAAATGCAGGAGGAATTCAGCAAGTCAGGCAGCATCTACAAAAGGGAATAAACAATTGATATTTCAGGCCGAGACCCTTCAGCAGTCCTGATGAAGGGTCTCGGCCCAAAACGTTGACTGTTTACTCTTTTCCATAGCTGCTGCCTGAACTGCTGAGCTCCTCCAGCAATTTTTGTGTGTTACAATTTTTGTCTGTTCCAGGCTCCCCATGCATCAGCAAATTACAGGTTCCAGCATGACAGTCAGGTACTTGGCAATGTTGTCAATTTTCCTTGATGCTTCGTTTTTAACTGAAATTGAAAAGCAAAGTGCAGAAAAGTGTTGCATTGGATCATTCTGTGACCAAGCTATTGTGTTCTGAGCATGGCAATTAAAAATTTATATTAAGTATCTTTCCCGATGAAAGAATGATTGAAAAGACCTTGAAAACTGACTACTATTTAAGGCCATTAGGTATAGGAGCAGAATTAGGCCATTCAGTCAATCAAGTCTACTCTGCCAGTCAAGCACAGCTGATTTTATTCAACCTCATTCTCCTGCCTTCTTTCCATAGACCTTAACCTCCCCCCACCTCTCTTACCATTCAAGAAGATATCAATCTTTGCCTTAAATTCACTCAATGAATTGGCCTCCGCAGCTGTCTGTAGCAAATTCCATAGATTCACCAGCCTCTGGCTGGAGAAATTCCTCCTCATCCCAGTTGTGAAGGGATGTTCCTTTATTCTGAAGCTATGCCCTGAATTCCTAGACACTCCTTTAAGTGAAAGCATCCTCTCTATGTTGGCTGTATCCAAGTCGTCCAAGCCTTTTAGTATCCAAAGCATCAAACAGGATCGCTGCCAAAACATTGACTCTTTATTCCTCTCTGTAAATGCTGCCTGGCCTACTGAATTCCTCTGTCATTTTGTGTGTGTTGCTTTGGACTTTCAACATCTCCAGAATCTTTTGTGCTTATTGTATAATTCTCTGGTAGATTTCAATGAAATCCCTCCTCATCCTTCTGAACTCCATCCATATTCTGCTAAATGACTTGTATCCCAGATCATGTCACTGAGATGCTATCTTAGATGTTTGAAGGTTTTGCCTAGGGCATCTCATGACCTTGAACCAGAAACATCAGGCAGGGAAATTTAAAAATATTTAAATTGGACAACTATATGGACAGGAATGGAATAGAGGGTTATGGGCTGAGTGCAGGTCGGTGGGACTGGGCGAGAGCAAGATTTCGGCACGAACTAGAAAGGCTGAGACGGCCTGTTTCCGTGCTGTAATTGTTATATGGTTACATGGAAGGAGGGCCTCTTTCCTGCACATGTCTAATCCCCACGGACAGCACCACAAGATCCAGGGTTCCTGATCCTTTTGGACGATGAAGAGCAGTCCATTAAATTCAATGAATTCAGATGCCAGCAGGACATTGGAGGAAACCATAGGCCCACACAGTCACAGGGAGGATGTTCAAACTCCACACCGGAGATCAGAATTAAACCAGGGAGTCTGTGGCTATAAGGCAGATACTCTGCTAACTGAGCCTATGTCTTCAAGCCTTGTATTTTCCGAGCTGTCCTATCAACTTAACTTCAGAATTAAACCCATAGCCAGAAGCATATTGGACCTTATTTTAATATTATAAAAGAAAAAACACGGCTTCTGTCCAAATCAGAGTTATTGTGTGTTTGATATATAAACCCATTACAGAGCAGCAACATAGTAATGAAAGAAGATGAGAGCTGATCTCCAAGGAATTGCACAGTGCAGGATCAATCCACCTAGCTGATTACTGTGAATGCATTTTGCACTCAGCCAGATGAAGTCAGGCTTAGAGCTGTGGAGGGGGTGTGATTTCTGGCATCTCCACTGCGGCAAGCCTCTCTGTGTGCGGTATCCTGAATGGAAGTGCACATCGTCAGTGTCTGGTGAGATCTGAAAATGAGGGCATCAGTCAGTGGAAGTAACTCAATGGATCCAACCCTTCACTTTTAGTCTCTGCCTGCAGCCAAAGACTGTCATTGCTGGATCATAGAGTCATACAGCATAGAAATAGGCCCTTCAGCCCACTAGATTCATGCTAACCATCATGCCCTCAATCACACTAACCCCATTTTTCCTTCCCGCATTCCCATCAGCTCCCACAAGATTCTACCACTCACCCACACACTGGGAGCAATTTACAGTGGCCAATGGACCTCCTGGGGACGTGTGGGGGGGACTGGAGAATCCAGGGGAAACTCATGCAGGCACAGGGAGCATGTGAAAATCCCAGTAGTACCCGAGTTCAGGACTCAATCCCGGTTACCAGAGCCATATTTGCCTCGCTATGTCTGTCAGCAGATTTTTTCAGACAAGATTCACAGGAGATGAAGCCTTGTTCTGCCGCATCTCATTCCCTGTACAACAGGAGTCATATTGAAGGCAGGAGGAAGGATTGCGGGCAAGAACAACAGTATGACTTGGCAGGAATTCATTCTGAGTTAAAGTCAGGCATTTTCTCATGGCATCAAAGATGGACATTGAAACTTTCAAAGATCCATTAGTCCTATTGGTCCTAAAGTAAAATGTATTTGCTTGTCCACATCAATCACCTCTGGTGAATTTCCTAAGATTTAATTAATGCTGATGATCAGCCAGCAAGTAGCCATTATCCTTTGAGGCTACATTGCTGGGTCCAATCTGGTCCAGATCCACAGATCTGGCTGCAGAAATAATACCTCAGAATCAGAACCAGCTTTATTATCACCAGCATGTGACATGAAATTTGTTAACTTAGCCACAGCAGTTCAATGCAATACATAATCTAGCAGAGAAAAAATAATAATAATGATAAATAAAATTTTAAAAGGTAATAAATTAACAAGTAAATCAATTACGTATATTGAATAGATGTTTTTTAAAACATGCAAAAACAGAAATGCTGTATATTAAAAAAAAGTGAGGTAGTGTCCAAAGATTCAATAGGAATCGGATGGCAGAGGGGAAGAGGCTGTTTCTGAAATGCTGAGTGTGTGCCTTCAGGCTTCTTCTGCAGCTCCTCCCTGATGGTAACAGTGAGAAAAGGGCATGCATGCCCTGGGTGATGGAGGTCCTTAATAATGGACCTGCCCTTTATATCTCAATCTGGTCCAGATCTAGTTTCAGCCGCAGAAATTACAACTACCCCTTGGTGGGAATTTCCTGTGCATGTGCATGGGAGGGAGGGAGGGAGGAGGTGGGCTGAAGCAGTTTTGCTCAGGACTAGTGCACTTGTTCCCATATCTCAACATTCTTGAATGTGTTAGTTGTTAATGCAAATGAAACCCCCACTTTCCTTGGGCTGCATAAGTCTAGGGAGCACACACTCCAGTCCCGCCAAATCCATGGGGCTCCCCCACCCCAAACCCCCAGTTTGTGTCAATGCTGTGTAATTTGCTACCTTGTTACAAATCAGTGCCAAGAAATAACAGACAGCACACTGCATACAATTTAAAGAATTATATTTATGAAGATTAAATTAACTAAAGGGTTAGTAAAGAAAAGAAAGAAAAAACAAAATGGGTCCATTATAATTAAACAGTCAAACGTGCACAAGTTGGAGTTCAGCTCTTCCAAAAGTCATGTTCACCGATCCTCAGTAGACCCCGGCACCTTGCTCCATTGCATTACGGTCCCCCCACCAGGTCAAAACCTATTCCTGGTTCTCTCCTGCGTCTTCTCTCTTCATCTCCCACTTAACAAAGACCTCAGTTCACACCGGTGTCAGGCACACAAAAAGGGCCTGCTCCCCGGATTGGATGGCTCGCATTCCAAAGCACCCATTATCTCTAAGCATAACCCAAACACTGCATCAACAGAAAGACCATTATGTTAGCAGTGAAACCTTTCCCAGGGCATTACACAAATAGCACACTTCACCAATATTTTGACATGATATGATAAATAAATCTGAATCTGAATTCTTCCTGGCTATGCTTTCACATTTCAGCTTCAAGATAAGACATCACTGTTCGATGGCAGCTCTCTCTGGCAGATGTACCAGTTCTTTAGGCATCAGCTGTTGACCATCACCCACCTGCCCATAACATTCATGATTCCTCTTCCAAGATCTGCTTTCTATCTGTCCTGCTAGATCATGATCTCTGCCCATGATGGAGGTGGAAGTGCAAAACTTATTCAGTGAGTGAAAAGATGACCCATCTATAAACAGTATATGTTCCAATACAGAAGATACCCAACTTTCCTTACCTCAAAGGCTCTGGTAAGGACTCAGATATTAGAACTATGATAACATGAAGGATTTTATATAGACAATATGTCATTATGGGGGGCGTTGGGAACAGGCCCAAGTGCAAAACACAGACACTGAAGTACTAGGAGCTGGATATGGCTAGAGACTAGGACATGACAGGATACAAGCAAGGAGCAGGGACAAGAATGCAGACTTGGGCTAGGACATGGACAAGAAACAGGGAACCTGGACAAGGAATTATGAACTAGGAGCCCAGGCTTGGACTCCGAGCCAGAAACTGGACAAGGACCCAAAACCTGGGGCTTGCCTCGGCTCGGACCTCAGAACCAGGCAAGGACATGACATGGCTACAAGACTGGACGTGGCTGGGGTCTTGTGGCTGGGGGCTGGGGTCTTGATAACTCGGAGGCTGGAGCTCAGAGACAGACTGGGAACTGCACATCAACATAGAGCCGGGACTCATCTTTCAAAAAGCCTGGACTCAACTTTATCTCCACACCAAGGTGGGACAGGTCCATCCGTCAGGTAACGGCAGGACGGCCAGACTTACGCAACAGAGGCAAAGACAAGACAAGACAGATTCCCCCCACAGGGCAACGGCAGAATGGCCTGACTTACCCCACAGAGGCAAGGACAAGAAGATACAAACACTGAAGAATGACAGACAGTTCCATCTCTGCATCGGGGTTGCTCCGAGTCACAGTTATGGTCAGCAACCTTGGCTGGCTATGGAAACAGCCGGATCCCTACCTAGCTCGGAGTGGCTGACGGCCACTCAGCTGGCCCGGGAAACAGCCGAATCCATACTGCAAAGACATCTCCGACTACTGACAGCAAGGCTCCATGAAGCGATGGATCTCCAACGCGGCAAGTGGTCACTCTAGCCTTCCACCAACAGGTTGCTCCCAGGGCATCTTGACAAGACAAATCAGCCCCACAACTCAACCCCAAGGCTTGTTATATTCCAGACCTCAAGATGGGAATCAGGTGCTTATGATTAACCCAACTGAAACAAGGGACAGCCAGAAGACCCAGTCCGGAGTACACGGACCGGACCATGAACCAGAATGCCAACTTCCCGGACCGGACCATGACACAATATCTCTTCAGGTATTGTCATTAAGTCACCTAGGTTTCACAATCATGGAGAAGACTTGAAATGATAGCAGACCGTATACATGAATCCTGGATTCATTCCAAAGGCCCCATAAAGAGGAGATGGACTGAAGCAGTTTTGCCCAGGACTTGTACATTTGATCCCATGACTTATCTCAACATCTGCACACACTGTTACAGAAAAGTGGCTCCTGATAGGTAGGCAGTATAGAAGTTGAGCTTGTTGTCAGATTCACAAGTACAATGATAAACATGGCATCACAGACACGTGGATACAGACAGCATACAGAATATAAATGATACATAAATTATGCAAGACAGTGAAGGGAAAAATCAAATGATTCTGCAAAGCAAGACATTTGTTCAAGAAGAAACGAAACACAACCAAAGGCAAATCCATTGAGTGCAAGAGGTAATCCGTAGTATTCCATTGCTGACTTGGGATTGGGCTTGTGCAGGTCAGTTCAATGGCTGTGGGAAAGTAGCTGCTCCTGCAGCTGGTGGTGTGGGACTTCAGGTTTGTGTACTGCCTGCCTGATAGTAGCAGTAAGAGTAGGCTGTGACCCAGAGGGTGGAGATCGCAACTCCTGTAGATGCTGTCAATGGTGAGGAGGGCTGTGCCCAGGATGGACTAGACTGTGCAAATATTCTCAGGAACAATCCTTCACTGGAGAGTCCATGTGATTATTAGCAGGGCTGTGAGTAGGGAGTTAAATTACCACAATATTGCTCAGTTTAACCAGGACCCCAACCTTAGATTAGATTAGCTATATTTGCTACAAATACACCAAAACTTTGAAACATACAGTGAAATGCATCATTTGGTGTCAAAACAAATCAGCAAGGATTGTGCTAGGTCCCCATGCTTCTGGAGCCAACACAACATGTCTACAACTTACTAAACCTAACAATATACCTCACTAAACCTTCAGAAGGTGGGAAGAAACCTCAGCACCCGGAGGAAACCTACATGGTCAGGAGAAAGCATATACAAACTCCTTACAGGCAGCAGCGGGAATTAATGAGAACTGATAGGAGATGGGTTTCTCTTCTGATAAGACGGCGTACATGTTTACAGCGGCCACTCCGGGTCCAACCAAAGCTGCAATTGTTCATCCTTGATATCTTTTTTATGATCACAAGACACAGCTAGTTATTGAGAATGTCAAGTACTGTGTGTCTACCTCATCATCTACCTTGATAGCAATGGAACTGGACTTGATGTGTTGCTGCCTGCTACAGAAAGACATTGGAATTGGAGCACAAAGGCAGTGTGCAGTCTAACAAATGGAGCGAGTGATTGTCTTGGACATTTTTCTAGTGATCACAAGATCCTGTTGGGCATTGGCAACGTAGAATTCTGCGAGTCCAGTTCGCTGCTTCATTGGTGAGACCGATGATGGGGGAGCTGCAGAGCCTCAGCTGTAGCATGGACTAAGCCACAAGCCGTGGAATCGCCAGTTGCAGCCACCCAAGCAGAGATGCAGAAGACGTTGTAGGAGAGAGCAGAGGTCTGCTGTCCATGATGGTTGGGGGCCTGACCCCTCCCGTTGGTGCTACCCTCCAGGGTTCATGCAGTGGAAGACAAGTTGGATTGTGTTCATCTGTGGACTGCTGTGGACTTGCTCTTGCCGACAACGTCCAGGGACCATCAATCTGCAGGACATAACACAGGGACTTGGGCCAGATTATATTTTTGTGTGACTGCCTTATATGTGCCATATATGCTGTGTATGACAGTTAGTACTGTGTTTTGTAACTTGGCCCTGGAGTAATGCTGTTTCATTCGGTTGCATTCATGAGTATTCACATATACTTGAATGACAATTAAACTTGAACTTGAATTTTGATTGCTGATCGCTGGAAAGTGATGCTATGTAAATCAATGCACTAACCATTATGCTACCTTCTGAAGGCAGAGAGCTGGCTCTGTCAGAATCAGGTTTAATATCACTGACTATGTTTGGTGGCTGAATGTGAAGGGGCAAAGATTTCCTGTTTCTGCCATTCTGCCTCTCACCCTGCCTGTGTTATTCTGTGCTTCTGATTTTACTTCAGCTTGCACTAACCACGCTGGACCTGGTACGAAGAGATAGGACTAAGATCAGCCAAAGGTCTTTGCTCCTCCTATGGAGCTATGTGCCTTTAGTGCTGAGAAAGCATCAACACTGGCTTGGAGCTTGTCTATAAGTGTGAAGCTCTTACAGTCAACATTCGCAAGACCAACCTTGGCTCACTGCACAAGACTGCACGTCAATAAAGTTCAGCGGAACACCTGGATACGGAAACCACTTCTCGAATCTCAGGAGCCATCTCTTTGTGAAGGTGTTACCAGGTTCGGATATGGCCCAAGTGCGGAGTGAGAGACACTGAAGCAGGTTGATAGTTCACAAACTTTAACGCAAACAGTGTTAAAGGGAAAAACAATAAACACTAGGTCAAACAGGGCCATTAACTAAAACTCTCAAATGGAAAACGAAGCCCACACTGCGGCTGAAAGGAACATCTAAACATTAAACGAATACCGCTAGTGTTCAGAGTCAGTTGACTCAAAAGTCCAATTTCTCAGGGAAGGCCGAAAAAAACAGGTAGTGAGGTGTTGCTGTTCTCTGTCCAAGTCTCGACAAGCACTACGACGACAAGTATGGAGTTAAATACTATCACGATTAAATAACAATTAGCTGTTGTGCAAATTCATGAGCGCACTTGCTGTATCTACTGCGCTGCCTAATTCGTGGTTGTGACAGAAGGTAGATGATGATATTTCATTACTGCCTTCAGAACTCTTCAGCACACAACTCCGGGCACTGCAAAAATGCCAATGCCATCTCTGCAAAATCCTCAAACTTTAACAGGTTTTCAGATATTCCTATAGATGAGGCATAGAAGGATATAGCCCTAATGGGATTAGAGGCTTGTTTCCATGCAGTATGACCCTATGAATTCACTGAAAGGACAAACAAGTCAACATCAATGTCCTTTCCCAATTGCATATCCCCTTCCAATTAAAGGCCTTGTTACATTGCGTAATGTGGGCAGAGCACATTATTTGTACACCTGACACCAAACTTCTGCAGCAAGTGTTCTCTGTCAATCTCTTCTGTGGGAGGTGGTTAACAGGTGTACAGAGATAAGAGACTGAAGGACATGCTCAAGGTCTTCTCTGAGGAATACAGACAGCATCTCAAGTGATTCCTGGGAATCCTTGAACCCATGACTACTCTGAGGGAAGAAGGAATGTTCAGGATGGTATGGAGTACACAGAGACCCTGGATTAATAGTAGGAAAACACCACTACAGAAATGACCTGCACCATCAGGAACCTCTCACCCATGCTGGAAGAGCCTACAGTTTCCGCACCAGATTCAGATTTATTTATTACACTACATCAAAATACACAGTGAGATGTGTTGTTTGTGTTAACAACTAACACACCTAAGGATGTGCTGAAGGCAGCCCAGTAACCATGATGCCCTCTATTACAATATACTCTGGCAGTTCATCCCATATGCTCACCACCCTCTATGTGAAAAAGCTGTTTCTTAGGTCCCTTTTAAATCTTTCCTCACTCGCTTTAAAGCTGTGTCCTAAGCCTGTGTTTTGGACTCCCATAACCAGGGAGAAGAATTTGGCCATTCATCTAATCAATGGCACTCATGGTTTTATTGACCTCTATAAGGTTAAACGTCAGCCTCCTTCACTCCAAACAAAAACATGTCAGCCTATCCTGCCTCTCTTTATAACCTCATAACCCAAAAGCTCCAGTCCTGCCACACCCTGGTAACATTTCTCTGCACCCTTTCAGTTTAGTGACATCCTTCCTGTAGCAAGGCAACCAGACCTGTATGCGCTACTCTAAACACGGCACCTTGTCCAGCAGTAGCATGAAGCCGGAGGTCCATGACCCAGTCCTTGTTGAGGCATCGGATGTGGTGGGTGTCAGTAACTTTAAATTGCTTGGATTGTCATATCTGAGGATCTATCCTGGAGCCAGCATGTAAGTGCCATCACAAAGAACCTTTACTTTCTGAGAAGTTTGAATAAATTTGGCACGTCACTAAAACTTTGACAAACATCTACGGATGCACAGTGAGAAGTATTGTAACTAGTTGCATTACAAAAGCATTAATGCCCAGGAATGGAAAAGTCTACAGAAAATGGTAGATACAACTCCATGCATCACCAGCAAAGCCCTCCCCAACATAGAGCATACTTACAAGCAGCATAGCCATAAGAAGGCAGTATCCATTATCAAGGACCTTTATCATCTAAGCCATGCTCTCTTCTTGTTATTACCAGTGGTCGGGAGGTACAGGATCCTTAGGTCCCACACCACCTGCTTCAGGAATTGTCCTCCTTTGCACAGTGGTTGTTTCTCGGTCGTGGGAGTCCTCGTGCAGGATTCTCTAAAGGTTAACTTGCAGGTTGAGTTAGTGGTAAGGAAGGAAAATGCATTCAGTTCAAGAGAATGAGAATATAAAAGCAAGGATGTAAAGCTGAGGGTTCATATGGTAATGGTCAGACTGCACTCGGAGGATTGTGAGCAGTTTTGGGCCCCTGATATAAAAAAGGATGTGCTCCATTCTGATTGCTCTACTCAAGTTATACTTGGAGTTATTATCATTTCTCTGCTGTATTTGCACAGTTTTTCATCTTCTACACATTAGTTGTTGGTCCACCCTGTTGGGCGTTGTCTTTCATTGATTCTATTGGGTTCCTTTGATTTACTATGTATGCCTGCAAAAAAAATGAATCTTAGGATTGTATATGTTGACATATAAGTAGTTTGATAATAAATTTATGTTGAGATTTGAAAATTAGCAAAAGGGTGGTGAATCTGTGCCATTCATAGCCACGACGGCTGTGGCTACATTTAAAGTGAATGTTGATAGTTTCTAGATTAGTCAGGGCGTCAAAGGTTAGGGAGAAGGTAAAAGAATGAGATTGAGAGTGGTAATAAATTAACCATAATAGGTCGAATGGCCTTATTCTGCTCCTACATATTGTCATATGGTTATATGGTCAAAAAATATCCAACACTGGAGTTCCAGTAAAGGCAGGATCAAGCTCAGCTCTGACACTCACCCACAATGCTTGTTTGCTTTGCATCCGGCAGATGCATAACCTCATAGAGACAAAGAGCAGGATAAACCAACCAAACAGGTCCAGCTCTCAGCACTGAGAGAAATCAGCACCTGCATCATGTCTGCCTTACAAACACATTTTTTCCCCATTTCCATGCAGTTGCAGACTAATCGATTCAATAATAATAATCATGAAAAGTTCTGGAAACACGCACAATAGTGGAATGCTTGAAGGCTCAACAGTAATACGACAAAAATCTCCGGATTAACAAAATACATTTAAAGCAGAAAGGCACCCTGTTAATTCAACTGCTACTCAGCGCACTCAATCATATGCATTAGTAATAAAAAAAACAGTTCTGAAGACAAGATAAATTAAAAATAATATTTGCTTCCTAAAGGTAAATGAGTGGCCAAATGATCTCATACAAAGTTATAAGGAAGAATAATAATTTATCTCACCAAGACATTTGATACAAACATAGAAAGACAGAAAACCTACTGCACAATACAGGCCCTTCGGCCCACAATGCTGTGCCAAACATGTACTCACTTTAGAAATTACCTTGGGCTACACGTAGCCCTCTATTTTTCTAAGCTCCATATCCCTATCCAGGAGTCTCTTAAAAGACCCTATTGTATTCACCTCCACCAGCGTCTCCCACTCTCCCACTCACAAAACATACACAGTCTTGGGCATCCAGCAAACTTGTGGATTCACAGACACTGGGCTTTGATTTCCCCAATGAACTTGTAGAGGCGCAGACCCAGGCTTCCGCAGACTTCCAGACATCTGATCAGCCTTCAGTCTTGGCCCCATGACTTGTTGATGACAACAAATGAGAGATGTAGATGAGGACCCTGAGCACTAGACCTGGAATTCCAGTCTCGCTGACATGCATACCAAGGATCTCACTGGCCTCCTGCCTCCTGCCTGCATGGAGCTCCAATCCTGAAATCCAGCAATGATTCCCTGACCTTACATCACTACTGACTAAGGATGGAACCCTTTAAATAGTCACACCAGATTGTCTCTTCCTATTCTGAGCATTTGTAAAGGAGGCCTTTGATCAGAGTGGCAGGGAATGCTGAGGGCAGGAATTATGCAATGCCACTGTGACTATATATTCTTCCTGCTGTCATGAGTATGGCTTGAAAGGCTATGGTACACAAATAGTGAAGATAGGAAGTGATGATATGGTGCAATCATTGAGAGGGCTCACATCCTTAGTCAGCAAAATGTTCAGTGACATAAAGATCACAAGAAATTTTGAATTTGTAAAAGAAATGCAATGAAAGTAAATGGGATAATGCATGCAACATTTCTCTCAATATCTATTTTCATGATCAAACAACACTTGTCATGTACTGAGGTAACTTTGGATAATGTATCCTCTCTGAGTAACACTGACTGTGCAATTTAATCAAAAGTGCAGAGAGATACTCATATTATAAAAGGACAACTTAGCTGCATTGGATAATCTGACAATGTATTGGGGATTGTTGTTACCATGTGTCACAGAGTGGTCAAGTTGTATAGCACAGAGACAGGCCCTTCAGCCCACCAAATCCGTGTTGCCTCTTCTGCACATCTACACTAATCACATTTGCCCACATTGGGACCTCAAAACTCTATGTCTATCCAAATGCTCTTCAACATTGTGATGTATCTGATTCCATGGCCCCCTTTGCAGTGCATTCCAAATATCAACCAAATACCTAAAGTTCAAAGTTTATTTATTATCAAAGTATGTGTACATTATACAACCTTGAGATTCGTCTCCTTACACACAGCCATGAAAAAAAGAAACCCAAAAGAAAGCATTTAAAAAAAAGACCGAAAGCACTCAGTGTGCAGAAAAAAAAACAAATCATGCAAACAAGGAAGAAAATGTCATTCAGAATGAAGCCATAGCCTCAGTTCAGCACTCGCTGTCATGGCTTAACAACTTTTATCGATGTACTCTAGAAAGCATCCTATCTGGATGCATCATAGTCATGGTCATAGTCATAGTTTATTGATCCCGGGGGAAATTGGTTTTCATTACAGTTGCACCATAAATAATAAATAGTAATAGAATCATAAATAGTTAAATAGTAATATGTAAATTATGCCGGTAAATTATGAAATAAGTCCAGGACCAGCCTATTGGCTCAGGGTGTCTGACCCTCCAAGGGAGGAGTTGTAAAGTTTGATGGCCACAGGCAGGAATGACTTCCTATGACGCTCTGTGCTGCATCTCGGTGGAATGAGTCTCTGGCTGAATGTACTCCTGTGCCCACCTGGTACATTATGTAGTGGATGGGAGACGTTGACCAAGATGGCATGCAACTTGGACAGCATCCTCTTTTCAGACACCACCGTGAGAGAGTCCAGTTCCATCCCCACAACATCACTGGCCTTACGAATGAGTTTGTTGATTCTGTTGGTGTCTGCTACCCTCAGCCTGCTGCCCCAGCACACAACGGCAAAAATGATAGCACTGGCCACCACAGACTTGTAGAACATCCTCAGCACCGTCTGGCAGATGTTAAAGGACCTCAGCCTCCTCAGGAGATGGAGACGGCTCTGATCCTTCTTGTAGACAGCCTCAGTATTCTTTGACCAGTCCAGTTTATTGTCAATTCATATCCCCAGGTATTTGTAATCCTCCACCATGGCTTGGAATGGCAACTGTCAAGTCTTGATCACAGAGAAACTACAGGGTTGTAGATACAGCTCACCATATCACAGAAACCAGCCTTCTTTCCATGACTTCATCTGTACTTCCTATTGCCTCTGTAAAGCAGTAAGCTTAATCAAAGACCCCAGCCACACTGGACATTCTCTCTTCCCTCCTTCTCCCACTGGGCAGACGATACAAAACATGTACCACCAGGCTCAAAAGGGTAGCTTCTACCCTGCTGTTTTAAGACTTTCGAATGGTTCCCTAGTATGATTGGATGGACTCATGCCAATCAGTCTGTGATCTTGTACCTTATTGTTTGTTTACCTGCACTGTATTTCTCTCTGGCTGTTACCATTCTGTTATTGTTTTACCTTGTACTATCTCAATGCACTGTGTAGTGAGTTGATCTGTATGCACGATATACAAGACTAGCTTTTCACTGCACCTCAGCACACGTGACAAAAATAAACACTTCCAATTTCAATTGGTTCCAGAGAAACCAAGCCCAGTCTATCTAATCTCTTCTCATAACTAAAGTCCTCCAGTCCAGGTGGCATCCTGGTGAATCTCTCCTGAAGTCTCTCCAGTGT
Source organism: Mobula hypostoma (assembly GCF_963921235.1). NCBI lineage: Eukaryota > Metazoa > Chordata > Chondrichthyes > Myliobatiformes > Myliobatidae > Mobula > Mobula hypostoma. Next base: position 8,915,731 of record NC_086110.1, read on the forward strand.
AAGTGCATCCTTCATACAGCATACATAGTGTGGTGACCAGAACTGTGTGCAGTATTCCAGTTGCAGCCCAGCCAGCGTGCTTTCATCCATTGAATGGTGCTATTATGGTGAAGAGTGGTGGACTGAGCCTGTGTTACTGATTTATTTAGTGATACAGCACAGAGTTGGCCCTTCTGGACCTTTGAGCCGCGCCGTCCCAGCAAACCCACAACCCCAATCACGGGACGATTTACAACGCCCACTTAAAGCATCCGTTAAGTTGTTGGACGGCAGGAGGAAGCTGGATGTCTGGGGAAAACCCATGGGGAAAACATACAGAGACTCCTTACAGAACGGTACTGGAATTGCGCTCTGAACACTCCAAGACGTAACAGTGTTCCCCTACCATGGTGTCTGAAATGTTTAGTTATTGAGAGATACAGCATGGTAACCGGCCTTTCTGGCCCAATGAGACAGCACTGCCAAATTACACTCATATAACCAATTAACCTACTAACCCATACATCTTTGGAATGTGGGAGGAAACAAGGGCACACGGAGGAAACCTACATGGTCATGGGGAGAGCTTGAAAACTCCTTACACACAGCAGTGGAATTGACCCCGGTCCCTAGTGCTGTAATATTGTTACACTAATCGCTATGCTACCATGTCGCCCCAAAACGACTGTGGTCATCCAGCTTAGAGAAACATAGAAAACCAAGAGCACAATACAGGCCCTTCAGCCCACAATACTATGCCGAATATGTATGTACTTTGGAAATTACCTGGGGTTACCCATAGCAATCTATTTTTCTAAGCTCCATGTACCTATCCAGGAGTCTCTTAAAAGACCCTATTGTATCCACCTCCACCACTGTCACCAGCAGCCCATTCCACGCACTCACCACTCTCTGTGTAAAAAAACCTACCCCTGACATCCCCTCTGTACCTACTTCCAAGCACCTTAAAACTGTGCCCTCTCGTGTTAGCCATTTCAGCCCTGGGAAAAAGCCTCTGACTATCCACACGATCAATGCCTTTCATCATCTTATACACCTCTATCAGGTCACCTCTCATCCTCTGTCTCTCCAAGGAGAAAAGGCCAAGTTCCACTCAACCTATTCTCATAAGGCATGCTCCCCAATCCAGGCAGCATCCTTATAAATCTCCTCTACACCCTTTCTATAGTTTTCATATCTTTCCTGTAGTGAGGTGACCAGAAATGAGCACAGTACTCCAGTGAGGTCTGACCGGGGTCCTATATAGCTGTAACATTACATCTCAGCTCTTGAACTCAATCACAGGGTTAATGAAGGTCAATGCACCATGTGCCTTCTTAACCACAGAGTCAACCTGCGCAGCAGCTTTGACTGCCTATTGGACTCGGACCCCAAGATCCCTCTGATCCTCCACACTGCCAAGAGTCTTACCATTAATACTATATTCTGCCATCATAGTTGACCTACCAAAATGAACCACTTCACATTTATATGGGTTGAACTCCATCTGCCACTTCTCAGCCCAGTTTTGCATCCTATCAATGTCCCATTGTAACCTCTGACAGCCCAGCACATTATCCACAACACCCCCACCCTTTGTGTCATCAACAAATTTACTAACCCATCACTTCATTTTCTCATCCAGGTTATTTATAAAAATCACGAAGAGAAGAGGTCCCAGATCGGATCCCTGACGCACATCACTGGTCACCGACCTTCATGCAGAATATGACCTGTCTACAACCACTGTGTTTCAAGTCAATTCTGACTCCACAAAGCAAGGTCCTCTTGGATCCCATACCTCCTTACTTTCTCAATAAGCCTTGCATGGGGTACCTTATCAAATGCCTTGCTGAAATCCATATACACTACATCTACCGCTCTACCTTCATCAATGTGTTTAGTCACATCCTCAAAAAATTTAATCAGGCTCGTCAGGCACGACCTGATTTTGACAAAGCCATGATGACTATTCCTAATCATATTATACCTCTCCAAATGTTCATAAATCCTGCCTCTCAGGATCTTCTCCATCAACTTACCAACTACTGAATTAAGACTCACTGGTCTATAATTTCCTATGCTATTTCTACTCCCTTTTTTGAATAAGGGAACAACATCTGCAATCCTCCAGTTCTCTGGACTCTCTCCCGTCCTCATTGATGATGCAAAGATCATTGCCAAGGCTCAGCAATCTCCTTCCTCACCTCCCACAGTAGCCTGGGATACATCTCATCCGGTCCCAGAGACTTATCCAACTTGATGCTTTTCAAAAGCTCCAGCACATCCTTTTTCTTAATGTCTATATACTCAAGCTTTTCAATCTGCTGTAGGTCATCCCTACAATTGCCAAGATCCTTTTCCATAGTGAATACTGAAGCAAAGTACTCATTAAGTATCTCTGCTATTTCCTCCAGTTGCATAGACACTTTTCCGCTGTCACAGTTGATTGGTCCTATTCTCTCACATCTTATCCTCTTGCTCTTCACATACTTGTAAAATGTCTTGGGGTTTTCCTTAATCCTGCTCACCAAAGCCTTCTCATGGCCCCTTCTGGCTCTCCTAATTTCATTCTTAAGATCCTCCCTGCTAGCCTTATAATCTTCTAGATCTCTATCATTACTTAGTTTTTGAACCTTTCATAAGCTTTTCTTTTCTTCTTGACTAGATTTTCAAATTCCTTTGTACACCATGGTTCCTGTACCCTACCATCCTTTCCCTGTCTCACCTATGCAGAATGCCACACAAATATCCCCTGAATAGTTGCCATATTTCTGCCATACATTTCCCTGAGAACATCTGTTCCCAATTTACGCACCCTTCCTATTTCCCCCTACTCCATTCGAATGCTTTCCTAATTGTTCCTATCCCTCTCCAATGCAAAGTAAAGGAGATAGAATTGTAACGCAAACAACAGGAATTCTGCAGATGCTGGAAATTCAAGCAATTCAAAAAAGAAATTCAAGATAGAATTGTGATCATTATGTCCAAAATGCTCTCCCACTGAGATACCTGACACCTGACCAGATTCATTTCCCAACACCAGATCAAGACAGCCACTCCTCTTGCAGGCTTATCTACATATTGTGTCAGGAAACCTTCCTGAACACAACTAACAAACTCCACCCCATCTAAATCCCTTACTCTAGGGAGATGCCAATCAATATTGGGGAAATTAAAATCTCTCATCACAACAATGTAACCCATGTTAATTAAACCCAGAATTGTAATGTTAGGAAGTTTTACCTGTGGAGGAATGGAAACGAGGTTTACTGATTTTAAAAAATGAGTATTTGAAGAAAACGCTATGCGACGGAGGGGCAGGATAGACATAGGACGGACAAGGAGAGAAACTCAGCATCGATTAGAAGCTGAAGACACGAACTGTGAAGAGTGGAATTAGTAGTGAGTATCTTTACCCTATTAACTTGAAACCCTCAGGGTGAAATCCCTGGAGGAGAGACAATAGCGATAAAAGATTTATTAAAGCTACGGCTACAACACGCAGCAGTTATAACGAGACAATATCAGCAGAGACCAGTGTCCAAAATCTCTACCGTGTAGTCAGGAATCAGTTCTGCAAAATCATACTAAGGCATTTACTCAAGTTTTGTACAAGTTTGTGAATTGACTTACTGTGGACAATCAACACACATAAAAGTTGCTGGTGTTGCTGGTGAAAGGAGTGAGGTTGGAATGGGGACAAGGTGCGGTGAAATTGAGACGGTTGATGTCCCATCGGCAGTTAGCGATAAAGAGATCCAGAGCAGGCAGAAGACCAGAGCGGGGTGTCCATGAAGAAGAGGAGGGTTGAAGACGGGAGAAGGGGTCATCGGTGGGGGTGGAAGAGTCCTTGCCGAAGAAGTAGGCTCGGAGACGGAGACGGCGGAAGAAAAGTTCCGCATCATGGCAAACACGGAACTCGCTGAGGTGTGGGCGAAGGGGGACAAAGGTGAGGCCCTTACTGAGGACAGAGCGTTCTGCCTCCGACAGTTGAAGGTCGGAGGGGATGGTAAAGACCCGGCACGGATGAGAGCTGGGATCAGAGGGGGGAGGGGGGAGGCTGGGGGTGTCAGTGGAGAGGGGAGGGTTGGGGTGAGAGGAAGATGGAGCCTCTGAGGACCCAGGAGCTGACGATGGGATCTGAAGGAGATGGGATTGCAGAGTATTGGTGGGGGAAGGGGAGACGGGAGTCACAATAGCAGTGGACAATACTGTGGACAATCAACTATTTCATCCAACGAACTAAGATGGCGAGCCACCCAGATGAAGAACCAACGCGGGAACAAAACGTGTAATGACACAGAGGATTTAATACGGTTGGATGTATAAGTTTATTTTTATTCGAAGAATCTGAATTTGATTTTCTGCGAGAATTGATCATTTTTGCTAAGACTTTGATAAGTTACTGAATGAGATTTACTTTGTTTAAGCATTGTGATATTGGAGAATTGTCGTTAAAAGGTGTTAAACTGTACATCAATTTGAATTTAAACTTGCAGATCTACTGCCTGGAACTGGAACTGAAGTTAACTATAATACTTGAGAATAGGAATCATATTTGGTTTTGTAACTAACTAGGGATAAGTAAAAAGGAAAGTTTAGTCTGTAAACCTTTAAATATGGAATAAGACTAGATTTAATTAGTTAGAGAAATTGGAGTATCAAAGGTTATTCTAATGAGTATCACTGATTCTAACTAAACAGGAATTTGGCTTTTGTTGGTATCTAAGATTTGGAATGTAAACAGAATGCTTGAATTTTGAATTGTTCTTGCTCATGTAAATATTTTGTACATATTGTTTTCTTTTCTTATAAGCAAAACCTTATTTCAAGAATTGTGTGGTTTCTGTGCACCGCCTCCTTCCCATACCTGGGCTCTTCTGATGGCCTATTAGCACATAGTGTAATTTGATTTTCTCAAAAGAGTGGACAACTAGTCACACACCATAAGACTGGTGCTACACAGGTGCTGCAACAACCCTGTTATTATTGCACTGTTCCAGAATTGTCTTCCTATCTGCTCCTTGATGTCCCTTTTACTATTGGGTTCAAAAAACACCCAGAAGAGTTATTGACCCCTTCCTGTTTCTATATTCCACCCACAGAGACTCTGTAGACAATCCCTCCATGACTTCCTCCTTTTCTGCAGCCGTGACACTGTCTCTGATCGGCAGTGCCATGCCCCCACCTCTTTTGCCTCCCTCCCTATCCTTTCTGAAACATCTAAAGTCTGGTATTCTAAATAGCCATTCCTGCCCCTGAGCTATTCAAGTCTCTGTAATGGCCACAACATGATAGCTCCAAGTACTGATCCATGCTCTAAGCTCATCCATTTTGTTCATGATACTGCTTGCATTAAAATAGACACATCTCAACCCACGTATGCCTCATAATTCAAGCCCTTCAGTCCCGCTAACATCCCTGTGAATGGAGCTGTTACTCTAATACTTTCAGCACCAGAGAATTTCCACTCCTGTCTGTAAGGAGTCTGTATGCTCTCGCCCTGACCCCATGGGTTTCACCTGGGTACTTCAGTTTCCACCCACATTCCAGAGGCAAGTGGATTGGGGTTAAATCAATTCTGGGCATGCTGTGTTGCCACTGGAAAGTGTGGTGACATTTGTGGGCTCACCCCAGCACGTCCTCAGACTGTCAGTTGTTGATGCAAATGGCACATTTCACTGGCTGCTTTGATGTAGATGTGAAAAATAATGCTTCTTTCTAACCTGTTCTGCAACTTTTCCAGCTTGCTTCCTATAAACTAGTGGCATTGTTAGGGTGGGGACAGCAGTGACAGGAGTGGGTTTTGTAGACCTTTGTCAGATTATGGTGAGATTGTTAGGGTGGGGACAGCAGTGACAGGAGTGGGTTTTGTAGACCTTTGTCAGATTATGGTGAGATTGTTAGGGTGGGGACAGCAGTGACAGGAGTGGGTTTTGTAGACCTTTGTCAGATTATGGTGAGATTGTTAGGGTGGGGACAGCAGTGACAGGAGTGGGTTTTGTAGACCTTTGTCAGATTATGGTGAGATTGTTAGGGTGGGGACAGTAGTGACAGGAGTGGGTTTTGTAGACCTTTTTCAGATTATGGTGAGATTTACCTTTTAACCATAGGTGCTTATAGAATTAGAGACCCAAGTTGAGCCTTCCCATCCAGTGGCTTTCTGTTAAAGCAAACTATCAGTCAAAGTAGATGTCTTTGCCTTTCACATTACAGATGAAATCTCCTGAATTAATATCTGAGAGTCACAGCCATAAAGTTAAATAACACAGAAATAGGTATCTTAACCCAACCCGTCCATGCCAAACAATTTGCTTTCCAGAGCTTGTCCCATTTCCTGTCGCAAACATGAGGAAGTCAAGGAGCACACACAAAATGCTGGTGGAATGCAGCAGGCCAGTTGTAGGCGGAACAAGTGCTCACGTGCCCTTACACTTCCTCCCTCACCACCATTCAGGGCCCCAGACAGTCCTTCCAGGTGAGGCGACACTTCACCTGTGAGTCGGCTGGGGTGATATACTGCGTCTGGTGCTCCCGATGTGGCCTTCTATATATTGGTGAGACCCGACGCAGGCTGGATCGTTTCGCTGAACACCTATGCTCTGTCCGCCAGAGAAAGCAGGATCTCCCAGGGGGTGGGAGAGCACAGGAACGGTGCTTGTTTTGCTGTTGTAATTTGGTGCTTCCTGTGTTCTGTTGTTCTGCTGAGCATCGTTGGTGCCAGAATATGTGGCAACTCTTGAGGCCTGCCCCCATCACATCGGTAGGCTGTGTCGGCTGTTAATACAAACAATGCATTTCACTATATGTTTCAATGTACGTGTGATAAGTAAATGGATCCGAATCTGCATCTGCTGAAATATAATAACAAGCCAATTATTTTTCCCACAATGGTCCACATCATTGATCCATATTATAACACTAGTACCAACAGCTTATTTATTTAATTACCTATGTGTGCACCATCATTGCCTTTGGTCCTGTAGACCATCTTCTCCAATATTATTGGTTTCCTTACAATCAAAAGAATATGTGTGCACCAAGGTTAAGTAAGTCCTGTCCTAATTTTCCTTTTTGTATAATATAAAAACAGAAATATAAGAAAATATTCTTGCAAACAAAAACTATGTAATCTCCTCGAAGGTCAGAGATATTTGACATACAAAGTGAACAGTCTAGTGTGAGTTACAGACGAAGGGCTTTGGGTAGTTAGATCCCCTGGAGTGAAGAGCAGGCTGAAATCCAGTTATGGAGTTTAGAGAGATGTATGTGGAAAAATGGATATCTGGATTAAGTTACAGGATGGAACCTATCTAAAGGATTTGGGTAGTTGGTAATTGGTTTATTATTGTCACCTGTACCAAGGTGCAATGAAAAACTTTGCTTTACACACCATCCCTGCAGATCATTTCATCATATCAGTGTATTGAGTAAATCCAAAGGAAAACAATATCAGAATGTAGTATAAACTGCTGCAGTTACATATAAAGGTCAGTGCAGGTAGACAACGAGTTGCAGGACCATAACCATAAGACAAAGGAGCAGAATTAGACCATCTGGCCCATCGTGTCTGCTCCTCCATTCAAACATGGCTGATCCTGTTTTTTTTCTATCTACTCCTCAACCCCAGTTCCTGGCCTTCTCCCTGTAACCCTTGATGCCATGTCCAATCAAAACCTAACAATCTCTGCCTTAAATGCACCCAATGACCTGGCCCCCAAAGCTGCTTGTGCCAACAAATTCAACAAATTCACCAACCTTAGGCTAAAGAAATTTTCCTACATCTCTGTTTTGAATGGATACTCCTCTATCCTGAGGCTATGTTCTCTTGTCCTAGACTCTCTCACCATGGAAAACATCCTTTCCACATTTACTCTGTCTAGGCTTTTCACTAGTCAAAAGGTTTCAATGAGATCTTCCCCTCATCCTTCTGAATTCCAACGAGTACAGACCCAGAGCCATCAAACGTTCCTCGTATGATAACGCTTTCATTCCTGGAATCATCCTTTTGAACCTCCTCTGGACCTCTCCAATGCCAGCACATCTTTTCTAAGATGAGGGGCCCAAAACTGTTCACAATATTCAAGGTGAGGCCTCACCAATGCCTTACAAGGCCTCAGCATCATATCCCTGCTCTTATATTCTAGACCTCTTGAAATGAATGCTAACATGTTATTTGCTTTTCTCACCACCGATTCAACCTGCAAGTTAACCTTCAAGGTGTTCTTTACAAGGACTCCCAAGTGCCTCTGCATCTCAGATTCCTGGATTTTCTCCCTGTTTAGAAAATAGTCTGCACATTTATTTCTACTATCAAAGCGCATGACCATGTATTTTCCAACATTGTATTTCATTTGCCACTTCCTTGCCCATTCTGTCTAAGTCCTTCTGCATCCTATCTGTTTACTTAACACTAGCTGCCCCTCCACCAATCTTCATATCATCTGCAAACTTGGCAACAAAGCCATCTAAACCATTATCTGAATCATTTATATACACCATAAAAAGAAGTGGTCCCAACACCAACCCCTGCGGACACCACTAGTCACTGGCAGCCAACCAGACAAGGATCCTTTTATTCCCACTCACTGCCTCCTACCAATCAGCCAATGCTCTAACCGTGTCAGTAACTTTCCTGTAATACCATGGGCTCTTAACTTGGTAAGCAGCCTCATGTGCTGCACCTTGTCAAAGGCCTTCTGAAAGTCCAAATATACAGCATCCACAGCATCCACTTTATCTGTTGACTACAGCTCTGCCTTTAACACCATCATTCCAAATAAACGAAGACAAAGGAATTGGATATTGACTTCAGAAGAAGTAGCGCGCCGCACGACCCAATTTACGTCGGTGGTGCGCAAGTGGAACAGGTCAAAGTTTTAAGTTCCTCGGGGTCAATATCACAAATGACCTGACTTGGTCCAACCAAGCAGAATCCACTGCCAAGGAGGCCCACCAGCGCCTTTATTCCTGAGAAAGTTAAAGAAATTTGGCCTGTCCCCTAAAACCCTAACTAATTTTTATAGATGCACCATAGAAAGCATTCTTCTAGGGTGCATCACAACCTGGTATGGAAGTTGTCCTGTCCAAGACTGGAAGAAGCTGCAGAAGATCGTGAACACACAATCACACAAACCAATCTTCCATCGTTGGATTCACTTTACACCGCATGCTGTCGGAGCAGTGCTGCCAGGATAATCAAGGACACGACCCACCCAGCCAACAGACTTTTCGTCCCTCTTCCCTCCAGGAGAAGGCTCAGGAGCTTGAAGACTCGTACAGCCAGATTTGGGAACAGCTTCTGTGCAACTGTGATAAGACTGCTGAACGGATCCTGACCCGGATCTGAGCCGTACCCTCCAAATATCCGGACCTGCCTCTCAGTTTTTTTGCACTACCTTACTTTCCCTTTTCTATTTTCTATTTATGATTTATAATTTAAATTTTTACTATTTACTATTGATTTGTACTCCAGAGAGCGCGAAGCGCAGAATCAAATATCGCTGTGATGATTGTACGCTCTGGTATCAATTGTTTGGTGACAATAAAGTAAAGTGAAGTAATCTAGAAGACACTAGACACTAGAATACTACAGCACAGTACAGGCCCTTCAGCCCTCGATGTTGTGCCAACCTATATATTCCTTTAAAAAAGTACTAAACCCACACCACCCGTAACCCTCTATTTTTCTTTCATCCATGTTCCTGTCCAAGAGGCTCTTAAATATCCCTATTGTTTTGGCCTCCACCACCATCCCTGACAAGTCATTCTCCCCAAAGAATTCCAACAGGTTTGCCAGGCAGAATTTTACCTGAAGGTAACCATGCTGACTTTTTACTATCTTGTCCTGTGTCACCAAGGTAGTATCAGCTCATCCTTAACAATTGACTCTAACATCTTCCCAACCACTGGGGTTAGGCTAATTAGTCTATAATTTCCTTCTTGCTGCCTTCCACCTTTCTTAAAGAGTGGAGTAACATTTGCAATTTTCCAGTCCTTTGGCACCATGCCAGAGTCCAATGATTTCTGAAAGATCATTTCTAATGCTACCACAATCTCTAATGTTATCTCTTTCAGAACCCTGGGGTGCAGTTCCTCTGGTCCGGGTGACTTGTGTACCTTTAGGTCTTTCAACTTTTTGAGCACCTTCTCTGTTGTAACAGTAACTGCACCCACTTCTCTTCCTTCACACATTACAACATCAGGCATACTGCTAGTGTCTTCCACAGTGAAGACTGACACAAAATAGATATTTAGTTCATCAGCCATCTCCTTGTCCCCCATTTTTATTTCTCCTGCCTCATTTCCTAGCAGTCTTATATCCACTTTCATTTCTCTTTTCTTTTTAAACGTACCTTTACTAACCACTTTGATATTATCCATCTTATTGTACATTGAAAAGTCTTCTAACAATGGATAGAAGTTGTGCTTGAGTCTGGTGCTACGTGTTTTCAGGCATTTGTATTTTCAACCCCTTGGAAGAGAGGGAAGGGAGAATATCTCGGATGGTGGTGTGTTTGATTATGTTGGCTGCTTTACTGAGGCCGAGAAGTGTAGGCAGAGTTCATGGAGGGGAGGATATGCTGAGCTGTGTCCACAACTCTGTTGCTTCTAGAGGTCACAGGCATTCCAAGCCAAGATACATCTGATAACGATTTAAAATCCAGATTACAAGTGCCATGTACGGTGGCTGTACTGGGAGCTCCATTACAAATCTACAGTATACTACTAATTTCTACGATTTTCTTAGCATTTTCTGTGCAAGTAGCTGATAGTCACATCAGATACAATAGACTCACCCTTCTGAAGATCGGAAAGACGCCATTTACCCACTATGTGCCGCCTTTCCTACACTGGGAACCCCTGATTGCGTGATCCATGGGAGACTCATCTCTTGCACCGCCACTACCTCGGAAGCGGTGCCAGAGGCGCGGGAGAATAGCCGGCATCCTGGTGAGGCTGAGGTGGCTTGCAAATCAATCGCCGCTCCCTAGCATACTCCTGGCTAACGTTCAGTCCTTGGACAACAAGCTGTGCAAATTGAGAGCCAGAACTCCTACCAGCGATAAACACAGGAATGTAATATTTTGTGCTTTGTGGAGACCTGGCTGACAGAGGAGAAACCGGATCAGGCCGTCGAGCTCTCTAGGTTCTCCCTATTCTGGGTGGACAGGTCAAAAACCTCTCTGGGAAGAGTAAGGGAGGATGGGTATGCTTCATAGTCAACAATACTTGGTGCAACCCCCAGAATCTGCATGGCCTTTTGTTCCCCAGACCTGGAATACCTGCTGCTGCTGTGCAGACCCTACTGGCAGCTTCGGGAGTTCATGGCCATTATTGTCATAGCGGACAACATTCCACCGCAGGCTGTTACTGACCTGCCTCTCAAGGAACTGCTGGAGGCTGCCATCATCGTCGCAGTGACTTTAATCAAGGTCGCTGACAAAAGTCTCTCCGAAGTTTTATCAGCACATCCAGGTGAGCACTCGTGGAGAAAACACACTTGACCACTGCTACACTCCCTTCCGCAACGCTTACAAAGCTCTCCTTCGCCCAGCTTTTGGAAAATCCGATCACTCTTCGATCCTGCTTTTGGTGACATACAGGCAGAAGCTGAAACAAGAGTTAAAACCATCCACTGTTGGTCCGATTAGTAGTTCCATGCAAACAGCACTGACCGCACAATATAAACCTTACGTTGCCGGCAAGCAGCAGGAGCTCAAGAAAAGCAGCTATGACCTGCGCAAAGCTATCAAGGCTGTGAAACAACGATACAGGGACAAAACTGAGTCAAGATTCATAATGAGTAGCCCACGTGACTTGTGGTGAGGGTTGCATACCATCGCAGACTTCAAAACCAAACATAGTGGTGCCGCCAACATCGCGGCCTCTCTCCCAGATGAGCTCAATCGCTTTTACACTTGATTTGATGTCGCTGACTCAGAGCCTCCGAGGAAAGCCACTGCTACAACCTGCAACCTGGTCATCTCTGGGGCTGAGGTATGCAGGTGTTTCCAATGAGTGGTCAGTCACAAGGCTGCGGGACTGGACGGCATCCCAGGGGTACTCAGGATGTGCGCGACACAACTGGCAGGTGTGTTTACAGACATTTTTAATCTCTCTCTCTCCCAGTGTAGAGTACCCTCCTGCTTCAAATTATCCACCATTGCCCCAGTAACAAAAAAGACCAAAGCAACATGTCTGAACGACTGACGTCTGTCGCACTCACCTCAATAATAAGCAAATGCTTTGAGAGGTTGGTCAAGGATTACATCTGCAGCAAGCTACCACCCAGACTGGACCTCCTACAATTTGCCTACGGACACAACTGATCAACAGACAATGTAATAGCCACTGCTCCACATACTGTCCTCACACATCTGGTGAAGAAGGATGCTTATGTGAGAATGCTGTTCTTGGACTACAGTTCAGCATTCAACACCATAAATCCATCCAGGCTCAACAGGAAGCTCAGAGGGATCGGCCTTGACCCTGTCCTGTGCAGCTGGACTTCCTGAGCGATCACCGGTAGGTGGTATGAGTGGGATCCCTCACCTTCACCCCTCTGACTCTGAAAACAGAAGCCCTTCGGGGCTGTGTACTAAGTCCCCTCCTTTATTGCCTGCATACCCATGACTGTGTCGCCACCCACAGCTCTAAATTGCTAATTAAATTTGCTGACAGCACTACATTGATTGGCCTAATCTCAAACAATAACAAGGTGGCCTACAGGGAAGAAGTTATCTGTCTGACACAGTTGTATCAAGAAAACAACCTCTCCCTCAATGTCGCAAAAATAAAGGAGCTCGTTGTAGATTACAGGAGGAATGGAGATAGTCAAACCCCTATTGACATCAGTGGATCTGGGGTTGAGAGAGTAAACAGTTTTAAGTTCCTCGGCATGGTCCTGTGTGGTGAAAAATGCACAACAGCACCTCTTTCACCTCAGACGGTTGAGGAAGTTTGGTATGGGCCCCCAAACCCAAAGAACGTTTTACAGGGGCACAATTGAGAGCATCCTGACTGGCTGCATCACTGCCTGGTATGGGAACTGTACCTCCCTTAATTGCAGGATTCTGCAGAGAGTGGTGTGGTGTAGTTGTGAACTTCCCATGATTCAGAACATTTACAAAGAAGGGTGTGAGAAAAAGGCCCGAAGGATCATTAGGGACCCGAGTCGCCTCAACCACAAACTATTCCAGCTGCTACCATTCGGGGATCGGTACCGCAGCGTAAAAGCCAGGACCAACAGGCTCCGGGACAGCTTCTTCCACCAGGCCATCAGACTGATTAACATACTGATTTGAGTGTATTTCTATGTTACGTTGACTGTTCTATTTATTATAAATTACTATGATTACACATTGTATATTTAGACGGAAACGTACTGTAAAGATGTTTACTCCTTATGTACATGAAGGATGTAAGAAATAAAGTCAATTCAATTCAATTCAATTCAAATTTTAAATCATACTCTGGCCTCTACACTTGGAGATTCACTTCCTTTATGATAGTACTGCATTATATTTGAAATTCAGTTTTTTAATGATAGTTTTAGTGAACAAGGGCTTTTCTGTCTGGAGTGAAGGAGAATGAGAAGTGACTTGATAGAGGTGGACAAGATGATAAGAAGCATAAATTGAGTGGATAACCAGAGACTTTTTCCCAGCTCAGAAGGGGCATAATTTTAAGGTGATCGAAGAAAAGTGTTGGCAGGATGTCAGAGGTAGGTTTTATTGCACAGAGAGTGGTACGTGCTTGGAGCACCCTGCTGGGGATGGTGGTAGAGGCAGATACATTAGAAACATTTAAGAAACTCTTAGATGGGCACGTGGATGGTAGAAAAATGGAGGGCTGTGTGGGAAGGAAGGTTAGATTGATTTTAGAGTAGATTATAACCAGCACAACATCTTGGGCTGAATGGCCTGTACTGTGCTGTAATGTTCAATGTTTAATATGACTGCTCAACAATCACTTTCATAGTTAAACACATTGTATTGTATATGGGAAGCTAGGTATTTGTGATTTACAATGCCATGACATTTCCATCTCTATTTTTAATACTTCTAACAGGCCATTTCGTCTTCTACCATGTTGATTTGATTAAAATCTGATAATTTGGAATTTTACCTATGCTGTGTACTTTTCTTCATTTTAGATCTGTGCTGTACAGCTGGGGAACAAGACCTCGGTTAATCAATAAACTGGGTGAAAATGCTCCTTTGTGTCAGAAATAACGCTAATATTTTCTGGTACTTAGCATAGGTATTGTGAATAGATTCAAACATTCAGAATCAAATCATTGGCGAGAGTTTGAGCTCAGGTTACAAGACTAAGAGGAAAATGTGTATCTTACAATGCAAGATATATCCATTAGCTTAAATTCACCAAGAAATCAGAATCATACCTCGTAAGATTGCTTGTTGGAGCAAGGATTCTGTTGGGCTTCCCACAAGTTTCACCATGCTTCTGACACCAGCAGCATGTCCACAACTCACTAAGGTTAACATGTCCACAACTCACATCCTTGGAATGTGGGAGGACAGTGCCAGTGGTGTTCTGCAGGGATCTGTTCTGGGATCCCTCCTCTATGGAATTTTTATAAATTGTGACGAAAGACCAAGTTATCAGAAGATTGATGCTAATGAGAGAGATAAGTGAGACAATGGAGCAGCATTTGGAAATGTTAATGAGAGACGAGAGAGATTAACGAACTCCGTCCTGACAAAGGGTCTTGCTAAAGCATCAACAGTTTATTCCTCTCCATAGTTGCTGCTGACTTGCTGACTTCCTCCAGCATTTTGTGTCTGCTTAATTAGATTATGAGGACACGCAGTCCTCTTTTAGTGTCATTTAGTAATGCATTCATTAAGAAATGATATCAATATTCCTCTGGTGTGATATCACGGAAACACAGGACAGACCACTTCAAGGTTTAGCGTATTGTGCATTCAAAGATGCTCTACTACACACCACTATTGTAAAGCATGGTTACCTGAGTTACTGTCACCTTCCTGTTAGCTTGAACCAGTCTGTCCATTCTCCTCCGACCACTCTCAATAACAAGGCATTGTCTGCTGCTCTGTGGATGTTCTGTTGTTTTTGTACCATCCTCTGTAAACTCAAGAGACTGTTGTGCATAAAAATCCCAGATCAGCAATTTCTGAGATACTCAAACCACTCATCTAGCATCAATAGTCACTCCACAGTCAAAGTCACTTAGATCTCATTTCTTCCCCATTCTGATATTTAGTTTGAACAACAACTGAACTTCTTGACCAAGTCTGCATGTTTTTATGCATTGAGTTGCTTGTACATGATTGGATGATCAAATATTTGCATTAATGAGCGGGTGTACAACTGTACCAAATAAAGTGGCCATTAAGTGTAGGGTGATAATATCAATCACGTAGCTTGTCATTGTAAGGACAACGTTGAATACAGAAAGCCAGACTGGAGAAGCTTTTATGATCAAAGGTCTGTGACTAGTGGTGCGTCACAGCAATCAGCACTGGATCCACTTCTTTTTGTCATCTATATTAGCAATTTGGAGGACAATGGAGTTGTCCTGGTTCATAAACGTGCGGCTGACACCAAAATTGCCAGTCTAGTGGATGTGAACAGGGTAATCTAAAATTTTAGTGGTATCCAGATCAACTGGGGAAGCGGGACAAATAGCTGCAGATGTCATTTAACTCAGACTAGTGTGAGGTGTTGGTTAAACTGGACTTACTGAACTTGAAATTTCAAGATTCAAGATCTGAGTTTATTTCTCACACATACATTGAAACATACAGTGAAATGTGTCATTTGCATTAACAACTGACATTTCCAAGGGATGCCACACATTCCAGTGCCAACATAGCAAGTCCACAATACCTGGTAGCACAACACAGAACACAAAGGCAACGAAACAACAGCAAAGCAAGCCCCATGCTTCCCTCCCACCCACTCACACACACACAAAAAACAGTACTCTAAGCCCAGGGCAGGCCATCTTCTTTGACTCCATACTTACTCGGATCCACACTTGGACTCAGGCTTGCAGACATTGAGCCTTTGACTACCCCAGCAGACCCAGCAGACAGAGGAGTTAGAAATGTATGAGATATTGGTGAGACAAGCTTGCATGTAGTTCAGCTTGCCAGTGTATAATAAAGAAGCATTAATCTGGTAAGTGTGCAGATGGATGTTACCAGGACTGGAGGGCTCGGGCCATAAGGAGTTACTGGATAGGCAGAGACTTTTTTCCCTGGAGTGTAGGAGGCTGGGGGGGTAACCTTATATAAGTCTATTAAATTATGAGGGCCATAGATAAGGTGGATGTTCACAGGTCCCCTTACCCCACCCCCACCCGGGCAGGGGATTTATAAAGTAGGGGACATTGTTTTAAGGTGAGTGGATAAATACTTGAAAGGGACCTGACAGACGACTTCTTCATTCAGGATTTTGTAGGTACGTGGAACGACTGATGAGCTGCGAGAGGAAGTGGTAGAGGCAAGTATAGTTGCAACGTTTTAAAGACATTTACATAAGCGCATAGATAAGAAAGGTTAAGTGAAATCTCGGCCAAACACAGGCAATTTGGGCTAGCTTAAGCAGAGAACTAGTTCGGCATGGAATAGTTGGGTTTGTTTTCAATCTATATGACTACACTTTTACTACAGGCCAAACCAATGATGTGCACATTGATAGCACAAGAGCTGAGGAATGAAACAAGCTCAGGTCAAAGCTGCACAAAGAGATCAGGTTCCACATATTGTTGTGGCGTCCAAAGCAAACAAGAGTGGACAGCTTTGCAGGTGCTATTGCAAACCCTGTGTCCTGTGGATGAAGAACATGTGTAGGATGAGTTGGTAGGGACCAAGACCTTACAAAGTTGCTCTACCCTAAAGTCTCTCTCGACCAAACCAGTTATCCAGAGTTGCCTTCCTGATCCCAACCTGTCTACACTCACCCAGTGAAAGATGGGCCAATCATGTTAACTCTACTCGCTCCACCTCTGGAGTTTTTCAGAGGATTCTCAGCACAAACAAGCCAAATATCAGCAGAAGGGAAAGCAAATGCCAAAGCAGTGATTTTTTTTTTTGTCAAGATGTTGAAGAATTTAACAGTGTCCTGAGCATTCAAATAAAAACTTTTGGAACTTAACTGACCAGCTCTGGAGGTGGGGAGGTGAAGTTAATGAGATTAGTCCATCATACTTGGACTGGGTGAGTAACAGGCAGGAAAGACCACTGACTCTCCTTTGTCTATCCTGACTGTTACTTCCTCAAAGGATTCCAACAGATTTGTTAGCCAAGATTTCCCCTTAAGGAAACCATTGTGACTTTGGCCTATTTTATCATGTGCCTCCAAGTACCTCGAAACCTCATCCTTGATAATGGACTCTAACATCTTGCCAACCACTGAAGTCAGGCTAACTGGCCCATAATTTCCTGCCTTTTGCTTCCTTCCATTCTTAAAGAGTGGAGTGGCATTTTCAATTGTCCTGTCTTCCATAACAATTCCAGAATCCAACAATTCTTAAAAGATAACTACTCACGTCTTCACAGTCTCTTCAGCTACCTCTTTCAAAACTCTGAGGTGCAGTCCATCTGGTCCAGGTGACCTATCTACTTTCAGACCTTTCAGCTTCCCAATCACCTTCTCCCTAGTAATAGCAACTACTCTCACTACTGCCATCTAACACCCTCAATTTTCTGGAATGTTGCTGGTATAGATTGACACAAAATACTTATTCAGTTCATCCACTATTTTTTGTTCCCTATTTTTCAGTGGTCCAATATCTACTCTTGCCTTTACTTTACTCTTTATAACTAAAAGAACAACATTTGGTATCCTTTCTAATATTACTAGATTGTTTACATTCATATTTCATCTTTTCTGTCGTTTTTTCAGTTGCCTTCTGATGGTTTTTAAAAGCTTCCCAATCCTCTAGCTTCTTACTAATTTTTGCTATATTACATATCCTCTTCTGCTGTCCTTGATTTCCCTTGTCACCCATAGTTGCCTCATCCTCACTTTAGAATACTTCTATTTCTTTGGAATGAACCAATCCTGTGTCTTCTGAGTTACTCCCTGAAACTCTAGCCATTGTGACTCTACCATCCTCTGTTCGTGCCCCCTTCCAGTCAAAATTAACCAGCTCCTCTCTCATGCCTCTCTAGTTACACTCAACACCAGCATACCTCATGGATATGTGCTTATCCTGATGCTCTACTCACTTGTATAGGAGCATATGCATCAGGAGAGAGATAGGTCAGCTGGTTCAGTGGTGACACAATCACAAGCTTGCACTTAACTTCAGTAACAGCAAGGAATTGATTGTGGACTTCAGGAAGGGGAAGTCAAGGGAACACACAACAGTTCTCATTGAGGGGTCAACAATGGAAAAGGTGATTAGTTTCAAGTTTCTGGATGTCAACATCTCTGAAAAACTATCTTGGGCCCAACATGTTGACGCAATCAAGAAGAAGGCACACCAGTGTCTATACCCAATAGGAGATTTGAGGAGACTTGGTATGCCACCAACGATTCAAACAGATTTCTACAGACCTCTACAGTGGAGAGCGTTCTAACTGGTTGTATTGCTGCCTGGAGTGGATGAACCACTGCACAGGTTTGGAAGAAGCTGCAGACTCAGTCAGCTCCATATCAGCACAAGCTTCCCAATCATCAAGGACATTGTCAAAAGGTGATGCTTCAGAAAAGTCGCATCCATCATTAAGGACCCCCATCACCTGGGGCATGTCCTCTTCTCATTGATAACATCACGGATCATATGTGCGTGCGTGTGTGTGTGTGTGTGTGTGTGTGTGTGTGTGTGTGTGTGTGTGTGTGTGTTTCTTATTGGTATAACATGTTTGAATGTATGCAGAACAACAAACTTCATGATATACCATACATCAGGGATAATAAACCTGATTCTGATTCAGATTTGAATTGTTGTCTTGATGAGTGATGTTATTCTAGCTCCTGCAAGAGACAAAATTGTGATATGAAAGCCTGTATCTGTTCTCTGTGAAATGAAAACCACAAAAACAAAGTTGCTTCATGCTTTCTGAAATATTGATGAATTTTTCTAACTCACTTCTTTTTAAGATTCAAAAATTGTGGACTCCGTATTGAAATTATGTTTAAAATTTCAGAAGCCTGACTATGTGCTATCTGTCCCATTGACAAAGCCACTGGGATGTACTGGATGTGATCACGGACCTGTCACACAGAGCTGAATAGATTGTAGTGAGGAACAAGGTCGTCAAGTACAGTGATATGACATGGCAAGAGACAATAGTGTGAGACAGGATAATTACAGCAAAAAGACCTCTGGTATGTTGGCTGGAGAGCTGCTTTGGAAGTTATAATTGTTGAGTCTGACTAGGTTGTAAGTACATAAGAGTATACGACATAGGAGCAGAATTAGGTCATCCAGCCCATCAAGTCTGCTCTGCCATTCCATCACGGCTGATTTATTATCCCTCTCAGCTCCATTTTCCTGTCTTCTCTCGGCAACCTTTGATAAGACTATAAGACATTGGAGCAAATTAGGCCATTCAGCCCATCGAATACACTCCACCATTCCATCATGGCTGAATTATTATCCCTCTCATCCCCATTCTGCTCCCTTCTCTCTGTAGCCTCTGATAAGACCATAAGATATAGGAGCAGAATTAGATGGTCATGGTGCTTGCTTAGAAGGGGAGCTCTGTCTATAATTGTACAATCATCGAGTTTCCTCCACTCGCATGACAACAGCATTGCAGAAATCAACCACTCCTTGCATAAAAATCTACCCCTCAGCTCCCTTCTAAAACTCCTTCCTCCCTCCTTACCCCAAAGAACTCTTAACTTTTGATACTCCAGCCATGGGAAAAAGATTCTCACTGTCAACCCTACATACACCTCTCATAATCTTATTTATTTCTATCATGACTCTCCTCAGCCTCCTTCACTCCAGAGAAAACAAGCCCAGCATGTCCAATCTCATCCAGTCAAGGTAATCCTTGATCCTTCTGATTG
Organism: Mobula hypostoma; assembly: GCF_963921235.1. Classification (NCBI taxonomy): domain Eukaryota; kingdom Metazoa; phylum Chordata; class Chondrichthyes; order Myliobatiformes; family Myliobatidae; genus Mobula; species Mobula hypostoma. The sequence continues at coordinate 8,935,735 of NC_086110.1, forward strand.
TTATCATCTTGCAAAGATATTGAGAAAGAAAAATAAACACAGACGCTGGAAAGCAGAAATGAAAATGGAATGCATTGGAAATACTTAGCAGGTCAGGCAGCAGCTATGGAGAGAGAAGCACCATCATTGGTCTTGTGGTACCAATAATTAAACCAAACTGCCTACTTTGTTCAAATCCGTGAAAAGAGGTCACCATCACTGAAGTTTAAAAGTGCTTGATGAAACCCAAGGGGCCGCCATTAGTTTGCAGACACCACAAAACGGTATGATGAGATGAAATGTGTGAAGAAGGGTCTGCAGTGTTGAATATTTACTTCCCTTTCAACAGCTGCTGCACGACTTGCTGAGTGTTTCCAGTATTTTGTTACCTTGCAGAGACAGGTAAGATGACTTAAGGTCTGAGTGACCTACTCCTGGTATTTTAAAGTTCAATGTACAATTTATTGTACATTATGATCAATAAAGTATGACTATGACTATGACTACGGCTATGACTATTGTCAGAGTTCACACATGTCACCACATACAACCCTGAGATTCTTTTTCCTGCAGGCATACTCAGCAAATCTATAGAACAGTAATTGTAAACAGGATCAATGAACCACAAACTGTGCAAATGCAAATTTAAATAAATGACAATTAATAACAAGAGCATGAAATAATGGAGAAGATTATGAAGAATCATGCGTGAAGAGGTTGAAGCTGCAATACGATCACTGAAGGGCGGGAAGTCAGCAGGAGTTGACGACATCCCTGCTGAACTGCTGAAGCATGGAGGAGAGGCCACAATAGACATGCTTACCACCATCTGCAATAAGATCTGGCAGACAGGTGAATGGCCGTCACCTTGGACTCAGTCGCTGATCATTATGCTTCCCAAGAAAAGCAATCTCCAACTTTGCCAGAATTACCGTACCATCAGTTTGATCAGCCATGTACAGTAAGCAAGGTAATGCTCGGAATCATCTTGAACAGACTGAGACTTCAGGCAGAAGACATCAGTGCCGAGGAACAAGCAGGCTTCTGTAAGGGCAGAAGCACCACTGAGCAGATTTTCAACCTCTGCACCCTCTGTGAGAAACGCGTTCAGCACCAGAGAGAGTTCTACCATGTCTTCATAGACTGCAAGAAGGCGTTTGACAGAGTCTGGCATGGTGCCTTATGGGCCACCATGAAGAAATTCAACATGAGGCAGAAGCTGATTCATACAATCCATCAGCTTTACGCCCAGGCAACCAGTGCAGTACTCGCTCAGGGCACCTTTGGAAGTGGTTCCATATCTCCGTAGGAGTCCGTCAGGGCTGCCTCCTCTCCCCCATTCTCTTCAGCGTCTTCTTGAAACGGATCATGTGTGTTGCCCTTGAAGATCATGTGGGCACAGTCAGCATTGGAGGGAGGAACATCACAAACCTAAGATTTGCTGACGACATTGATGGACTTGCAGGAAAAGAGGACGAACTGGCCAACCTGGTCAGCCATCTTGACAGAGCCTCCACAAAGTTTGGAATGGAAATAAGTGCCGAGAAAACCGAGCTCATGGCAAATGCCAATGGTGCCATCAGAACAGACATCTCAGTCCACGGTCAGAAACTTGAGACAGTACAGCAGTTCAAATACCTGAGGGTAATCGTCAGTGATGAAGGATCAAGACCAGAAGTCCTGGCAAGAACCGTACAGACAATGACTGCACTATCCAAACTCAAGACAATATGAAAGGACAGCAACATCACCATGAAGTACAAGATCAGACTCCTGCGTGCATTGGTATTCTCCATCTTCCTGTACGCATGTGAGACATGGACCCTCACAGCAGAGCTACAGAGGAAGATACAGGCATTGGAAATGAGATGCTATCACAACATCTTGGGCATCTAATACTTGGACCACATCACAAACATGCAGGTCCATAAGACCGTCCAGCATCACGTTGGCCCCCATGAAGACCTTCTTACAATGGTGAAGAAAAGAAAGCTGAGATGGTACGACCACGTAACAAGATCCAGTGGCCTTGCAAAGACCGTTCTACGAGGAACTGTGGAGGGGAAAAGAAGGAGAGGTAGACAGAGGGAAAGATGGATGGACAACATTAAAGAGTGGACAGGGAGAACATTTGCAGTGACCCAGGCTCTGGCACACAACCGTGACAGATGGAACAGACTGGTGCAAAGCTTGTCATGACAGCGTGCCGATGACTCCACCAGGAGTTAAGGGCGTAAGGCAAGACAAGGCAAGGAAATAATGAGATAGAGTCCGTAAAGTGAGATTATTGGCTGTGGGTCACCAGAAGTAAAATGAGTGTAGTTATCCCCTTGGTTCAAGAGTCTGATGGCTGATGGGTAGTAATTGTTCTTGAACCTAGTAGTGCAAGTCCTGAGGCTCTTGTATCTTCGACCTGATGATAGCAGCGAGAAAAGAGCATGGCCTTGGTGGTGAGGATCCTTGCTGATGAATGCTGCTTTTCTACAGCAATGATTCATGTAGATGTGCTCAGTGGTTTGGAGAACTTTACCTGTGATGTACTGGGCTGAATCCACTACCTTCCGTAGGATTTTCCACTCAACTGCATTGGTGTTCCTGTACTAGGCCGTAATATAGCTAGTCTGCAAACTTTCCACTATACATCTATAGAAGTTTGTTAAAGAAGTTTATATAAACTAGAAGCAGGAATAGGCCACTCAGCCCCTTGATCCTGCTCTGCCAATCAGTAAGACCATAGCTGATCTAACTGCTATCTCAAATCTGGATCCCCCATTTAGTCTGCCAGGATAATCAAGGACACGACCCACCCAGCCAACAGACTTTTCATCCCTCTTCCCTCCGGGAGAAGGCTCAGGAGCTTGAAGACTCATACGGCCAGACTTGGGAACAGCTTCTTTCCAACTGTGATAGGACTGCTGAATGGATCCTGACCCGGATCTGGGCCGTACTCTCCAAATATCCGAACCTACCTCTTGGTTTTTTTGCACTACCTTACTTCCCATTTTTCTATTTTCTATTTATGATTAATAATTTAAATTTTTAATATTTACTAATTTTAACTAACTTTTAATATCTTTAATATTTAATATTTGTAATCCAGGGAGTGTGAAGCGTAGAATCAAATATTGCTGTGATGATTGTACCTTCTAGTACCAATTGTTTGGCAACAATAAAATATAAAGTATAAAGTATCACCCAATGGACTTTCATCCTCTCACTTATCATGAATCTACATACCTCCTCCTTAAAAATATTCAATGTCTGTTTCCAGACCCTCTTTGAGAAAGAATTTCAGTGACACGCAACTTCCTGAGAGAAAAGAATTAACATTGTCTGTACATTAAAATGGTTTTTGCAAAATAAAAAGATCCTTAGCTGTAGATTTTTGCACAGATCTATTTCAATCGAGCCCTGTCTCAGTTTTCTAATTTTCAGTGATATTTGCTTTAACAGTCCAACCTCTCCTCACACTTTTCAGATTCTAGACTTGTAAGCCTTCTCTGAACCACTTCTAGTGTAATAATGTCCTTCCTTAACTGAGGACACTAATACTGTATGCTCACCAATTATTAGAGCAAGCCTCCCTACCCTGAGCAAATTAGTGAAAAGAGGACACCATCAATGAAGTCAAAAAATGGAGGGAAGGTAACCCCGAGTGGATATTTCATACACTTGGGGAGTCTAGGACCAGAGGGCACAGCCTCCGAATAGAAAGATGACCCTTTAGACCAAAGATGAGGAGGAATTTCTTTAGCCAAACAGTGATGAATCTGTGGATTTGATTGGCACAGATGGAATTGGAGGCCAAGTCATAGTTGGAGGTCAATAGATTCTTGATTAGTAAGGGCATCAAAGGTTATGGGGACAAGGCAGGAGAATGGAGTTCAGAAGGTTAATAAATCAGCTGTGATCAAATGGTGGAGCAGACTAGTTGGGCCGAATGGACTAATTGTGCTCCTATGCCTTATGGTCTTATGGATAGCCATTAGTTTGCAGACATCGTGAATAAGAATCCTTGCACCCACAGCATTCCTTGTCGCGCTGAAGAAGAAACAAGTGACGGCAGATGCCAGAACCTGGAGCAACATATAAACTACTGAAAAACGCAGTGGGCCAGGCAGTATCTGTGGAGGGAACAGGGCAGTCAACACTTCAGGTCGAGACCTTTATCTAGACTTAAAGAAAAAGAGGGAGATAGCCAGTATCAAAAGGTGAGGTGAGAACAAGGTGACCTCTTTACCAAGCACCAGTGTTTTGTCTGTCATATCCATCTGGAACTCCATTTTAATATGTCTTCCTATCCCTACACCTATCTGTCGGTTTTCAACCTCCTCCACTTCCAGGGGTGAGGCTAAATGAAAACTAGATGAACAACACCTCATATTCCACCTGGGTAGTCAATGACGCAACAGCAGGAACATCGAATTATCCAAAATCCTGCTCCCCCTCGCTTCTTCTCCTCCTGATCTGCCCAGTTTTCTCCTACACTCTCCCACACCAGAGCCCCCATCACAATGTTCCCCTGTTCTGCTAACTACATCAATACACTCCTTCCACTGAGTTCCCTCCTCCCCCACCCCCCACCGTTCGCATCTGCCTACCCACCCCACAGCCCTTATTTGGTTCCATGCTCCACCGTCTGCAGCCTTTGATGCCCACATGTATTGCCTCCCAGCCTCTGTCACTGTCTCCAGCCTCTCCACCCTTCCCTGTTGCCTATCAACCTTTCTCAACTGGATCCACCAATCATTTGCCAGTTCTTGCTCTACCCCTTCTACTCATTTCTTTATTCGATCTCCCCTCTATCATTCAGTCCAGGTGAAAGGTCTTGAATTGAAACATCAACTGTCCTTGTTCTTCCACTGATTCAGCCTGACCTGCTGAGTTCCTCCAGAATTTTTTTTCTTATATTGGTACTCAGCTGTGAAGGCATGAGAACTCTCTTCACAACATCACATTCAGGTGGCATTGGTCCATTCCTATCGTGTTTCAGACACAGGTGGCCTTCGCCTCCCCTGTGTTCATGCAGGTCTGCCTGGCATTTGCAGGTATTTTTTCTGAAGTAGTTTAGCACTGGACTTTTTCTGTGGCCATGCACAAGTATGTGTGTCAGTGCTGTGAGAAACAAGCTGGGACCAGTCAGCAGGTTAAAGCCAGACCTCAGATGCCCTCACATCTCACGTAAATGAAACGGTAATCTCCCAATTTACCCAACTTAGTCCAAGTATTTTCTTTGTCCACCTACGCCACACTTTCTGCAGCACTGTATTCTGCATTCTGACTTCTTTTTACTACCCCAATCTACACAGATTACAGTTTAATTTGTGGCAATTCTCATCTGCCAACTTTAGGCATGGTTCCAAACAAAGATATCCACGGTCGGACACTTTTCACCATCAGCTCACTACTTGCTCAGAGTTAAACCTCCTGCACTCGGTCTCACAGCAGGGATCGGGCTCCAGACTTCAAGTCAAAGTAAATTTATTGTCAAAGTGCATATATATCACTATATACTATCTTGACATTCACTTTCTTGTGGCCATTCACAGTCAAACAAAGAAATATAATAGAATCAATGAAAATCATTGTCTGACAAAGTCTGACAAACAACCAATATGCAAAAAAAGACAAACTGTGCAAATTCAATGAATAAATACATAATTACTGCGAACATGAGTTGTAGAGTCCTTGAAAGTGAGTCCATAGGTTGTGGAATCAATTCAGAATCAGAATTTATATCTCTGGCATGTCGTGAAACATGCAACAGTAAATGAAATACATGATGAAAATATATAGAGGAAAAAAGCTGAATTACAGCAAGTATATATGTGTGTGTGTTTCTATTAAATAGTTAAGTTAAAATAAGTAGGTGGATGCTTCCCTGGTATCATGGATTCTTGATTACATGACTGGCAGACCACATGTGTCCGACAGAGTGATCAGCAGCACTGGGGCTCCACAGGGGACTGTCTTGTCTCCCTTTCTCTTCACCATTTACACCTCAGACTTCAACTACTGCACAGAGTCTTGTCATCTTCAGAAGTTTTCTGATGACTCTGCCATAGTTGGATGCATCAGCAAGGGAGATGAGGCTGAGTACAGGGCTACGGTAGAAAACTTTGTCACATGGTGTGAGCAGAATTATCTGCAGCTTAATGTGAAAAAGACTAAGGAGCTGGTGGTAGACCTGAGGAGAGCTAAGGTACCGGTGACCCCTGTTTCCATCCAGGGGGTCAGTGTGGACATGGTGGAGGATTACAAATACCTGGGGATATGAATTGACAATAAACTGGACGGGTCTAAGAACACTGAGGCTGTCTACAAGAAGGGTCAGAGCCGTCTCTATTTCCTGAGGAGACTGAGGTCCTTTAACATCTGCCGGACGATGCTGAGGATGTTCTACGAGTCTGTGGTGGCCAGTGCTATCATGTTTGCTGTTGTGTGCTGGGGCAGCAGGCTGAAGGTAGCAGACACCAACGGAATCAACAAACTCATTCATAAGGTCAGTGATGTTGTGGGGATGGAACTAGACTCTCTCACGGTGGTGTCTGAAAAGAGGATGCTGTCTAAGTTGCATGCCATCTTGGTCAATGTCTCCCATCCACTACATAATGTACTGGGTGGGCACAGGAGTACATTCGGCCAGAGACTCATTCCACCGAGATGCAGCACAGAGCGTCATAGGAAGTTATTCCTGCCTGTGGCCATCAAACTTCACAATTCCTCCCCTGGAGGGTCAAACACCCTGAGCCGATAGGCTGGTCCTGGACTTATTTCATAATTTACTGGCATAATTTACATATTACTATTTAACTATTTATGGTTCTATTACTATTTATTATTTATGGTGCAACTGTAACGAAAACCAATTTCCCCCGGGATCAATGAAGTATGACTATGACTATAGTAGTGCAAAAATAGAAATAATAAAGTAGTGAGGAAGTCTTCATTGGTCCATTTAGAAATCGGATGGCAGAGGGGAAGAAGCTGTTACTGAATCACTGAGTGAGTGTCTTCAGCCTTCCGTACCTCCTTCATGATAGTAACTGTGTGAAGAGGGCACGTCCTGGGTGGTGGGGATCCTTTCTAAGGCACCGCTTCTTGAAGATGTCTTAGATACTATGAAGGCTGGTACCCGTGCTGGAGCTGACTAATTTTACAAGTTTCTGTAACTTATTTCAAGCTTGTGCTGTTACTGCACGTCCACCACTCCCCCCCAACACAAACACACCAGACGGTGATGTAGCCAGTCAGAATGCTCACCATGGTACATTTGTAGAAGTTTTCAAGTGTTTTTGCTGGCAAATCAAATCCCCTCAGACTCCTAATGAAGTATAACCATTGTCTTGCCTTCTAACCGCATCAATATGTTGGGTTCAGGTTAGGTTCTCAGAGATATTGACACTGACTCTCTCCACTTCTGATCCCTCTATGAGGGTTGGTTTGTGTTCCCTCATCTTACCTTTCCTGAATTCCACAATCAGCTCTTTGTTCTTGTTGATGTTGAGTGCAAGGTTTTTGCTGCAACGCCTCTCAACCAACTGGTAAATCTCACTCCTGTACGCCCTTTTGTCACCATCTGAAACTCTGCCAACAATAGTTGTATCATCAGCAAATTATAGATGGAATATCAGCTATACCTAGCCATACAGTCATGGGTATAGAGAGAGCAGAGCAGTGGACTAAGCACACATCCCTGAGGTGCACCAGTGTTGATTGTCGCAAGGTGGAGATGGTATTTCCAATCCACACAGATTGTGGTCTTCTGATTAGGAAGCTGAGGATCCAGTTGCAGAGGGAGGGATAGAGGCCCAGTTTCTGTAGTTTTTAATTAGCACTGTAGGAATGATGGTGTTGAATGCTGAGCTATAGTCAATAAACAGCATCCTGACATAGGAATTTGCATTGTCCAGCTGATCCAAGGTTGTGTGGAGAGCCAATGAGATCGTATCCACTGTAGACCTATTTTGGCAATAGGCAAATTGCGGTGGATCCAGGTACTTCCTGAGACAGGTGTTGAATCTCGCCATGACCAACCTCCCAAAGCACTTCATCACTGTGCTACTGGGTGATAGTCGTTGAGGTGAGTGAAGTTCTCTCACGCTCTTTTCTGGCTCAGGAGCCTGATGGTTGAAGGGTAATAACTGTTCCTGAAAATGCTGGTGTGGGATCTAAAGCTCTTGCACTTCCTTCCTGATAGAAGTAGTGAGGAGAGAGCAAGGCCTGATGGTAGAAGTTTCTTTCTTGTGCTGGACTCCTTGTAGATGTTCTCAATGGTGAAAGGAGCTATTCCTGTGATGGACTGAATTGTATCCACCACTTTTTATAACTTTTCCATTCTTGGGCATTGGTCTTTCCATACCAGGCTATGAGGCAACATGTCAGGATACTCTCCACTGTACATCTATAGAACTTAGAGAAGTTTCAGATGACATGCACAAACATCTCAGAAAGTAGAGGCACTGTCGTTCCTTTTTTATAATGGTACAAATGTGCTGGATCCAGGATAGATCCTCCAAAATGATAACAACAATGAATTTAAAGGTACTGACCTTTTCCAACTCCAATTCCCTCATAAAGACATGCTCATAGATCTCTGGTGTTTTCCACCTGTAGTCAATAATCAGCTCATTGGTTTTGCCGACGCTGAGTGAGAAATTGTTGGACCATCATCATTCAACCATCATCAGACGTCAAACACCGTTCATCAGATTTCAGCTGGGAATGGCAGTGTCTTCTCTCCATTCAGAACTCAGCCCATTCCCCTTGCCTCAAGTCAATCATGCGATTCTTCCCTCGCTCTACCTGCTGCATGTCTCTACCTTCGGAGCCAGAGCTCCAATATCTAACCCACTGTATTCACAGTTCCCAATAGCTTTCTCCTTCTCCCCATCCAGAAGGTCCACTGGTCCTCTGTCATCCCACCCAAAGGTCTCATTGGGTCACTGGCTCTCTGGTTCTCCAATGCGAGCACTCACTGGATCTCTGATTTCCCAGCAAGTTTCCATTGGCTCTATGTCTTCCTGTCCAGAGCTCTCTCTGGTCTGTAGGTTTCTTGCAGCCCTTCTACCAGCACCTTGACTTCCTCTGAAATTCCACATCTCCCAAAAGAAACTCACCAATTTTCATGGATGCAGTATAGACAGCATCTGACTTTGATGTATCACAGCTTGGTGTGGCAACAGATCTGCCTAGGACGGTAAGAAAATACAGAGAGTTGAGAACACAGCCCAGTCCCTCACACAAACCAATCCCTTCTCAATCGATTCCGTCTACACTTCCAGTTTCCTTGGGAAAACAGCCAAAAGGAGCAAGGATCCATCACACCGCAGACTTTCTCTCTTCACTCCTCTCCCATTGAGCAGAAGAGGGCAAGGCCTGAGATCATGTGCTACCAGGCTCAAACTGTTTCTATCCCACTCATTAACGGATGTTGCATACGCTAAAGATTGACTCCTGATCATTTGATTTCCCAATCTACCTTGCCGTAGCCTTACTTCTTCTTTGTCTACCTGCATCATACCCAAAGTTCAAAGTAAATTTATTTTCAAAGTACACATATATCACCATATGCAACCCCCAGATTCATTTTCGTGTGAGCATTTGTAGTGCAAGAAATACAATAGAATCATTTTTTAAACTACATACAACAAAATGGACAAATAACCAATGTGCAAAAGTCAAAAGGACTGTGCAAGTACAAAAAAGTAATAACAATAAATAAATAAGCAATAAATATTGAGAACATGAGATGAAGAGTCCTGAAAAGTGCATCCATAGATTAAGGGAACAGTTCAATGTTGGTGTGTGAAGTTGAGTGAAACTATCCCCTCTGCTTCAAGAGCCTGATGGTTGAGGGGTGATAACTGTTCCTGAACCTGCTGGTATGGTCCTGAGGCTCCTGTACCTCCTTCCTGATGGCAGCAGTGAGAAGAGAGCATGGTCTGGATGGTGTTTGTCCTTGATAATGGGTGCTGCTTGTAGATGACCTCAATGGTGGAGAAGGCTTTATCCATTCAACAGCAATGGTCTTTCCATACCAGGCCACAATGCAACTAATCAGTATACATTCCAATACATATTTATAGAAGTTTGTCAAAGTTTTTTATATCTCAAACTTCTAAGAAAGTAGAGGCGCTGCTGTGCTTTCTTTGTAATGGCTCTGTGCTGGGTCCAGGACAGATCTTCTGAAGTGATAATGCCAAGGAATTTAAAGTTGCTGATCCACTCCACCTCTCATCCCCCAATGAGGACCAGCTCATGGATCTCTGGTTTCGTCCTCACAGTCAGCTCCTTGGTCTAGGTGACAATGAGTAATAGGTTGTTATATAACACCACTTAGCCAGATTTTCAATCTCATTCTTTTAAGAGACTCCTGGATAGGTACATGGAGCTTAGAAAAATAGAGGGATATTCAGAAAGTCAGAAGGCATGGGATCCAGCAAAATTTGGTCAGGTAGATTCAGAATCGGCTTGCCTGAAGAAAACAGAGGGTGGTGGTGGAGGGAGTGCTTTCGGATTGGAGGGTTGTGACTAGTGGTGTCCCATAAGGATTGGTTCTGGGACCTCTACTTTTCGTGACTTTTATTAACGACCTGGATGTGGGGGTAGAAGGGTAGGTTGGCAAGTTTGCAGATGACACAAAGGTTGGTGGTGTTGTAGATAGTGTAGAGGATTGTCGAATATTGCAGAGAGACATTGATAGAATGCAGAAGTGGGCTGAGAAGTGGCAGATGGAGTTCAACCCGGAGAAGTGTGAGGTGGTACACTTTGGAAGGACAAACTCCAAGGCAGAGTACAAAGTAAATGGCAGGATACTTGGTAGTGTGGAGGAGCAGAGGGATCTGGGGGTACATGTCTACAGATCCCTGAAAGTTTCCTACCAGGTAGATAGGGTAGTTAAGAAAGCTTATGGGGTGTTAGCTTTCGTAAGTCGAGGGATAGAGTTTAAGAGTCGCGATGTAATGATGCAGCTCTATAAAACTCTGGTTAGGCCACACTTGGAGTATTGTGTCCAGTTCTGGTCACCTCCCTATAGGAAGGATGTGGAAGCATTGGAAAGGGTACAGAGGAGATTTACCAGGATGTTGCCTGGTTTAGAGAGTATGCATTATGATCAGAGATTAAGGGAGCTAGGGCTTTACTCTCTGGAGAGAAGGAGGATGAGAGGAGACATGTTAGAGGTATACAAGATATCAAGAGGAATAGATAGAGTGGGCAGCCAGCACCTCTTCCCCAGGGCACCACTGCTCAATACAAGAGGACATGGCTTTAAGGTAAGGGGTGGGAAGTCCAAGGGGGATATTAGAGGAAGGTTTTTTACTCAGAGGATGGTTGGTGAGTGGAATGCACTGCCTGAGTCAGCGGTGGAGGCAGATACACCAGTGAAATTTGAGAGACTACTAGTCAGGTATATGGAGGAACTTAAGGTGGGGGGTTATATGGGAGGCAGGGTTTAAGGGTCGGCACAACATTGTGGGCTGGAGGTTTTCTGTGCTGAAGGTTTTCTATGTTTCTATGTTTATATGCTAATTCATCACCACCTTTGTTTTGGCCAACGACAGTGGTGTCATCAGTAAACATAAGTCTGGCTTTGGAGCTGTGCCTAGCCACATGGTCGTAAATATAAAGTTAGTAGAGCAGGGAGCTAAGCACACAACATTGTGTTGCATCTGTGCTGATGGTGATTGTGAGGAAATGTTATTGCCAATCCAAACAACTGGGGTCTGTAAGCGAGGGTATCTGGGATCCCATTTCACAAGAAGGTTTTGAGGCCAAGGTCTTGAAGCTTATTAATTAGTTTTGAGAAAATGATTGTATTGAATGCTGAACTGTTGTCCATGTATGTATCTTCATGTCCTGATGTTCGAGTTGAGTGAAGAACCAATGAACATTTTCTCTGTTACTGTAGCATTCTGACTCTTATCACTACCTCGATGTTCAGATTCATTTATTTATCGCATGTATATCAAAATTTACAGTGAACTGCATCAACAATCCACATTACTTAAAGAAGTGCTGGGGAGAGCCTGCAAGTATCACCATATATTCTGGCGCCAACAATAGCATCACCACCGTGTTCAGCACAACAACACAAGCAACAACAACAATAATACAACATCCAAACAAAATAAAAACAGCAAATCAAACTCTTTTCTACCCTCCCACACACCCACCCACTCGCACATACAAGAGGGCCTCCAATCCCAGGACAGACTGCCTGTGGGCCTCCATGCATCAGTCCTTGGCGCTAGACTCAGAAGTGTAGTCATCAAGCCTCCATCTCCCATCCCAGGCCTGGACTCACAGAGTGACAAACCTTCAACCACAGACACACCAACCCAGGAGCGTCTACCTTCGGGCCTCAAACTACAGACCTGTGGACTTGCTGATCACGGGGCTTTGACCTCCAGACTCACTGACCTGAGGGTCTTCCCAACCTGGAGGGCACCAGTCCTCGTGTACGGGGACTTCCATCCTTGATCATTGACCATAGGGATCGCTTCATCCTTTGCACCCGCCAACCTGACATCCATCTACGGGGATCGCTGTCCTTCGACCGCGGAGTGCTCTGACCCAGACTCTGACCACCAGCTCCTGCCTCTGACTCTTCATTTACTGCTGCTGACCACTAACACCTTATCATCCCTGTCACTAAACCCCATGCTGATGCCCCCGCATTACCCTCAAACCACCCCTATGTATGGAGTGATCTGTCTGCATTGCACACAAAGCAAAAGCTTACCACTGTATCTTGATACATGTGACCATAAACCAAAATTAATTAATAATCCAGACATTACAACATTTTATCTAGAGATGGGAACTGTTAACAAGAAAACAGCTGTAGATTTCTCTGCTTGCTGGATTTTGACTTGCTTTTCCATGGTTTATTTGCACATGGCTGGTGTGTTAAAGCCCCCATTACATCTGTAATGAACTTAAAGTGCAGTCGTCTGTCACTGGTGGTGGTTTCTCAAGCTCCGTCTCTGCAAATTAATACATCCCTCTGATCCTCTGCACACTTCTGTGCAGTTTTAACTTGCCGAATCTAGTCTATCAATCCTATAAACAGGGTTTCTCCACAGGGAGAGTGGGCTGAAATATTTTTGCACAGCAAGTTAAGCAAAAATCACTTGGGTGTATGTAGCTGTGAGTGATGTCTTCCATATTTCATTAACATGCACATTAAAATTTTAAAATGTGATTTTACTTTTCCTTATGCGTAATAAGTCTCTGAAATGGATTCAGGCTGAAAATAAATGAACATATTTCTTTGTCAGAAAGGAGAGCAGGTTTTTTTCTTCATGTTATTATAAAATTGATTTTTTCTATTAAAGAAAAGGCTGAATTATCAATTATTAATTGATAATGTGGTTGAGCACCTCTCTGCATGGGTCAATACTCTATGTTAATTTGGGGATAACTAGATGTTATCCTGTGAAGTAAGGACAAGCAAAGGGCATAGTACTCCCTAAGTCAAGTCAGCATCTCACTCCCTCCTTCTGAAGTTGCTCTGAAATCGGCCTGGAAATTGGTAAACACAAGAGATGCTGGAAATCCAGAGCAACACACAAAAAATGCTGTCGGAACTCAGCAGGCCAGGCAGTGTCTATGAAAAGGAATTGACACTTCAGACCAAGACATTTTTTCAGGACTGGAAAGGAAGGGGGAAGAAGCTAGAATATAAAGGTGGGGGGAGGGGAAGAAGTACGAGGGTGATTGATAAGTTTGTGGCCTAAGGTAGAAGGAGATGAGTTATTAACTTCAAATTTTCTGTATTATTACTCAAAGAGTTGAACTGCACGTGCATGTAATGAGAGCGTCTTGGACCTCCAGGTGGTCCACAGCAGGGGTGATTGATAAGATCATGGCCTAAGGTAGAAGGAGATGAGTTATACAGCTCTCATTAAACACATGTGCAATTCAACTCTTTGAGTAAAAATGCAGAAAGTTTAAAGTTAATAACTCATCTCCTTCTACTTTAGGACACGAACCTTTCAATCACTCCAGCTGTGGACCACTTCTGGAGGCCCAAGACACTGACCTCTACAAAGAAGGGATCCGTATGCTCCACGACTACGGGACTAAGTGTGTAAATGTAGGAAAAATAAATGTGCTAGGTTTTCTAAAATTGACCCTTTCTACCTTAGGCTACAGACTTATCAATCACCCCTCGTACAAGCTAGAGGATGATAGGTGGAGCTAGGTAAGGAGGATGATAGGTGGATGGGGAGGAGATGTTAGATAGGAAAGGTAAAGGGATGAAGAAGAAGGAACCTGATAGGAAAGGAGAGTGGGCTACAGGAGAAATGGAAGAAGGAGGGGCAATAGAGGAAAGTTTTGGGGAACAAAGGAAGAGAGAAGAGGGAGGAGGGGGAAATTACTGGAAGTCAAAGAATTGATGTTCATGCCGTCAGGTTTGGAGGATACCCAGTTGGTACTGTACTGTGTATGAGGTGTTCCTGCAGCTTGAGAGTGGCTTGATTGTGGCAGTAGAGAAGCCAGTGGACCAACGCTGGGAATTGGTAATTGGTCTGTTCTCTTTGCAATGCTTGTGACAAACAAATAATCACATAACCATGGGGGGTGTTTTATTATTCTGATTTATTGTGGGGATTGAATAATTTAGAATGATGGACCTATTGATATGTTCAAGCTATGAGGGGGATGAATGGGATGGACGTGACTGAACTCTGATTGAGGGACGTGGAACATGAGCAACTGTTTTAGATTCAAAGCTGAGTTGTTTAAGGGGAAAATAGTATTCATTTTGACAAGACTAGAATATAAGTGCAAGAGTGTACTCCTGCTTTATATGAAGTTTGACAGACTACATTTTGGACGTGGGTAAGTAATTTTGGGCTCTATTTCAAAGGAAAGATGTGTTAGGTCTGTAGGAAATCTGTTAGGTGCAATGTATGAGCAACATACACGTTCCCCTTCATAGATGCTGCCTAACCTGCTGAGTTCTTCCAACATTTTGTGTGTGCTGCTCAAGTCTTCCAACATCTGCAGAAGCTCAAGACTGTACCTTGTGCTTAGAATATGAGGAGTGCTTGATGACTCTGGGCCCATACTCAGTGGAGTTCATTGAAGCCTACCAGACTCTGGATGGAGTGGACATGGAGTGGATGTCTCGGATCTGGGGGCATAGTGTCACAATAAAAGGATGTCCTTTTAGAACTGAGAAGAGAAAGAATTTCTTCAGCCAGAGGGTGGTAAATCTGTGGAATTCATTGCTACAGAGGGCTGTGGAGGCCAAGTCATTGGGTATACTTAGGGAAGAGAATGATGAGATCTTCATTGGTAAGGGGTTAAAAGATTATTGGCAGAGGCATGCAAATAGGGTTGAGAAAAATAACATCTGTCAATAGCTGAGCAGATAAATTGGGCTTTTGAAACATGGGGTGGCAGGGATCTTGAATATGACATCTTCCACCATGCTCCCCAAAATTGAAGCAACTGGGGGTTCTAAAGCTAAGAATAGAGAACAGTTGAAAGGGATTAAGGGAATTGGAGCTATTGGATTAGAGTGCAAAATTGTTCTATTCCTCATATTTTCCCTGTAGCTTGACTTTGCTTAGCTTGTTTATATTTTTATATAATCACCTGCATGTGTGTAGTTGTTCAGTGATCCAGTAATTGCTGCATAGCAAGTTCTGCATTCTTTAATTTTTCTCTGTAGCCTTTGTCAAGCCACTGAACTTAACTGTTTCATAGGTTATTTCTTATCACTGGGATGTGCTTCAACTCTAGTCTAAGCTGTTTTTTAGTATAAGATGAATACAACTTATGTGTTCTTTCTTTTGTTCTCCTCCTTCACTTTCTTTCTCTCCCTTACAGTGGAATGAGTTGATTACTCTTATTTTAATTGTTATGGACACCTAATAAAATAGCTAAAATCACAATATTTATGCCTCATTGAATTCTGAAGAACCATCCTTAGGTCCAACAGAGAGAAAGAATGGAGGTACAAGCTGTTGATGGCCACATTGAATAGGAAAGTCCTCCAGGGCTGAGGGAGACCCTCTTCTTTCTATGGTAATAGTTCACTCCCTTGTGGGCATGTGGCCAAGTGGTTAAGGCATTGGACTAGCTACCTGAAGATTGTGAGTTCGAGCCCTAGCCGAGGGAACGTGTTGTGTCCTTGAGCAAGGCACTTAATCACACATTGCTCTGCGACGACACTGGTGCCAAGCTGTGTGGGTCCTAATGCCCTTCCCTTGGACAACATTGATATCATGGAGAGGGGAGATTTGCAGCATGGGCAACTGCTGGTCTTCCTTACAACCTTGCCCAGGCCTGTGCCCTGGAGAGTGAAGACTTTCCAGGTGCAGATCCATGGTCTTGCAAGACTAACAGATGCCTCCAGTTTACTCCCAGATACAAATGAAAGCTCCAGCCCCAATCCTTTACAGTCTCCTTCAAAACCACATCTTTTCACTCCTCTCTCACAGTGAGAAAGCTGAGCACTGAGGCAATCAGCAGTGGAGATCTATAAGGCTGTTGGAGCTGCTCTAAGAACAGCTATATGACATCCTACTGCTCTTTAATGTTGGATTGCTACTGCCCAAGCATGGAACCTGGATGAAGATGGCAGCAGTGAAAGTAGCAATTAAGGCAGATCCCCTCCTCTCTCCCACTCCAGAATCTGCTAACTAACAGTATTAAATGTTATTTGTCTGAAGGTAGAATGGAAAGAGGGTTACATTTTCCTTTGTAGTCCTTCAGCTGGAACAAGGCATTGTGTCAAATAATGAAGCAAAATTGCATTCTTAACACCAAGCCTGTACCAATCCAGAGCAGAGGGACTAGGCTGAGGAGAGGCGTCAGAATCAGGTCTGTTATCACTGACATGTGTCACGAAATTTATTGATTTGTGGCCCAGTTGCTCGGAGAAATATTGAGTAAATTGGCTGAGGAATGGGAAATGCAGATTAATTCAGAGAGGCATGAGGAATTGCATTTTAGAAAGCCAAATAGTAGGACTTTGACAGTGAATGGGAGGATCCTAGAACAGAGAGACCTCAGAGTTCAGGAACACTTCATGAAAGTGTAATCACGGGTAAACAGTATGGTGAAGAAAACTGGTCTTCTCAGTCAGGGTACCAAGTACAAAACTTTGGAGGTCATGATCCACTTGTACTGGTAAGATTAAAGATTATCTTTATTTGTCACATTTTCATTGAAACATCAAAACATACAGTGAAATACCCAAGCATTGTTATTTGCTAGGAGAATAGTAACAGATACAAAGAGGAGGTCACAATTTTGGGCCATTGAGCAACTTTTCAAAGAGAAGGACATTCTGTTCACCAACATTTTTGCTCGTTCAACAGATGGGGCACCATCAATGACAGGTTGTCACTGTGGGCACATTACTTTCTTCAAAAAAGCTGTAGCCAACATATTTACCATTCACTGTGTAATTCACGGACAACATCTTGTTGCAAAAATCTAAGTGACCGGCTGCACAAATCATTAAATGCTGCTATCACAACGGTAAATAAAATCAAGTCCCATGCTTTCAATTCTCAACTATTTCAAGAGATCTGTATTGAGAATGATGAAGAATTTGAACACTTGTTGCACACAGACGTCAGATGACTCTCAAAAGGAAACTGTTGGAGAAGCTTTTATTAACTTTTTGGAACTGTGCTAAAATTGTTTGAAGACTCAAATGCTTCATTAAGTAATAAACTCAAGAATATTAGGTATGACCTTGCTTATTTGTCAGAATTATTTGCAATGTTTAATGAAATCAGTCTTCAATTGCAAGGAAATTATGTCAATCTTATCAAACTCAAAACAATGGTCTTCACATTTCTGTCCAAGTTAACCCCATTTAAGTGCAACATCGGCTGTCACCACCTTTTCCAATTTCCAAGCCTCTGTGAGTTGAAAGAGAAAGAAAGAATACCAGTTGATGATCTTCAAGAACACTGTGCCCATATGTGTGAGCTGCATAAAGACATGTCAGAGAAATTTCAGCATCTTCTCCCAACTGGGTAATAAATGCATCCCTGATCACTTGCAATGAGGAATTAACAGGAAGGATGGAGGAAGAATTGATTTCACTACAAAATGACTTTGAACTGAAACTGAAGTTAAAAAATCATATAAAGACTTTTGGTTGTGGAAAGAAATCTCTGAATGCTATCCTGCACTGTGAAAAAGATCAAGATGTTCTTTATTGTGTTGGCAACATCATATTCAGTGGAGCATGGTTTCAGTGTAGTCTACCAGCTACTTTCAAAGTAAGAAAGCAGGCTGCAAATTACTGAATGTGGGGATCTGTGTCCTTCTAAATGACGTTCAGCCTGATGTCTGAGAAGCTGATATCACCACACCAAGCCCATCCATCTCATTGAAAGGTGAAAAAGCAATGAAGTAGTGAATAGTTGGACTACTAATGTCCACTCTAAAGTTTTTGATGATAATTGTTCTACTCTAATTGCTATAAATAAATAATTTTATTTGCAGTTTTATCTAGATTTGAATGATTTTTGCAATTATTTGACACTGTTTGAGTTCCTATTTTCTTTCACTGTGCATCATAAATCAAAATTCTTCATAAGTTGTATATGATAGCTTGAAAAAGAGAAAGGTGCACTGGGATATCGTCTGGGAGCCAAGAAGGGAGTAACCCAAGAAAGTTAGGGTATCTTGGGAAGTCACCGGAGAGACACTGAAGCTCATGGATATAGAAGCTTATTCAACACAATGAGCATCAATTCAGGACACTCATGGGAGAAGAGGCCTGCTCAACCCAATATTACATGACATTTTATATGCTAAAGATCATCGGTAACAGCAGGACAATTCTAAAGATGTAATGTATCTACAATGCTTCCTTTGAATTACATATATTTTTCAAACACCTCCTCTCCACCAGACAGACACCCAAAATGAATGTAAATCAGCATTTTCTGGTTTGCAATCAATTCTGGTCTACAGCTCCAGGAGAAGTATTGTTCAATCTACAATCTACATTCACGGCTGAAGATTGGTTCCTGGTGAAATTAATATTTGCTTTACAGTACACCCTATCTCCAGAATATGCCCTAACAGAGTACACTACCCATTCATTGAGTAACAGCCATGAATGTCATTAGACAAATTCACATCATATTATGGAGAAGTGTGTCCATTAATATTTTCCTGGTACCTTGAAGACAAAACCCACTTTCCTTGTCTTTTAGCTTTAGGTTGTTGAACTGGATCTTTTCAATAGACAGAATTAGAATCAGGTTTATTATCATTAAAATATTATCATTAAAATATGGCTATGTCCACAATTCTTTTCAGTTTCTTGTAGTCACATACAGAACAGTTGCCATGCCAAATTAT
Organism: Mobula hypostoma; assembly: GCF_963921235.1. Lineage (NCBI taxonomy): Eukaryota > Metazoa > Chordata > Chondrichthyes > Myliobatiformes > Myliobatidae > Mobula > Mobula hypostoma. Next base: position 8,955,067 of record NC_086110.1, read on the forward strand.
GATGTATCCAGAGAGGATGTTTTCTATGGTGCATCTACAGAAATCGGTGGGGGTCAATGGGGATATACCAAATTTCTTTGGCCTCAAGTTGCTGCCAGACTTGCTGAGCATATCTGAGATTATCTGTATTTATTTCAGATTTCCAGCATCTGCAGAAAATTTTTGAAGTTCACGTCATTCCTGTTATTTGTTTATACCTTGTCTAATAATGTTCATTATTTAAAAACTTTTTAGTTATTTTAAGATAAATAACTATTTTTGAGTTGTCTAAGCTATTTAAAAATGGTTATTTATACAGTGAATGTTATTCTGTTCTTAATAGTTCTTAAGTGCCTCTTGATGCCAGGGCCATTACAGGCAGTTAACTTGGGTCCATGAAATCCTGTCAAATATTACGTGGCAATTTGATGCCTTCTTGTAGGCTGCTCATGGTGACATCCATCTTCCTTGTTGTCAACATCTCAGAAGATCGATCAGGTCCCAACAGATTGATTCAATTACAAAGAAAGCCTGCCAGCAGCAATATTTCCATAGGAGCTTGGGGAGATATGGTATGCCACCAAAGACTCCAGCTAGTAGACAATAGACAATAGACAATAGGTGCAGGAGTAGGCCATTCGGCCCTTCGAGCCAGCAGCGCCATTCATTGTGATCATGGCTGATCATCCACTATCAGTATCCAGTTCCTGCCTTATCCCCATAACCTTTGATTCCACTATCTTTAACAGCTCTATCCATCTCTTGTTTGAAAGCATCCAGTCACTTGGCCTCCACAGCCTTCTGGGGCAGAACATTCCATATATCCACCACTCTCTGGGTGAAAAAGTTTTTCCTCAACTCCGTTATAAATGGCCTACCCCTAATTCTTAAATTGTGGCCTCTTGCTCTGGACTCACCCATCAGCGGGAACATGCTTCCTGCCTGCAGTGTGTCCAATCCCCTAATAATCTTATATGTTTCAATAAGATCCCCTCTCAGCCTTCTGAATTCCAGAGTACACAAGCCCAGTCGCTCCAATCTTTCGACATATGACAGTCCCACCATCCCGGGAATTAACCTTGTGAACCTACGCTGCACTCCCTCAATAGCAAGAATATCCTTCCTCAAATTTGGAGACCAAAACTGCACACAGTACTCCAGGTGTGGTCTCACCAGGGCCCTGTACAGCTGCAGAAGGACCTCTTTGCTCCTATACTCAATTCTTCTTGTTATGAAGGCCAGCATGCCATTAGCTTTTTCCACTGCCTGCTGTACTTGCATGCTTGCTTTCAGTGACTGATGTACAAGAACAGCTAGATCTCGTTGTGCTTCCCCTTTTCCTAACTTGACCCCATTTAGATAATAATCTGCCTTCCCGTTCTTACCACCAAAGTGGATAACCTCACAGTTATCCACATTAAACTGCATCTGCCATGCATCTGCCCACTCACCCAGCCTGTCCAAGTCACCCTGCATTCTCATAACATCCTCCTCACATTTCACACTGCCTCCCAGCTTTGTGTCATCGGCAAATTTGCTAATGTTACTTTTAATTCCCTCATCTAAATCATTAATATATATTGTAAATAGCTGCGGTCCGAGCACTGAACCCTGCAGTACCCCACTGGTCACCGCCTGCCATTCTGAAAGGGACCCGTTAATCGCTACTCTTTGTTTTCTGTCAGCCAGCCAATTTTCAATCCATGTCAGTACTCTGCCTCCCAATACCATGTGCCCTAATTTTGCCTACTAATCTCCTATGTGGGACTTTATCAAAGGCTTTCTGAAAGTCCAGGTACACTACATCCACTGGCAATGCGCTGGAGGAACTCAGCAGGTCAGTCAGCATCAGTTGAAAAGATTAGTCAACGTTTCGGGCCAAAACCCTTCGTCAGGGCTGAAGGAAGAACTTTGGGGAGGGTTTGAAGAATGCTGGTAGTTGAAAAAAACAGTAATTTTAAAGACAAAGGGGTGGGGGAGGGGAAGCAGGGAGGTGACTGGCAGGAGAACAATGCGAAGTAGTAGAAGGAGGCGGAACTATGAGGGAGGTGATGTGAAATAAGGATAGAGGAAGGGAGGGGGAAGGAATTACCGGAAACCCGACGCAGATTGGGGGACCGCTTCGTCGAGCACCTCCACTCCGTCCGCCGCAACAGACAGGATCTCCCAGTAGCCACCCACTTCAACTCTGCTTCCCACTCCCATTCAGATATGTCCATACATGGCCTCCTCTGCTGCCATGATGAGGCTAAACTCAGGTTGGAGGAGCAACACCTCATATATCGTCTAGGTAGTCTCCAGCCCCTTGGTATCAACATAGAATTCTCCAACTTCCGGTAATTCCCTCTCCCTCCCTTCCTCTATCCCTATTTCACATCACCTCCCTCATAGTTCCGCCTCCTTCTACTACTTCGCATGGTTCTCCTGCCAATCACCTCCCTGCTTCCCCTCCCCCACCCCTTTGTCTTTAAAATTACTGTTTTTTTCAAATACCAGCATTTTTCATACCCTCCCCAAAGTTCTTCCTTCAGCCCTGACGAAAGGTTTCGGCCCAAAACATTGACTAACCTTTTCAACTGATGCTGACTGGCCTGCTGAGTTCCTCCAGTGCATTGTGAGTGTTCCTTTGACAACAGCATCTGCAGATTATTTTGTGTCTACATCCACTGGCTCGCCCTTGTCCATTTTCATAGTTACATCCTCAAAAAATTCCAGAAGATTAGTCAAGCACCATTTCCCTTTCGTAAATCCATGCTGACTCGGACCAATCCTGTTACTACTATCCAGATGTGTCATAATTTTATCTTTTATAATTGACTCCAGCATCTTTCCCACCACCGACGTCAGGCTAACCGGTCTATAATTCCCTGTTTTCTCTCTTCCTCCCTTCCTGAAGAGAGGGACAACGTTAGCCACCCTCCAACCTACAGGAACTGATCCCGAATCTATAGAACATTGGAAAATGATTACCAATGCATCCACGATTTCTAAAGCCACCTCCTTAAGTACCCTCGGATGCAGACCATCAGGTCCTGGGGACTTATTAGCCTTCAGACCCAACAGCCTATCCAACACCATTTCCTGCCTAATATAAATTTCCTTCAATTCATCCATTACCCTAGGTCTTTTGGCCACTATTGCATCTGGGAGATTGTTTGTGTCTTCCCTAGTGAAGACAGATCCAAAGTACTTGTTCAGCTCATCTGCCATTTCCTTGTTCCCCATAATAAATTCACCGGCTTCTGTCTTCAAGGCCCAATTTTGGTCTTAACTATTTTTTTTCTTTTCACATATCTAAAGAAGCTTTTACTATCCTCTTTTATATTCTTGACTAGTTTACCTTCATACCTCATTTTTTCTCCACGTATTGCCTTTTTAGTTACCTTCTGTTGCTCTTAAAAAGTTTCCCAATCCTCCAGCTTCCCACTCATCTTTGCTATGTTATACTTCTTCTCTTTTATTTTTATACTGTCCATTACTTCCCTTGTCAGCCACGGCCTCCCCTTACCCCCCTTAGGATCTTTCTTCCTCTTTGGAATGAACTGATCCTGCACCTTCCGCATTATTCCCAGAAACTCTTTCCATCGCTGTTCCACTGTCATCCCTGCTAGGGTATTGATCCACTGAAATTTGGCCAGCTTCTCCCTCATAGCACCATGGTTCCCTTTGTTCAACTGTAATACTGACACTTCCGAGTTTCCCTTCTCCCTCTCAAATTGTAGATTAAAACTTATATTATGGTCACTACCTCCTAATGGCTCCTTTACCTCGAGGTCCCTGATCAAATCCGGTTCATTGCACAACACTAAATCTAGAATTGCGTTCTCTTTGAGATGGGGGTCCTTAATGAATGATGCTACCTTTTTGAGGCATCGCCTTTTGAAGATGTCTTCAATGGTGGGGAGGTTAGTGCCCATGATGGAGCTGGCTGAGTTTATAACTTCCAGCAGGTTTCTCTGATCCTGTACAGTGGCCCCTCCATACCAGATGGTGATGCAACCAGTCAGAATGTGCCCCACAGTACATATGTGAAAATTAAACCTTCGAGGTCAGAGGAGGCAAGGCAGGTGAAGCTAATTACTGCAATTATCTGCTAATATAAGCAAGGCTCGCTCTAGGGGAGCGGCCTTGTCGAGGGAAGTGCCTTGTGAGATAAGTGCGAGTCTTTGGCTCAGCAGTCTTCAGCGAGGAGGCTGAGGGAAGAGACTTTGCCACAGTTGGAGGGGGTAAGAAGTGGAGAAGAGATGACCGCTGGGCTGATTCAGTGTGCTGCGTGCATGCTGTGGGAGGTCAGGGACACTGATGGTGCCTCTGGATCCTACACTTGCAGAAAATGTGTCCAGTTTCAGCTTCTGAGGGACCGCGTTGCAGCACTGGAGAGGCAACTGGATGACGTTCGGTTAATCCAGGAGAACGAGAGTTTTCTGGCCAGGACCTACAGTGAGGTCGTTACACCCAGGATACAGGATGAGAGTAGAAGGACGACGATGAGCAAGGAGAAGTACAGGAGACCCCGGGAGATGTGCCTCTCGTAAACAGGTTCCCCCTCTTGGAAGCTGTCGGGACAGAAGACAGTGCCAGTCTGAGAGGTGGACGGGTCTGTGAGTCAACAATTGGCGCTGAGGCAAACCTGAGGAGACAGACGTCAGGCAGAGCCGTGGTAGTAGGGACTCCATAGTGAGAGGTACAGAAAAGGGTTTCTGTGGCAACAGGCAGGATTTAAGGATGGTGTGTTGCCTCCCTGGTGCCAGGATCCAGGACGTCATGGACCGATTGCAAGGAATCCTCAAGGGTGAAGGAGAACATCTGGAAGTGGTGGTGCATGTCGCACAAATGACATGGGGAAGAAGAGGAAAGACATTCTACAGCGCAACTTCAGAGAGCTTGGAAGAAAGCTGAAAAGCAGGACTTCCAGGGTGGTTATCTCCGGTTTGCTTCCAGTTCCCCGTGCTGGAGTGGTCAAGAACAGGGAGATAATGGATCTGAATTGTGGCTGAGGAACTGGTGCAGGAAGCAAGGATTTACATTCTTGGACCACTGGGGTAAGGATGAATTATACAAAAGGGACGGGTTGCACCTTAATAAGCGGGGCACCAGCATTCTGGCAGGCAGGTTTGCCTCTGCAACACGGGTGTGTTTAAACTAAGTAGTGGGGAGAGGGGATGAACTGGAAATATAAGGATGGAGATAAAGGTAAAGTGAGAATAAGAAAAGTTAAGAAAGAAAGCAGAATCAACAGAGCAGAAAGCTCAAGAAGGGACCGTACAGTATGGCCAAGTGAAATAGGAATTGATATGGGAGGTGAGGGGAGTAATGAATTAAAAGTATTATACATGAATGCACGGAGTGTAAGAAATAAAGTGGATGAGCTTGAGGCTCAGTTGGAAATTGGTAAGTATGATGTTGTGGGAATAACAGAGACATGGCTGCAAATGGACAGGGCCTGGAAAATGAATATTCAAGGGTATATGTCCTATCAAAAGGACAGACTGATGGGCAGAGGGGGTGGGGTGGCTCTGTTGGTGAGGAATGATATTCAGTCCCTTGCGAGGGGGGACATAGAATCAGGAGATGTAGAGTCAGTATGGATAGAACAGAGAAATTCTAAGGGTAGAAAGACCCTAATGGGAGTTATCTACAGGCCCCCAAACAGTAGTCTGGATGTAGGGTGTAAGTTGAATCAAGAGTTAAGATTGGCATGTCGCAAAGGTAATGCTACAGTAGTTATGGGGGATTTCAACATGCAGGTAGACTGGAAGAATCAGGTTGGTGCTGGACCCCAAGAAAGGGAGTTTGTGGAGTCCCTCTGAGATGGATTCTTAAAACAGGTTGTACTGGAGCCAACCAGAGAGAACGCAATTCTCCTCATTGCTACCATCAACGAGGATGTATAGGAACCGGATGGCACAGATTCAACATTTTAGGAACAACTTCCTCCCCTCCAACATCAGATTTCTGAACTGACAATGAACCCAAAAACACTATTTCTCCTTTTTTTTGCTCTCTTTTGAACTACTAATCTGGTTTACCATCCTGGCATCATAGAAACATAGAAGCATAGAAAACATACAGCACAATACAGGCCCTTCAGCCCACAAAGCTGTGCCGAACATGCCCTCACCTTAGAACTACCCAGGCTTTACCCATAGCCTTCTATTTTTCTAAGCTCCATGTAGCCATCCAGAAGTCTCTTAAAAGACCCTATCGTATCCGCCTCCACCACCACTGCTGGCAGCCCATTCCACGCGCTCACCACTCTCTGCGTAAAAAAACTTACCCCTGACATCTCCTCTGTACCTGTTTCAAACCTTAAGACTATGCCCTCTCATGCTAGCCATTTCAGCCCTGGGGGAAAGTCCCTGCCTATCCACATGATCAATGCTTCTCATTATCTTGTACACCTCTATCAAGTCACCTCTCATCCTCTGTCACTCCAAGGAGAAAAGGCCGAGTTCACTCAACCTATTCTCATAAGGCATGCTCCCCAATCCAGGCAACATCCTTGTAAATCTCCTCTGCACCATTTCTATGGTTTCCACATCCTTCCTACAGTGAGGCGACCAGAAATGAGCACAGTACTCCAAGTGACCAGGGTCCTATGAGGCTGCAACATTACTTCTCAGCTCTTAAGCTCAACTCCACGATTGATGAAGGCCAATACACCACATGCCTTTTTAACCACAGAGCCAACCTGCGTAGCAGCTTTGAGTGTCCTATGTACTGGGATCCTAAGATCCCTCTGGTCATCCAAGCTCCAACGAGTCTTACCATTAATACCATATTCTGCCATCCTGTTTGGCCTATCAAAATGAACCACCTCACACTTATCTGGGTTGAACTCCATTTGCCACTTCTCAGCCCAGTTCTGCATCCTACCAATGTCCCGTTGTAACCCCTGACAGCCCTTAACACTATCCACAACACCCCCAACCTTCGTGTCATCAGCAAATTTACTAACCCATCCTTCCCCTTCCTTATCCAGGTCATTTATAAAAATCACAAAGAATAAGGGTCCCAGAACAGATACCTGAGGCACACCACTAGTCACCGGCCTCCATGCAGAATATGATCTGTTTACAACTACTCTTTGCCTTCTGTGGGCAAGCCAGTCCTGGATCCACAAAGCAATGTGTCCTTGAATCCCATGTCTCCTTACTTTCTCAATAAGCCTTATCAAATGCCTTGCTAAAATCCATATACGCTACATCTACGGTTCCACCTTCATCAATGTGCTTAGTCACATCCTCAAAAAATTCAATCAGGCTTGTAAGGCAATACTTGCCTTTGAAGCCATGCTGACTATTCCTAATCATATTATGCCTCTTCAAATGTTCATAAATCCTGCCCCTCAGGATCTTCTCCATCAACTTACCAACCACTGAAGTAAGACTCACTGGTCTATAATTTCCCGGGATATTATTGCTCCCTTTCTTGAATAAGGGAACAACATCCGCAACCCTCCAAACCTCTGGAACCTCTCTCCTCCTTAATGATGATGCAAAGATCATTGCCAGTGACTCAGCAATCTCTTCCTTCGCTTCCCACTGTAGCCTGGGGCACATCCCGTCTGGTCCCGGTGACTTATCCAACTTGATGCTTTAGAAAAGCTCCAGCACATCCTCTTTCTTAATGTCTGCATTCTCAAGCTTTTCAGTCCACTGCAAGTCATCCCTACAATCGCCAAGATCCTTTTCCATAGTGAATACTGAAGCAAAGTATTCATTAAGTACCTCTGCTATTTCCTCCAGTTCCATACACACTTTTCCATTTTTCCATTGAAGTCATTTATTTCCAAACTATCACAGTCCTAACTCTGCTCCTTTTTTGAAATTGTAAATTATCTCTTTCCTGTCGGAGGAACTGTTCATTAACCTTTCTCTGTCTCCTGCTCCTAATCAGATCAAAAATTTAGCTTCGGTCTCATGACCCACAAACTTAATCTGACTGCGTTTTAAAGGGACTTGTATGTATGCCTTGCATGGCTCTGTATAAATAATATCCATAGATATCCACCTGTCGACTAATGGAGTCACCTCTTCAAAGCTTATAGTAAGGTTCTTCAGAAATCGCCTACACCTTAGAATTCTTGGCTGGCTTTTCACTGTAAAGATGTTCAGTCACTCCATTCCTAATTATAGACTCCAGTAATTGCCTCGGAACAGATGTTAGGCTAACTACAATTCCCTGATCTCCTGTTCTCAGTTTTTTATTAATTAGCCATGTGACGTGCACAACATTCCAAAATAAAGGAACCATTTCTGGGCCAATCAAACTTTGCAAAATTATAGTTAGGACATCTGTATACTTTTCTCTCCAGTGACTGCAAGCTTCTTGTCCGTGCAAAGGAATGCAAAGAAGCAAGACGGGACATGTTCAATCTTGCACCCTCATTTAGTCAGCCTCCCTACTCATAAGAACATAAGATATAGGAGCAGAAGTAGGCCATTCAGCCCATCAATTCTGCTCCACCTTTCAATCATGGGCTGATCCTATTCTTCCAGTCATCCCCACTCCCCTGCTTTCACCCCATACCCTTTGATGCCCTGGACAAGAACCTATATATCTTTGCCTTAATTACGCCCAATGGCTTGGCCTCCACAGCGCTTGTAGCAAAAAATTCCACAGATTTACCACCCTCTGATGAGAGTAATTTCTCCACATCTCAGTTCTAAATGGACGTCCTTCAATCCTGAAGTTGTGCCTCTTGCCCTAGAATCTCCTACCATGGGAAATAACTTTGCCATATCAAATCTGTTCAGGCCTTTTAACATTCAGAATGTTTCTATGAGATTCCCCCCTCATTCTCCTGAATTCCAGGGAATACAGCCCAAGAGCTGCCAGACGTTCCTCATATGGTAACCCTTTCATTCCTGGAATCATTCTTGTGAATCTTCTCTGAACCTTCTTCAATGTCAGTATATCCTTCCTGAAATAGGAAGTCCAAAACTGCACACAATACATGTACCCTAGAAAACATCCTATAGTGATACATCATGGCTTGGTATGCCTGCGCCAAGCCAGAAGAAATTGTAGAGAGCTGTGAACACAGTACCGTCTGTCACGAGAACCAGCTTCCCCTCTACACTTCTCGGTGCCTAAGGAAAACAGTCAACATAATCAAAGATCCTACCCACCCTGTAAATTCACTCTCCAACCCCTACCATCCAGAAGAAGATATAAAAGCTTGAAAACATGGCCCAATGATTGCCATGATGAGGCCACCCACAGGGTGGAGGAGAAACATCTTATATTCTGTCTAGGTAGCCTTTAACCTAATGGCATGAATATCGTTTCTCATTCTGGTAAAATAAAATTCCTTCCTCATCCCCAATCCTTCTACCTATCTATCTGTTTGTTTGTGTGTTTATAGAGATACATCGCAGAATAGGCCTTTCTGGGCTGTCAAGCCACACTGCCCAGAAATCCCCTTTTTTAATCTGAGCCTTGTCACAGGACAGTTTACAATGACCAATTAACCTACCAAGAGGTACATCTTTGGATTATGGGAAGAAACCAGAGCAACTGGAGGAAACCCACATGGTCATGGGAGAACGTACAAACTCCTTGCAGGCAGCGGCCTATTCCTTACTCTGGCTTCCTACCTCTTCTCACCTGCCTATCACCTCCCCCTGGGTCCCCTCCTCCTTCTCCTTCTCCCATGGTCCACTCTCCTCTCCTATCAGATTCCTTCCTCCCCAGCTGTTTATCTTTCCAACCCACCTGACTTCACCTATTACTTTCTAGCTATCCTCCTTAACCTCCGCCCATCTTTCCTTTCCTTTCCAGTCCTGACAAAGGGTCTCAGCCCAAAATATCAAATGTTTGTTCATTTCAATCATGCTGCCTGACCTGCTGAGCTCCTCCAGCATTTCACCTGTATTGCTCTGCAATTCCAGCATCTGGAGAATTTCTTGTGTTTATTTTCTACATCTGGTTTTCCTTTTTATTACCTCAACGTAATTATATGACCATAAGACATAGGAGCAGAATTAGGCCATTGGCTCATCAAGTCTGATCTGCCAATCAAACAAGGCTGATCTGTTTTACCACTCCTTGGCCTTCTCCCCATAACCTTTGATGTCAAGAACCTATCAAGCTCTGCCTTAAATACACCCAATGACCTGGCCTCACAGCTGCCTGTGGTAATAAATTCCACAAATTCACCACCCTCTGGCTAAAGAAATTTCTCTGTATCTCTGCTTTAAATGGACACACCTCTATCCTGAGTCTGTGTCCCCTTTCCTAGATTCCTCCACCATGGGAAACATCCTTCCAAGATTTGAAAGGTTTCAATGAGATCCCCCCTCATCTAAATTCCAGTGAATACAGACCCAGAGTTATCAAACGCTCCTTGTATGATAACCATTTCATTCCCAGAATACTCCTTATGAACCTCCACTGAACCCTCTCCAATGCCAGCACAGCTTTTCTTAACGACACAGTCAAAATGCTGGAGGAACTTAGCAGGCCACAGCACCTATGGGGAAAAAAATGCAGTCAATACTTTGGGCCAAAACCCTTCAGCAGGACTGGAGAAAAATAGCTGAGAAGTAGATTTAAAAGGTGGGGAGAGGGGAGAGAGACCCGCCAGATGACAGGTGAAACCTGGAGGGGGAGGCATGAAGTAAAGAGCTGGGAAGTTGATTAGTGAAAGAGTCAGAAGGCCATGGAAGAAGGAGAAAGGGAGAAGGAGCACCAGTGGGAGAAGATGGGAGGTCATAGAGATGAGTTGGGGGAAAAGGGTTTGGGAAATGGAGAAGGAGGTTGGGGGCTGTTACTGTAACCTGAGAAATCAATACTTATGCCATCAGGTTGGAAGCTACCCAAATGGAATATAAGGTCTTATTTCTCCAACCTATGTATAGCCTCATCACAACAGTGGAGGAGAGTATGGATCAATACATCAGAATGGGAATGGGAAGTGGAATTAAGATGGGTGGCCACCGGGAGATCCTGCTTGTTCTGGAAGACGGAGTGTAGATGTTTGGTGAAGTGGTCTCCCAATCTACGTCAGATCTCACCGATGTAAAGGAGGCCACACCGGGAGCACCAAACACAGTAAATAACCCCAACAGACTCACAGGTGAAGTGTCGCCTCACCTGGAAGGACCGGTTAGGGCCCTGGATGGTAGTGCGGGAGGAGGTGTAAGGGCAGATGTAGCACTTGTTTCACTTGCAAGGATAAGTACCAGGAGGAAGATCAGTGGGGAGGGACGAATGAACATGGGAGTCACATATGGAGCAATACCTGCAGAAAGCAGAAATTGGGAGAGAGGGAAAGATGTGCTTAGTGGTGGGATCCCGTTGGATGTGGTGTAAGTTTCAGAGAATTATGTGCTGGACGCAGAGGCTGGTGGGGTAGTAGGTGAGGACAAGAGGAACCCTATCCCTGGTAGGGTGGTGGGAGGATGGGATAAAAGCAAACGTGTATGAAATGGAAGAGATGCAGTTGATGGTGGAGGAAGGGAAGCCCCGTTCTTTGCAAACAGAGGGCATTTCCTTCATTCTAAAATGAAAAGCCTCATCCTGAGAGCAGATGTGGTAGAGATGGAGGAATTAAGAAAAGGAGATGGCATTTTCACAAGTAGTAGGGTGGGATGAGGTGTAGTCCAGGTAGCTGTGAGAGTCCGTGGGTTTATAATAGACATTGGTGGATAAGTTTTCTCTGGAGATAGAGATAATGAGATCAAGAAAGGGAAGGGAAACGTTGGAGATGGACCAGGTGAATTTAAGGGCTGGGTGGAAGTTGGAGACAAAGTGGATGAAGTCGAAAAGTTTAGCACGGGTGCAGGAAGCAGCACCAATGCAGTCGTCGATGTAGCATAGGAAAAGTACGGGCCAGTCACCAGTGTAGGTTTGGAACAAAGACTGTTCTATGTAACCAACAAAAGATTACATCTCCATCTAAATGTGCAATGTGCAATTTATAGTAATTTATAGTACAACAGATAGTCTATAAAACATAGAAATACAGTTGTGTCAGCATGAATTAAGCAGTCTGATGGTCTGGTGGAAGAAGCTGTCCTTATGCTGCGGTACCGTTTACCGGATGGTAGCAGCTGGAGCAGTTTGTGGTTGGGGTGACTTGAGTCTCCAATGGTCCTTCAGGCCCTTTTAACACACCTGTCTTTGTAAATGTCCTGAATAGAGGGAAGTTCACATCCACAGATACGCTAGGCTGTCTGCATCACTCTCTGCAGAGACCTGTGATTGAGGGAAGTACAGTTCCCATACCAGGCATCAAGATGCTTGCAAAAGTTCTTAGGATTTGGGGACCTATTCCAAACTTCCTCAACCATCTGAGGTAAAAGAGACGCTGTTGTGCTTTTTTCACCACACACCCGTTACGTACAGACCACATGAGATCCTCGGTGATGTTTATGCCGAGGAACCTAAAGCTGTTCATCATCTCAACCCCAGATCCATTGATGTCAATAGGGGCTAGCCTGTCTCCATTTCTCCTGTAGTCCACAACCAGCTCCTTTGTTTTTGTGACATTGAGGGAGAGGTTGTTTTCTTGACACCAGTGTCAACAGACACATTTCCCTAACAACAGGGCTTAGGCTACTAAAGTATTACATCTGATCAATCTTGCTGTATGCTTCTGAAACATGGATTATAACACCAGAAATCCAAAGAAACTTAGAAGCAACAGAAATGTGGTTTCTTAGAAGAATGCTGAAAAAATCATATAGAGATAGGGTAACTAATGAGACAGTACTCCAACATGCCCATACAAAAAAGATCTTTAACGAGAACATTAAAAGAGAGGAAACTTAAATTCCTGGGCCATGTCATCAGAAAGGGAGAAATAGAATGCCTTACATTTCAAGGTCGTATGCCTGGGAAACACGGAAGAGGAAGGCAAAGAAGAAAATATATGGACACTGTGAAAGAACTAACAGATCTAAGTGTACGAGATATCATTGACGCTGCGAGGGATCGTTCGATGTGGAAAGCCATGATCGTCCACGCGTGTAACGCGCAAGGCCCATGAAGAAGAAAAACTGTGTCAGGGTGGTGACTTCTTCTCTGTAGGCTACCTCATTATTATTTGAGATAAGGCCAATCAATGTAGTGTCGTCAGCAAATTTAATTAGTAAATTGAAGCTGTGGGTGGCAACACAGTCATGGGTATACAGAGAGTAAAGGAGGGGGCTTAGTACATAGTCCTGAGGGGCACTTGTGTTGAAGGTCAGAGGGGCAGAGGTGAGGGGGCCAGTGATCTGAAGTCGAAAGTCCAGCTACACAAGGCAGGGTGAAGGCCAAGGTCTTTGAGCTCTTGTGAAGCCTGTAGGGAATTATGGTGTTGAATGCTGAACTATGGTCCAAGAACAGCATTCTCACATAAGCATCCCTCTTCTCCAGGTGTGTAAGGACAGTGTGTAGAGCTGGGGGATATCATCCTCGATACACTTCAGGATGAAACGTGTGTGTGTGTGTGTGTGTGTGTGTGTGTGTGTGTGTGTGTGTGTGAAAAGGAGGTTGTTTTTATTTTTTTTTGTTTGTGTTTTATTTTACGTGTTCTGAGTTGTTCTGCCAAGCTTTGTGGGCATGCTATGTTAGCGCCAAAATGTGTGGTAACAGTTGCAGTCTGCCTCCAGCATATCTCTAGGTGTGTCAGTTGTTTATGCAAATGACTCATTTCACTGTGTAATAATTTGATAAATTAATCCGACTCTGAATAATAAATACTGGTGGTTTGTGTGCAGTTCTGATGTTGGCATTGATGGAAGAATGCGAACACTTTAGAGATGGTGAAGAAGAGGTTCACTGGGATGTTGCCTGGATTAGAAAGCATTCGTTCTTAGAAGTAAGATAAACTTGGATTCCTTTTAAGTTTCTTTTTCAATATTTTTATTAATTACTTGCATAGATGAATACAAAATACATTGTGATATTATGGAAACAGAAACAAGGTTGAAATGCCCCATATCTATGTACATTAAATTAACCATAACATTGAAAAGGTATATTTTATTCTAAACTAAAGCAAAATCAAAACCCCATAACAAGAAAAAAAAAGAACAGCTGTTTGGTTAAAAGAAAAGAAAAAAAATCTTGGACATATAGTCATAAATTCAAACATATAATAGCCATTATCAATGCTGAACAAGTCAAAAATTGTGAAAGTAGTTCCAAAAAGGTCCCCATGATGTGAAAAAATCTTGTCTAGGTATAGAAACAGAACACCTAATCTTCTCTAGATTTAAACATGGCATAACATCAATCAACCAATGGGCATGAGTAGGTGGAGCAGCATCTTTCCATTTAAGCAACAAAACTCTTCTGGCTAAAAGAGAAATAAAAGCCAAAATATGCAAATCATTTGGCTTAAGAGTAAAATCATTTCCTCCAACAATGCCAAACAAGGCAGTCAGAGGGTTGGGTTTAAAGTTTACTTTAAAAAGCTCTGAGAAAGTTTGAAATACTTCTTTCCAAAATATATCAAGCTGCGGGCAGGACCAAAACATATGAATTAGAGAGGCCTCTTCAACATTACACCTATTACAGTATGGAGAAAAATCTGAAAAAAATGAGAGAGCTTATCTTTCGTCATATAAGTTCTATGAACCACTTTAAATTGTAAAAGAGAGTGATGCACACATAATAAAGAGGTGTGAACAAGTTTAAAAATTTCATTCCAAGTATCCTCATCAATTGAATGATGAGGATCCTCATCAATTGAATGAAGACCTCTGGGTCTTGTTCCCAGAGGTTTTTAATTTTGTCTAACGGAATGTTTCTCATTACCAACAACATACTATAAATATTAGAAATAGATCCATTATGAAGAGGTTTCAAAGTAAAAATTGTATCCATTAAATTCTTATCTGGACATTTAGGAAATGTATGAAGTTGAGAACGCAAGAAGTCTCTAATTTGTAAATATCTAAAAAAAGTGAGCTTTAGAAAATTATATTTAATAGATGGTTGATCAAAATGAGGAAAGACTATCTCCAACAAACAGATCTTGAAAACATTTAATACCTAGTCTATTCTACTCTTTAAAAACTACATCAGTCAAAGAAGGTTTAAAAAAAATTAGAAAAAAATGGGACTAGAGTGTGAAAAACCAAATAACCCAAAGAATTTTCTAAATTGTAACCAAATCCTCAAAGAATATTTAACTACATAATTATCAATTAAATTACTTAAGGATAGAGGAATTGAAGAACCAAGAAGAGAAATAATAGAAAATTTATTAACAGAATTAACTTCTGAAGAAACCCAAACCGGCCTGTCTTCATGATTAATATAATATAACCAAAATGTAAGGTAGCGTATGTTGTCTGCCCAGTAGTAAAACCTAAAATTGGGTAGGGCTAATCCCCCATTTTTTAGTTTTCTGAAGATGAACTTGTTTAATTGGGGGGTTTTATTCCTCCATAAGTAAGAAGATATAATCGAGTCTAAAGAGTCAAAAAAGGATTTAGAAATAAAAACAGGTAAGACTTGACATAAATATAAAATTCATGCAAAATATTCATTTTAATAGAATTGATATGTCCAATCAGTGATAAAGAAAGGGAAGACCAATTTGATAGTACCATTCTTGACATACTCCAAAAGAGCGATAAAGTTTTCTTTAAACGGAATTTATACTTCTTAGTAATTGTTATATCCAAAGAAGTAAATTGATTTCTTACAATTTTAAAAGGAAGGTCAGAGTTGACTGATACCAAACTATTCAAAGGAAAAAGTTCACTCTTATGAAGATTGAGTTTATATCCTGAGAACTGACTAAATTCAGAAAGTAAAGTTAGTACTGAGGGTAGGGAGGACTCCACATTAGAGATGTAGAGCAAAAGGTCATCAGCATAAAGTGACAACTTATGAGTGATACCCTCCTTAAAATACCCGAAATATCAACGGATTCATGAAACACGATGGCTAAAGGCTCTAAAGCCAAATCAAAAAGCAAAGGACACAAAGGACATCCTTGTCTGGTTTCATATAACCATATAACAATTACAGCATGGAAACAGGCCACCTCGGCCCTTCTCGTCTGTGCCGAACTCTTACTCTCACAATCTCCACGCTGGAGATTAAGTGGTTTGGAACTCTGAGAATTAGTAAGAACCTGTGCAGTGGGAGATAAATAAAGTAATTTAATCCATTGAATAATATTAGAGCCAAAGTTAAATTTTTCTAATATTTAAAAAAAATAATTCCATTCAACCCGGTCAAAGGCTTTTTCAGCATCTAAATAAATCACGCATTCCAAAGTTTCTTTAGAGGGAGAAAAATAACATACAGTAAACGACGAATGTTAAAATGAGAATAACGATTTTTAATAAATCCAGTCTGGTCATCAGATATAATAGAAGGTAGAATGCTTTCCATCCTATGAGCCAAAGGTTTAATAATGAAATAGGTCTATAGGAAGAGCAATCAGTTGGATCTTTATTCTTTTTGAAAGTAAGTGAAATAGAGGCATCATAAAAAGACTGTGGCAACCTGCTTAATTTAAAAGAGTCAGAAAGGACAGAAGTAAGTGAGGAATAAGCAAAGGAGCAAAAGCCTTATAGAACTCTCCAGAAAATCCATCAGGACCGGGAGCCTTCCCCAAACTCAGAGATGGACAACCCCAGCAATTTCCTCAGAAGGAAAAGGTTGATCTAACCATTTTCGATTAACCTCAGAAAGCGAGGGAATGTTTAAACAATCTAGAAAATTACTCACAGCAAAGTTGGCTTTAGGGGAATCGGAGCTATACAGTTTAGAGTGAAATTCTCTAAAAGTATCGTTTATTTCTAATTGATCAGAAGTTATATCACCATTTGCTTTGGAGATTTCCTCAATTTGACATTTAACTATTAAAGTTTTAAGTTGATTAGCCAAAAGTTTGCCCGTTTTATCACCATGATCATAAAATTGACTTTTATCTTTTAAAAGTTGAGTTTCAACAGGGTAAGTTAAGAACAGATCATATTTAGTTTTAATTTCAACATGTCTTTTCTATAAGATGGGATTCGGGTCAGAAGCACATTTTTGATCCAAATGTTTCTGCTGATTGGCTAAATCAGTTCTCACCTTATTAGCTTTTTCCTTAATACTTGCTGTATAGGAAATAATTTGGCCTCTAATATGCCTTAAAAGCATCCCAAATAATAAGGCTAGAAGTGCCATCTAGTGTATTCTCTTCAAAGAAAAAAATAATTTGACTCTCTGAAAATTTTTTAAAAACCTTATCCAGTAGTAAAATTGGATTAAAATGCCAAAATCTGTTTAATCAAGAAACACCCGGAAGATTTAAAGATAAAAAGACGGGGGCATGATCTGAAACAGCAATTTCTTTATATTCACAGGATCGAATGGGGGTATCAAATGACTATCAACAAAAAAAAAAAAAAATCAATCCTGGAATAGGTATGATGAACATGAGAAAAAAAGGAATATTCTCTACTTGTTGGGTATAAAAAATGCCAATAATGCCACATTTCATTAGAAAAGATTGGATATGGGAGGCAGATCTACATTTGTACTAATATTCAATTGTTTCGAAGATGAACGGTCTAAAACAGGGACAAGACAGCAATTAAAATCACCTCCCAAAATTAAAGAGTACAAATTTAAGTCTGGTAAAAAAAAGAAAAAAAATGTTCAAAAAATCTGGGATTATCTATATTCGGAGCATAGAGATTAGCAAAACCCATTAGTTTGTTATCTAATTTCCCTGAGGCTATAACAAACCGCCCACTGGGGTCAGACATTACATCATGTTGAACAAAGGCAACTGAATTGTCAAAGTTGAAGTACCTCTGGCCTTGGCTTGAAAGGAAGAATGAAAAGCTAGACCATTCCAACATTTGAACAAACACCCACAATCAGATCTGCGAACATGTGTTTCTTGTAAAAAAATAAATGAGGCATTCAATTTCTTAATATAGGTAACAATCTTATTGCATTTCACAGGGTGACTTAAACCTTTCACATTTAAACTAAGAAAATTAATATTGTATACCATTTAAATATGTTTAAAACAGAGATTAAACATATAAACCACTGTAATACAGGTGTCCCCTGCTTTTCAAATGTTCACTTTATGAAACCTCGCTGTTACAAAAGACCTATCTTAGTTACCTCTTTTCACTAACAGAAGGTGTTTTCACTGTTACAAAAAAAAGGCAGCACACGATAAAAGGCAGCATGCGCCCCAAGCAGCCAAGTTCCTCCCCCGGATCTGCATTCTAACCTGCATTGCTTAAACACGTGCCTGTAAGCAGCCGTTAGCAAGATGAGTTCTAAGGTATCGGAAAAGCCTAAAAGAGCTCATAAGGGTGTTACACTTAACGTAAAACTGGACATAATTAAGTGTTTCGATCATGGTGAACGAAGTAAGGACAAAGTGAGTTTGGCTTGTGGAAGTTGACAAAGATGATGTGGAAGAGGTTTTGGCATCCCATGACCAGGAACTGATAGATGAAGAGCTGATGCAATTGGAAGAGGAAAGGATAACGATTGAAACCAAATGCTGTAGTGAACGGACCGAAAGTGAAGTCGTCCAGGAACTGAACATAAAGCAACTGCATGAGATTTTTGCTACAATGATTGCAGAAAAGTATGACTTTAATTTTGAAAGGGTACGTAGGTTTAGGGCAAATTTGCGAGGTGGTTTGAGTACTTACAAAGAACTGTATGATAGAAAAATGCGTGAGGCTAAGCTGTCAAACATACTGTCATTTTTCAAGCCTTCCACATCAGCCACAGCAGACGACAAAACTTGACCTTCAACATCGAGGCAGGCAGATATAGAAGGAGATGAACTGGCTGCCCTGATGGAAACAGACGACGATGAGATGACACCCCAGTGTCTCACCACCCCAACCTCCGGGCCACGGACCGATACACTGCCGCAGAGAATGCAGCGGTAGCCGGGACGCACCCAACACATCTTTAAGAAAAAAGCCAAAATAAACAAGCTAATTAATTAGGTGCCGCCCAGCACGTAAATGTCAGCCCGGATCAGAGGTGACGCAATCGGCAATTGCCTCTGATCTGGGCCGACATTTATGTGCCAGGTGGCACCTAATTAATTAGCTTGTTTATTTCGTCTTTTTTCTTAAAGATGTGTTGGGTGCATCCCGGCTACTGCTGTACCACTGCATGCTTTGTGGATCGGTATCGTTCCCCGGCCTGGAAGCTGGGGACCACTGCACCACCCCAGCCCCCGACGACTCAGCCTAACACACCATCATCGGTGTGCTCGGCGCTGTCTTCCCATTTCCGGTAAGTGATACTACACTGTACATACATTATTTCTACTTTATATAGGCTGTGTATTTTTATGTGTTAATTTGGTATGATTTGGCAGCTTCATAGTTTAAAGGTTACTGGAGAGAGTGTTTCTGCCAAGAGTGCTTGTGTCATGTTTCTGCCGAGAGCGCTTGCGTCGTGTTTCTGCTGAGAGCGCTTGTGTGAGATTTTCGCTCTGGAGAACAGTGCGGCAATGATTGTAGAAAAGTATTGCTACTTTATATAGGCTGTGTATTTATCATATCATTCCTGCTTTTACTGTATGTTACTGTTATTTTAGGTTTTATATGTTATTTGGCATGATGTGGTAGGTTATTTTATGGCTCTGCGAACCCTCACAAATTTTTACCATATCAATAAATTGTAATTGCTTCTTCACTTTACGACATTCTGGTTTACAAACTGTTTCATAGGAATGCTCTACCTTCGGATGGCGGGGAAAACCTGTATACCTAAAATCCAAACCTTAAAATTCAAAATACTTGACCAAGCAATAGATGAGGTGGGGATAACCAAACAGCTGATAAAAAGGGGGAAAAAAAGTCCACTTCCAAAGAAAAAAAATCACCCGAGAGAGGGCGAAAGCTAATCTACTGATAAATCCCACCCCCGACATCCTACTGGCAAAGCTCAAGAGAAAAGATTAGTACAGAATGAATTCTAACCTGGACTAAATAACCTTCAAAATAACAAGAAATCAAAACGTAATGTTTGCAAAAAATAATTACAAAGAAAACTCACTGAAGTTAAGTCTATTAATTTTCTAAACAGAAAAAATAAAAAAACAAGAAAAAGAAGGATTATTTATAAAAATATATCAAAAAAATAGAATTGTTCAAAGAAAGAAGTAATAAACAAATAAACTGCACAATTGCAACGAATTGATCAGTCAGACTGAGGGGACAAGGTTGTTTAAAGCAGAAATAAACATTTAAATTTCAGGAGTTGATAGACTAAATATTATTCCAAGGAGCTAGAGAAGAGATAAGAACAGAAACTAATTATAAGAGTATACGAGAATAGAAGAGAGAATTGTTCAAAAGAAAATCATACTAAACTGTTATATAACTCCACCATGACCTTTTTATATGTGAAAGGTTCATTTAACACCTCAGACAAATAATCTTCGACCAGCCTTATCTTATAATCTTCAAAGTTAATTATACCTGACCGACGAGATTGGCGAATTATAGTAACCTTTGTTTGGAAGTCATGAAAAGCAATTATCACAGGTTGAGGTTTTTGTTGAGAAGAGCATCTAAACACTGGGGCTCGGTGTGCCCGGTCTATTCTTGGTGGAGTATCCAAAACATCAGAAAACAAACAAGCCAACAGCTTTGCAAAAGTTTCTCAAGGTTGATTGCCTTCGACCAACTCAGGAAGACCCAAAATTTGTATATTGTTCCTTCTTGATCTATTCTCCAAGGCGACAAACTTTTGTCTTAGAGATTCAACAATTTTCGATCGTTTATCTCCGAACTGCTCCCACTCATCTGTCTTAGTATCCAGTCTCGTTAAGGCATCTTCATGTTCTTGAATCTGAGTAGTATGTTCCTGTAAAGTTTATTGAATAGTCTGCAACAGAATCTCCATTTGTTAAAGTTCTGTGGTAACTTTTAAACACACATCCAAAAGTTGTTCAGACGTTTCACTGAGTTTTCCAAATTAGCTCCGCAATAGCTTCCATAGTCACAGAGGGATCCTCTTCTTTTTTAGAAGTTTTAGCATGAGACATCATAATACTCCAAGAGTACGTTTTCAAAGCAGATTGGATTCAGTACAGTAATTTAAAAAGAACTGAGCCGTTCGAGAAACACGTCTACTCCATGCAATGCCAGTAGGAGGAGTCAGAGTCCTTTTTCTGGAGTGCTGGAAACTGAGGGGCAAAAGATAGAAGAACTATATATAAAATTATAGGAGGCATAAGGTGTCTGAACAGTCAGAGGATGGACATTGAGGACAGTGACAGAGTCTCGGATCCAATCACGAACTCAGGTGCTGTCTCTGTGGAGCTCGCAAATTTTCCTTGTTACCACAATGGTTTGCCCCCAGTGCCTCATTTCCTCCAAATGCAAAGATGTGCATAGGTAATTTGGCCACTGTAAATTGTCCAAGAGTGTGGTACAATCTGGACAGAGTTCACTGAGGATAAAAATGGGATTGTTGAAGGATTTGTTTAAGTGGGTGTTTGAGGCTCAGCACTAACTCAATGAGCCAAAGGGCCTGTTTCCCTGCTGTATCTTCCTATAACTCTCTGTGACTGTATGACAACAGTTTATCTGCAGTGGGTTCCTGCAGTAACATAATTATAGATTTCAGTCTTCAACTTGGAAAGAGAGCAAAACAAGTTACTTTGATGTTGTAGAGAGGGTGGGAGCGAGGTGCATAGGACGAAAGGAATATCTCTGATTGAGTGCCGTGGGAGTACGTTGTAGAGTTTTTTATTTCTCTTGGTGCTGTGGTGATTTACCCCATGTTAGCCCTTTATAGCAAGTGAGAGGAAGTGGTTGATGCAGATACAGTAATGACTTTCAAAAGACACTTGGGTAGGTGCATGGATAAGATAGCTTGGAGGGGTATGGGCTAAATCAGACTTGCTGGTTGGCATGGTTGCCATTGGAGAAATGGGCTGAAGGGCCTGTTCAATTCCATAGTAGCGATGCCATCTCTAGAGTTGAGTATGATGTTCTCCTCAGGGATTGCCTACTGAAGGGTTCTCAGTTAGCTGTAGAGATGATCCAGGATCCATATATTAGGGATGTTAGGGTAGATTCCCTAATGGAGAAAGCCTGTGCATGACTTGGTTTAACATGGGGAGACTGATGCATGGATAGATAAGGGTAAAGGTCTACTGGAATGGAATGCAAGATGACTGGGGATCCTTCACAGCTACAGCCTTCCCCTGCATCTTGGTTGGGATGGGCCAGTTGAGCTTATGGTTCTGTTTCTGTGCTGTGTGACTCTATGACAAATAACAGTTGGAGGAAGTCCTTTCGTGAAATATTTGACATTTACTAGACCGGGCAAATTTTAAATCTGCTGGTTTAAAACTGTAAGGAAATAGAAGGAAGGCCATATATTTTAAAACTGCTGGTTTATAGTGATAACTGCATTACAATAATCAGCCTTGTGAGATGACATGCCACGGTTTAAAACACAATGCCTAAATATAATCATGACTGAAGATATTACATTGGAGATTAGACCTGCTATTTTCTAACTATTTTCACAGATTATCAAAAAAGCATTTCACCTGATAGAGAGCTGATCTAATGACAAGCCCAGATAATAAGTGTTGATGAGTGAAATTTCAACATCCGAATACTTCTTTTGGTGTTATTCGGCAGGAACATAACTGGAATTTTACAATAACAGCTTTTCTTCAGAAACCAATAAAGTATATCTGATCGAACATTTTGTTGAATATGCAGCAATATGGAGAATCAAAGAAAACAAAATAAAGTTAATATTTCAGGTCAAACCTTGTTCTGACAAGCAGGTTTCAAACCACAAATGTGAGCAGTTTTATATTAATAATCTGAGAACATGAGTTGTAGAGTCACTATGTGAAAAGGTTGCCACTCAGGTCCCCATTAAATCTTTTCCTTTTCACCTTAAACTTATGTCCTCTAGTTTTAGATTCCTTTACACTGGGGTAAAGATCAGAGCCATACACCTTATCTATACTTCTCATGAGTTTGTATTACTTCTATCAGACAAGTAAAACACATTATTCTTCATGATGTTAGTGTCAGTAAGCATCATTGAATCCCACTTAAGATCAATTGTGTTTAAGTTAGGATTAAGTTACTAAGTAACTTGAGCTGAGAACATTGTCTGCTCCAAAATTAAACTGAGAAAAGGTTTAGTTATATTTGTCAAATGTACATTGAAACATACAGTGAAATGCATGGTTTGTGTCAAATCAGATCTGTAAGGTTTGTGCTGGGTAGCCTGTGTAAGTGTCAGCACACTTCTGGCATCCCCACAGCTCGTTAACCCTAACGGCAAGTCTTTTGAATATGGAGGAAACCAAAGCACCTGGAGGAAATCCACACGGAGGCGAGGAGAATATACAAACTCCTTCAAGACAGCAGCAGGAATTGAACCTTACAGCTAGTGTTGTAAAGTACTGTGGTAACTACCACCAAACCATGCTACCCCATAACTGGCTTCATCCTCTAACATGCAAGATCCTCCAGGCAAATAAAACAACCTTTCATTCTCTGATCATTGCGCTTCTTCCCAAGTACTGATTAGTTATTGAGTATTGATTAGATGGCCAGGTCAAATGATGCACATTGCCATCAACAGATGCTTCACTAAAGAGTGATGGGAAGGGAAGATATCACTGTGTGACCCTAATAACAACCTAACCGATAACTTACTTTGAGAACCCTTGTAAATGCTGCAAGGGCTGTATGCCAGGTTCTTCCAGAGGATATCTCCAGCTTTAAGATTGTACCTTGTACTCATTGTTGGTTCTAGGCTATATGAAATTTTACATCAACAAAAGAGACATAGTCTAATCACTACCACAGCCTTCCCTCTAGCCAGATATCAGTACTTTTCCATTGTAACAACACAGAAGTGCTGAAAGAAGCAACATCAATTCTGGTCAAAGAGCTTTGACATTCATCAGCAAGACAGGCTTGGTAGCACCAGTGCTGAGTAAAAATGGATGAGCTTTGAAGGAGTAAACCAACAAAGAGGATAAGACATGAAAGAATAGGACCTATCAAGTGTGACAGTGGGAAAGTATGTATGGAACTGGAGGAAATAGCAGAGGTACTTAAAGAATATTTTACTTCAGTATTCACTATGGAAAAGTGATGACTTGCAGCAGACTGAAAAGCTTGAGCATATGTATATTAAAAAAGAGGATATGCTGGAGCTTCTGGAAAGCATCAAGTTGGATAAGTCACCGGGACCGGATGAGATGTACCCCAGGCTACTGTGGGAGGGGAAGGAGGAGATCGCTGAGCCTCTGGCAGTGATCTTTGCATCAGCAATGGGGACGGGAGAGGTTCCAGAGGATTGGAGGGTTGTAGATGTTGTTCCTTTATTCAAGAAAGGGAGTAGAGGTAGACTAGGAAATTATAGACCAGTGTGGAGGATCAGTGGGATCTTGGGGTCCTAGTCCATAGGACACTCAAAGCAGCTGCACAGGTTGACTCTGTGGTTAAGAAGGTGTACGGTGCATTGGCCTTCATCAATTGTGGAATTGAATTTAGGAGCCAAGAGGTAATGTTGCAACTATATAGGACCCTGGTCACTCGGAGTACTGTGCTCAGTTCTACTCGCCTCACTACAGGAAGGATGTGGAAACCATAGAAAGGGTGCAGAGGAGATTTACAAGGATATTGCCTGGATTGGGGAAGATGCCTTATGAAAGGTTCGTCCATCGTTATTGATGAAGACCTCAACACCATTAGTATTTTTTACAAGGTCGAGTTGCTAGCTCGACGCTCAAGCCAGCACAGATGGAGAGCGTGCATGGGAGCCAGCCAGATTCAAACTCAATACCTTTCGTCCCAAAGTCCAGCACTGATGCCACTACGTCACCAGCTAGCTTATTATGATGGTGTCAAGACTAGTGCTTGATTTGGATCTAGGTGAGGGAGAGTTGCGTTAGCGTCAGCCTCACTCTCTCTTCCCAATTCCCATCTGGACCCAGTGGCAAGACAGAGTCGAGATGGCTGGAGATGGGACTAAGCGCAATGGATGACCAGGACATCTTCTGTGTCTCGTTGTGCTCTATACGTTCCACGATGCTGGCAGAGACCGCCTTCTTGACCATTGGACCTTCCATTGGTCTCGTCCACTCAATCCGCCGGAGTCTGTCTTCACATGCTGGGATAGACTACTCCCTATCTCACCGAGGGTTTGAGACCCATCAGCTACCTGGTTTAGCCGGCTCGTCGAAGCCGTTGCCCGGGGTGTGGCCGCTGTCACATGCAAACAGCTACGGGGAGCCACAGGTGAGAGCTGAGTGCCAGGTGGGGACCGAAGGTGGACCAACCGCCTTGAAAAGGATGCGACATGTTCCCCCACCAGAGGTGCTACCCCTCCCTGACACCCCATGCACCCCTTATGAAAACAGGTTGAGTAAACTCAACCTTTTCTCCTTGGAGCGACGAAGGATGAGAGGTGACCTGGTAGAGGTGTATAAGATAATGAGAGGCATTGATCGTGTGGATAGTCAGAGGCTTTTTCCCAGGGCTGAAATGGTTGCCACAAGAGGACACAGGTTTAAGGTGCTGGGGAGTAGGTACAGAGGAGATGTCAGGGGTAAGTTTTTTTTACTCAGAGTGGTGAGTGCATGGAATGGGCTGCCGGCGATGGTGGTGGAGGCGGATACGATAGGGTCTTTTAAGTGACTTCTGGATAGGTACATGGAGCTTAGAAAAATAGAGGGCTTTAGGTAAGCCGAGTAATTTCAGAGGTAGGGACACGTTCAGCACAACTTTGTGGGCTGAAGGGCTGTAGGTTTTCTACGTTTCTTTTTTTTTAAACAATTTTTTTGTGTTTCTACAATAGAACTACAGAAAAAAAATCAACAAAATGGAGATTTATACAGTGCAAAACAAACAAGTCCAATATATAATTCATAACAATAAAAAAGCACCCAAAATAAAATCATGTAAGATTAGTATCCACCCCAACCTCCCACTAAAAAAAGACCCAGGTCAACCAAAAAAATTAATCGGAGCATTCAACCCCACAGAGCTGTAAATATATATAAGAAAAAGTATAATGTTGTGTAATTCACAACAAAAAACCGTAAAACTTACAGAAAAAAAGCTGAAATTAAGCGATTGTAGCATACAAAAAAAAGGATAAACTTAACCTAAAGAGGAGTTATGAAAAAATTCAAGGAAAGGTTCCCACATCTTAAGAAACTTTATGTCCAAATTAAGAAGTGAATAATGAATCTTTTCAAGATCGAAACAGGATATGATATCACTAAGCCATTGAGCGTAAGTGGGTGGGGCAGCATCCTTCCACCTAAGAAGAACTAACCGTCTAGCCGAAAGGCAAAAGATAATGTTCGATGTTTAGTCAGACTCAAGTGCATATCTACTTCACCCAAGGTGCCAAAAAGAGCAACCAGATGATTAAGTTCTAAATGGCATTTAGATATCTTTTCTTTCAGAAACCATTCAGATATCATTTTAGATATCATTTCTTTAGATATCTTCAAATTAGACATTTCAATAACCCTTTAATATCAAACTTTCCTGAGATGCCCAAGAAAAATATTCTGGATCTGTTTCTTTGTATCAATCCATTGGGTTGTGGCGACCCACTTCCTAGCGCACACGAACCGGCGCACCGACAGAGAGGCCGGCCTCAAAAAGGGCGCCAGGCCATCTTCACCAACAGGGGGAAAATCCCACGCGCGGAAAGGGTCTGGGAATATGCATTCCCCACAGCAGTCCCGCCCAGGGAGGGCGGGAGCGGGAAGGTTTTAGAGCAGGCCGCGAAGTTTGAATAAATCTTTTATCGCAACTCCAACTCACCGACTCCGTGTGGTTATTCTAGCGCTGTGTGTAGCACACCGTTACATTTGGTGATCCCGACGGCCCAAACGATATTTGGGCCAGAGATGACCGACACCGCATCTGTTCACACAGTTTCGTTACAACTGCCAAGCTTTTGGTCGCTGAGATCCCATCGGTGGTTTGAACAGGCAGAAGCACAATTCCACATTCGGCAGATAACCTGGGAGTCCACTCGCTACTACTACCTGCTGAGCTCTCTCGACCAGGAGACAGCTGCCCAAGTTGAGGAGTTTATACAGTCGCTCCCGGAGGACGGCAAATACACAGCATTCAAAGCCCTGCTCATAAGGACTTTTGGACTCTCACGGCGCGAACGAGCACGCCGCTTAATGCACCTGGATGGTTTGGGAGACAGGCCGCCGTGGCATTAATGAACGAAATGCTGGCCCTGGCTGAAGGACACAAACTCTGCCTCATGTTTGAGCAGGCGTTCCTAGAGCAACTGCCCGTGGACATATGCCTGCTGCTGTCCGACGCAGATTTCAGCGACCCCCGGGAGGTGGCGGCCCGAGCAGATGTGCTGTGGAATGCCAAGAAGGAGAGAGGGGCATCCGTCACACAGATCACCAAGCCGCGTGCCCAACGGCAGACCAGACCAGACCTGGCAGTAGAGTCTACAAAACCCGGTGACGGGAGTGAGGAGCCCAACAAACAATGGTGCTTCTACCACCAGCGGTGGGGCACAGAGGCCCGGCAAATTCCCGGGAAACGCCAAGGCCCAGCCGCCGCCGATCGTTACGGTGGCTGGCCATCAGGACAGCCTCCTGTACATCTGGGACAAGCAGTCGGGACGTCGATTTTTGGTCGACACCAGAGCAGAGATCAGCGTGTTATCTCCAACTAGTTACGACACCCGCAACAGAGAACCGGGACCCACCCTGAGGGCCGCAAATGGCAGCACAATATGAACCTACGACACCCGCACAGTGCGGCTACAGTTCAGCTCCAGCCGGTTCACGTGGGACCTCACACTGGCCACCGTGACACAACCACTCCTAGGGTGGATTTTCTGCGAGCCCACAGCCTGCTGGTCGACTGCAAGGAAAGCAATTAGTCCACGCCAAGACTTTTCAAACGTTCTCCCTGGGTGAAGCAAAGTTGCCAGCCCCACACCTTGAATCCATCACACTGTCCAACGATGAATTCACCAGGGTCCTAGCGGATTTCCCAGCAGTACTGACACCGCAGTTCACGGCAGCTATGCCCAGACACGGAGTACAGCACCACATCCTGACCCAGGGACCACCCCTCCACGCCCGTGCTCGAAAGCTTCCCCCGGACAAGCTCCGATTGGCGAAGGAGGAGTTCAAGAAGATGGAGGAATTGGGGATCATACGACAGTCCGACAGCCCATGGGCCTCCCCGCTGCACATGGTGCCCAAGGCAATGGGGGGCTGGAGACTATGCGGTGACTACTGCAGACTGAACGAGGCTACAACACCAGACCGCTACCCTGTGCCGCACATTCAAGACTTCGCGGCAAACCTACACGGCGCAAGGATCTTTTCCAAGGTAGACCTCGTCCGGGGATACCATCAAATCCTGGTACATCCGGACGACATCCCCAAAACAGCACTCATCACCCCGTTTGGACTTTTCGAATTCCTCCGAATACCGTTCGGTCTAAAGAATGCCACACAGACATTCCAGCGGCTAATGGACGTGACCTGGACTTTGCATTCATCTATCTGGACGACATCCTCATAGCCAGCAGTAGTCAGCAGAAGCATCTGTCCCACCTCCGCCAGCTCTACTCCCGCCTGAGTGAATTCGGCCTTAAAATCAACCCAGCCAAATGCCAGTTCGGACTCGATACCATCGACTTCCTGGGCCACAGGTATTACTAAAGACGGGGCAACCCCTCTGCCCGCCAAGGTAGACGCAGTCTGCAACTTCCCCCGACCCAACACAATCAAAGGCCTGCAGGAATTCGTGGGTATGGTGAATTTCTACCACCATTTCCTCCCCTCAGCAGCCCGAACCATGCGCCCCCTGTTCACTCTGATGTCGGGTAAGGGCAAGTGCATTGCAGTCGGAGGAATTCGAAAAGTCCAAACGGGGTGATGAGTGCTGTTTTGGGGATGTCGCCTGGAAGTACCGGGATTTGATGGTATCCCCGGACGAGGTCTACCTTAGAAAAGATCCTTGCGCCGTGTAGGTTTGCTGCAAAGTCTTGAATGTGCGGCACAGGGTAGCGGTCTGACGTTGTAGCCTCGTTCAGTCTGCGGTAGTCACAGCATGGTCTCCAGCCCCCTGTTGCCTTGGGCACCATGTGCAGGAGGGAGGCCCATGGGCTGTCGGACCGTCGTATGATCCCCAATTCCTCCATCTTCTTGAACTCCTCCTTCGCCAGTCGGAGCTTGTCCGGGGGAAGCCTTCGAGCATGGGCGTTGGGGGGTGGTCCCTGGGTCGGGGTGTGGTGCTGAACTCCGTGTCTGGGCATAGCTGCCATGAACTGCGGTGACGAATCCTTGGCAAACACCGCGATGCTAGTGCACCCCAGAACGGACGTTCCTACTGCCCTCACGGTGGACGCATCCAACACAGCAGTCGGTGGAGTGCTGGAACAACTCATCGAGGGTCACTGGCAACCCCTGGCGTTCTTCAGCAAACACCTACGACCACCTGAACTCAAATACAGTGCTTTCGACCGGGAGCTATTGGTACTATACCTGGCAATCCGGCATTTCAGGTACTTCTTAGAAGGTAGGCCCTTCATCGCGTTCGCAGACCACAAACCGCTTACCTTTGCGTTCACGAAGGTGTCCGACCCCCTGGTCGTCCCGCCAGCAGCGACATCTGTCCTACATCTCTGAGTACACGACGGA
This sequence comes from Mobula hypostoma, assembly GCF_963921235.1. Classification (NCBI taxonomy): domain Eukaryota; kingdom Metazoa; phylum Chordata; class Chondrichthyes; order Myliobatiformes; family Myliobatidae; genus Mobula; species Mobula hypostoma. The sequence goes on from NC_086110.1 coordinate 8,984,699, forward strand.
CATCTGGAATGTCTCGGGAAAGGACAACGTTGTGGCAGACGCACTATCCAGACCTACCATACAGGCCCTGTCCCAGGGGGTGGACTATGCAGCGCTGGCAGAGGCACAGCAGGCAGACGCTGAGATCCCCAGTTACAGGACTGCAGCCTCCGATTTACAGCTCCAAGACCTCCCCATAGGCCCAGGTGAGAGGACCCTACTATGTGACGTAGCTACCGGCCAACCCCGCCCCGTCGTCCCAGCAGCCTGGCGCCGGTGGGTTTTCGAATCCATTCAGAACTTAGCGCACCCTTCCATCAGGACAACCGTCCAGCTGGTCTCCAACAGATTCGTGCGGCATGGGCTTCGTAAACAGGTCAGTGAATGGGCCAAAACGTGTATGCAGTGCCAAACGGCCAAGGTGCAGCGGCACCCCGAGGCTCCGCCGCAGCGGTTCGAACCCACCCTACCAGCCCACATTACCTCCGACAGGGGTGCCCAGTTCACCTCCAGCCTGTGATCAGCTATGGCCAGCGTTTTAGGATCGCAGCTACACCACACAACTGCCTACCACCCACAGTCGAACGGACTGGTGGAGCATTTCCACCGTCACCTGAAGTCGGCTCTCATGGCTCGCCTGGAAAGGCCTAACTGGGTGGACGAGCTTCTCTGGGTCCTGCTCGGAATCCGCACGGTGCCCAAGGAGGATCTGCACACCTCGTCGGCCGAGTTGGTGTACGGCGCACCCCGGTCGTCCCAGGAGAGTTCATACCAGCCCCAAGGGGGGCAAGAGGAAGAACCCGCGGCAGTCCTGGACAGACTACGTGAGAGGCTCGGTAACCTGGCCCCCATACCCACTTCACAGCACAGAAAGAGCCTGACCTGCGTACCTAAAGACCTGCAGAACTGTAAGTTTGTATTCGTACGACAGGGTGGACACCGGGCATCACTACAGCGGCCCTACGAGGGGCAGTTTAAGGTGATGAGGAACTTCGGGTCCACATTCGTGCTGGACATTGGGGGGAGAGAGGAGGTTTTCACGGTGGACTGACTCAAACCGGCCCATGTGGACTTGGCGCAACCGGTCCAGGCTCAGGCACTGCGGCGCAGGGGCAGACCTCCCAAACAGAGGCCGATCCAGACTGCGGACATTGGGGGAGGTATCGCCGGTTCTGGGGGGGGGGCGCGGTTATGTGGCGACCCACTTTCTAGCACACACGAACCGGCGCACCGACAGAGAGGCCAGCCTCAAAAAGGGCACCAGGCCATCTTCACCAACAGGGGGAAAATCCCGCGCACGGAAAAGGTCTGGGAATATGCATTCCCCACAGCAGTCCCGCCCAGGGAGGGCGGGAGCAGGAAGGTTTTAAAGCAGGCCGCAAAGTTTGAATAAATCTTTTATCGCAACTCCAACTCACCGACTCCATGTGGTTATTCTAGCACTGTGCGTAGCACACCGCTACAGGGTAAAGGTTTAATATCTGCTAGTGCGGATAAGTTAGTGATTTTGAGGCGTGCTCCCTTCGATAAAATTTGAACTGCCTGGGAACATGATCTAAATATCTCCTTATCTGATGCGGTTTGGGGTTCTATTCTTAAGTCAGTTAACTCAAACTCTTTATATGCTCACCACTGACTTTTTCAGTTTAAGGTTGTACACAGGCCTCATATATCTAACACTAAATTATTGCGGTTTTATCCTGACATTAGTCCTGTTTGTGATAAGTGTAAAGGGGCTGAGGCTTCTCTTATCCATATGTAGTGGGCCTGTCCTAGTCTTGAGAAATTCCGGAGAGAAGTGTTTTTTTTCCAACCCTATCTCATTTTCTATGTTTCTAAAAGAAATAGACATATTTCATACGCATGATTCCTTCCAACACATTCTAGTCCAGCAAGTCTAGGCCAATTTACAGAGAAGTCCGATACATCACTACTTTTTTCTGCAATCATTCAGCATGCCCAGAGTTTAAGATTGAAGCTCAGGGTCCCGTCATTGGATAGTCTCGGGATTGATACTGAAGATCAGAGCCAGAAGGACAGGAATTGAAGCCCAATGGCTGAAGCCTAGAGACTGGAGGCTAGAGACCTTGAGTTAGAGGACTGTCCATGTGTGGGTGAGTAGGAGGAACAGGGCTTTTTATGGCTGTCGTTTTGTTGTTTGTTGTTCTGCCAAGCATTGTGGTGTTGTGTTGGCACCAGAATGTGTGTTGGCACTTGTGGGCTGCCCCCAGAATATCCCTAATTTGTGTTGGTTGTTAATGCAAATGATGCATTTCACTGTATGCTTCGATGAAGGTGTGATAAATAAATCTGAAATCTGCCCATACACTAAATAACTCCTTCCAGATTCTACCACTCAACAACACACTTGATGCAATCAAGAAGGAGGCATGGCAGAGGCTCAAGTTTGTTAGGAGTCTGAGGAGATTCAAATTCAACAAATACCCTGTCAAATTTCTAGAGATACACCGCAGATAGCGTTCTGCGTGGTATGGTGGCTCCAATGCATAGCATCACAAGGTTTTATAAACTCAGTCAGCTCCATCATGGGCACAACCATCTCCACCATTGAGGAAATCTTCAAGGTGCCACATGCAAGGTTGTGCTGGTGAACCATGGCGATATGTTACTGGCAGCTTACAACACTCCTAAATACACTTCTTCTGATCATACTGAAACACCAAGGTATGAAACTTCCTCTACCCAGTATCTTGTTAGCGATTCCCCTTGCTGGAGAAGACGATTGAGGACCTAAGGGCAAGAAACCCAGACCAAAGGACCTGGGTTTCATCACCTAAGTTACAGAAAAAGTTTGAACAAGTTGGGTCTTCATCCTTTGGAACATAGAAGGTCGAGGGGGGGACTTGATAGAGGAATTTAAAATTATGAGGGGGATTGATAGAGTTGACGTGGACAGGTTTTTTCCATTGAGAGTGGGGGAGATTCAAACAAGAGGACATGAGTTGAGAATTAAAGGGCAAAAGTTTAGGGGTAACATGAGGGGGAACTTCTTTGCTCAGATAGTGGTAGCTGTGTGGAACGAGCTTCCAGCAGAAGTGGTTGAGGCAGGTTCGATGTTGGCATTTAAAGTTAAATTGGATAGCTATATGGACAGGAAAGGAAAGGAGGGTTATGGGCTGAGTGCAGGTCGGTGGGACTAGGTGAGAATAAGAGTTCGGCATGGACTAGAAGGGCCGAGATGGCCTGTTTCCGTGCTGTAATTGTTATATGGTTATATGTTATAAGATTACTATATTGGAGGGAAATGAGGAATGCTGCATTCTCTGTTTCATGGAGACATAGCTCACTCTGGACATGCCAGATACGATGGTAAGACCCAAGGGCCTCTCAATACACAGGATAGAGTAGACTACTGATTCAAAGAAGACAAAAGGTGGAGATAATCTCTTGAGGTGCTCGGACGCAGCTGTCTCATCACACTCTTGTTTCCCTGACCTGGACATTAAATGATTAAGTGCTAATCATGCTACTTAACAAGGGAGTTCTCCTCCATGATCCTGTCTGCAATTTACATACCTTCAAAGCCCAGTATCAAGCAGTCAATTGAGGTAATGAGTGCCGCGATAAACAAAAAAGGAACAGCCTACCCTGATGCCTTTCAATTCAATGTCAGGGACTTCAATTAGACTTGTTTGAAGACATCTCTGCCCAATTATCATCAACAAATCACCTACATCACCAGGGGTCCCAACACATTAGATACTGCTATACTATGATTAGGAATGCCTACTATTCCATGTTTGGACTGCATTTCGGGAAATCTAATCCTTTGACTGTCCAACTCCAACCTACATACAGAGAGTGGGTAAAGAGAAAAGTTCCAGAGTTAACTGACTGAGTACTAATGACCTGTGCTGATCAACTGGCTGGAGTGTTCATTGATATCTTTAATCTCTCACTTCAGCAGTCTGAGGTACCCACCTGCTTCAATCTAGCCTCAGTTATACTGGTGCCTAAGAAGAATGTGGTAGCCTGTCTCAAGGACTCTCATCCAGTATCAATTGCATCCACTGAGATGAAGTGTTTTGACAGGTTGGTGATGAAACATATCAACTTCTGCCTGAGAAGCAACTTGGATCTGCTCCAATTTGCCTATTGACACAACAGCCCCACAGTGGATGTCATCTGTTGGCTCTTCATTCAACCCTGGAACATCTGGACAGCAAGGATGCATACACCAGGATGTTCTTTATCAACTTGGCACTCAATACTATCACCCCCTCAAAACTAATCAATAAGCTTCAAGAACTATTTTGGCCTCAAAACTTCCTTGTACAAATGGATCCACAATTTTCTCTCTTGCAGTAGTGTCATCAGTAAAGTTAAATAATGTCCTGAAGAAGGGTTCTGGCCCGAAACGTCGACCGATCTTTTCCATGGATGCTGCCCGACCTGCTGAGTTCCTCCAGTGTGTTGTGAGTGTTGCTTTGACCCCAGCATCTGCAGATTATTTTGTGTTTAAGTTAAATAATGCATTGGAGCTGTGCTTAGCCTCACAGTCATAAGTACAAAGCAAGTAGACTATGGTGGCTAAGTACACAGCCTGGTAGTGTATCTGTGCTTCAGAAATCATGGAGAAGATGTTGTTGTCAATCAGAAGTGACTGGGGTCTGCAAGCATCAACTGTACTCTTTTCCTAGAGGCAGCCTGGCCTGCTGAGTTCCTCCAGCATTTTGTGTGTGTTGTTCAGATTTCCAGCGTCTGCAGATTTTCTCTTGTTTTTCATTGATTTTATTGCGTTCCTTATTTTTACTGTGTATGCCTGCAAGAAAATGAATGTCAAGGTTGTATATGGTGACATATACAATATGTACTTTGATAATAAACTTACTTTGAACTAAGAACTCTTCCCATCTTACCTCTTCTCATTACTGCCTTCAGAGAGAAGGTATAGGAGCCAGAAGATTCAGATTCAGTGACTGAGAAACAGTTTCTTCCCCATGCCGTCAGATTTCCTAACAGTCCATGAACACTTAAGAACTTTTTACCAGTATTGAGCATATCTACAAGGAGTGTTCCCATGAAAAAAAACAGCAACTGTCAACAAGGAACCCACCATCCAAGGCATGCTCTCGTTTCACTACTACCATCTGGTAGGAAATACAGGAGCCTTGGGTTCCCCACCACCAGATTCAGGAACAATTGTGACCCTACATCATCAGGCTCCTGAACCAGGCTGGATAACTCCACTAGCCACAACATTGAACCAATTCCACAACCTACAGACTCACTTTCAAGGACTTTTCAATTCATGTTCTCAACATTATTTATTTATTTGCACAATTTGTCTTCTTTTGGACATTGGTTGTCAGTCTTTGTCTATACATGGTTTTCCATAAACTCTATAGAATTTCTTTTGTTTTCCTGTAAATACTTGCAGGAAAATGCATCTCAAAGAAGGAGGTACAGAAGCCTGAAGGCAATTCAGGAACAGCTTCTTCCCCTCTGTCTTCCAAATTCTAAATGGACATTGAACCCATGAACACTACCTCAATACTTTTTAAAATTTATGTTTGCATACTATTTTAACTTAACTATTTAATATACATACAGTATATATACTTACTGTAATTCATTTGTTCCTATAGTTATCACGTATTGCATTGTACTGCTGCTTCAAGGCAACAAATTTCACAACCTATGCCAGTGATATTAAAGCTGATTCTGGCATCTACCTACTTTGATAAGATTACTTTCACTTTAACTATCTCATTATTCCTTCTTTGTACTATTTAATTATTTTTTGTAATTTATGGTAATTTTCTGCCTTTCCACTTTACTATTGCCATAAAACAAATTTCATAATGTATCAGTGATAATAGTTATGTTTCTGATTCCCAGAAGATGTTTCTGCCCAATATCTGGAGCTTCATAGAGGACATAGAAGAGCAGATAGGGAGACAGATTCTGGAAAAGTATAATAATAACAGGGTTGTCATGGTGGGAGATTTTAATTTCCCAAATATTGATTGACATCTCTCTAGCGTAACAGTCACCAACCTTTTTAAGCCACAGATCCCCTACCTCAGCCTTAGTGAAAGGCAAGATCGACCTACTAAATCGTTTAGAGAAAAAACAGCTCAGATTGTACTTCCAACTTGAGGCCTTTTATTTGGGCTAATTGTATTTGAATTACATAAAATGCTTTTGTCAAACTTTCAAATTAAGAAAACACTAACTGGCATATCAAACAGGCCATAGCTGTCTTTCTTTAAGAATATTACAACACTTCATACCTTTTGTATTAACTTCTACTTTGAAAAAGGACAACTCGACAACTTCATGTCCAAAGGAACAACTTTATCTGGGACGACAAAACCAATGCAGCGGAGGAGCTTATACACACATGCGCAGAAAAGACCAGAAGTAAAACCCAGCAACCTGGGAAACAATCTTTGTTTACAAACAGTTTTCCGTAGCGGGAGTATTGCTATATTACCATTATCCTAATTGGTATTAACTTATCTTTATAATGCTCACATTACAACAGTTCTCCCCCTTTAACTTCCAACATTCCCCAAATGTAAAAGAACTGGGAAACGAAAAACAGTGGTGTCATTAGCTTGCATACCCCTGAAACCTATACTAGTGTCTCAGTAACAGTTCACCAATACTAAACACCTGAAAAATGTGGCAGATTTAACATTCAGTCTAACAAAGGAAATTATCCATTTGAATATTCAGTCTGTCAGGAGGTTTGAGAGGGCGCTGTGCTACAACGGTTTGTTGACTTGCTGTCTGAGATAAAGAAATGAGGAACTGCCAGATGATGCATGGCTACTGGATTTAGGGTTTCTGACAGACCTAATAGCTAAATTAAACGCACTTAACAGTGAGCTCATGGGAAAAGACCAGCACCTGCCCCACGTGGTAAGCGCAGTAAATGCGTTTAAGGCCAAGCTCAGTGTTTGGATTTCAGATTTAAAGAACGGGAGGCTGACACACTTTCCCAACTTGGAGAAACTGTTATAGGCCATCAAGGAAAATTCTAGCAAGTATTTGGTGTGCCAAGTGATATTGAAATCGAAATAATTGATCTGCAAAATGACATTGAGCTTAAAGCAAGATCAACGGATGGTGACTTTTGTGGGCTTGTCAGCAGGCAGAAGTTTCCTCAGCTCACCACATGTGCACTAAAAGTCAGTGCCTACTTATCAACTTATCTGCATGAAATTGCATTTTCACTGATGAAAATTATTAAATTTAAGTACAGGAGCTGTCTTACTGACAGACACCTCACAGACTGTCTCAGACTGGCTGTCTGTAGTTATGAGCCAAATTTCAGGGAACTAGCAGAAAGTATTCAGCCCCAGTCATCACACTGAGTGCAACAGTCAATCTTTATTCATTTATTTTTCGTGTTGAAATAAAATTAAATAATGAAACTTAGAATTAAAGGTGTTGAAACGTGAGCATTATAAAGATAAGTTAATACCAATTAGGATAATGGTAATATAGCAATACTCCCACTATGGAAAGGTGTTTGCAAACAGAGGTTGCTTCCGGGGTTGTGGGGATTTACTTCTGGTCTTTTCTGCGCATGTGTGTATAAGCCCCTCCGCCACATTGGTTTTGCCGTCCAAGATAAAGTTGTTCCTTTGGACACGAAGTTGTCGAGTAGTCCTTTTTCTTTTTTTTTTAAATTTTATTTTTATTTGGATAAGGAGTTCACAATTATCATGTACTTTTTTCACACATAGTCCTTTCAAAGTAGAAGTTACTACATATGACTCACATATGCGTTCTAGGGGTAAAATTTGCTTTTGCATCAAAAGGTTTATAGGGCATAATATATTTGTGTACTTGTTTTTCATTTTTTTTTCGGGATCTACTAGGAAAGTCTCAAAGATCGACCGGTTGATCGCGATCAACTGGTTGGTGACCACTACCCCAGAGCAAGAAGTTTAGATGGGGTGGAGACAACACTCAACATGCTGCAGGAACTCAGCAGGTCAGGCAGCATCCGTGGAAACCATCCACTGATCGTTTCCACAGATGCTGCCCGACCTACTGAGTTCCTCCAGTGTGTTGTGAGTGTTGCTTTGACCCCAGCATCTGCAGAGTATTTTGTGTTTAGATGGGGTGGAGTTTGTTAGGTATGTTCAGGAAGGTTTCCTGACACAATATGTAGATAAGCCGACAAGAGGAGAGGCTGTACTTGATCTGGTATTGGGAAGTGAACCTGGTCAGGTGTCAGGTCTCTCAGTGGGAGAGCACTTTGGAGATAGTAATCACAATTCTATGTCCTTCACTATAGCATTGGAGAGGGATGGGAAGAGACGAGACCTATCAAGTGTGACAGTGGGAAAATGTGTATAGAACTGGAGGAAATAGCAGAGGTACTTAATGAATACTTTACTTCAGTATTCACTATGGAAAAGGATCTTGGTGATTGTAGTGATTACTTGCAGCAGACTGAAAGGCTTGAGCATGTAGATATTAAGAAAGAGGATGTGCTGGAGCTTTTGGAAAGCATCAACTTGGATAAGTTGCCGGGACTGGATGAGATATACCCCAGGCTACTGTGGGAGGCAGAACCAGGACTAGGAACCATGGACTAGGAGAGAAGGCTTGGACTCCGAGCCCAAGACTGGACAAGGACCCAGAACCTGGGTCTTGCCTTGGGCTTGGACCCCGGAACCAGGCAAGGACAGGACATGGCTGGGGTCTAGAGGCCTGAGCTTGGAGCTTGGCTGCGGGATCGTTGAGGCTAGGGTCCTTGGAGCTTGGCTGCGGGATCGTCGAGGCTAGGGTCCTTGGAGCTTGGCTGCGGGATCGTCGAGGCTAGGGGTCTTGGAGCTTGGCTGCGGGATCGTCGAGGCTAGGGGTCTTGGAGCTTGGCTGCGGGATCGTCGAGGCTAGGGGTCTTGGAGCTTGGCTGCGGGATCGTCGAGGCTAGGGGTCTTGGAGCTTGGCTGCGGGATCGTCGAGGCTAGGGCTCTTGGAGCTTGGCTGCGGGATCGTCGAGGCTAGGGTTCTTGGCGCTTGGCTGCGGGATCGTCGAGGCTAGGGTTCTTGGCGCTTGACTGCGGGATCGTCGAGGCTAGGGTTCTTGGAGCTTGGCTGCGGGATCGTCGAGGCTAGGGTTCTTGGAGCTTGGCTGCGGGATCGTCGAGGCTAGGGTTCTTGGAGCTTGGCTGCGGGATCGTCGAGGCTAGGGCTCTTGGAGCTTGGCTGCGGGATCGTCGAGGCTAGGGCTCTTGGAGCTTGGCTGCGGGATCGTCGAGGCTAGGGTTCTTGGCGCTTGGCTGAGGGATCGTCGAGGCTAGGGCTCTTGGAGCTTGGCTGCGGTATCGTCGTCTTGAAATGTGGAGGCTGATAACTCAGAGGCTGGAGCTGAGAGACCAACTGGGAACTGAACATCAACATAGTGCCAGGACTTGTCCTTCAAAAAGCCGGGACTCATCATTAACACGACACCAACATGAGACAGGACAGTAAGTAGACATAGAGCCGGGACTTATACTTAGACAAGCCAGGACTCAACCTCTCCACACCAAGGTGGGACTGGTCCACCTGTTGAGTAACAGCAGGACACCCAGGCTTACCCAACAGAGGCAAAGACAAGACAAGACATGTCCCCCCACAGGGCAACAGCAAGACAGCCTGACTTATCCCACAGAGGCAAGGACAAGACAAGACAAGAGATGACCCCCACAGGGCAACAGCAGAACAGCCTGACTTACCCCACAGAGGCAAGGACAAGACCGACAGATCCCCCCACAGGGCAACAGAAAAATGGCCTGACTTACCCCACGGAGGTGAGGACAAGAAGAGATAAACACCAAAGAACAACAGACAGATCCATCTCTGTTTCAGGGTTGCTCCAAGTCACAGTTACAGCTAGCAACCTCCGCTGCCTACAGAAACAGCCAGATCTCCATCTAGCTCAGAGTGGCTGACAGCCACTCAGCTGGCTCGGGAAACAGCCGAATCCATACCACAAAGACTACTTCAACCATTGGCAACAAGGTTCCATGAAGTGGTGGTCCTCAACCAGGTCTAGAGATCACAAATGGTTTCACTAGCCTTCCATCAGCAAGTTGCTCCAAGGGGACCTGACAAGACAAACCAACAGCCCACACTCATTCCCAAGGCTACTTATATTGCAAGCTCAAAGATGAGAATCAGGTGCCTGTGATTAACTCAAACAAGGGACAGCTGGAAGACCTGGAGTCCTGAGTACATGGACCGGACCGTGAACCAGAATGCGGACTTCGCGGACCAGACCATGACAGAGAGAGGTTCCAGAGGATTGGAGGGTTGCAGATGTTGTTCCCTTATTCAGGAAAGGGAGTAGAGATAGCCAAGGAAATTATAGACCAGTGAGTCTTTTCTTCAGTGGTTGGTAAGTTGATGGAGAAGATCCTGAGAGGCAGGAATTATAAACATTTGGAGAGGTATGATATGATTAGGAATAGGCAGCATGGCTTTGTCAAGGGCAGGTCATGCCTTATGAGCCTGAATGAATTTTTTTAAGATGTGACTAAACAAGTTGTTGAAGGAAGAGCAGTAGATGTAGTGTATATGGATTTCAGCAAGGCATTTGATAAGGTACCCCATGCAAGGCTTATTGAGAAAGTAAGAAGGCATGGGATCCAAGGGGACATTGCTTTGTGGATCCGGAACTGGCTTGCCCACAGAAGGCAAAGAGTGGTTGCAGACAGGTCATATTCTGCACAGAGGTCGGTGACCAGTAGTGTGCCTCAGGGATCTGTTCTGGGACCCTTACTCTTCGTGATTTTTACAAATAACTCGGATGAGGAAGTGGAGGAATGGGTTAGCAAGTTTGCTGATGACACAAAGGTTGGGGGTGTTGTGGGTAGTGTGGAGGGCTGTCACAGGTTACAGCAAGACATTGATAGGATGCAAAATCAGGCTGAGAAGTGGCAGATGGAGTTCAACCCAGATGATTGTGAGGTGGTTCATTTTGGTAGGTCAAATAATGTGGCAGAATATAGTATTAATGGTAAGACTCTTGGCAGTGTGGAGGATCAGAGGGATCTTGGGGTCCCAGTCCATAGGACACTCAATGCTGCTACGCAGGTTGACTCTGTGGTTAAGAAGGCATACGGTGCATTGGCCTTCATCAATCGTGGGATTGAGTTTAAGAGCCGAGAGGTAATGTTGCAGCTATATAGGACCCTGGTCAGACCCCACTTGGAGTACTGTACTCAATTCTGGTCACCTCACTATAGGAAGGACGTGAAAACCATAGAAAGGGTGCAGAGGAGATTTACAAGGATGTTGCCTGGATTGGGGAGCATGCCTTATGAAAACAGGTTGAGTGAACTTAGCCTTTTTTCCTTGGAACAACGGAGGATGAGAGGTGACCTGATAGAGGCGTATAAGATGATGAGAGGCGTTGATCATGTTGATAGTCTGAGGCTTTTTCCCAGGGCTGAAATGGTTGCCACAAGTGGGCACAGGTTTAAGGTGCTTGGGAGTAGGTACAGAGGAGATGTCAGGGGTAAGTTTTTTATGCAGAGAGTGGTGAGTGTGTGGAATGGGCTGCCGGCAACGGTGGTGGAGGCGGATATGATATGGTCTTTTAAAAGACTTTTGGATAGGTACATGGAGCTTAGAAAAATAGAGGGCTATGGGTAACTCTGGTCATTTCTAAGGTAGGGACATGCTCGGCACAACTTTATGGGCTGAAGCGCCTGTATTTTGCTGTAGATTTCAGTAAGGCATTTGATAAGGTACCCCACACAAGGTTTATTGAGAATGTAAAGAGGCATGGGATCCAAGGGGACCTTGCTTTGTGAATCCAGAATTGGCTTGCTCATAGAAGGCAAAGAGTTGTTGTAGACGAGTCATATTCTGCATGGAGGTCAGTGGCCATTGGTGTGCCTCAGCAATCTGTTCGGGGACCCCTTCTCTTTGTGATGTTTATAACTGACTTGGATGAGAAAGTGGAGGGGTGGGTTAGTAAATTTGCTGATGACACAAAGGTTGGGGGTGTTGTGGATAGTGTGGAGGGCTGTCAGAGGTTACAGCGGGACATTGATAGGATGCAAAACTGGGCTGAGAAGTGGCAAATGGAGTTCAACCCAGATAAGTGTGAGGTGGTTCATTTTGATAGATCAAACAAGATGGCAGCATAGAGAATATAGATTCTTGGCAACTTGGATGACGAGAGGGATCTTGGGGTCCAAGTCTATAGGACACTCAAAGAGGCTGTGCAGATTGGCTCTGTGGTTAAGAAGGCATACGGTGCATTGGCCTTCATCAACCATGGGATTGAATTTAAGAGCCGAGAGGTAATGTTACATTTATATAGAACCCTGGTCAGACCCCATTTGGAGTACTGTGCTCAGTTCTGGTCACCTGCCTACAGGAAGGATGTGGAAACTGCAGAAAGGGTGCAGAGGAGATTTACAAGGATGTTGCCTGGATTGGGGAGCATGCCTTATGAGAATAGGTTGAGTGAACTCGGCCTTTTCTCCTTGGAGCGATGGAAGATGAGAGGTGACCTGATGGAGGTGTATAAGATGATGAGAGGCATTGATCATGTGGATAGTTAGAGGCTTTTTCCCAGGGCTGAAATGGCTAGCATGAGAGGGCACAGTTTTAAGGTACTTGGAAGTAGGTACAGAGGTGATGTCAGGGTTAAGTTTTTTGCGCAGAGGGTAGTGAAGGCCTGGAATGGCCTGCTGGCGATGGTGGTTAAGGCAGATATGATAGGGCCTTTTAAGAGACTCCTGGATAGATACATGGATCTTGGAAAAATAGAGGGCTATGGGTAACCCTCAGTAATTTCTAAGGTAGAGACATGTTCGGCACAGCAGGGCCCGAAGGGCCTGTATGTGCTGTAGGTTTTCTATGTTTCTATGTTTTTCATCAAGAAACTGCAGATACTGAATGGCTGAGATAAAAACAGGAAATGCTGGAAGTCTTCAGCAGGTCAGACAGTGACTGTGGAAAAAACAGAATTAACATTTCAAATCAATGACCTTCATTAGAATGAGAATTTTTCTATTATCATCAATAAAAAATATTACTTTCACCATGAATTCTTTTACTCAATTTATGTAATAAAATCTCTATCTATTATTTACACTGAGTGTAAATGATACAGTTCAAGGATTTATAAGTAATTGAACAATCCTTCAATTCTCCAATCTTATTTCCCACTGTGAGAGTGATCATAATTTTTGTGTTATTTGCAGTCTGACTTTAAATTATGGAGCTCCCCTGCAAGTTGTAGGTCTCTTAACACTAGTTCCAATCAGGTTTAGCAAATGTTCATAAATATGGATGAGCGTGTGCCTACAAAGTCTGCTGTACATGCCCAAATCAAAAGCTGTGGATGAACCAGGAGGTGCGTCCTCTGCTGAAGGCTAGATATGTGGCATTCAGGGCTGGTGATCCAGCCCTGTACCAGAAAACCATGTATGACCTGCGGAGGGCTATTTCAAGCGCAAAGAGACAATTTCGAACGCGGTTGGAGGCGACATCGGATGTACGACAACTCTGGCAGTCTTTACTGACACCGGGTCAGATATGACCCAAGTACAAAGCGAGAGACACTGAAGGATGTTCAATAGTTCACAGACTTCAATGCGAATAGAGTTAGAGGGAAAAGAAAACAATAAACACTAGGCCTAACATGGCCGTTAACTAAAACTCTCAAATGGAAAATGAAACCTACACTGCGACTGAAAGGAATAACTAAATATAAAATGAATATTGCTAGTCTTTGGAGTCAGTTGACTCAACAGTCCAATTTCTCAGGCAAGGCCAGATAAATGCAAGCAGGCAGTGAAGCTTTGCTGTGCTGGTTACAAGTTTCAACAAACACTACGACTCAAAGAACAGAAAAAAAATGCCATCACAATAAAATAATAATTAGCTGACACATGCATGTTCACGAGCGTAGTTGCCGTATTTGCTGGGCTGCTGAATCCGTGGTTGTGACAGCTGCACCCCCTCCCCCTTCTAGGCACAGACCCTAAGGCACCACAGAGCTGCGTCTGCTGGAAGTCCCGGATCGGTGATTTGTCCAAGATGTCCTTCGCCGGGATCCAAGTACGTTCTTCTTGACCATAACCTTCCCCGTCCACAAGGTACTGGACCTTACCATGTACCCATTGGAATGCCAGTAGGCGCTGCACAGTATAGACAAGGGAACCTTCTACCAGGTGGGGAGGAGGGAGAGGTGGGGTGAGTAGGGCCAGGGGACAGGTAGTAACTGGCTTAAGCTGGGAAACATAGAATACTGGGTGGATCTCCAGTAATGCCGGTAGACGCAACCTATAGGACACCTTATTGACAGCCTTTTCCACTACAAACAGTCCCAATTTGCAGTTCTCAACTTTCTGCGGAAGATTCCTTGATGTCAACCAGACCTCTCCTGGCTTGAATGGCCTTAGCTATCGATGGAGCTGATCAGCCTACCGGAAATGTTGTTTCTGGGCGCGCAGGAGAGAAGCCCTGGCTGATTTCCAGGTGTGTTTGTAGCAGGAACTGTTTGTTCAGCAGCAGGAACTCCTACATTGATCTCCTGATCAGGGAAGAGCAGAGGCTGAAACAGTTCTGGCATTCAAAGGGAGACATACCGGTGCAGGACAACTGGAGGATATTGTGGGCGATATCTGCCCAAACCAGTTGGGAGCTCCAGGACGTGGGGCTGGAAGAGGCAAGACAGCGCAGGGTTCTCCAACTCCTGGTTCACTCTCTCAGTCTAGCCATTAGATTGGGGATGAAAGCCAGACAAGAGGCTGCCTGTGGCTCCTACAAGAGAGCAGAAAGCCTTCCAAAAGTGGGAAGTGGACTGTGGTCCATGATCAGACACCATGTCTTGAGGAAAGCCAGGGAGCCTGAACACATGTTAAACCATGAGTGTGGCAGTCTCAGGAGCTTGGGGAGGGCAATGTAGTGGGCAGCCTTGGAAAATCGATCCACAACAACCAAAATGGTGGTGTTTCCATTAGATGGGGGAAACCCAGTGATGGATTCTACTGAGAGGTGGGACCAGGGGTGGTCGGGCACAGGCAGTAGACACAACAGATCCACAGGAAGCTGGCATGATATTTTTTATCTGCCTCTCCCACCTGCACTTGGAACAAAGTCGTGGACATCCTGGGACATAGATGGCCACCAAAATTATCTCTTGACAAATTCCTGGGTCTGTTGAATTCCCAGCTAGATGGAAGGAGTGGTCCCATTCCAACACTTTGGAATGCATCACAGCAGGAACAAACAGCCAGTTGGGAGGTCCCCCATCTGCGCCTGGATCCGACTGTTGGGTGGCCCTCACCTCTGCCTCTATTCCCCAGACCACTGGAGCAGCAATACATGAGCGAGGAAGAATGGGGTCTGGATCGGCATTGACCTCAGATCCATCGAACTACTGGGACAGCGCGTCAGCTTTTGTATTCTTGATAGGTGAGGATGAAATTGAACCATGTGAAGAGGGCCTGCTGGGCTTGACGAGGGTTGAGTCTCTGCATCCTGAATGTAGGAGAGGTTCTTCTGATCTGTCCAGACCAAGAATGGATGTTCTGCCCCCTCCAGCCAGAGTCGCTATTCCTCCAGGGTCTCCTTGACAGCCAGAAGTTCCCGGTTCCCAACATCTAATTCCTCACGGCCTGAGTCAAGTGACGGAAAAGAAAGGCACAGATGAGTGCTGCGAGAGGACAGCTCCAACGTCTACTTCAGATGCATCCACCTCAACAATGAATGGCTGAGATGGGTCTGGGTGTTGCAGCAATGGGACAGTGGCAAAACAGAGCCATGGGGCACCTGAGCCATATCTGAACCTGGTGACACATCCAAAGCCTTGATGTTGATGTTTTCTCTTAATTCCTGAGTTGGAATTTCCCGTCTTTGAGCTACAGATGCCCATGAGATTCCCAGCTGCACCGGAGTCAATAAACACCTTGTTCATGGGTTTCAGACCTCCACGACAAGGAAGCTGTGAGCATTACACAATTGGGGGAAGCTGACTGAAGAGTGAACTGACACGTCAGGATATTGACTCCCTGCTGATAGGTATTCTCTTTTACTGGACACTTGGAACATGCTGCTCCGAAGTGTCCTGGATTGCCACAATAGGGGCAGGAACCTGTTATTTTGCGCCGTTCTCATTCCTCCTGTGTCACGTACCCCGTGATGGGAATAAAGAACCAGCAGAAATAGAAAACACTTTGGAATCCAGTATTGCTATTAACTAATAATATTTATTAGTAACTACACAATACAGTAATATAAATGTAAATATACCAAACAGGTTAGCAATGATTTTATAAATATAAGTAAGTAAATCAGAAAGTGTGGAAATATAGGTGAAAAACCAAGCTTCTTTAAGTCTAGGGGTAAAAAGATACAGTCTTACGATGATAAGTAAAGTTCAGTTCAGTTCGTGGTATTGAGTTGAGTAGTGATGGAGAGAGAGAGGGAGGGAGAGATTTAAGTCTTCAGGTGAGCTGACACCATCGATCTTCTTGTTGTCCTCCAAAATCCTTTAAAAGTCACCGAATGTGACTTCAACAAAGGGGACCAGTTTTCTGAGTTGGAGCTATCACCCAGGCAAGGGTGGACACATGGACAACTCCCCACCGGTCACTGCCTTTTCTTTTCACTGCAAGAGCCACTGATTGATCTGCCTGATCGATCCTCCATAACCCACTTTTTCTGCGGCACAACAAAGCTCATTCAGTGTCCAAAACATGTGTCTGAGGTCTATATTATCTGACCTGCTATTTATCTCACTGTACTGGATACCAGCTGTCATTTAAGTAACTCCTCCTTCCTTTGACTGTGTAAGAAATGCAAGCAGGCAAATGTCCTTGAGAAGTATCAACACGCTGCCGAAAAATCATAACATCGATTGTCCATCAAGTAACGCACTCGGTCACCATAGCAACTTATGAGCTGCTCGGTGCTGTCTCCAACTCAGCAGAAGGCCAAAAGGTAGCCAGTTCTTTCTCATGCCTTAAAGTGACAGTCCAAAAGTTAATCTTTGTCTCTCTCTCTCTCTTTCTTTCTCTCTCTCTTTTCAAAACAAGATATCGGTGTTAAATAACTCTCTCTCTCTTTTCAAAAGCACAGTTTATAGGGGGTAATTCAGGACCCCATCACACCTGAAACAGGCACATGCGTCCTACTTGCATGGACTGGGTTCTGGGTGGTGAGGGAGGGCGAGGAAAGACGGTGATCTGGCGGCATGTTGGAAGCTTGAAACATTCTTCCCCTGCGCCACTCAGCTACCCAGTCGTTAACTCGAATAGCCAGATTAATCAAGTCATCCAGACTATCCTGCTCATTCCGGACAGCGATCTTGTGCCAGAACCTTGCGTTCAGTCCATGCTGGAAGGCAGTGATGAGAGATCTTTCATTCCAACCCATCTCTACTGCAAGCATGTGGAATTTAACTGCTCAGGCTCTCACAGTTCCTTTGCCTTGGCGCAGGTCCTAGAGCCAGTGGGCAGCCTCCTGACACCGTACTGGAAGATCAAAAACCCTCTTTAACTCCACCACAAAATGTCAGAATTACTAGGCTTGCTCCCGTAAAGCGCTGAACTGGCTGAGTGAAGGCCCATGTAGAAGATTGACCATGTACACCAGTTTTCGCATGTCATCTCCAACACGACCAGACTGGGCTTGGAATGTCAGCTTGCTTTGGGCAATAAAATTCCTGCAGCCATCAGGATCACCAGATACCTCCCTGGTGGTGGAGCACTGGGTTCCTGTACAGACGCAGGTGTTTGTGGTGGTCCGAAGGCGGGAGGCAGTTCAGGTCCTGGAGCGGGAGCATTAGTAACGGAGTGTCGAGGCAGCCGTAAAGGAGGACCTGCGAGATGCTGGGAGTGGGACTGAGGTGGCCAGAGGCTGCTGAATTGCATTGGTGAGACTGTTAACAGCTGCCAGCCGATGCTAGCTGTTTACAGCAAGTTCGTGGACGGTGGCTGTGAGTGCAGAAATCACAGACTCATGAGTCCAATTGTCTGCGGTGAACTGTTCAACTGGTGTGGCTATGGACGATACCTGTTCCTCCAGATAAGACTGGGCTTGTCGGCATGAGATTATCGGCCTCATTGCCTCCGTAACTTCCCTCACAACAGATTCCATTGCCTCTAGCTTGTCTCCTACCTGACCAATGAATGTCAGGGCCACGGTCTGCTGGGTCCATCTTTGCAGTCGAGACTTGCTGTCACTGGGTTCAGATATGGCCCAAGGACAGAGCGAAAGACACTGAAGCGGATTGGTAGTTCACAGACTATAATACAAATGGTGTAAAAGGGAAAATAAAACAATAAACACTGGGCCAAATAGGGCTGTTAACTAAAACTCTGAAATGGAAAATGAAGCCAACACTGCGACTGAAATGATTAACCAATTATAAAATGAATATTGCTAGTCTTCAGAGTCAGTTGACTCGATAGTTCGATTTCTCAGGCAAGGCCGAATGCAAACAGGCAGCGAAACGTTGCCATGCTGGGTCTTGATAAGCACTATGATGGAAAGAATAGAGTTAAATACTGGCAATTAAATAATAATTAGCTGATACATGCATTTTCAGGAGTGCAATTGCTGTATCTGCTGGGCTGCCGAATCTGTGCTTGTGACAATTACTTCTTACAAAATGAAGCATGAATAGCATGAATGGCACTGATGCTTCATTATCAGATGAACTCAATGCCTTCTATGCCCATTTTGAAAGGGAGAATATAACTACAGCTGTGAAGATTTCGCTGCATCCGGTGACCCTGTGATCTCTGTCTCAGGGGCCTGTGTTAGGCTGTCTTTAAAAAGGGTGAACCCTTGCAAGGCAGAAGACCCCGATGGAGTACCTGGTAAGGCTCTGAAAACTTATGTCAACTAACTGGCGGGAGTATTCAAGGACATTTTCAACCTCTCACTGCTATGGACGGAAGTTCCCATTTGCTTCAAAAAGGCAACAATTATACCGGTGCCTAAGAAGAATAATGTGAGCTGCCTCAATGATAATTGTCCACTAGAACTCACACCTATAGTGATGAAATGCTTTGAGAGGTTGGTCATGACTAGACTGAACTCCTGCCTCAGCAAGGATCTGGATCCACTGCAATTTTCCGATCACCACAATAGGTCAATCTCAATAGTTCTTCACACAGCTTTAGAACACAAGGACCTATGTCAGGATGCTGTCCATCGACTATAGCTTAGCATTTAACACCATCATTCCCACAATCTTGATTGAGAAGTTACAGAACATGGGCCTCTGTACTTCCCTCTGTAATAGGATCCTTGACTTCCTAACCGGAAGACCACAATCTGTGCGGATTGATGATAACATCTCCTCCTTGCTGACGATCAACACTGGTGCACCTCACGTGTGTGTGTGCTTAGCCCACTGCTCTACTCTCTCTATATCCATGACTGTGTTGCTAGGCATAGCTCAAATACCATCTATAAATTTGCTGACG
Source organism: Mobula hypostoma (assembly GCF_963921235.1). NCBI lineage: Eukaryota > Metazoa > Chordata > Chondrichthyes > Myliobatiformes > Myliobatidae > Mobula > Mobula hypostoma. The sequence goes on from NC_086110.1 coordinate 9,004,111, forward strand.
ATACAACCACTGTTGGTAAACTTTCAGATGGTGACGCATGGGCGTACAGGAGTGAGATATGCCAACTAGTTGCAGCAATAACCTTGCACTGAACATCAGTAAGATAAAAGCTGATTGTGGACTTCAGGAAGGATAAGACGATGGAACACAAACCAATCCTCATAGAGGGATCAGAAGTGGAGAGAGTGAGCAGTTTCAAGCTCCTGGGTGTCAAGATCTCTGAGGACCTAACCTGGTCCCAACACATTGATGCAGCTATAAAGAAAGCAAGAAAGTGATTATACTTCATTAGGAGTTTGAGCAGATTTAGTATGACAACAGAAATACTGAAAAACTTCTGCAGATGTACTGTGGAGAGCATTCAGACAGGCTACATCACTGTCTGGTATGGGGGGGCTACTGCACAAGACTGAAAGAAGCTGCAGAGGTTTGTAAATTAAGTCTGCTCCATCTTGGGTACCAGCCTACAAAATACATAGGAGCAGTGTCTCAGAAAGGCAGCATCCATTATTAAAGACCCCTCCGCACGCCCTTTTCTCACTGATACCGTCAGGTAGGAGGTACAGAATCTTGAAGGCACACACTCAGTGATTCAGGAACAGCTTCTTCCCCTCTGCCATCAGATTCCTAAATGGATATTGAGCCCTGGAACACTACTTCACTTTTTAAATATATATTATTTCTGTTTTTGAACAACTTTTAACCTATTCAATATATGTATACTGTAATTGATTGATTTATTATTATTTATTTTTTCTTCTTTATTATGTATTGCATTGAACTGCTGCTACTAAGTTAAAGAATTTCACGACTCATGCCGGTGATAATAAACTTGATTCTGATTCTGAAACTTTCTGCACTCATCATGAATATAGATTAGTCATGAGCACAGTGCAAATGATGAAAGCAACTTGGAGCATCCAATGCAACAAATGCATGAAAGGACATCAGAGGAAGCTGTCATGTAATGGGTAAGATCAAAAAGAAATCACTCTTTTCAGTTCCAGGGGCATATTCCCAGGTGTCAGGAGAAAACTCATCACTGGAGTTGTTCACCTCAGGTAGTTTCACTCCAACACCCAAACCGATTGGCGAAAGTTTTACCAACCTGTCAGGTTGCCAAAAGAAAGCAGCATCCTTCTTCAAGGACTCCTGCAATCCAGGCCATGCACTTTCCTTGATACTGTCATTGGGCAGGATGTACAGAAGACTTAGGTCTCACACACCAGGGTCAGGAACAAACATTACCTTACGACCATCAGGTGTGGATAACTTCAGTCACCTGAACTCTGAACTGATTCCACAGCCTATAGATCATTTTCAGCATTCTCATGTTCTCAGATTTATTTATTTTTATTTTAATTTACACAACTTGTCGCTGTTTGTCAATCTTTGTTTATATATACCTTTGCATAAATTCTCTTTTATTTCTTTATTTTACTGCAAATACCTGCAAGAAAATGAATCTTGGGGTCATATATGGAGACATATACATATTTTGATAATAAATTTACTTGACTTTGACTTTGAGGATTTGCAGCATCTATTAAGTGTGTTTGGAATTGGCCTCCAACTGGCTTAAGAGCTTGTTAAAGCTAATTTATACATCTTACACGATGTTGATTTTCTTCTGAGGATGTTAATTTGTCAAGTGGTGACTTGTGCTTCAGAGCTTAGTGCTTTGTTCTTTTGTTTGGATGAATTACTTCCAATAAAAATGGTGGCACTGTCAGATGCAGTGGCCTCTCATAGGCCAACCAAAGGTGTTTTTCGCTTTTTTAAATATCATTTTTTACAATCTGAAGACGATTCTGAACGTTAGCAACTTCAAGTACGACACATCTACCCCATCAACAAGCTGTATGTTGGTGGAGGAGTTAGACTTGGTCCAGACCATGTTACTGGACCAAAGCTTCGGAGTTAGTGTGCAAAGGCCATGTACAGTCGAAAGGTGAGTGATTGTCTTGGATGTTTCTCTTTTGATTGCAAGACTCTGCTGGACATTGGCAAGTCTGTTTCTCTTGTCTGTTGGTGTGACAGACAGCGGGGGAGCTATGTGACCTTGGTTGTAGCAAGGACCAGGCGTCAAGCCACGGGTCTACTGTTGCAGCAGTCCAGGAGAGGAAATACCAGAGGTGGTGCAGTGCGGCATCCTTACTGGGTTGTGGGGTGGCTCCCCCCATTCGTGCTACCCTCCTACATTCAGTGGAATGATGAGGCTGGATTGTGATCGTGCATGTGCATGTTTGTCTGTCAACTACAGAGAACTGATTTCTCTTGTCAATAACACTCATGGACCAATAATTTACAGGACATGTCACTTGGAGACTTGAGCTATATGTAATTTTTGTGTGTGACTGTATGTTTACTGCTGTCTTATATGTGCTTTCTGTACATTGTGCTGTGTATGACTGTTGGTACGGTGATTTGCACTTTGGCTGCAGTGTAACGTAGTTTCATTTGGATGTATTCATGGTTGAATGACAATTTAACTTGAACTTGAAATTGGTCTGTCAATTTCAGACTAAACTTGAATCAATGAAGGATGCTCGACAGTTGTGGCAGGGCTTGAACACCATCACCACTTATAAAGTTATATCAAGCAACATGGGAGACAGCAGGGCTTTACTTCCAGATGAGCTCAAGGCCCTCTATGCTCACTTTGACTGTCAATACATGGAAGAAACATCATGAACTCTCACAGCCCCCAATGATTCTGTGATTTCAGAATCTGAGGCTGATGTGCAAGTAGCCTTCAGGAGGTGAACCCACAAAAAGCATCTGGCCCAGATGGGTTACCCGGCCAAGTACGAATGACCTGTACTGATCAACTGGCTGGAGTGTTCACTGAGATTTTTAACTTCTCATTTCAGCAGTCTGAGATACCTAACTGCTTCAAACAAGCTTCAATTAAGAAGAACATGGTGACCTGCCTTAATTAGTATCATCCAGTAGCACTTACATTCAGTGTGATGAACTGTTTTGAGAGATTGGGGATGAAACATATCAACTCCTGCCTGAGAAATGACTTAGAAATGATCCAATTTGCCTCCTAGAGTAACAGGTCCACAGCAGCTGCCATCTTATTGGCTCTTCACTCAACATCTGGACAACAAAGATGCATACATCAAGATTCTTTATCGATTACAGCTCAGTGTTCAATGGCATCATCCCCTCAAAACTAATCAATGACCTCCTGGACCTTGGCCCCAATACCTCCTTGTGCAACTGGATCCTTGATTTCCTCACTTGCAAACCCCAGTCAATTCCGACTGGCATTAACATCTTCTCCACGATGTATGTGGCCTATCAGCGGTGTCAACAGAGCTCTACCAAGAGGTATTTCTTGCAGGTCAGTGGCGATTATTTAAAAAGGGAGCTTTGAGGGCTTTTGTCCATTGTACAGGCCCTCTCAGTGGCGTAAACAGAGCTCTACAAACTAAATAAAAGTACAGAAGCGATAAGTGGAGTGGCCATTGTCGGTGAGAGTAGAAACGACCATCTTAGAAACATAGAAACATAGAAAATAGGTGCAGGAGTAGGCCATTCGGCCCTTCGAGCCTGCACCGTCATTTATTATGATCATGGCTGATCATCCAACTCAGAACCCCGCCCCAGCCTTCCCTCCATACCCCCTGACCCCCGTAGCCACAAGGGCCATATCTAACTCCCTCTTAAATATAGCCAATGAACTGGCCTCAACAGTTTCCTGTGGCAGAGAATTCCACAGATTCACCACTCTCTGTGTGAAGAAGTTTTTCTTAATCTCGGTCCTAAAAGGCTTCCCCTCTATCCTCAAACGGTGGCCCCTCATTCTGGACTTCCCCAACATCGGGAACAATCTTCCTGCATCTAGCCTGTCCAATCTCTTTAGGATCTTATACGTTTCAATCAGATCCCCCCTCAATCTTCTAAATTCCAACGAGTACAAGCCTAGTTCATCCAGTCTTTCTTCATATGAAAGTCCTGCCATCCCAGGAATCAATCTGGTGAACCTTCTTTGTACTCCCTCTATGGCAAAGATGTCTTTCCTCAGATTAGGGTACCAAAACTGCACAAATACTCCAGGTATGGTCTCACCAAGGCCTTGTACAACTGCAGTAGTACCTCCCTGCTCCTGTACTCGAATCCTCTCGCTATAAATGCCAGCATACCATTCGCCTTTTTCACCGCCTGCTGTACCTGCATGCCCACTTTCAATGACTGGTGTATAATGACACCCAGGTCTCGTTGCACCTCCCCTTTTCCTAATCAGCTACCATTCAGATAATAATCTGTTTTCCTATTTTTGCCACCAAAGTGGATAACTTCACATTTATCCACATTAAATTGCATCTGCCATGAATTTGCCCACTCACCCAACCTATCCAAGTCACCCTGCATCCTCTTAGCATCCTCCTCACTGCTAACACTGCCACCCAGTTTCGTGTCATCCGCAAACTTGGAGATGCTGCATTTAATTCCCTCATCCAAGTCATTAATATATATTGTAAACAACTGGGGTCCCAGCACTGAGCCTTGCGGTACCCCACTAGTCACCGCCTGCCATTCCGAAAAGGTCCCGTTTATTCCCACTCTTTGCTTCCTGTCTGCTAACCAATTCTCCACCCACACCAATACCTTACCCCCAATACCGTGTGCTTTAAGTTTGCACACTAATCTCCTGTGTGGGACCTTGTCAAAAGCCTTTTGAAAATCCAAATATACCACATCCACTGGTTCTCCCCTATCCACTCTACTAGTTACATCCTCAAAAAATTCTATGAGATTCGTCAGACATGATTTTCCTTTCACAAATCCATGCTGACTTTGTCCGATCATTTCACCGCTTTCCAAATGTGCTGTTATCACATCCTTGATAACTGACTCCAGCAGTTTCCCCACCACCGACGTTAGGCTAACCGGTCTATAATTCCCCCGTTTCTCTCTCCCTCCTTTTTTAAAAAGTGGGGTTACATTAGCCACCCTCCAATCCTCAGGAACTGGCCCAGAATCTAACGAGTTTTGAAAAATTATCACTAATGCATCCACTATTTCTTGGGCTACTTCCTTAAGCACTCTGGGATGCAGACCATCTGGCCCTGGGGATTTATCTGCCTTTAATCCCTTCAATTTACCTAACACCACTTCCCTACTAACATGTATTTCACTCAGTTCCTCCATCTCACTGGACCCTCTGTCCCCTACTATTTCTGGAAGATTATTTATGTCCTCCTTAGTGAAGACAGAACCAAAGTAATTATTCAATTGGTCTGCCATGTCCTTGCTCCCCATAATCAATTCACCTGTTTCTGTCTGCAGGGGACCTACATTTGTCTTTACCAGGCTTTTCCTTTTTACATATCTATAAAAGCTTTTACAGTCCGTTTTTATGTTCCCTGCCAGTGTTCTCTCATAGTCTTTTTTCCTCTTCCTAATTAAGCCCTTTGTCCTCCTCTGCTGAACTCTGAAATCTTTGTCTCAAGGAGACCTCAGCTCTGTGTAAAGCATGTGTTAAAGTTTACTTTTTATCTTTTTTTCCTCTTCTATTGTAGCACTTAAATGGCTGTGGTGTGTTCTTCGTCCCAGATGTTGGAGAATTGGGAGATCCAGAGTTTCCCAGGGAACTACATCTGCATGAAGTACATTTGGCTGCAGCTCCTTGGACACTGTATTAGGGATCTGGAGCAGCAACTGGATGACCTCCAGCTTGTACGGTAGAGCGAGGATATAATTGATCAAAGTTACAGGAAAGTAGTCACCCCGGAGTTGCAGGAGGCGAGTAGCTGGGTGTCTGTCAGGAGAAATGGAAATGGGCAGTTAGAACAGAGCACCCCTGTGATCATTCCCCTGCTAAAACAAGTATACCACTTTGGACACTTTTGTGGGGAATGACCTGGATTGCTGCCTGTGCCACACGTCATGAGGGCAATAATAGGATGATTTGGCAGATAAATGTGTGGCTGAGAAGCTGGTGTGGGGGGCAAGGCTTCAGGTTCTTGGGTAAAAGAGTCGGGTGATTTTGATGAAGTGTTAGATATGTTTCCAATGAGTAATCCAGAGATGCAGTTACATATCGAACAGATAAATTTAGAGCAATTTAAAGCGGAGGTGGTGGTAAGAGAAGAAGATAAACAGAGGGAATTTGAAGCTAGAGAAGCAGATAAACAGAGGGAATTTGAGCTAGCGATGGAGAAATTAAAGTCCGAGAATAAACCTAATCAGTTCCCCTCTAGCACCACTCTGCTCCGTCTAGCAGAATTAGTCCTTACTCTTAAACATTTCTCCTTTGGCTCCTCCCACTTCCTCCAAACTAAAGGTGTAGCTATGGGCACCCGTATGGGTCCTAGCTATGCTTGCCTTTTTGTGGGGCTTTGTGGAACAATCTATGTTCCAAACCTATCCTGGTATCTGTCCCCAACTTTTCTTTCACTACATCGACAACTGCATTGGCGCTGCTTCCTGCACGCATGTTGAGATCGCTGACTTCATTAACTTTGCCTCCAACTTTCACCTTACCCTCAAGTTTACCTGGTCCATTTCCGACACCTCCTTCCCCTTTCTAGATCTTCCTGTCTCTGTCTCTGGAGACAGCTTATCTACTGATGTCTACTATAAGCCTACTGATTCTCACAGCTATCTGGACTATTCCTCTTCTCACCCTGTCTCTTGCAAAAATGCCATCCCCTTCTTGCAATTCCTCCGTCTCCGCCGCATCTGCTCTCAGGATGAGGCTTTTCATTCTAGGATGAGGGAGATGTCCTTCTTTTTTAAAGAAAGGGGCTTCCCTTCCTCCAGCAACTCTGCTCTCAAACGCATCTCCTCCATTTCACGCACATCTGCTCTCACTCCATCCTCCCACCACCCCACTAGGAATAGGGTTCCCCTGGTCCTCACCTACCACCCCACCAGCCTTTGGGTCCAACATATTATTCTCCGTAACTTCCGCCACCTCCAACAGGATGCCACCACTAAGCACATCTTTCCCTCCCCCCTCCCCTTCTCTGCATTCCGCAGGGATCGCTCCCTACGCAACTCCCTTGTCCATTCGTCCCTCCCCCATCCCTCCCCACTGATCTCCCTCCTGGCACTTATCCGTGTAAGCGGAACAAGTGCTACACATGCCCTTACACTTCCTCCCTTACCACCACTCAGGGCCCCAAACAGTCCTTACAGGTGAGGCATCACTTAACCTGTGAGTCGACTGGGGTGATATACTGCGTCCGGTGCTCCCGATGTGGCCTTTTATATATTGGCGAGACCCGACGCAGACTGGGAGACCGCTTTGCTGAACATCTACGCTCTGTCCGCCAGAGAAAGCAGGATCTCCCAGTGGCCACACATTTTAATTCCACATCCCATTCCCATTCTGATATGTCTATCCACGGCCTCCTCTACTGTAAAAATGAAGCCACACTCAGGTTGGAGGAACAACACTTTATATTCCGTCTGGGTAGCCTCCAAACTGATGGCATGAACATTGACTTCTCTAACTTCCGCTAATGCCCCACCTCCCCCTCGTACCTCATCCATTATTTATTTATATACACACATTCTTTCTCTCTCTCTCCTTTTTCTCCCTCTGTTCCTCTGACTATACCCCTATACATCCTCGGGGTTTTGCCCCCTTCCCCCTTTTCCTTCTCCCTGGGCCTCCTGTCCCATGATCCTTTCATATCCCTTTTGCCAATCACCTGTCCAGCTCTTGGCTCCATCCCTCCCTCTCCTGTCTTCTCCTATCATTTTGGATCTCCCCTACCCCTCCCACTTTCAAATCTCTTACTAGCTCTTCCTTCAGTTTGTTCTGACGAAGGGTCTCAGCCCGAAACGTCGACTGTACCTCTTCCTAGAGATGCTACCTGGCCTGCTGCGTTCACCAGCAACTTTGATGTGTGTTCCAAGAATAAGGTGTCTGGTTCTAGGAAGCCATTTATTGTAAGTCAGGAAATTAAATTAGTTCCTCCAGTTAATGAGGCAGAAGTGGATAAATATTTCCAGCATTTTGAAATTTTTCTCTGATTTCAGAGTGGCTGAAAGATGAATGGCCAGTGCTGTTACAAAGTGTAATTAAAGGTAAAGCACAACAAGTTTATACAGCTTTAACTGCTAAGCAAGCATTTGATTATGATATTGTGAAGCAGCATATACTGAAAGCATAAACTGGTTCCGGAAGTTATAGAGAACGATTCAGAAATTTGAAAAAATCCGTGGACAAAACTTACGTGGAATTTGCCTACAATAAATCTGTGTGTTTTGAGTGATGGGTTTCCTCTAAAAATGTGAATGGGGAGTATGATAACTTAAAAGAGTGGATTTTAATGGAGGAATTTAAAAGGAGCATCCCTGTTGACATAAGAACATACTTAAATGAGAGGGACACTGCTACTTTGCAGGAGTCTGCTAAATTAGCAGATGAGTATACTTTAATCCATAAGAGTAGGTTTCCTCTGGGTAGAACTTTTAAAAGGAAAAATAACACAGTGAGTCAAGGTAAACCAGAAATTAAATCAGAAGTTAGTGAGAAAGGTAAGGATGAAGGGAAACATGTGGAGGGAAGACACTTTGTTCCTATTTGTAATTATTGTAAATCTACAGGGTTCGAGAAATTCGAATGAAGCTTTGTCAGGGTCTGACCAAGTTAAGAGGGGATATGTTCACTTTATAACCAAAGGATTTGTATCCTTGAAAGAGGGATCCACTCCAGTGTCAATAAAAATCCTTAGGGATACTGGAGCTACTCAGTCACTTATGTTAGACAGTGTTCTAAAGTTTAGTGATGACTCTGAGACTGCTGAGGTAAACTATACACGAGGTGTTGGGAGTGCCCTTATGCCTGTACATTTACATAGAGTAAATATAAGGTCAGGGTTAGTTGCAGGACCTGTTAAAATAGGACTACAGCCCAGTTTACCTGTGAATGATGTTTCTCTATTGTTAGGGAATGACTTAGCAGATGGACAAGTTTTTCTGAAGTGCATTTGACGATTAAGCCCATCTCTGATGAACCAAAGATAGGTTCCAACATAGATTCCTCGGATTTGTAACCCGAGCTATGGCCAAAAAGACTGCTGAGGTGAATGGGTCTGTGCAGGATGAGGCTGCTACTCATAACCGCTCAACTCAGGATTCATAGAACATAGAACATAGAATAGTACAGCACATTACAGGCCCTTCAGCCCACAATGTTGTGCCGATGCTCAAACCCTGCATCCCATATAAGTCCCCACCTTAAATTCCTCCATATACCTGTCTAGTAGTCTCTTAAACTTCACTAGTGTACCTGCCTCCACCACAGATTCAGACAGCGCATTCCACGCACAAAATGAAAACTTGGTATGATAAGGAAGCTAGAATGAGGTCATTTAAGCCTGGAGATAAGGTGTTGGTTCTTTTCCCAGTGCAAATGAACCTTTTACAAGCTAAATTTCATGGTCCTTATAAGATTATATTGGAAGTTAATAATGTGGATTATGTGATAAAAATACCAGATCGAAGAAGGTCAACACCGCTTTGTCATATAAATATGATAAAACCATATTATGAGAAATAGTCCACTACTATGACTGTAGTGGTCAATAATAGTGGGTCTGATCCCACTGAGAACTTAATGGATGATTCATCTGAAACTCATTTTAAACCCAACAGTATTTCTGCCAGATTACTAAACTCAACAATTCTGGAAAATATTGATGAGAAGTTAGTTCTTTTACAGCCAGAGCAGAGGCAGCAGATGAAGCAGTTACTTTTGAAATATAGGGATTTGTTTCCAGACATTCCTAAAAGAACCACAGTAGCTTCACATGATGTAGATGTTGGAGATGCCAAACCCATAAAGCAACATCCATATTGGATGAACATGGCAAAATGTGAACTTGCTGAACAAGAAATTAAGTATATGTTAGAGAATAATATTATTAGACTTCCTAATTCGAATTGGAGTTCACCTTGTGTTATGGTGCCTAAGCCAGATGGTAGTATTCAGTTTTGTACTGATTACAGGGAGGTGAATGCTGTGACTAAAACTGATACGTATCCAATCCCTAGGGTGGATGATCGTGTGGACAAAGTTGGAAAAGCAAAGTTCTTTACAAAGATTGATTTGTTAAAAGGTTATTGGTGTGTTCCATTGATGGACAGAGGTAGAGAGATTTCTGCAATTGTAACCCCATCTGGGTTATATGAATATTATGTTCTTCCCTTTAGGATGAAGAATGCACCAGGTACTTTTCAGCGGATGATTAATTCTGTGATTCATGGGTTAAAAGATACAGATGCCTATATTGATAATTTAGTTACAGGAAATGATACTTGGGAAGCACATATTACTGCGGTGGAGAAACTATTTGAAAGGCTTTCAAAAGCTAACTTAACTATTAACTTAGCTAAAAGTGAATTTGGTCATGCCACTGTGACCTACCTTGGTTATATTGTGGGTCAAGGTAAGTTAACTCCTGTTCAGACAAACATTCAGGCAATTTTAGAGGTACCCACTCCATATAACCATATAACAATTACAGCTCGGAAACAGTCCATCCCGGCCCTTCTAGTCCGTGCCGAACTCTTATTCTCACCTAGTCCCTCCTACATGCACTCGGCCTATAACCCTCCATTCCTTTCCTGTCCATATATCTATCCAATTTAACTTTAAATGACAACATCGAACCTGCCTCAACCACTTCTGCTGGAAGCTCATTCCGCACAGCTACCACTCTCTGAGTAAAGGAGCTCCCCCTCATGCTACCTCTGAACTTTTGCCCTTTAACTCTCAACTCATGACCTCTCTTTTGAATCTCCCCCATTCTCAATGGAAAAAGCCTATCCATGTCAACTCTATCAATCCCCTCATAATTTTAAACACCTCTATCAAGTCCCCCCTCAACCTTCTACGCACCAAAGAATAAAGACCGAACAATTTCAACCTTTCTCTGTAACTTAGGAGATGAAACCCAGGCAACATTTTAGTAAACCTCCTCTATACTCTCTCAATTTTATTGACATCTTTCCTATAATGCAATGACCGCAACTGTACACAATACTCCAAATCTGGCCTTACCAATACTTTATACAATTTCAACATTACATCCCAACTCCTATACTCAATGCACTGATTAATAAAGGCCAACATACCAAAAGCTTTCTTCGCCACCCTATCCACATGAGATTCTACCTTCAGGGAACTATGCACCATTATTCCTAGATCTCTCTGTTTTACAGCATTCTTCAATGCCCTACCACTTACCATGTATGTCCTATTTTGATTAGTCCTACCAAAATGTAGCACCTCACATTTTTCAGCATTAAACTCCATCTGCCATCTTTCAGCCCACTTTTCTAACTGGCCTAAATCTCTCTGCAAGCTTTGAAAACCTACATCATTATCCACAACTCCACCTGTCTTAGTATCATCTGCATACTTACTAATCCAATTTACCACCCCATCATCCAGATCATTAATATATATGACAAACAACATTGGACCCAGTAAAGATCCCTGAGGCACACCACTAGACACCATCCTCCAATCTGACACACAGTTATCCACCACTACTCTCTGGCGTCTCCCATCTAGTCACTGCTGAATCCATCTTACTACTTCCATATTAATGCCTAACAATTGAACATTCCTAATTAATCTTCAGTGCGGATCCTTGTCAAAGGCCTTACTGAAGTCCATTTAGATAACATCCACCACTTTACCCTCGTCAACTTTCTTAGTAACCTCATTAAAAAATTCAATAAGATTTGTCAAACATGACTTTCCATGCATAAATCCATGTTGACTGTTCCTAATTAGACCCTGTCTCTCCAGTTAATTATATATATCATCCCTAAGAATACTTTCCATCAATTTACCCACCACTGACGTCAAACTCACAGGCCGATAATTTCTAAGTTTACTCTTAGAACCCTTTTTAAATGATCCTCCAGTTCTCAGTCCCCATTAGGTGGTCTATAGTACACCCCTATAAGCGTCACAACACCTTTCCTATTCCTCAATTCCACCCAAATAGCCTCCCTATATGAGTCCACTAATCTATCCTCCCAGAGCACCGCTGTTATATTTTCTCTGACAAGCAATGCAACACCTCCCCCTCTTGCCCCTCCTATTCTATCACACCTGAAGCAACGAAATCCTGGAATATTTAATTGCCAATCATACCCCTCCTGCAACCATGTTTCACTAATAGCTACAACATCATATTTCCAGGTATCAATCCATGCTCTAAGCTCATCCACCTTTCTTACAATGCTCCTAGCATTAAAATAGATGCATTTAAGAAACTCTTCACCTTCTACTCTCTGTTTATCCTTAATGGAGCAAACAACTTTGTTATCTTTTTCTTCCTTGTCCCCTACATCTTTGATCTGAGTGCTCCTGATCTCTGTCCCCTGCCTATCCTCCCTCACACACTGTCTACTAGCTTTCTCTATTTGTGAACTAACCTCCTCCCTCCTAGTCTCTTTAATTTGGTTCCCACCCCCCAACTATTCTAGTTTAAAGTCACCTCAGAAGACCTCGCAAATCTCCTGGCCAGGGTATTGGTCCCCCTAGGATTCAAGTGTAACTCGGCCTTTTTGTACAGGTCACGCCTGCACCAAAAGAGGTCCCAATGATCCAAAAACTTGAATCTCTGCTCACTGCTCCAATCCCTCAGCCACACATTTATCCTCCACCTCATTCCATTCCTACTCTCACTGTCGCTTTGCACAGGCAATAATCCGGAGATTACTACCTTTGCGGTCCTTTTTCTCAACTCCCTTCCTAATTCCCTATATTCTTCTTTCAGGACTTCTCCCCTTTTCCTACCTATGTCATTAGTACCCATATGTATCATGCCCTCTGGCTCCTCTCCCTCCCACTTCAGGATCTCTTGGACATGATCAGAAACATCCCGGACCCTGGCACCAGGGAGGCAAACTACCATCCGGGTCTCCGGACTGCGTCCACAGAATTGTCTATCTGACCCCCTAACTATTGAGTCCCCTATTACTACTGCCCTCCTCTTCCTTTCTCTACCCTTCTTAGCTACAGGGCCGGACCCGGTGCTGGAGGCACGGCCATTGTTGCTCCCCCCAGTTATGCTGTCCCCCTCCCCCCAAAAGTACTCAAACAGTACTCCAACTGGTAAAAAGACTCTCAGAAGGTTCTTGGGAATGGTAGGATATTACTGAAAATTCTGTACTTTGCTGACATTGCCCTTCCATTAACTAATCTCTTGAAGAAAAGTACAAAGTTTATTTGGACAGAGTCTTGTCAGGAGGCATTTGATAAATTGAAAACTATGCTATGTCATAAACCTATGCTTAGGTCTCCTGACTTTGAAAAACCATTTTCATCAGCTGTAGATGCTACTGATAAGGCTCCAGGAGCAGTGTTACTTCAGAGGGATGAGGGTGATGAGGTTGATCATCCAGCAGCTTACTTTTCTCAGAAATTTAATGAGCATCAAAGAAATTATTCAACTATGGAAAAGGATTATTATCTCTTGTTTTGGCTTTACAACATTTTGATGTGTATGTGGGTACAACTCAGAAACCATCCGTAGTTTACACCGATCATAATCCGTTAGTGATTGGAGTAAGATGAAAAACAAAACTAGAAGGTTACTGATTTGGACTTTGATGTTACAGGAGAATAATATTTTGATAACTCATATTAAAGGCAAAGGTAATGTGATTGCTGACTGTCTATCTAGATTTAATATTTTTATGGAGTGGTATTTTAACATTTGTAACACTCCTACAGTATATTAGTTTGTAAGGTATATGCTAATACTGTGTATATTGTGTATGTTGTAGATTTTATACATTTGCTTTTTTTGTAAATAATTAGTTGTTAAAATTTTGCTAATAACAGACAAAAATTTTCCCTTTTTGGAGAGAGGTGTTACATACCTCATGGGTATCTTGGGACTGTCTTAAGACCATGATGTAATTGAGTATCTTATGAGCATGATGTACTTTGTAATAGTCTTGTGATGGTGGGGTGATGTAATCTTCCCGCCAGTGTGAGGTGACATGATGTAATTTTCCTGCCGGTGTGTGTGTCACTTGATGGCATGTTCCTAGGTATATAAGGGGAAACCCCTTTTGTCACACAGTTAGTTCGTTAGTTTTGCTGCGTATTTGTCTCATGACGCAGTTTCTTTTTAAAGCGGAGTTTTACTTTCTATTTTAAGGTGCAAAGGTTGTTGCCGACAGTTTTGCCAATCGCTGCCAGTTTTTGTTTATTGCACCTTTGTTTTACCTTTACAGTCTCGTATTGGAGAGTGAAGACTTTACCAAAGTACGGGAACCCGAAGGATTGAGTAAAGTTGATGTCGTTTGTCGGTTTTATAAAGGATCGACCTTATTGAATCTTCATTCAGGAATAGTGGCCTGCATCTGAGATAATCCCTGCAAGATCAGGAAAATTCATACAGTGTTCACCCTCCAGCAAAAAAGTCAGTTCTTTTAAGCCCACAAACATGAGGAAATCTTCAGATGCTGGAAATTCAAGCAGCACACATAAAAAATGCTGGTGAACGCAGCAGGCCAGGCTCTTGGCCCAAAACGTCGACTGTACCTCTTCCCATAAATGCTGCCTGGCCTGCTGTGCTCACCAGCATTTTTGATGTGAGTTCCTTTAAGCCATTTTATGTCCTTCGTCATGAATCCTTTGGACAAGGCATCTCTCGGTTGGGATCAGCAGTAACGTCATGCCTTCGAAGAAATCAGTTTTCAGGGAAGTCTCTCGTTACTAACTGTATAAATCACTTGGACTTTCAAAATTTACCACTTTAAGACTGTGTTTGAATTTACCACTTTAAGAACTATTCCAGAGCTTGGCTGTTTGTTAAATTGACATATAGTAGTTAACTTTGGGTTAAGTTCGTCGTTTGTTTACTTTTCACTATTGTTGAGCAGAGTTTAATAAATGTTTATGTTTGTTTATAAAACCTGATTCAATTCTATACTTATTGTTGCCGACCATGTAACAGTTTGCTTTTCCTTATATCTATGTAATTATTTATTGCAACTTATGCCTTGCACTGTGCTGCTGCCACAAAACTACGAATTTCATGACATATATCAGTGATAATAAACCTAATTCTGCTCCTGAATAATGCATCAACCTCTCCAGCTAACAACTTTCCCGTGGCCATAGTAGTAGTGAATGCGTCCTCTGTATGGAGTACTTGATGTTCTAACAGCACAGATTTTTGGCTCTGTATTTGAAACAGCAGAAGTGGCATCAAAACTGATAACAAAACTGTCATTGGATCTACCTGCTTGTGAGAAATAGAGCATAGTGCTGCTGATCACAGTTGATACAGGAAGTTCAAGCCGCTGGCAATTAAACTGCACAGGAGTCTTGCTGGGTGCTGTTATAATATGCGATGCATGGGAACTATTAAACTGGGAAGAGCTTTTTGGAGGACGATAGCTCGCTTGAGAAAATACAAATTGTAAAAAATAATTAGCCGTAAAGCTTATTAACAAGATCTGTTTCAAAAGTGATTAGTTAAACGCTGCAATCTTCCACTGCCAAACAGGTCTCATATTCCTGTACAACATCTAAAAAGGCTACTTGGCCCATAGAGTGTATGCTGGCTCTCAGAGTAATCACATGCTCTTGTTTATTTCTGTGTAGCCTTTTCTTTTTCAAATACATTCAACTCCTCCACTCCCCCCATCCTGATTCTCCCATTCCCCATCTTCAGTAGGGACAAGTGAACTACCAACCAGCATAAAGGTGAAAAGATGCACCCAAATCCATAGATTTCTTCTAGTCAGGGAAAGGTTGGACAGGTTAGGACTTTATTCCCTGGAGTGTAGTAGAATGAGGGGAGATTTGATGGAGGCATATAAAATTATGACCTCCAAGAGGATCATAGAACCATAGAACATTACAACACAGAAACAGGCCTTTTGGCCCTTCTTGGCTGAGCTGAACCATTTTTCTGCCTAGTCCCACTGACCTGCACTTGGACCATATCCCTCCATATATCTCTCATTCATGTACCTGTCCAAGTTTTTCTTAAATGTTAAAAGTGAGCCTGCATTTACCATTTCATCTGGCAGCTCATTCCACACTCCCACCACTCTCTGTGTGAAGAAGCCCCCCACAATATTCCCTTTAAACTTTTCCCCCTTCACCCTTAACCGTGTCCTCTGGTTTTTTTCTCCCCTTGCCTCAGTGGAAAAATCCTGCTTGCATTCACTCTATCTATACCCATCATAATTTTATATACCTCTATCAAATCTCCCCTCATTCTTCTATGCTCCAGGGAATAAAGTCCCAACCTATTCAACCTTTCTCTGTAACTGAGTTTCTCAAGTCCCGGCAACATCCTTGTAAATCTTCCCTGCACTCTTTCAACCTTATTAATATCCTTCCTGTAATTACCACAATCTTGTCGTAGTTTGAAGGTTTGCAAGCCTCAATGACCCAGAGAAGAATATTGGCTGGATTCAGGGCCCTGGGCATTGGCATTTGGTAGGGATAATGAGGAGTAAGTAAGTATACAAAATTGTCAGGGGTATCATCAACGTGGGTTACAGACAGTTCTTAGGAAGGAAAATTGCTGGAGTCTGGAATGCGCTGC
The DNA here is from genome assembly GCF_963921235.1 of Mobula hypostoma. Classification (NCBI taxonomy): domain Eukaryota; kingdom Metazoa; phylum Chordata; class Chondrichthyes; order Myliobatiformes; family Myliobatidae; genus Mobula; species Mobula hypostoma. Next base: position 9,020,679 of record NC_086110.1, read on the forward strand.
TTGGAGAAAGTGGTGGGAGCAGATATAATAGTAGCATTTAAGGGGCATTTAGACAGACACAGGAACAGGCAGGGAATGGAGAAAGGTGGCCACATGTAGGCAAGTGGGAGTCAGTTCAAGTGCAAGTTCAAGTTTATTATCATTTAAGTGTACACATGTATGCAGCAAAATGAAACAACATTCCTCAGGGACCAAGATGCAAAACACATATAGCACATGAAATAATAGTAACAGATAATGAGACAAATTCTGTAGGAGTACAAGTTGTGCATATATGACATCTAGTTAAATATGTGTACAATAGTGTTACTGTTACTGGCACTGTCATAAGTAATGTGCACTGGGTGGTAGCAGGGTGTTCTGAAGTCTCACAGCCTGGGGGAAGGGGAAGATGCTGTTACCCAGCCTAACAGTTCTTGCTCTTACACTGTGGTAGCTTTTGACTGATGGTAGAAAACCAAAGAGGTTGTGGGATGGGTGGGAGGGGCCCTTGACGTTGGTAAAGACTCTGTGAATACAGTGCTTCTTGTGTACATCCTGGACGGGAGGGAGAGAGAGCCCAATGATTCCCTCAACAGCCCTCACAGTCCACAGCAGAGTCTTGCAGTTAAGGGCATTGCAATTCCCATATCAGATGGTGAGACAGTTGGTTAGGACATGCTCAATGATGCTCTGGTAGCATGTGATTAGGATGGGGGCGGGGAGCCTCGCTCTCCCATATCTCCTCAGAAAGTGCAGCCACTGTGTACAGTCTTGGTGTTGAGGGACCAGACGAGATCATCCTTGATGTGCACTCCAAGAAACTTGGTGCTCCTGACTAACTAGATTGGCATCATGTTCGGCACGGCCACGGTTGGCTGAAGGGCTTGTTCCTATGCTGTGTTCTTCCAGAACAACTGAGTCCAGGATTGAACCAGAACTGCTGGAACTGTGAGGCAGTGTGCTCCCCTTCGCCAGGTATGATAAGTAATTAGGAAGTTTGGATTTATTGCAAAGGATATGGAGTATAAAGGTATTTAAGTTTTGATGCAAATCTTCAGAGTACTGATAAGAACCACACCTGAAGAGTGCTATGTACAAGTTTACACTCCATGATTAAGAATATTTTTGCACTGAAGGCAAAAGTTCCTTTGGTTGGTCTTCCTGGGGTGAAGGGGTTGATAATAACGAGAGAACAGTGAAGCCAAGCTCTAGTCTCATTGGGGCTCAGAGAGGTGATCTTATTGAAAGACAGAGAGGTGATCTTATTGAAATTTAAATGTTTCTGCAGGAGATAAACAGGATGTTTCCCTTAGTAGCAGTAACTAGATGAAATCCCTTTAGTAGAGGTAACCAGAATTAGATGACAGAGTTTAAGAATAGAGTGTGAAAGCCATACATGAATTTATTTTTGTCATTTGTACAAATACATATGTGCAGAGTGGAATGAAAAAATATTTGCCTCCTGAGAAAGTAAAGATGTTGGCATGATTCTTACATGTTTGCTGGGCCTAGTACAGGTCATCCAATATGCTAGCACCACAAATTTAAAGATTCTCATTCTTTCCACCACATGCAGACACATCTATTTCCAATGGAGTTGAGAAGGAATTTCTTCTTTCGGTTGGTCTTGACTCTATGGAATTCTCCACACCAGAGAATAGCAGCAGCAGTCATATTTAATCAGAAACTGATTTAACATACAAGGGGGTCATGGGGCAGGAAAAGAACCGTTGAGAACGTTGGGTCAGCCTTACTGAGCAATGGAGCAGGCTCATAAACACAAGAGATTCTGCAAATGCTAGAAATCCAGAGCAACACACACAAAATGCTGGAGGAACTCAGTAGGTCAGGCAGCATCTGCGGAGCAGAATAAATAGTTGACATTTTGGGCTGAGACCATTCATCTTCATGGCTCAGTGAGCCAGCCTTTTCCTGCTCCTGTTTGTTATGTTCTTCACTGAACCTTTCGTGTGCAGGGAGCTGGAAGGATTACTCATGGACACATCTGACTGATCTTATGGATGCATGAAGCAAGGAAGTTGCAGAAGTAATCAATCACACAGTGACATGGCTTTTATCAAAGCAAACTGCCTGTCCTGTCCTTGAACTCCTGCAGTCACACTGTTAACAAGATTTGCAAATCAACGTGACAGGTAGCAATTGTGGCTGCACTGAATGAAATCAGAGAACTACCTGAGTGAAGTCCTTTTACTATCCTTTCAACGACATGTTAAGCCTGGAAATTCTCCCCACTGAAAACACCCATGTGTACCAACGGTTAAATGCCAATCAGAACAGCTTTTCCTTGTGGTGATAATGAAATGACTTACTGAACCAGGATTGGAAAGTAGATAGATCAGCTACTTTATAGACTTACAAAGAATTAAGGTGAACAGTATAAAACAGAGCTGCTGGTTGCTGGGTGTGTCCAATAATTGACCTGGATATTGTTTTTGTTCTAAACGCTGTGTATAGTTAAGTGTAACTCTTCGGATGTGGAACCACAGACTCAAGTAATCATCTTATATATTTGCCTCCATGCCTGTTCACTGGTAATTAGGTTATTATCATCACACGTACTGAGACCTTGAGTTTCAGTAACCATTTACGATAACCTTGAACGTCAAAACTCAGCAGGTCAGGCTCCATCTGTCATAGTCATAGTCATAGTCATACTTTATTGATCCCGAGGGAAATTGGTTTTCGTTACAGTTGCACGATACGTAATTAAATAGTAATAAAACCATAATTAATTAAATAGTAATATGTAAATTATGCCAGGAAATAAGTCCCAGACCAGCCTATTGGCTCAGGGTGTCTGACCCTCCAAGGGAGGAGTTGTAAAGTTTGATGGCCACAGGCAGGAATGACTTCCTATGACGCTCTGTGTTGCATCTCGTTGGAATGAGTCTCTGGCTGAATGTACTCCTGTGCCCAACCAGTACATTATGTAGTGGATGGGAGACATTGTCCAAGATGGCATGCAAATTGGACAGCATCCTCTTTTCAGACACCACCGTCAGAGAGTCCAGTTCCATCCCCACAACATCACTGGCCTTACGAATGAGTTTGTTGATTTTGTTGGTGTCTGCTACCCTCAGCCTGCTGCCCCAGCACACAACAGCAAACATGATTGCACTGGCCACCACAGACTCGTAGAACATCCTCAGTATCGTCCGACAGATGTTAAAGGACCTCAGTCTCCTCAGGAAATAGAGACGGCTCTGACCCTTCTTGTAGACAGCCTCAGTGTTCTTTGACTAGTCCAGTTTGTTGTCAATTCATATCCCCAGGTATTTGCAATCCTCCACCATGTCCACACTGGCCCCCTGGATGGAAACAGGGGTCACCGGTGCCTTAGCTCTCCTCAGGTCCACCACCAGCTACTTAGTCTTTTCACATTAAGCTGCAGATAATTCTGCTCACACCATGTGACAAAGTTTCCTACCGTAGCCCTGTACTCAGCCTCATCTCCCTTGCTGATGCATCCAACTATGGCAGAGTGATCAGAAAACTTCTGAAGATGACAAGACTCTGTGCAGTAGTTGAAGTCCGAGGTGTAAATGATGAAGAGAAAGGGAGACAAGACAGTCCCTTGTGGAGCCCCAGTGCTGCTGATCACTCTGTCGGACACACAGTGTTGCAAGCGCACGTACTGTGGTCTGCCAGTCAGGTAATCGAGAATCTATGACACCAGGAAAGCATCCACCTGCATCACTGTCAGCTTCTCCCCCAGCAGAGCAGGGCAGATGGTGTTGAACGCACTGGAGAAGTAAAAAAAACATGACCCTCACAGTGCTTGCTGGCTTGTCCAGGTGGGCGTAGACACGGTTCAGCAGGTAGACGATGGCATCCTCAACTCCTAGTCGGGGCTGGTAGGTGAACTGGGGGAGATCTAAGTGTGGCCTGACCATAGGCCGGATCAGCTCCAGAACAAGTCTCTCCAGGGTCTTCATGATGTGGGAGGTCAATGCCACCAGTCTGTAGTTATTGAGGCCGCTGGGGCACGGCGTCTTCGGCACAGGGACAAGGCAGGATGTCTTCCATAGCACAGGAACCCTCTGGAGACTCAGGCTGAGGTTGAAGACATGGCGAGGTAATCCACATAGCTGAGGGGCACAGGCTTTGAGCACCCTGGTACTGACACAATTCAGGCCTGCAGCCTTGCTTGGGTTGAGACGTTTCAGCTGTCTTCTCACCTGTTCAGCTGGGAAGCCCAGCGTGGTGGTTTCGTGTGGGGAAGGGGTATAGTCATGAGAGCAGGGTGGGGGACTGTGAGGAGGGGTGGGGGGGAGAGTGAGTGAAATGTAGCAAGAGAAACAGAGTTAGTGTTCCATGTCGAAGACACTTCATCAGACCTGGGAAGGCAATGAAAGCAGAAGGGTGGGGACAGGGGTAAAACCAGGATAACCGCAGGGGTAAACTGGAAACAAGGTTATCTACTCAGTGAGTGAATGGGAGCAGTTAGAGACGGGAAAATGGACATGAGAGTGTAGGAAAATACATTCCTGCCTAGGGTGCAGTGTGTGCACCATTATATGAAGCGCTGTCACAACAAAGCAGCATCCATCATTAAGGATCTCCGTTATCCAGGCTATGCTCCCTTCTCACCACTACCATCAGGCAAGAATGTACAAGAAGGAGCCTTAGTCCCACACCATCAGGTTCAGGTCATTGATGATGGATGCTACTTTCTTGTGGAGCATTCCCTGTAGATGCACTCAATGGACTTTTCCTGTGATGGACTGGGCTATACCTACAACTTTCTGTCGGCTTTTTTGTTCTTGGGCAATGGTGGTTCCATACCAACAGACCAAATTGGAAACCTGGGGAAATCTCAACATCTCATATAAGAACTGAGGCAGAATAAACCAGTGTAGAAGGTCTAAGTAAGAAAAGCAATTTGCAGTGGGGAAAATATGTGGGAGACTATCTTTTACTCTTGGAAATCCCTGCAATATGGAGCTGCCTTGGCAGAGGAGAAGAGAGTCTGATGTATGTTCTCAAGATGGATTAAATGGTAAATGGTTATACCATCCTATCTCATTGAGTGTGTTTGGAATGAAGATTCAAGATTCAATTCAAGATTCAAGATTGTTTAATGACATTTCTGGTACACGTGTAAAGGAGAATGAAATACTTACCATTCCAGATCTGATGCAACACAACAACATACATCAATTGCTTGTGCATGAAGTGACACTACGCACAAAAGTGTCTGTACGTGAGGTGACTCTGACAGGCAATCACAAAGTCATGGTGCTGGATTAGTGGGTGGAGGTGGTAATTACTCTTACTGCTTGGGGAAAGTAACTGTTTTTACTGATGATCTTGATTTGGATATTATGTATCCTGCTCCGCAACTGGAGTGTGACATGAGCAGGGTGGTGGAATCCTTCATGATGCTTTTCTGGCACCTTTCTGTATATATGTCCTTGATGGCAGGTAGGCTGGTGCAAGAGATGTATTGGCAGTTTTGAGTACCTGTTGTTTAGCCTTCCGGACTGCCGCAGTGCAGTTTCTGTACCATTCTGTGATGCAGCAAGTTAGGATTCTCTCTACTGTGCATTTGTGAAGGACCTGAGTACAGATGTGCAAAGTCCAGCTCTGTTCAGCTTGTTCAGAAAGTAGGAGGTGACCAGGGATGAGAGGGTTTAAGTATGATAGGCTATTTAACTGATCAGTGTGAACAGAAAATTACAGAGCTAAAGGACAGATGGTGGGTCAAATGTGTTCTGTTCCAGACAGCTTCAGACTCAGTTCCTAACTCAAAATCATCAAAATGACATGCATTTCAATCTACCTAGCTACACAAGAGAAAGAAAAAGATTAGCTTTATTTGTCACATGTACACCAAAGCATACAGTGAAATGTGTTGTTTGCATCAAATTATATCAGCAAGGATTTTGCCGGGAAGCCCGCAAATGTCGGGATGTTTTCTGGCGCTAGCATAGCATACTCACATCTCACTAACCATAACCCATATGTCTTTGGAAGGTGGGAGGAAATATGGGCACCATGGTAGCAGAGGGGTTAGCGCGATGCTATTACAGCTCCAAGTGTTGGGTTTCCAAGTTCAATTCCAGCATCTTCCGTAAGAAGTTTGTACAAACTTCCTGTGCACGTGTGGGTTTCCTCCAGGTGCTCGGGTTTCATCCTACAGTCTAAAGACGTGCAGGTTAGTATGTTAACTTTCCCCTATAAGTTGTCCTGTGATCAGGCCAGGATTAAATAGCTGGGTTGCCGGGCTGGAAATGCCTGTGCCACCAGGGAAATCCATGCAATCATGGGGATAATGGAAAAACTCCTTACGGACAGTGGTGGGAATTGAACCCTGACCTAGAGCCGGTGCTGTAAGGCAGTGCACTGACCACTACGCTGTTGTGCTGCCCCGCTGTTCAATGTAATTTCATAGTATGATTCAGGGAGGCCAGGAGCACGGGAGATTAAATATTAACATGTGAAAGACAATGCCACTTCAAAAAGGCACCTACAGCAGACTAACTCCACTTCCATCCAATTCATAACACAGAACATGATTATCTGAGATGAAAAGTGAAGTGGACCTTTACAAGATTCTTTCTCTTCACTTTCCAAGAATCAATTTGAGTTCAGTCTCAGATTGTTTTCCTAATGCATTCAAGGACTGTCCAGCAGTCATTCAAAGTAGGAAAAAAATTATAGTGATTGACAGAGAAGAAGTATCTGAAGAAATTAGCTTTTCCTACTTTGGAGACTGCTATACCTTATTGAGAATTTATGGCTTGGACTTAATGGATGATGGTGAGAAGTGAACCAGGATCAGAGGGAATATTAGTCTGAATGAGCATCAAAGATCATGTGCTGTATGACAGACCTATAAGGGTAGAAAATTGCTGGATGGTAGAATAGATCATGGAAATGCAGTCAGATTCACTCTCTAGCTAGCCACAGCACAGTGAAGAAAGGTTGGGTAGGCAAGTCTTATATCCACTACTGTTCAGAAGAATACTTGGAGAAGTGTCTGAAGCATAAGGTCACAAGAGGCTTTGAAAGGAGGGACATGGAGAGGATGCTTCTTTTGTGAAAAAATTCAAAAGCAAAGGAAAATGTGGGAACATCCATTTATGGCAGGTATTGTTTACTCAAAGCTTGCAAGCCTTTGGAATTCTCTTCTTCAAAGATTAGTGGAAGCAGAGCCTAAGATGCTTTAGGACAACTTAGATCCATTCTTAATAATGAAAGTGGTGAAAAGTGTCCGGGAGTAGATAGAACTGTAGAACTGACATTTCAATCAGATTAGCCGTAAGAATGGGGTAGCTTCAAGGGACCAATGTCTTTCTCTTTCTCCTGATTTGTACGTCCATCTGCTTTGGATGGATCTCTAAGTTGACCTTCCCATTGAAGGGCGTCTGGGATCCAGGGATACTGAGGATCAAAGCTCAAAGGTCAATCTGGAGTCCAGAAGTTGAAGCCCAATGGTTGAAGCCAGGAGACTGGAGCCTGGAAGCTGGAGGACTGTCCTGGAGTTAGAGGAGTGTGCATGTGCATGGGTGGGGGAGAGGGAGCAATGAAAGGTGCTTGTTCTGCTGTTGCTTTGCTGCTTGTTGTGTTCTGTATTGTTCTGCTGAGCATTGTCAGGAGACCATGTTGACACTGGAATGTATGGTGCTATTTGTGGGCTACCACCGGCATATTCCTAGGATGCATTAGTAGTTAACATGTATCCCTAGAACATTTCACTATATTAGTGAAACCTGGTTGCAGGAGGGGCAGGACTAGTAGCTTAATGTTCCAGGGTTCCGATGTTTCAGACGTGATAGAGGCAGAGAGATGAAGGGTGGGGGGTGTGGCATTGCTCGTCAGGGAAAATGTTACAGCAGTGCTCAGGCAGGACAGATTAGAGGGCTTGTCTATGGGTGGAGCTGAGAAACAGGAAAGGTATGACCACATTAGTGGGGTTGTATAATAGACCACTAAATAGTCAGCCGGAATTGGAGGAGCAAATCTGCAGAGAGATAGCAGACAACTTCAGGAAACATAAAGTTGTGATAGTAGGGGATTTTAATTTTCCACATATTGATTAGGATTCCCATGCTGTTAAAGGTCTAGACGGGTTAGAGTTTGTAAAATGTGTTCAGGAAAGTTTTCTAAATCAATATATAGAGGTACCAGCTAGAGAGGATGCAATATTAGATCTCCTATTAGGAAACAAGTTAGGACAGGTGATGGAACTGTGTGTAGGGCAACACTTTAGTTCCAGTGATTATAACACCATTAGTTTCAACTTGACCATGGATAAAGATAGATCTGGTCCTCGGGTTGAGGTTCTGAACTGGAAAAAGACCAAATTTGAAGAAATGAGAAAGGATCTAAAAAGCGTGGATTGGGACAGGTTGTTCTCTGGCAAGGATGTGATTAGTAAGTGGGATGACTTCAAAGGAGAAATTTTGAGAGTGCAGAATTTGTATGTTCTTGTCAGGATTAAAGGCAAAGTGAGTAAGAATAAGGAACCTTGGTTTCAAGGGATATTGGAACTCTGATAAAAGAAGAAGAGAGAGATGTATGACATGTATAGGAAACGGGGAGCAAATAAGGTGCTTGAGGAGTATAAAAAGTGCAAAAAAATACTTAAGAAAGAAATCAGGAGGGCTGAAAGAAGACATGAGGTTGCTTTGGCAGTCAAAGTGAAGGATAATCCAAAGAGCTTCTACACGTATATTAAGAGCAAGAGGACAGTAAGGGATAAAATTGGTCTTCTTGAAGATCAGACTGGTCGGCTATGTATGGAACCAAAAGAATTGGGGGAGATCTTAAATGTTTTTTTTGCATCTGTATTTGCTAGGGAAACTGGCATGGAACGATAGAAATGAGGCAAACAAGTGGTGAGGTCATGGAACCTATACAGATTGAGGAAGAGGAGGTGCTTGCTAACTAGAGGCAAATCAGAGCAGATAAATCCCCAGGGCCTGACAGGGTATTCCCTCAGACCTTGAAGGAGACTAGTGTTGAAATTGCAGGGACCTTGGCAGATATATTTAAAATGTCGCTATCTACGAGTGAGGTGCCGGAGGATTGGAGGATGGCTCATGTGTTCCGTTATTTAAAAAAGGCTCTAAAAGTAATCCGGGAGATAATAGGCTGGTACGTTTGATGTCGGTAGTAGGTAAATTATTGGAAGGAGTACTGAGGGATAGGATCTACAAGTATTTGGTTAGACAGGGACGTATCAGGGAGAGACAACATGGCTTTGCGCGTGGTAGGTCATGTTTAACCAATCTACTAGCATTTTTGGAGGAGGTTACCAGGAAAGTGGATAAAGGGAAGGCAGTGGATGTTGTCTACATGGACTTCAGTAAGGCCTTTGACAAGGTCACATATGGGAGGTTAGTTAGGAAGATTCAGTCACTAGGTATACAAGAAGTAGTAAATTGGATTAGACATTGGCTCAATGAAAGAAGCTAGAGAGTGGTATTGGAGGATTGCTTCTCTGAGTGGAGGCCCATGACTAGTGAGTGGTGTGCCACAGGGATCAGTGCTGGGTCCATTGTTATTTGTCATCTATATCAATGATCTGGATGATAACTTGGTAAATTGGATCAGCAAATTTGCTGATGATATAAAGATTGGAGGTGTAGTCGACAGTAAGGAAGGTTTTCAAAGCTTGCAGAGGGACTTGGACCAGCTGGAAAAATGGGCTGAAAAATGGCAGATGGAGTTTAATACTGACAAGTGTGAGGTATTGCACTTTGGAAGGACAAACCAAGGTAGAACATCCAAGATAAATGGTAGGACACTGAGGTGTGCAGTAGAACAGAGGGATCTGGGAATACAGATACGAAATTCCCTAAAAGTGGCGTCACAGGTAGATAGGGTCGTAAAGAGAGCTTTTGGTACATTGGCCTTTATTAATCAAAGTATTGAGTATAAGAGCTGGAATGTTATGGTGAGGTTGTATAAGGCATTGGTGAGGCCAAATTTGAAGTATTGTGTACAGTTTTGGTCACCAAATTACAGGAAGGATATTAATAAGGTTGAAAGAGTGCAGAGAATGTTTACAAGGATGTTGCCAGGACTTGAGAAACTCAGTTACAGAGAAAGGTTGAATAGGTTAGGACTTTATTCCCTGGAGCGTAGAAGAATGAGGGGAGATTTGATAAAGGTATATGAAATTATGATGGGTATAGATAGAGTGAATGCAAGCAGGCTTTTTCCACTGAGGCTAGGGGAGGAAAAAACCAGAGGACATGGGTTAAAGGTGAAGGGGGAAATTTAAAGGGAACATTTGGGGGGGCTTCTTCACACAGAGAGTGGTGGGAGTGTGGAATGAGCTGCCAGATGAAGTGGTAAATGCAGGCTCACTTTTAACATTTAAGAAAAACTTGGGCAGGTACATGGATGAGAGGTGTATGGAGGAATTATGGTCCAGGTGCAGGTCAGTGGGACTAGGTAGAAAAATGGTTCAGCACAGCTAAGAAGGGCCAAAAGGCCTGTTTCTATGCTGTAATGTTCTATAGTTCTATGTACACGTGACAAATCAATCTGAATCTGAAAGCCTCGAGACTGGACAAAGGACATCTGATTTTTAAGTGCACATAGTCCAATGACCCGATTTAGGCTCAAGTTAGATAATTTGACTCAACGTGTGAGATATACAGTATAATAATACTGGATTATTTGTAGCAAACTGCAGACTCCTGAATGAAGTGTTCTGTTGATCTAAAAGAGGGGGGAATGGGCAGATGGTATTGCTCTGTCAGGAGCTGCCATGGGTTGAATGATCTTCTTCTTGGTCAAAGGAAATAAGGGTTTAGATGCCTTATTTTGCTTTGATTTGATTTGCTGGGTTAAGCTGGCTGTGTTTTTTTCACACTCCTATGTCTTTTTTTCTTGAACAGAGAGAAAGAGAGAGAGGAAAAAGCGAGCTATCTGGTGTTTAGCTTCTGGTAGGGTCACCCTTAGCAATAAGATCAAGAGGGAGATTCCAGACAAAGAGTGATCCAACAAGGACCTCTTTGGTGGATCTGATAGAAGATGATGACACATCACAGTGGCAGTGAAGGTGGAGAAAGGCTATAGCAGTCGAGGGTCCCCAGTCATCTCGCTTTGTTGACCATTCGTCAATGGACCTATGTTAGGGAAATCACTATGCCACTTTTAATGCATTGAAGCTCGCACTTTATTGTCTCTGCACAACAACCAAACTATGTTGACTCTGGGCCAACAACTTAGAACTTACTTCTACCAAGAGCCATGGAGTCATACAGGCTCTGTGGCTCATCATCCATCTGTGGCGTTAGGATTGATACAGATAACCCTTCCTTCCAAATGTAATAAGCATATACAACAATTCATCTCTGTGCAACAGGAGAACACACATCATAGTACAATAGTTTCTGTTTTATTATTTTATACATTATAATTGCACATTGGTAAATTATAATTGTGTATATCATTATTTGGTACTTCATTACTAGTTAAGTCTGCACACTGCTATGTTTTTAAATGTTACTGCTCTAATGAAAGAATTTCCACTAGGGGTGAACAAAGTATTTATTATTATTATTATTAAACAGAGAAGGCTTGATATAATCAGTTGTTTAAGCAGCATCAATGGAGGGGAAAGAGAGTTATCATTTGATGGCCTTTCATCAGGATAGGTTCCAATGAAAAATCTTTGATTTGAAACATTAACTCTGTTTTTCTTTTTCCACAGATGCTGCCTGACCTACTGAGAATTTCTAGCATTCTCAATTGTTATACCTTATCCAGTCCAGAACTCATATTAATGAGTTCCAAGGACATTCTTTATGAACTGCATACACCAGGTTAGTAAGCGTGGGCTGAAGTACCTGGTGCTCCCAGTGTACAAGACTTAAGGTTATTTATCATGTGTACATCAAAACAGACAGTGAAATATGTCATTTGCATTAACAACCAACACACTCAAAGGCCTGCTGGGGCAGCCCGCAAGCGTTACTACACTTTCTGGTACCAAGTTAATTTTATAAAATTTAAGATTAATTTAGAACATCAAGCATTTAATAAGTATAAGAAAATGCTAGTAAAGGTGTGTTACAATAATGTAAACATTTCTGAACACCAGAAAATTGATAAATGCATTTAGAATAATTTAATTAAATCTAAAAAGTGCAGGTTGGAAGGTTAACAACAGGAATTCTGCAGATGCTGGAAATTCAAGCAACATACATCAAAGTTGCTGGTGAACGCAGCAGGCCAGGCAGCATCTATAGGAAGAGGCGCAGTCGACGTTTCAGGCCGAGACCCTTCGTCAGGACTAACAGTCCTGACGAAGGGTCTCGGCCTGAAACGTCGACTGCGCCTCTTCCTATAGATGCTGCCTGGCCTGCTGCGTTCACCAGCAACTTTGATGTATGTAGGTTGGAAGGTTAATTGTCCACTAAAAATTGCTCCTAACATGTGGGTGAGTGGATGAATCTGGGAGTAGCTGATGGGAATGTGGGAGAATAAGAGGATTAGGGTAGGATTGGCAATAAATAGTTGTGATTAGGTACAGACTAGCTGAGCCAAAGGGCCTGTTTCTGTGCTATATCCCTTTCTGATTCTAAATCAAAAATAAAATTGCCCTTTCCCTCTCACTAGATTATTTACTACTAATCTGAATAACACACCGGCATTTCTCTTTGAGCAGAGACACGCAGTTTGAAGTTTTCAACCGAGCTGAAAACTTTTACGGGCCTTCCAGTGATGGCTACAGTGTGCCATGGAATATTTCATCCCGAAAGCTATTAAAGTCTTAATGGCCACGTAGCGGGAATCCATTTGCTTTCTGAGCATCGACTGTGAGAGAGAGGCAAGGTTACCACAGTCTGGCTAGACTGAGGAACATTTAAAGTCAGTGACTGTCTGGATGAAAGACACAGCAAGACCCTTTTGAGTCAACTCCAATATTGTTTTAACATTACATTACAGCTCAGTGGTGTCATTCACGCTGACAGTGATCTAGAGGATTTGATGGTGTACATTTGCATTAGTTGTATTAGTGCCAGATCCTTACTGGTGAAAGAAGATCTGCATATTGTGTGGGTGAAGGCATTTCTTAAGCACCCAAGCACTGCCAGCATGTCCTGGTTCAAACACAAAATAAATGGCTCCCACTGGATTTGCAGCCTGCAAAGTGTACTACAAAGGATCAAAGATCTCAGCTGAAATCAAAGTAATTTCTCAACCTCAAAGCTTCATTGAGCACGAAATATTTTAGTTACTGTATTGTATTATTTAAAAGCAGTAATGCTGGGTTTTCATGTTATGTGGGAAAGCTCTTCTTCCCTGTGTATGGCTTTCAGAACAACTTTCCAGTCTTTGTGTATGGTGCCCTCTATCTTAGAAATCTCCAATGCTAGCATTGGGCTGGGTTCAGAGAAAGTTCTCAAGAATGATTCCAGGAATGACAGAGTTAACGTATGAGGAGCGTTTGATGGGTCTGGGCCTGTACACACTGGAGTTTAGAAGAACGAGGCGGGATTTCATTGAATATTGAAAGGCTAGATAGAGTGGATGTGAAGATGATGTTTTCTATAATGGGACAGTCTAGGACCAGAGAGCACAGCCTCAGACTAGAAAGGTGTCCCTTTAGAATAGAGATGAGCAGGAATTTAATTAGTCGGAGAGTGGTGAATATGTGAAATTTATTGCCATGGACAGCAGTGGAGACAAAGTAATTGGGTATATTTAAAGCAGAGGTTGCTAGGTTCTTGATTAGTAAGGTTGTCATAGACAGGAGAATGAGGTTGAGAGGGAAAATAAATCAACCATGATGGAATTGTAGTGCAGATACGAGGGGCTGAATAGCCTAATTCTGCTCCCATGTCTAATGGTCTTTTGGTCTTATGGCCTGCTGGGGTATTATAATGATGGAGCAAAAAAGAAGACCCACCTTGCCTGCATCAGTTGGCTCTGCACTCCAACTGTTTCCCCAAAACCCGGTAAACCAATAAATACCCTTCAAATATCTGTCTAATACCTATGTGAAATTGCTTTCAAATGTTGTGTTCTAGATCACAGAGTCAAAATGTGTTTCCTCATTAAAATCTCTGGTTCTTTAACCAATCACTTTAAATGAACATACAATTGGTTGTTGGTTATATCACAACAGGGCATCACAGCAATGTGCAGGATCACAATAAGCTGCAGAGGTTTGCAGGTTCAGCCAACTCCATCATGGGCACAGCCCACATCACCATCCAGGACATCTTCAAGAGGGGAAGCCGCAAGAACGGGGCGTTGTGTCCCAGCGTTTCCCAGCGTTGTGTCCTGGGAAAAATGCACACTCAGGACAACAAATATTTTGCCAATTTCTTTATCTGTTTTAGATGTTTTAATGCAGAAAAGGGGTATCAAAATAAAAACAACAAAACAAATTTTAACAAGCAGTTCCTGCTGTTACAATCTCAGCTTAATTTCGGTTGGCACACATGTGTATCAACTAGCTACGTATGCAGTATGAAAATAAATAAAACAAAATATACTGAACCAATACGCAATGCGGTGTCAGTTTTTGGCACACACTTGCTTAACTTACAAACACGTATAGGCAAGATCCTGAAACAAATTCTCCTCATTCACATTACTAGGCCAATAAGGAACTTTGCACAACCACACTACCCAGTGCTGATAACTTACTTGTGAAAATCTAAAGCATCCACATGTAAAACATGTCAAATTACCAATATTCTAGATTTGCAAACAAGTATAAACAAATTTACATGGGCATCACAAATATTATTCACCTTTCCTCACCATGCCTGGGAAAAGCAGCTCCCGCACTTGACGGTCTTTCTAATCTGCATGTGCATAATGATGTCACTGTTTTCTCTTAAAGGCACAGGCAGTTATTTTAGCATTACCAGGGGGAATACACAAGTGCACTTTAACAATAAAAAAGAATATTCAACAGTCACCTGGTTACACTATTAAAGACGCTAAGGACCCTTACCATCAAGGAAATGACTCTTCCCTTCGGAGAAGAGATATGGGAGCATTGATGATGCACGTTCAGTATTTTATTCCCTCCACCATCATGGGTCCATGAACACTATATTATTATTCATCTTTTGCATGAATTGTTTATTCTTGTAGTTTATTGTCATCTTCATGTCTTACCCTGTACAAAACAACAAGTTTCATGACATAATGATATTAAACCTGATTCTGATGCATTTTATGACCTGGCTGAGTTTGAACCTATGCTGTTGACTTCATTAGAACTGTACCATTTAACTCTCTGCTCCTTATCTTACCCACTGGATCTTACTCGAAACAGAGGTCAAGGAACAGTACAGCACAGGAACAGGCCCTTTGGCCAACGATCTCTGTGCCAGCAATGTTGCCAATTTAAACTAATTGCACCCGTCTGCATGTGGTCTGCATCCTCCATTCCTTGGTTGTTTCTGAGTCTGCCCAAATGCCTCTCAAAAGTCAGCAATCATATATGCTTCCACCACTCCTCTGGCAGTATTTCTATGCACCTAACACTCCCTGTGTGGAAAAACCCACCTCATAAATGTCATTGAAACTCCCCACAACCCACCTTAAACCACTGGTATGTAACATTTCTCGGAAAAAACTCTGACTGTCTCGGTAGTATAGCAGTTTCAATTCCTGCTGCTGTCTGTAATGAGTTTATATCGACACCCCGTGACCTCTTGATCCTCCGGTTTTCTCCAATATTCCAAATATGTATGGGTTAGGTTGTGGGCACGCTGTGTTGGTGCTGGAAGCATGCTGATATTTGCAGGCTGGCCCTAGCTCAGCCTCAGACTGAGTTGTTCATTGCCATTGTTTTTTACGTGTTAACCTCCCAAGCACCGGTCTCCCTGAATCAGACTACTTGTTATGTTAAAAGTTTGAGAGAGCCATCGTTTTCAAGGGATATTGGAAACTTGGTTCAGAAAAAGAGAGGGATCTTCAATAAATATAGGCAGCTTGGAGTTAATGAGGTGTTCGAGGAATATAAAGAATGTAAAAAGAATCCTAAGAAAGAAATTAGAAAAGCTAGAAGACAGGAAGCAAAGAGTGGGAATAAATGGGACCTTTTCAGAATGGCAGGCGGTGACTAGTGGGGTACCGCAAGGCTCAGTGCTGGGACCCCAGTTGTTTACAATATATATTAATGACTTGGATGAGGGAATTAAATGCAGCATCTCCAAGTTTGCGGATGACACGAAGCTGGGTGGCAGTGTTAGCAGTGAGGAGGATGCTAAGAGGATGCAGGGTGACTTGGATAGGTTGGGTGAGTGGGCAAACTCATGGCAGATGCAATTTAATGTGGATAAATGTGAAGTTATCCACTTTGGTGGCAAAAATAGGAAAACAGATTATTATCTGAATGGTGGCCGATTAGGAAAAGGGGAGGTGCAACGAGACCTGGGTGTCATTATACACCAGTCATTGAAAGTGGGCATGCAGGTACAGCAGGCGGTGAAAAAGGCGA
This sequence comes from Mobula hypostoma, assembly GCF_963921235.1. NCBI lineage: Eukaryota > Metazoa > Chordata > Chondrichthyes > Myliobatiformes > Myliobatidae > Mobula > Mobula hypostoma. Next base: position 9,037,114 of record NC_086110.1, read on the forward strand.
ATGGTATGCTGGCATTTATAGCGAGAGGATTCGAGTACAGGAGCAGGGAGGTACTACTGCAGTTGTACAAGGCCTTGGTGAGACCACACCTGGAGTATTGTGTGCAGTTTTGGTCCCCTAATCTGAGGAAAGACATCTTTGCCATAGAGGGAGTACAAAGAAGGTGGCAGGTCTTTCATATGAAAAAAGACTGGATGAACTGGGCTTGTACTCGTTGGAATTTAGAAGATTGAGGGGGGATCTGATTGAAACGTATAAGATCCTAAAGGGATTGGACAGGCTTGATGCGGGAAGATTGTTCCCGATGTTGGGGAGGTCTAGAACGAGGGGTCACAGTTTGAGGATAGAGGGGAAGCCTTTTAGGACCGAGGTTAGGAAAAACTTCTTCACACAGAGAGTGGTGAATCTGTGGAATTCTCTGCCACAGCAAACTGTTGAGGCCAGTTCATTAGCTATGTTTAAAAGGAAGTTAGATATGGCCCTTGTGGCTACAGGGGTCAGGGGGTATGGAGGGAAGGCTGGGTTCTGAGTTGGATGATCAGCCATGATCATAATAAATGGCGGTGCAGGCTCGAAGGGCCGAATGGCCTACTCCTGCACCTATTTTCTATGTTTCTATGTTTCTATACGAGGCTGTTTTGGCAAGTAAGGTGAAAATAAATCCAGAGGGTTTCTACAGTTATGTTATTAGCAAAAGGATAATGAGGGATAAAATTGGTCCCTTAGAGAATCAGCGTGGATGGCTATCTGCAGAGTCAAAAGAGATGGGGGAGATTTTTTTCTTTTCTTCGGTATTCACTAAGGAGAAGGATATTGAATTGTGTAAAGTAAAGGAAACAAGAAGGGTAGTTATGGAAAGTATGACGATTAAAGAAGAGGAAGTACTGGCGTTTTTAAGGAATATAAAAGTGGATAAGTCTCCGGGTCTGGACAAGATATTCCCTAGGACCTTGAGGGAAGTTAGTGTGGAAATAGCAGGGGCTCTGACAGAAATACTTCAAATGTCATTAGAAACGGGGATGGTGCTGGAGGATTGGTGTATTGCTCATGTGGTTCCATTGTTTAAAAAGGGTTCTAAGTGTTAACCTTGATAGAAAGTATTCTTAGAGATGATATATATAATTATCTGAGTAGACAGGGTCTGATTAGGAACAGTCAACATGGATTTGTGCCTGGAAGATCATGTTTGACAAATCTTATTGAATTTTTTGATGAGGTTACTAAGAAATTTGACGAGGGTAAAGTGGTGGATGTTGTCTATATAGACTTCAGTAAGGCCTTTAACAAGGTTCCACACGGAAGGTTAGTTAGGAAGGTTCAATCGTTAGGCATTAATATCGAAGTAGTAAAATGGATTCAGCAGTGGCTAGATGGGAGTCGCCAGAGAGTAGTGGTAGATAACTGTGTGTCAGATTGGAGGATGGTGTGTAGCGGTGTGCCTCAGGGATCTGTACTGGGTCCAATGTTGCTTGTTATATATGTTAATGATCTGGATATGGGGTGGTAAATTGGATTAATAAGAATGCAGATGATACTAAGATAGGTGGTGTTGTGGATAATGAAGTAGGTTTTCAAAGCTTGCGGAGAGATTTAGGACAGTTAGAAGAGTGGACTGAAAGATGGCAGATGGAGATTAATGCTGAAAAATGTGAGGTGCTACATTTTGGTAGGACTAATCAAAATAGGACAAACATGGTAAATGGTAGGGCATTGAAGAATGCAGTAGAACAGAGGGATCTAGGAATAATGGTATATAGTTCCCTGAAGGTGGAATCTCATGTGGATTGGGTGGTGAAGAAAGCTTTTGGTATGTTGGCCTTTATTAATCAGAGCATTGAGTATAGGAGTTGGGATGTAATGTTGAAATTGTATAAGGCATTGATAAGGCCAAATTTGAAGTATTGTGTACAGTTCTGGTCACCGAATTATAGGAAAGATGTCAATAAAATTGAGAGAGTACAGAGCAGGTTTACTAAAATGTTGCCTGGGTTTCATCTCCTAAGTTACAGAGAAAGGTTGAACAAGTTAGGTCTTTATTCTTTGGAGCGTAGAAGGTTGAGGGGGGACTTGATAGAGGTGTTTAAAATTATGAGGGGATTTAAAGAGTTGACGTGGATAGGTTTTTTCAATTGAGAATGGGGTGATTCAAACAAGAGGACATGAGTTGAGAGTTAAAGGGCAAAAGTTTAGGGGTAACATGAGGGGGAACTTCTTTACTCACAGAGTGGTAGCTGTGTGGAACGAGCTTCCAGCAGAAGTGGTTGAGGCAGGTTCGATGTTGACGATTAAAGTTAAATTGGATAGATATATGGACAGGAAAGGAATGGAGGGTTATGGGCTGAGTGCAGATCGGTGGGACTAGGTGAGAGTAAGAGTTCGGCATGAACTAGAAGGGCCGAGATGGCCTGTTTCCGTGCTGTAATTGTTATATGGTTATATGTTTCGAAAATCCAAAACATAAAACTAATTGGAAGAAAAACCCAGAGCCAGAAGCGTATGTCTTAGCTTCACTTTTACTTTAATTTGAGGTTAACACTGATGATGGTGCCGCGATGACGTATGCCATTTACATTTTTTTTACATTTAACCTGTAAAGCATTATTTAAACAAACAAGAATGCTGAATCAAGCAATGTATTTACAAGCAACACACATCAAAGTTGCTGGTGAACGCAGCAGGCCAGGCAGCATCTCTAGGAAGAGGTACAGTTGACGTTTTGGGCCGAGACCCTTCATCAGGACTAACTGAAAGAAGAGCTAGTAAGAGATTTGAAAGTGGGAAGGGGAGGGGGCGATCCAAAATGATAGGAGAAGACAGGAGGGGGAGGGATGGAGCCAAGAGCTGGACAGTTGATTGGCAAAAGGGATATGAGAGGATAATGGGACAGGAGGCCTAGGGAGAAAGAAAAGGGGGAGGGGGGAAACCAGAGGATGGGAAAAGGGGTATAGTGAGAGGGACAGAGGGAGAAAAAGGAGAGTGAGAAAAAGAAAAAGAATGTGTGTATATAAATAAATAACGGATTTCTTACCGGTCTGTAGTAATGAGTTCAAGGAGTGGAGCACAGTAGCCAGGTTTGGCAAGAACCTGTTATAGTAACTGACAAATCCTAAAAAGAACTGCAACTGTGACACATTCTTTGGCCTTGGGGCATCCAACACTGCTTGAATTTTTTCAGCACTCTTATGTAAACCTTGTGCATCAATGACCACAGTAAGTGATTCTTGGATTCTCGGTTTAAACAATTCGCATTTGTTGTGTCATGCTCTGAGCCCATAATCTTCTAATCTTTTTAACACTGTCTTGAGTCTTACGAGATGTTCTCTGTCATCCTTATTTTGGCAATGATGTCATCAAGGTAACACTAAGTGCCTTGTCAGCCTTGTAGCACTCTAGAATAGCTTTCTTCCAGAGTGCAAGTGCATTTGCTTCTCCAAAAATAAGCCTATTATGGAAATAGAGCTTTGTGAGTGTTTATAGTGAAAAACACTTTGGACTCTTCTTCCATCTCCATCTGTAGGTAGGTATCAGCTAAGTCCACTCTGCTGAAGTGTTTCCCTTCAGAAAGGTTTGCAAAGATATCCACTATCCTGGGAAGAGGGTATTGATTTACTTTCAGAACTGTATTGATAGTGACGTTAGACCACAGATCCTGACTGACCCACCTTTCTTCAGAACTGGGACAACAAGTTGTCCATGGGGCTCCAGTGGACCTTGGAAAGAATTCCTTTGGCCTCCAGGCAATCTAACTCACATTGCTGCTTTATCACGCATGGTGCAGGGAACCGGATGGGTATTGTAAAATGGGGGCGGTATTTATCATTATTTTACCCTTGATATGCTTCAGTACCATCCGTGAACACTGCTATGACATCATTCAGTACCTTTCTTAATCTGCTTTCAGTTGACTTTCTTGCAGGGGTTGTGGCATGCAAATGGTGGATGGATCTCCGATCAAGTTGTAGTTGTCTCAGCCAATCACAACCCCACAATGCTGGCCCTCCTGTTTTTACCACATACAAAGTCAAAAATGCTTGATGGTTGTTGCATTTCACTATTAAAATTGTCATTCCCACAGGTGTTATCTTTTCTCCAGTGTAAGTTCTTAATTGGAATCTGCAGGCTTTAGTTTAGTATCTTTGAAATGCGGTTCAAACTCATCTTGTGAACGACAGAATCAGCTGAACCAGTGTCTGATTCCATTTTCATTAATCTTCTGTTCACTTCTGGAGTAAGCCATATTACTTGTCTATTGTCAGTTTCACGTTGTAAATCTCAAGGGATACAGTTCTGTGCCACTATCATCATTATCAGATTTTTCATTGACAACATGAAGATTAGTGCTCTTTTTGAAACTGCAACTTGAAGTTTTATCTTTTTCTCTTCCCTATGCAGTCCATTTATTTTTGTCTGCCCAACATGCTCTTTATAGGTGTCCTACTTTGCTGCAAGTGTTGTGGAACGTGTAGAGCAGGACAAGACACAAAAGACGTCCTGGTCATCCACTGCACCTAGTCCCATCTCCAGCCATCTCGACGCTGTCTTGCCACTGGATCCACATAACCATACAACCATATAACCATATAGCAAGTTCAGCACAGAAACAGGCCATCTCGGCCCTTCTAGTCGCTGCCAAATGCTTACTCTCACCTAGTCCCATCTACCTGCACTCAGCCCATAACCCTCCATTCCTCTCCTGTCCATATACCTATCCAATTTTTTTAAATGACAAAATCGAACCTGCCTCTACCACTTCTACTGGAAGCTCGTTCCACACACCTACCACACTCTGAGTAAAGAAGTTCCCCCTCGTGTTACCCCTAAACTTTTGCCCCTTAACTCTCAACTCATGTCCTCTTACTTGAATCTCCCCTACTCTCAATGGAAAAAGCCTATCCACATCAACTCTATCTATCCCCCTCATAATTTTAAATACATCTATCAAGTCCCCCCTCAACCTTCTACACTCCAAAGAATAAAGACCTAACTTGTTCAACCTTTCTCTGTAACTTAGGTGCTGAAACCCAGGTAACATTCCAGTAAATCTCTCTGTATTCTCTCTATTTTGTTGACATCTTTCCTACAATTCGGTGACCAGAACTGTATACAATACTCCAAACTTGGCCTTATCAATGCCTTGTACAATTTTAACATTACATCCCAACTCCTATACTCAATGCTCTGATTTATAAAGGCCAGCATACCAAAAGCTTTCTTCACCACCCTATCCACATGAGATTCCACATTCAGGGAACTGTGCACCATTATTCCTAGATCCCTCTGTTCTTAGATTATTAGATTAGATTATGAGGACACTCAGTCCTCGTTTATTATCATTTAGAAATGCATGCATTATAAAATGATACAATGCTCCTCCAGAATGATATCAGAAGAAAAACAGGACAAACCAAGACTAAAACTGACAAAACCACATAATTATAACATATAGTTACAACAGTGCAAAGTAATACCATAATTTGATAAAGAGCAGACCATGAGCACGGTAAAAAAAGTCTCAAAGTCCTGATCGACTCATCATCTAATGCAGGTGGCAGAAGGGAGAAACTCTCCCTGCCATGAACCTCCAAGCGCCGACAACTTGCTGAAGCATTGGAAGCACCCGACCGCAGCCAACTCTGAGTCCGTCCGAAAACTTCAAGCCTCTGACCAGCCCCTCCAATACAGCCTCTCCGAGCACCATCCTCTGCCGAGCGCTTCGAGCCCAACCCGGCTGCCGACCAACAAGCAAAGCCGAGGACTCGGGACCTTCTCCTCCGGAAATTCTGGACCATACAGTAGTAGCAGCAGCGAAGCAGGCATTTCAGAAGTTTCACCAGATGTTCCTCTGTGCTCTCACGTCCGTCTCCATCAAATCAGGATTGTGCACGGCGCCCTACTTGACAAATAACAGACATCACCACCGGAGTGGCTGCTGCGAGCTGCGTCGCGTCACCATCTTCTCCTCCAACTACTGTGTTCCTCAGTGCACTACCATTTCCAGATGGGAATTGGGAAGAGAGAGTGAGGCTGACACTGCACAACACTCCCGCACTTAAATCCAAACCATGCACTAGTCTCGACACCATAATAATAGTGTCAAGGTCCTCATTGACGTTGACGATGGACGAACACACACACTTTGCTGCATTTTCTGCAAGTTTTGCCTTTAAATCTGCTTCTGCCACAACAATATTTTTGGTCAGCCATGTTTCAGTTTCGATGCTGCAATTCTGTTCATTCTCACTTTGATTCCTGACTGCAACTCAACTGCGTCCTTGGCTGCTGTTTCTATTAATGCAGCAATTTCAACATTTTTAAGTATGCAGGACAAACAGCAGATACAAATTGAGTGCTTCTTAAACAAGGAGGATTCATGTTTCACTCATGGACAAGCAGTTCTGGTGAGGGTCTACAGAGGTGATCAAAAGTGGGTACGGAAGGATTAAGGACAAAACTGGACCACTCTCCTACACAGTGGAGATTGCATTGGATATGATCTGGAGAAGGCACATCGGTCAGTTGAGGGGAGCAGGGTCAGTTGTTGGAGAAGTAAGATGACCAGAGCTGTTAGAACCACTTCCTGTAGTCCCAGAGTCAAATCATACATCAACCTTGGTGGGGGCCTCAGAACCTGTGATTGTTTCACAGCCACAAATCTCTTCTACCAAGCAGAGTGAACCCACCCCTTCCCCTTGTCATGAAAGACATTATCCCACAGTGATTAAATTGTCAGGCCTGAGTGGGAAAATTAAAAATTTACCATCCTGTGGTTGTCTATATAGTAATTGTATTATATTCAAACTCATCTTTTAGGTTATTTCTTCAGCGGTTTGATCAGGGCACAAACTGCGCAAGCACGTGGGCGTCAGCCAGTTAGAACCGCGAGAAGAGTTTAAAGGGAGACAGCTTTATAGAGTGGGCACAAAGTACAGGGAGACAGAGTAGGAAGTGTTGGCTCGATGGGGCTTCGGCGACAACCAGTCCAGGCGAAGTAGGTCACCTGTGTAGAATACAGACAGGAAGCATGTGTGTGAGGCCGGTGTCAGATGTGGGAAGTCCTGGAGACTCCCAGCCTCCCAGATGGCAACACCTACACCAGGTGCATCGAGCTGCAGCTCCTTAGGGAACTGGAGATGCAGCTCAATGACCTTCGTCTGGTAAGGGAGAGTGAGAAGGTGATAGAGAGGAGCTGAGGAGGTAGTCACACCGGGGCCTCGGGACACAGATAAGTGGGTTGCAGTCAGGAGAGGGAAAGGCAAGAGTCAGATACTAGAGAGTACACCTGTGGCTGTCCCCCTTAACAGTAAGTACTCCTGTTTGAATTCTGTTGGGGGGGGACGGCCTACCTGGGGGAAGCAACAGTGGCCAGGCATCTGGCATGGATTCTGGCCCTGTGGCTCAGAAGAGTAGGGAAAGGAAGAGGATGGCAGCAGTGACAGGGGATTCTATAGTTAGGGAGTCAGACAGGTGATTCTGTGGACACAGGAAAGAAACATGGATGGTAGTTTGCCTCCCAGGTGCCACGATTCGGATGTTACTGATCACGTCCACAATATCCTGAAGTGGGAAGGAGAACAGCCAGAGGTCATTGTACATATTGGTACCAATGATATAGGTAGGAAAAGGGAGGAGGTTCTGAAACAGACTACAGGGAGTTCAGAAGGAAGTTGAGAAGCAGAGCCTCAAAGGTAGTAATGTCGGGATTACTGCCTGTGCCATGCGACAGCGAGCATAGGAATAGAATGAGGTGGAGGATAAATGCGTGGCTGAGGGTTTGGAGCAGGGGGCAGGGATTCAGATTTCTGGATCATTGGGACCTCTGTTGGGGCAGGCGCGACCTGTACAAAAAAGGAGGGGTTGCACTTGAATCCCAGGGGGACCGATACCCTGGCGGGGAGGTTTACAAAGGCTATTGGGAGAAATTTAAACTACAATTGCTGGGGAATGGGAAACACACTGAAGAGGCGGTTGGCTCACAAATAGAGAAAGCTTGGAGACAGTGCGAGAGGGAGGATAGGCAGATGATAGAGAAGGGATGCACTTAGACTGATGGTTTGAGATGTGTCTATTTTAATGCAAGGAGTATTATGAACAAAGCAGATGAGCTTAGAGCATTGATCAGTACTTGGAAATATGGTGTTGTGACCATTACAGAGAATTGGATGGCTCAGGGGCAGGAATGGCTACTTAGAGTGCCAGGCATTAGATGATTCAGAAAGGACAGGGAAGGAGGCAAACGAGGTGGGTGCGTGGCACTGTTGATCAGAGATAGTGTCACGGCTGCAGAAAAGGAGGAAGTCATGGAGGGACTGTCTGCTGAGTCTCTGTAGGTGGAAGTTAGGAAAAGGAAGGGGTCAATAGCTCTACTGGGTGTTGTTTATAGACCACCCAATAGTAAAGGGGACATCGAGGAACAGATAGGGAGACAGATTCTAGAAAGATGTAATAATAAGATGGCTGTTGTGGTGGGAGATTTTAATTACCCAAATATCAATTGCTATCTCCCTAGAGTGAGGGGTTTAGATAGGATGGAGTGTATTAGGTGTGTTCAGGAAGGTTTCTTGACACAGTATGTAGATAAGCCTACATGATCTGTACTTGATATGGTATTGGGAAATGAATCTGGTCAGGTGTCAGATCTCTCAGTGGGAGAGCATTTTGGAGATAGTGATCACAATTCTATCTCCTTTACCATAGCATTGGAGAGGGATAGGAACAGAGAAGTTAGAAAAGCACTTAATTGGAGTAAGGAGAAATATGAGGCTATCAGTGAGGAACTTGGAAGCATAAAGTGGGAACAGATGTTCTCAGGGAAACGTATGGAAAAAATGTGGCAAACGTTCAGGGGTTATTTGCATGGAGTTCTGCATAGGTACATTCCAATGGGACAGGGAAAGGATGGTAAGGTACAGGAATGTGGTGTACAAAGTAAGAAGAAAAGAAGAGCTTATGAAAGGTTCAAAAAACTAGGTAACGATAGAGATCTAGAAGATTATAAGGCTAGCAGGAAGGAACAAGAAAGAAATTAGGAGAGCCAGAAGGCGCCATGAGAAGGCCTTGGCGGCCAAGATTAAGGAAAACCCCAAGGCATTCTACGAGTATGTGAAGAGCAAGAGGATAAAACGTGAGCGAATAGGACCTATCAAGTGTGACAGTGGAAAAGTGTGCATGGAACTGGTGGAGATAGCAGAGGTACTTAATGAGTACTTTGCTTCAGTATTCACTATGGACAAGGATCTTGGCAATTGTAAGGATGACTTACAGCGGACTGAAAAGCTTTAGCATGTAGATATTAAGGAAGAGGATGTGCGGGAGCTGTTGGAAAGCATCAGGTTGGATAAGTCACAAGGACAGGACGAGATGTACCCCAGGCTACTGTGGGAAGCGAGGGAGCCTCTGGTGATGATCCTTGCATCATCAATGGGGACGGGAGAAGTTCCGGAGGATTGAAGGGTTGCAGATGTTGTTCCCTTATTCAAGAAAGGGAATAGAGATAGCCCAGGAATTTATAGACCAGTGAGTCTTACTTCACTGGTTGGTAAGTTGATGGAAAAGATGTTGAGAGACAGGATTTATGAACATTTGGAGAGGCAAAATATGATTAGGAATAGTCAGCATAGCTTTGTGAAAGGTAGGTCGTGCCTTACAAGTCTGATTGATTTTTTTGAGGATGTGACTAAACACATTGAGAAGGTAGAGCAGTAGATGTAGTGTATATGGATTTCAGCAAGGCATTTGATAAGGTACCCCATGCAAAGCTTGTTGAGAAAGTAAGGAGGCATGGGATCCAAGGGGACATTGCTTTGTGGATCCAGCACTAGCTTGCCCACAGAAGGCAAAGAGTGGTTGTAGATGGGTCATATTCTGCATGGAGGTCAGTGACTAGTGGTGTGCCTTAGGATCTGTTCTGGAACCTGTGACGAGAATACACATAAAATTAAGATGTTTGCTGGCCTGGGTTAGCATCAGTGACATCAGCAAGTGGTCTGCCACCTGCCTTCAGGGGAAGGAGAGATAAGGAACAATGGAGCAGCGTCTGGAGATGTGTAATGAAGGAACGGGGGAGAGAGAGCTGTCTGGAGTGGCTCCCCCTTTGAACCCTGAACTGTTTGAAGTGGTGGACAGGCGATGCCCCAGCAGGGGGATAAAAAGGGACAGGTTCGCTAAGGCAGGACACGCCACCCGAGGTAACGAGACCCTGGAAGCGGTGCGCCTCTCACGAGTGGGTGAGAAGTACCAGACAACGACCAGGGTGGAAAGGTACGATCAGCGGGAACCCGGTGTGTGTCCGCCCTTGCCTGGGTGCCAGGTTCACTGCAGAGGATCGACCGCATCTGGAGGAGGGGTCACAGTCGGTGACCTCAGGTGACACCACCAAGGACCCGCCCAAAAGTTGCTTGTGAGCAATATCGCCGGTCTGTGAGTGAAGCCGTTCTGAATGATCAGTTGTTCTTGTTCTATCTCTCTCTTCTCCCACGTTGTCCATCGCCATGGCAACGATTACTGCGAACTGAATTACTAAACTGGACTGAACTTTGAGTCACTTTGAAATTTGATCATTTACCCCTAGACAACGATAGAGCTTGATTGATGCTGTTATCTTAATTCTGTGCACATGTGTGGTTATCATTGCTGAACTGTTGCATTTATTATCCTTTCGATTACTGTGTTGCTTGGTTCTTTAATAAAACTTTCTTAGTTCTAGTAATCCAGACTCCAACTGAGTGATCCATTTCTGCTGGTTTGGCAACCCAGTTACGGGGTACGTAACAAACCCCTGCTCTTTGTGACCTGGATAAGGAAAAGGAGGGATGGGTTAGTAAATTTACTGATGACACCAAGGTTGGGGGTGTTGTGGATAGTGTGGAGGGCTGTCAGAGGTTACAGTTGGACATATTAGGATGCAAAACTGGGCTGAAAAGTGGCAGATGGAGTTCAACCCAGATAAGTGTGAAGTGGTTCATTTTGGTAGGTTAAATATGATGGCAGAATATAGTATTAATGGTAAGACTCTTGGCTGTGTGGAGGATCAGAGGGATCTTGAGGTCTGAGTCCATAGGACACTCAAAGCTGCGGCGCAGGTTGACTCTGTGGTTAAGAAGGCATATGGTGCATTGGCCTTCATCAATCATGGGATTGAGTTTAAGAGCCAAGAGGTAATGTTGCAGCTATCTAGGTCCCTGGTCAGACCCCACATGGAGTATTGTGCTCAGTTCTGTTCGCTTCACTACAAGAAGGATGTGGAAACTATAGAAAGAGTGTAGAGGAGATTTACAAGGATGTTGCCTGGATTGGGGAGCAGGCCTTGTGAGAATAGGTTGAGTGAACTCGGCCTTTTCTCCTTGGAGCAACGGAGGATGAGAGGTGACCTGATAGAGGTGTCCAAGATGATAAGAGGCATTGATTGTGTGTATAGTCAGAGGCTTTTTCCCAGGTCTGAAATGGTTAGCATGAGAGGGCACAGTTTTAAGGTGCCTGGAAGGAGGTACAAAGGAGATGTCAGAGGTAAGTTTTTTAAACAAAGTGGTGAATGTGTGGAATGGGCTGCTGGTGATGGTAGTGGAGGCGGATACAATAGGGTCTTTTAAGAGACTCCTGGATAGGCACATGGAGCTTAGAAAAATAGAGGGCTATGGGTAACCCTAGGTAATTTCTAAGGTAAAGACATGTTCGGCACAGCTTTGAGGGTTGAAGAGCCTGTAATGTGCTGTAGGTTTTCTATGTTTTCTGTAATATACTGTGTATATGCTTGAGATGCATATAGTTAAGCAGAGAAGAATGATGTGCATTTAATATTTCAGTAATATTGTAAACAGATTGTCTAATTAAGCATTCTTTGTTTACATAATTCATTGATTTAAGTGTCTGTGGTATTCACAATGTTCTCAATAATTGTCTCATGACCTTCAAACCACCCCCCTCTCCTTCTCCCACCCCCATGGAAGAAAGTCATCCTCTATCCTAGGGGATTGCTTTAAAAGTAAGAGCATTGCTGGGCCAATTGTCTGTTCTTTACCAAGCCACATGGAATCTGGCAGTCACAAACAAGAGAAAATCTTTAGATGCTGGATTTCTAAGCAATGCACACAAAAAGCTGGAGGAACTCAGCAGGCCAGGTAGTATCTAGGAAAAGAGTACAGTCGACATTTTGGGCTGAAACCCTTCGTTTTATTCCAAAGCGTTGACTGTCCTCCTTTCCTAGATGCTGCCTGGCCTGCTGAGTTCCTCCAGCATTTTTGGTGTTGCAATCTGGCAGTGGTTGGTTAGCTGTATTTCTGAGCTATGAAAGTATGCTCTGCATTACTACAGCCTAGATCGTTAGTAAATGTCAAGGAGACATCTGAGGACTACTCAGGCAGGAGACATACTGTAGGCTGGTAGCAAAGGGCATAAGCCAAAGTGCCAGATGATTGATCAGTGTCTGAAACTCAAACCAGCCACCAAATGTCTGCTTGAAGTCATTGACCAATTCTTAACCCGTGCAGTTATACTTTCAGTCCTAACAATTCTCATTTATCTTACATTATTATGCAGTACTTTATGCACAATAATAATTATTATTGTCATCACACTCTTCATTACTCCATTAAATATTCTAAGTAGTCCAATTTAAATACAATTTCACTTTAACTTCCATTATTTGCCCACTTTTTTTCTGTATAATCCAAGTGCTTTTCAAGCACTAATGTTAGGCTAACTGACCTCAGCTTCCATAGTTATTAATCCTCAGCCTGTTCTGAATCTTGTTTCCTGTAACATGAGCAAAAATTGTGTACAATTCTGCTTGCAACATTACAGAAAGAATTTGATTGCAATGGAGAGAGTACAGAGGAGATTCACCAGGATGTTGGTGGACATTAGTAGGGAAAAATTGGATCGGCCTGGTTTCCTTTCTCTAGAATCGTGGACTCTGAGGGGGTGACCTGATAGAAATATATAAGATTATAAAAGGCAGGAAAGGAGTAGATAGTCAAAGTATTTTCCCCCTGGCATAAAAAACAAGAGGACGTAGGCTTAAGAAGAGAGGAGGACGTTTTAAAGGGGATATGTGGGGAATGTTTTTATTACACAGAGAGTGGTTGATATCTGGAATCCACTGCCGGAGAAGCCGATGGACTCAGATACAAACATTATATTTTAAAGATATTTGGAGTGGCACTTAAATAGGCAAGGCATAGAAAGATGTGGTCATAATGTGGGCAAGTAAGATTAGTGTAGATGGACAAAAAGATGAGTATGAACAGTTTCTGTGCTGTACAGCGCTATGACTATAATTCTAGGGTCACCATCAACGGGACAATTGAACAAGGGTGGCCAAAACCTCCCAATTTTTTTACCCTTAAAACTTCGAATGCATCCTTTTAAGGGCAAGTGATTGTGACAGTTGCTAGTCTTTCAAGAGAATATGAAGTCAACTTAACATGAAACACGGAAAGTGAATTACTTGAAACATAAATTTGATATTGGGTGTGGAGGGCTCTAACTTGCCAAGAAAGAAGGTGATGAGTTCTCCCTCAAGGTTATCTTCCTCAATATCAGAGCAGGAGTGTGATGGAAAATAAACTGACTCCAACAATAAAGATCAGGTTCACCCCTATGGACTTTGTAGTTCCCTCGTCTATTCCTACACCTCCACCAATCACTCCCCTTCTCACAGTCCTTCCACATGCAATTGTGGGAAATGCAACACCTTCCTGTACCTCTCCCCTTCCCTCCATCTGGGGACCCAAGTAGTTTGTGCAGGAAAGCAGTGATTCACACACCTTCCACTCCAGCTTAACAACCAAACTATTCTTCCAATCTATCAATTGAATTCAGCTTTACATTCCTAGGCATTATATATTCGATAACCTGTCCAGGACCCAGCACATAGATCCAATCACAAGGAGACACACCAGTGTCTTTACTTTATAGGAGGTTAAGGAGGCATAGCAGGTCTCTGAACACATTAACAAATCTCTACATATGTACTGTTGTAAGTATCTTGACTGCATATTGTTACATACACAAGAATGTAAGAAGCTGCTGAGAATAAAGGACTTCCCCCAAAACATCTGTAAGCGGTTTCTTCTTTTATGTTACTGCGTAGGCTAATTAAAATGGCTTCTTTGTTATGGTATAATTAAAATAACTTCTTTGTTATGAGAGGAAGTTCTCTCGCCAGTAGCTTGTTTGGATTATTTTGTTGGTAAGAGAGCCAATGAACCAATGAGTGTCCATGTTATTCTTTCTAGTGTGACTGTAAGTTATTGTGATGCGCGGGTTTTAGGGGAGAAGGCGCGATGGAGAGGGAGAATGGACAAGGTGCTGTGAGCTGGCTAACGGGTTCGGACCCCAAGCAGGAGTCCGAAGTCCAGAGTCAACGGAGAGGAGAGGAGACAGAGACGGAGACAGACTCGTATGGAGCATCTGGTCGTCCACCATGGTTGGTCCCAGGCGGCAGGTCGAGGTGGTCAGAGGGGATCGAATGGTGAAGAGAGGATCGTTACCAGAGCTCCAGCTGTTGTGCACAAAGAGATTGAACTTTGATAAGTGTGGCGCCTTTTATTTTCCTTTTATATTTTATCTCTATTAATTATATAGTTCCAGTAATATCTATCAACTGTAATTCATTTAATCATATATGGTGTATTGTCTGTTATTTGGCGGGGTGGGGTACATCACACAGCATCCACACAAACTTAATTACCCAGTTTGGCGGGACCGAGGGCTATTTCCCTAGATGACAGCGAGCTGAGCGACCCTGAGGTTTGCCAGGGGGCTACATTTGGGGGCTTTTGTCTGGGATTGGATTCAGTGGTGTGTTGCATGGTTGCCCTGTTTAAATCAGTAATGTGTGTCTCTGTGGGTTATTTGCTGGTTAATGCTGCATGCATGTTGGGCGAGGTCTTTGTTCAAGTTCAGACTAGTGCTGATGAGTTGGTGGTGGGACTCGGGGCTGTCTATACTGTTGGGTGAGAGAGGAAAGAGTGGTCTGATTCGGAGGTAGTGTCTGCAAATAAATGTTCTAGCTATGGCAGGCTCCGCCTAGCTTTTGGGATATTGTCCACCCCAAAAGGGGCGGAGGCGTGCGAGACGTTGGCGGAGCGGATCTGTCAGTTGTTAGATGAGTGGTAGTGCTCGGTTGAGGGAGAGTGACAGGGATTGGTTGAAAGTTTGAGTAGGTGGGCTGTTGACAGTGGTAGAACTGTCAGGTTCAATTAAACCGCAGTGACAGCTGCCAGTTATCTGAAAGAGGGGGATCATTTCAGGGGATCAGCCCCTCCCTCAGTTGTTCAGCTGATCAAAGAGGTGTCGGGAAACTTAGTGGAGGCCCCGTGGGGGAACGGCTCGGGGTCTCTGGGGGAGTACATTCCCAACAATGTACCAAGAAACTTCCGAAAGGAGAAGACCCTATTCCTGAAGGCTTAGAGGGACCACGCCCCAGGGTGCCGTTACGGATAGATGGAAGCGATGCTAAAGCCATCCTTGACACCAGGGCGCAGGTCAAGTTGTTGCACAGTTTGTTTTACAATCGATGTCTGAAGCATTTATCTTTGACAACCTTAAGGGCACCAGAGATTTGGAGTACCAGTGCCAGTAATTATCCAGAAGTCAATGATTGGTTAGTGACCCTGGAGTTCATGGGGGCATTGTCTGGGCATCCAGTGTTTCCAGCTGCTTGTGAGGACGTGTGTAGCAGCCTGGAGCCAGACGATTCTGATTTGATGGAGGTAGACGTGAAAGCACAGAGGAACATCTGGAGAAATTTCTGAAATGTCGGTTCGCTGCCATTGTTACTGTGCGATCGAGAATCTCCGGAGGGGAGGCCCCAAAATCCCCGGCTTTGCCTGCTGCTGGCGACCGAGGCTGAGGTCCAAGCGTTCGGATAGAGATGGTGTTCAGTACTCGGTGTTGGAGGGCTGATCAGAGCTCGAAGTTTTCTGACAACTCAGAGTCAGACTGTGGTCAGGCATGGCAGGGAGAGTTTTCTTCCTTCTCCCGTCTGCATGAGATGTGGGATTTTCACTGTCCAAAATTTAATAAGTCTTTATTTAATATGTTTCCAAATTTGAATGAGTTTACACTAATCTGGGGCAGAGATCTTAATACTTGTTTATCCCCACCTTTGGACCATTCGACCCCTATACGGACTGCACCCAATAAATCCGCAACCTTGATTAATTCATTTCTCTCAGATTCGGTGTCGACAGACATTTGGCAGTTTTTACAACCCCTGGAAAAAGACTTCTCTTTTTTTTCACATGTTCATCACTCTTCCTCAAGAATTGATTATTTTTTTATTGACTCTCGTCTTATTTCTTCAGTAGTTAAATGTGAATATGACTCTATAACCATTTCCGACCATGCTCCACTTAAGCTTTCTATTAAATTATTGGCCAATGCTCATAGTGGAAGACAATGGTGTTTTAATTCGCTGTTGCTTCAGGACTTGGATTTTGTTAACTTCATGAATGAACAGATTGATCTTTTTTTTACAATTAACAGTACAGAGGATATATCCATGAACACCCTTTGGGATACCTTCAAAGCTTATATTCGTGGCCAGATTATTTCGTACTCTGCTGCTTTGAGGAAAAGGTTGAAGAAGGAAGAGCTTGCTCTTGTGGACAAGATTAAGGAAATAGATAAGAAATATGCTACAGCTCCTTCTGAGAAGCTGTATAAACAAAGAACTGAACTTCAAATGGAATACAGTTTATTACTTTCGTCCTCTATTGCAAATCAATTAATGAAGACAAGAAGCGAATTTTATATACATAGTGACAAAGTTGGTAAACTGTTGGCTAATCAGTTGAAGACTAACTCTATTAAACTTCAAATTAATCAGATTTATAATCAAAAAGATCAACTGACATTTGATCAAGCTGAGATTAATCAATCCTTCCTTGATTTTTATTCCTCTTTATATCAATCAGAATCTCCACGAGATTCTAAACATATGTGTGACTTTTTAGATAACCTAGACTTCCCTAGGATATCACACGATATATGTTCTATGTTAGAAACTTCCTTCACTACTGATGAGATTAAGAATGTTATTTTTTCTATGAACTCGGGGAAAGCTCCTGGCCCTGATGGGTTTACCGTGGAACTATTTTAAATCTTTTGCACCCTCATTAGCCCCCTGGTTATCCAGGGTTCTGGAGGCCTCATTAAAACTTGGTAAACTACCAGAATCCTTTTACAGAGCATCGGTTTCTTTAATATTAAAGAAGGATAAAGACCCTGCTCAATGCGCATCTTATAGACCAATATCCTTGTTAAATGTTGACTCCAAGATTTTTCTAAATTATTAGCAAATAGACTAGAAAAAGTACTTCCTTATATTATTTCGGAAGATCAAATGGGTTTTATTAAAAGTCGCTATTCTTTTTATGATATTCGCACACTTTTAAATATTGTCTATACCCAGTCACAAACCGATCCTGAATGCGTCATTTCCCTAGATGCTGAAAAAGCCTTTGACAGGGTTGACTGGCCCTATTTATTTAAGATGCTTGAAATGTTTAACTTTATCCCAAAATTTATATCCCGGATTAAATTGTTATATCATTCTCCTATGGCGTCAGTTCGTACTAATACTCAAAACTCACCTTTTTTTTCCTCTATTTTGAGGTACCAGACAAAGGTGTCCTCTTAGCCCTTTATTATTTGATATAGCAATTGCTATTCCAGAATCTCCGAACATTATTGGTATAACTCATGGGTTAAAGTCTCATAAAGTATCACTTTATGCTGATGACTTACTCTTATATATTTCCAATCCTCAGAAATCTATCCCAGCAGCTCCAGATTTATTAGCCCAATTTAGTCTTTTTTCAGGATACAGATTAAATCTTAATAAGAGTGAACTTTTCCCTATTAATAAGCAAGTTCCTTCATATCAGAACCTGCCGTTTAAATGGTTAATAATCATTTTTCATATCTTGGGATTAAAATTACCTGTAAACATAAGGATTTATTTAAGGCTAATTATTTACCCTTAATTGACCATATCACACAACTTTCCTTTAAATGGTCTCTACTTTATTTAACTTTGACTGGTCGTATTAATGCTGTTAAGATGTTTATTCTGCCAAAAATTTTTTAATATATTTCAGGCATTACCAATTTTTGTTCCAAAATCCTTTTTTGATAAAGTAGACTCGAAAATCTCTTCATTTATTTGGCAAAATAAAAACCCGAGGTTGGGTAAAATACATCTACAGAAAGCTAAGAGAGATGGAGGCTTGGCATTACCTAACTTTAGATTTTATTACTGGGCAATTAATATTTGACACATGAAATTTTGGTTACTTGACCAAGATACACTATCCATTTCTAAATGGGTAAAATGGGTAGTCTTGGAATTACATCCTGTTCAAGGCTATGCACTTGGCTCTATATTAGGATCTTCTCTTCCTTCTGTTTTGAAACGGTATAAGCGGGTTTGCAATCCAATAGTTAAACATACCTTACGTATCTGGTTTCAATTCTGAAAATTTTTTGATCTTAATCAATTTGTGCTAGAGATTATTGGCAATATATTTTTTCTCCCCTTCTCTACGGACCGTGCCTTTCAAATTTGGAAGACTAATGGTATATCACCGTTTTTGGACTTATTTTCAGATGGCTCCCTTATGTCTTTTGAACAGTTATCTAATAAATACAATTTACCAAGAACACATTTTTTTTAGATATTTGCAAGTTAGAAATTTCCTAAATACTATACTCTCTTCCTTTCTGGCGTTACCCCCCACAAATAATTTAGATGCTATCATCAACCTTAACCCGTTTCAGAAAGGTGTAACGGCTACTATTTATAATATTATCATGAAATTTAGGAAAGCTTCATTCGACAAGATTAGGACTGACTGGGAAAGGGAATTGGGTCTTACTATCCCAGCTGAGTACTGGGCCTATATTTTACAACTTGTTAATACTTCCTCTATCTGTTTCAAACACTCTTTAATTCAATTTAAAGTTGTCCATAGAGCACATATCTCTAAAGATAAATTAGCTCGCTATTACTCTCATATTAACCCTCTTTGCGATAGATGTCATGGCTTCCTTGACCCACATGTTTTGGTCTTGTCCTACTCTGGAAACTTTTTGGAAAGACATTTTTAATATTATCTCAAAGGTTTTGAATAGTGATATTTCTGCCCATCCTATCACTGCTATATTTGGATTACCTAAAACTTCTAGTAATTTACCCCCCTCAGCTTGCAGAATGATTGCATTTCTTACTTTAATGGTGAATAGATATATTCTGCAACATTGGAAGGAGATTAATGCCCCAACCACGATTTTTTGGTTCTCTCAAACGATACTGTGTTTAAATTTGGAAAAAATCAGAAGTAATCTTTATGATACTTCAGTTAAATCTGAACAGACCTAGAGATCATTTATTCAATATTTTCATTTAACGTAACTATTTTTTTCTCTCTGACCATATATACATTCCCTTCATGGATTTTATCTGTTATTAGTGGAGGTCGGGTTTGAGGACGCGATTGTTTAATTGTTCAAGCCTAGTATATACCTCGTTAGCCCATTGCTTTGCTTTGTTAGGTTAGTTGCACGGTAGGTTTTTGTTTCTGGCGTTCTTTTTCTCATTCTATTGGCCTATATGAAAAATTAGTATACAATTATATTACCTTGTTATTCTATAATTAACATACGTTGTTTGTATTTTTTTTGTATTAATATTACTTTTATATTTATATCCTAACAATATATTGGTTGCTATATGTTTTAGTCTTTGTGTACTAATTCAATAAAAAGATTTAAAAAAAAAGAGATGTGGGACTTTCAAGAGACTTTGAACTTTTTTACAGTGCCATGGCCTGTTCTTCATCAAGTTATGATGTTGTTACACTGTTGTAACTATATATTATAATTATGTGGTTTTTGTTAGTTTTTCAGTCTTGGTCTGCCCTGTGTTCCTGTGATATCACACCGGAGGAATATTGTATCATTTCTTAATGCATGCATTAATAAATGAAAATAAAAGAGGACTGTGTGTCCTCATAATCTAATTTTTCCCGATGACAGCAGTGAGTAAAGACAATGGCCTGGATGATGGGGATCCTTCATGATGGGTGCTGGTTTTTGTGACAGCGCTGCTTATAGATGTACTCTATGGTTAGGAGGGTTTTGTCTGCGATGATCTACACTGTATCCATTATGATTATAGGCTTTTCCATTCTTGGGCATTGGTGTTTCCATACCAGGCTCTGGCACTGTGAGGTAGCAAATCAATCAGCTGCCAATGATTCAGTTTCAACTGGTTTCTGTGGTAGAGAATTTCACAGCCTCATCACACTCTGGTATTAGATATTTTTTATCACCTCATAGAAAGAAACCATAGAAACCATAGAAAAACTAGAGCACAGAAACAGGCCTTTTGGCCCTTCTTGGCTGTGCCAAACGATTTTCTGCCTAGTCTCACTGACCTGCACATGGACCATATCCCTCCATACACCTCCCATCCAAGTATCTGTTCTATTTATTCTTAAAATGTTAAAAGAACCCACACTTACTACCTCGTCTGGCAGCTCATTCCATACTCCCACCACTCTCTGCGTGAAGAAGCCCCCCACAATGTTTCCTTTAAACCTTTCGCCCCTCACCCTTAACCCATGTCCTCTGGTTTTTTTCTCCCCTTGCCTCAGTGGAAAAATCCTGCTTGCATTCACTCTATCTGAACCTGAACCCGAAGGGGACCAATATCCTGGCGGGAAAGTCTAATAGAGCTGTTAGGAAGGGTTTTAACTAATTTGGCAGGGTGATGGGAACCGGAATGACAGAGCAGAGGAAGGGGAAAACAGAAATAAATCTAAGATAGTGAGCAGTAAAGATGTCAGGAAAGACAGGCAGGTGATGGGGCAAATTTGTAGCCATTGGGATGAGTTGCAGTGCAGTAAAGCTGCAGTGAAATCAAAGTGAAAAGTACCAAATACTGGTCTTAAGGTGTTATACTTAAATGCACGCAGCATAAGGAGTAAGGTGGATGATCTTGTCGTACAGCTACAGATTGACAGGTATGATATTGTGGCCATCACTGAGACCTGGCTAAAGGATGCATGTCTCTGGGAGCTGAACGTCCAAGGATATATGGTGTGTCAGAAGGATAGGAAGGTAGGCAGAGGGGGAGCCATGGCTTTATTGGTAAGAAATGATACTAAATCATTAGAAAGAGGTGATATAGGATCGGAAGGTGCAGAATCTTTATGGGTTGAGCTAAGAAATCGCAGGGGTAAAAGGACCCTGATGGCAGTTATTTATAGGCCTCCAAACAGCTGCAGGGATGTGGACTACAAATTACAACAGGAAATAGAAAAGGCTTGTCAGAAGGGCAGTGTAATGATAATTGTGGGGGATTTTAACATGTGAGTGGATTAGGAAAATCAGGTCGGCACTGGATCTCAAGAGAGAGAATTTGTGGAATGTCTGCGAGATGGCTTTTTAGAACAGCTTGCTGTTGAGCCCACTAGGGGATCGGCTGTACTGGATTGGGTATTGTGTAATGAACCGGAGGTGATTACAGAGATTGAGGTGAAGGAACCCTTAGGAGGCAGTGATCATAACATGATTGAGTTCACTGTGAAATTAGAAAAAGAGAAGCCGAAATCTGATGTGTCGGTATTTCAGTGGAGTAAAGGAAATTACAGTGGCATGAGAGAGGAACTGGCCAAAGTTGACTGGAAAGGGACACTGGCGGGAAAGACGGCAGAGAAGCAGTGGCTGGAGTTTATGCGAGAAATGAGGAAGGTGCAAGACAAGTATATTCCAAAAGGAAGAAATTTTCGAATGGGAAAAGGATGCAACTGTGGTTGACAAGAGAAGTCAAAGCCAAAGATAAAGCAAAGGAGAGAGCATACAAGGAAGCAAAAATTAGTGGGAAGACAGAGGACTGGGACATTTTTAAAACCTTACAAAAGGAAACTAAGAAGGTCATTCAGATGGAAAAGATTAATGATGAAAGGAAGCTAGCAAATAATATCAAAGAGGATAGTAAAAGCTTTTTCAAGTATGTAAGGAGTAAAAGACAGGTAAGAGTAGATATAGGACCGATGGAAAATGATGCTGGAGAAATTGTAATGGGAGATAAGGAGATGGCAGAGGAAGTGAATGAGTATTTTGCATCAGTCTTCACTGAGGAAGACATCAGCAGTATACCGGACACTCAAGGGTGGCAGGGAAGAGAAGTGTGCGCAATCACAATTACGACAGAGGAAGTACTCAGGAAGCTGAATAGGTTAAAGGTAGATAAATCTCCTGGACCAGATGGAATGCACCCTCGTGTTCTGAAGGAAGTAGCTGTGGAGATTGTGGAGGCATTAGCGATGATCTTTCAAAAGTCGATAGATTATGGCATGGTTCTGGAGGACTGGAAGATTGCAAATGTCACTCCGCTATTTAAGAAGGGGGCAAAGAAGCAAAAAGGAAATTATAGACCTGTTAGCTTGACATCCATGGTTGGGAAGTTGTTGGAGACGATTGTCAAGGATGAAGTTACAGAGTACCTGGAGGCATATGACAAGATAGGCAGAACTCAACATGGATTCCTTAAAGGAAAATCCTGCCTGACAAACCCATTACAATTTTTTGAGGAAATTACCAGTAGGCTAGACAAGGGAGATGCAGTGGATGTTGTATATTTGGATTTTCAGAAGGCCTTTGACAAGGTGCCACACATGAGGCTACTTAACAAGATAAGAGCCCATGGAATTACGGGAAAGTTACATACGTGGATAGAGTGTTCACTGATTGGCAGGAAACAGAGAGTGGCAATAAAGGGATCCTATTCTGGTTGGCTGCCAGTTACCAGTGGTGTTCCACAGGGGTCCATGTTGGGGCCGCTTCTTTTTACATTGTACATCAATGATTTGAATTATGGAATAGATGGCTTTGTGGCTAAGTTTGCTGATGATACGAAGGTAGGTGGAGGGGTCGGTAGTGCTGAGGAAACGGAGAGTCTGCAGAGAGACTTGGATAGATTGGAAGAATTGGCAAAGAAGTGGCAAATGAAATACAATGTTGGAAAGTGTATGGTTATGCACTTTGGCAGAAGAAATAAACGGGCAGACTATTAATTAAATGGGGAAAGAATTCAAAGTTCTGAGATGCAACGGGACTTGGGAGTCCTCGTACAGGATACCCTTAAGGTTAACCTCCAGGTTGAGTCGGTAGTGAAGGAGGCGAATGCAATGTTGGCATTCATTTCTAGAGGAATAGAGTATAGAAGCAGGGATGTGATGTTGAGGCTCTATAAGGCGCTGGTGAGACCTCACTTGGAGTACTGTGGGCAGTTTTGGTCTCCTTGTTTAAGCAAGGATGTGCTGACGTTGGAGAGGGTACAGAGAAGATTCACTAGAATGATTCCGGGAATGAGAGGGTTAACATATGAGGAACGTTTGTCCGCTCTTGGACTGTATTCCTTGGAGTTTAGAAGAATGAGGGGAGACCTCATAGAAACATTTCGAATGTTGAAAGGCATGGATAGAGTGGATGTGGCAAAGTTGTTTCCCATGATGGGGGAGTCTAGTACGAGAGGGCATGCCTTCAGGATTGAAGGGCGCCCATTCAGAACAGAAATACGAAGAAATTCTTTTAGTCAGAGGGTGGTGAATCTATGGAATTTGTTGCCATGGGCAGCAGTGGATGCCAAGTCATTGGGTGTATTTAAGGCAGAGATTGATAGGTATCTGAGTAGCCAGGGCATCAAAAGTTATGGTGAGAAGGCGGGGGAGTGAGACTAAATGGGAGAATGGATCAGCTCATGATAAAATGGCAGAGCAGACCCGATGGGCCGAATGGCCGACTTCTGCTCCTTTGTCTAATGGTCTTATGGTTTAATGGTCTATCTATACCCATCATAATTTTATATACCTCTATCAAATCTCCCCTCATTCTTCTACGCTCCAGGGAATAAAGTCCTAACCTATTCAACCTTTCTCTGTAACTGAGTTTCTCAAGTCCTGGCAACATTCTTGTAAACCTTCTCTGCACTCTTTCAACCTTATTAATATCCTTCCTATAATTTGGTGACCAAAACTGAACACAATACTCCAGATTCGGCCTCACCAATGCCTTATACAACCTCATCATAACATTCCAACTCTTATACTCAATACTTTGATTAATAAAGGCCAATGTACCAAAAGCTCTCTTTACGACCCTGTCTACCTGTGATGCCACTTTTAGAGAATTTGGTATTCCCAGATCCCTCTATTCTACTGCACTCTTCAGTGCCTTACCATCTACCCTGTATGTTCTACCTTGGTTTGTCCTTCCAAAGTGCAATACCTCACACTTGTCTGTATTAAACTCCATCTGCCATTTTTCAGCCCATTTTTCCAGCTGGTCCAAATCCCTCTGCAAGATTTGAAAACCTTCCTCACTGTCCACTATACCTCCAATCTTTGTATCATCAGCAAATTTGCTGATCCAATTTACCATATTATCATCCAGAACATTGATATAGATGACAAATAACAATGGATCCAGCACTGATCCCTGTGGTACACCACTAGACACAGGCCTCCACTCTGAGAAGCAATCCTCTACTACCACTCTTTGGCTTCTTCCATTGAGCCAATGTCTAATCCAATTTACCACCTCTCCATGTATACCTAGCGACTGAATTTTCCTAACTAACCTCCGATGCAGGAACTTGTCAAAGGCCTTACTGAAGTCCATGTAGACAACATCCACTGCCTTCCCTTCATCCACTTTCCTCGTAACCTCCTCGAAAAACTCCAATAGATTGGTCATGCACAAAGCCATGTTGACTCTCCATAATAAGTCCCTGTCTATCCAAATGCTTGTAGATTCTTTCTCTTAGTACTCCCTCCAATAACTTACCCACCACCGACGTCAAACTTACCGGCCTATAATTTCCCGGATTACTTTTCGATCCTTTTTTAAACAACAGAACAACATGAGCCATTCTCCAATCCTCCAGTACCTCACCCGTAGACACTGACATTTTAAATATATCTGCCAGGGCCCCTGCAATTTCAACACTAGTCTCCTTCAAGGTCTGAGGGAATACTCTGTCAGGTCCTGGGGACTTATCCACTTTAAGTTGCCTCAAGATAGCAAGCAGCTCCTCCTTTTCAATCTGTACAGTTTCCATGATCTCACTACTTGTTTCCCTTAATTCCATAGACTTCATGCCAGTTTCCTTAGTAAATAAAACCCATTTAAAAAAAACCATTTTAGATCTCCCCCATTTCTTTTGGTTCCGCAGATAGCCGACAACTCTGATCTTCAAGCGGACCAATTTTATCTCTTACGATCCTTTTATTCTTAATATACCTGTAAAAACTCTTTGGATTATCCTTCACTTTGACTGCCAAGGCAACCTCATGTCTTCTTTTAGTCTTTTAGACTTAGCCACCTCAGTTTTTAGTGTCTTCTCCATTATTGTCTGACTATATCTCTGATTGCATTATGTGGAATCTCCTATTGTTCCCAGTGTGTGTCTTACTGTAATGGGATTGTTCCTTCTCAAAATTGCTTTATGCCAGGTTGTTTTGCTCACAATTGACAGACAGGCTCTCTCAATTGAAAGAAAGGCAGATTGTAATTTTTATAGCACTTCCACAACCTCTGGACTTCTCAAAGCACTTGGTACCAATTAAATACTTCTGAGATGTAGCTGTTGGAATACTGGAAGCAAACAAGTCAATTCATACAGAACAAGCTTTAATAAGCTGCTCTGGATTTCCAGCATCTGCAGAATCTCTTGTATTTTTAATAAGTTGTTTAGTGGTTAAGTTGGTGATCTAATAATCATGAGGTCTAGGCTAACAAATTTCACCAGGGCAGCTGTAGAATTTAAATGTAGCTGGTAAATTTGGAATTTAAGGGTGGAAAGTTATGTGCGCAATGATGATGAGACTACTGGAAACGGAGCAGGGGCTAAAATTAGAAATAAAAGCAGCAGGTGCTGGAAGCACTCAGCAGGTCAGGCAACATCTGTGGAGAGAGAAACAGTTCATCATTCAAGTTGAAACCCTATCATCGGAACTGGGAAAGAGGGAAGTCACATTTGTGTAAGTGGCAGAGAAAATGGTGTTAGGAGGTACGGGGCTTGAAGTCCCACACTAGCAGATTTCAGAACAGCTACTTTCTGTAACCACCCGGCAAAGCCTGAATCACCACCTTAGTATAGAAACAAAATACAGTAACTGTTTTGTACTAAATGGTCTAATTGTCTTTGTTCTTTCATAATTGTGTATAATTTATGTTTAACTTATGTTGTTTTTATGGATGTTGTGCCTCTATTGGTGTATACCAATGATACTGTTGCATTTGTTTTTCTTTGCACCTGTGCATACATGCACTTACGCATATGACAATAAACTCAACCTTGTCTTTGACCTTGACATAGTCACAATGACAGCATACAGACTCCAAGTAGGTGCAACAGAGGTCTGGATCAGAGTGGGTCATCTGAGCTGTGATACAGCATGAACTACACCACCACTGTGCCACGCCTCCACACAGAATCTGAAGTGAATGTACACTCAGTGACTACCTTATTAGGTAATGCTGTACACCTGTAGACCTCATTAATACAATATCTAATCAACCAATTATGTGATAGCGACTCAACTCAATGCATAAAAGCATGCAGGCATGGTCAAGAGGTTCAGTTGTTGTTCAGACTAATCATTGAAATGGGGAAGAAATGTGATCCAAGCGACTGACCAAGGAATAATTGTTGGTGCCTGAGTATCTCAGAAACTGTTGATTTTTATGCGCAACAGTCTCTAGAGTTTGCAGAGAATGATTTAAGAAGCATAAAAACATCCAACGAGCGGCAGTTCGGTAAATGAAAATGCCATGTTAATGAGAAAGGTCAGAGGAGAATGGCCAGACTCGTTCAAGCTGACAGGAAGACGACAGTAACTCAAGTAACCATGTGTTACAATGGTGGTGTGTAGAACAGCATCCCTGAACACACGTTGAATTTTGAAGAGGATGGTCACGGAAGACCATGAACAGGGGGTACCTAATAAAATGGCCACTAATAGTAAATTACTGTTCTGCTCCTGGATTAAGACTTAAATAACAATCACAAAACAAGAGTAAATAAAGACAGCTGGAGAGTGTGTTCCTGATCTTCATCCTTCTCTGTACACTCCATCTCCCTTCCCTGTGTGTCATTAATAGAGTTTGTCTTTGATTCAACTCATTTGAAACAAATCAGTTTCAATTAGCATAGTTTTGCTTCACTGAGATTGGAAATGACTGTAAGAGATGAAATCTATGTTCAAATGAAGATTAGAGACACAAAGTTACGGTCCAGCAATCTTGGAAACTTGATGATCTATTATTATTACATTATCCCTACATGTCAAAGCTCCATCCACATATTGAATTGCTGTGCAAATCCAACATTTTAATTAATAGAACACAATTAGTTCATTCACTGCAATAAAGGAAAATTATTTTACAGTTTTGCCTCCTGAAGAGATTTGGCTTTAGAGGAAGCCTATTCCTCAGAAAAATGATATGTAATTATAAAGTGGCCTCTTTATGAAGTTCCTCCTGTACAAAATAAATTGACTGTTGAGTGGATGTTTAAGGTCTTCTGTTGCTATAGTCCATCCACTTCAAGGTTTGATGTGTTGTGCATTCAGAGATGCTCTTCTTCACAAGTTATTGTCAGCTTGAACCAGTCTGGTCATTCTTCTCTGACCTCTCTTATTAGCCGGGCATTTTTGCCCACAGAACTGCCACTCAACAGAGACTGCTGTGCGTGAAAATCCCAGGGGATCAGCAGTTCCTAGGACACTCAAACCACCCTGTCTGGCACCAACAATCATTCCTCAGTCAGACACTTAGATCACATTTCTTCCTCATTCTGGTGTTTGTTCTGAACAACAACTGAACTTCTTACATAGAACATAGAATAGTACAGCATAGTACAGGCCCTTCGGCCCACAATGTTGTGCCGACCCTCAAACCCTGCCTCCCATATAAGCCCTCACTTTAAATTCCTCCATATACCTGTCTAGTAGTCTCTTACTCTTCACTAGTGTATCTGCTTCCACCACTGACTCAGGCAGTGCATTCCACGCACGAACCACTCTCTGAGTAAAAAACCTTCCTCTAATATCCCCCTTGAACTTCCCACCCCTTACCTTAAAGCCATGTCCTCTTGTATTGAGCAGTGGTGCCCTGGGGAAGAGGCACTGGCTATCCACTCTATCTATTTCTCTTATTATCTTGTACACCTCTATCATGTCTCCTCTCATCCTCCTTCTCTCCAAAGAGTAAAGCCCTAGCTCCCTTAATCTCTGAACATAATGCATACTTTCTAAACCAGGCAGCATCCTGGTAAATCTCCTCTGTACCCTTTCCAATGCTTCCACATCCTTCCTATAGTGAGGTGACCAGAACTGGACACAGTACTCCAGGTGTGGCCTAACCAGAGTTTTATAGAGCTGCATCATTACATCGCGACTCTTAAACTCTATCCCTCGACTTATGAAAGCTAACACCCCATAAGCTTTCTTAACTACCCTATCCACCTGTGAGGCAACTTTCAGGGATCTGTGGACATGTACCCCGAGATCCCTCTGCTCCTCCACACTACCAAGTATCCTGCCATTTACTTTGTACTCTGCCTTGGAGTTTGTCCTTCCAAAGTGTACCACCTCACACTTCTCTGGGTTGAACTCCATCTGCCACTTCTCAGCCCACTTCTGTATCCTATCGATGTCTCTCTGCAATCTTTGACAATCCTCTACACTGTCTACAACACCACCAACCTTTGTGTCATCTGCAAACTTGCCAACCCACCCTTCTACCCCCACATCCAGGTCGTTAATAAAAATCACGAAAAGTAGAGGTCCCAGAACAGATCCTTGTGGGACACCACTAGTCACAATCCTCCAATATGAATGTACTCCCTCCACCACCACCCTCTGCCTTCTGCAGGCAAGCCAATTCTGAATCCACCTGGCCAAACTTCCCTGGATCCCATGCCTTCTAACCTTCTGAATAAGCCTACCATGTGGAACCTTGTCAAATGCCTTACTAAAATCCATATAGATCACATCCACTGCACTACCCTCATCTATATGCCTGGTCACCTCCTCAAAGAACTCTATCAGGGTTGCTAGACATGATCTGCCCGTCACAAAGCCATGCTGACTGTCCCTGATCAGACCATGATTCTCTAAATGTCTATAGATCCTATTTCTAAGAATCTTTTCCAACAGCTTTCCCACCACAGACGTAAGGCTCACTGGTCTATAATTACCCGGACTATCCCTACTACCTTTTTTGAACAAGGGGACAACATTCGCCTCCCTCCAATCCTCCGGTACCAATCCCGTGGACAACGAGGACATAAAGATCCTAGCCAGAGGCTCAGCAATCTCTTCTCTCGCCTCATGGAGCAGCCTGGGGAATATTCCGTCAGGTCCCAGGGACTTATCTGTCTTAATGTATTTTAACAACTCCAACACCGCCTCTCCCTTAATATCAACATGCTCCAGAACATCAACCTCACTCATATTGTCCTCACCATCATCAAGTTCCCTCTCATTGGTGAATACCGAAGAGAAGTATTCATTGAGGACCTCGCTCACTTCCACAGCCTCCAGGCACATCTTCCCACCTTTATCTCTAATCCGTCCTATCTTCACTCCTGTCATCCTTTTTAACTTCACATAATTGAAGAATGCCTTGGGGTTTTCCTTTACCCTACTCGCCAAGGCCTTCTCATGCCCCCTTCTTGCTCTTCTCAGCCCCTTCTTAAGCTCCTTTCTTGCTTCCCTATATTCCTCAATAGACCCATCTGATCCTTGCTTCCTAAACCTCATGTATGCTGCCTTCTTCCACCTGACTAGATTTTACACCTCACTTGTCACCCATGGTTCCTTCACCCTACCATTCTTTATCTTCCTCACCGGGACAAATTTATCCCTTACATCCCACAAGAGATCTCTAAACATCGACCACATGTCCATAGTACATTTCCCTGCAAAAACATCATCCCAATTCACACCCGCAAGTTCTAGCCTTATAGTCTCATAATTTGCCTTTCCCCAATTAAAAATGTTCCTGTCCTCTCTGATTCTATCCTTTTCCATGATAATTATAAAGGCCAGGGAGCGGTGGTCACTGTCCCCCAGATGCTCACCCACTGAGAGATCTGTGACCTGACCCGGTTCATTACCTAGTACTAGATCTAGTATGGCATTCCCCCTGGTCAGCCTGTCCACATACTGTGACAGGAATCCATCCTGGACACACTTAACAAACTCTGCCCCATCTAAACCCTTGGAACTAATCAGGTGCCCATCAATATTAGGGAAGATAAAGTCACCCATGATAACAACCCTGTTATTTTTGCACCTTTCCAAAATCTGCTTCCCAATCTGCTCCTCTGTATCTCTGCTGCTACCAGGGGGCCTATAGAATACTCCCAATAGAGTAACTGCTCCCTTCCTGTGTTCCACCCATATTGACTCAAAAGTGGATCCTGCTACATTACCCACCCTTTCTGTAGCTGTAATAGTATCCCTGACCAGTAATACCACCCCTCCTCCCCTTTATCCGCCCTCTCTATCCCTTTTAAAGCACTGAAATCCAGGAATATTGAGAATCCATTCCTGCCCTGGTGCCAGCCAAGTCTCTGTAATGGCCACTACATCATAATTCCATGTATGTATCCAAGCTGTCAGTTCATCACCTTTGTTCCTGATGCTTCTTGCTTTGAGGTACACACATTTCAGCTCTTCTACCTTACTGTCTTTACACCATTTATTCTGCTTCTCTTTCCTCAAAGCCTCTCTGTATGTTAGATCTGGCTTTACTCCATGCACTTCTTTCACTGCTCTATTGCTCTGGGTCCCATCCCCCTCGCAAATTAGTTTAAACCCTCCCGAACCATGCTAGCAAACCTACCTGCAAGGATATTTCTCCCCCTCGAGTTCAGGTGCAACCCATCCAATCTGTACAGGTCCCTCCTTCCCCAGAAGAGATCCCAATGATCTAAAAATCTAAAACCCTGCTCCCTGCACCAACTCCTCAGCCACACATTCAACTGCCATCTCCTCCAATTCTTACCATCACTGTCACGTAGCACTGGCAGCAGTCCTGAGAACGTCACCCTTGAGGTCCTGTTCTTCAGCCTTCTGCCTAGTTCCCAAAACTCACACTTCAGGACCTCATCCCTCTTCCTGCCTATGTCGTTGGTCCCAACATGTATCACGACTTCTGGTTGCTTTCCCTCTCGTACCAGTATGTCGTGCACCCGGTCAGAGACATCCCGGACCCTGGCACCCGGGAGGCAACAAACCATGCGGGTGTCCTTCTCACGTCCACAAAATCTCCTGTCTGCTCCCCTGACTATAGAGTCTGCAATGACAACAGCTCTCCTCTTCTCCGTCCCTCCCTTCTGCACCACAGGTCAGACTAAGTGCCGGAGGCCCTGCCACCGTGGCTCACACCTGGTCCGTCATCCCCGCCAACAGTATCCAGGACGGTAAACTTATTATTCAGGGGAATGGCTACAGGGGTGCTCTGCACTACCTGTCTGCTCACCTTTGCTTTCCCCCTTCTGACTGTCACCCAATGACCTGCTTCCGACAGCCTAGGTGTGACTACCTCCCAGTAGCTGTCATCTATGATTGCCTCATTCTCCCTTATGAGTCGAAGGTCATCCAGCTGCTGCTCCAGATTCCTTACACGGTCTTCCAGATGGCCCAGCCGTATGCACTTCTGGCAGATGTGACTCTGCGGCAGAGGGGAGTTCCCCCAAGACTGCCACATCTCACATGAGAGGCACATCACTGTCTCAGGAGACTTTGTAAAAACTAACTGCGAGCTAGCTTGCCCTCCGCCTCTTCTCGTCGAAGCCTCTCGAGTCAAAGCCTCAAAGCTCCACTCCTTCACTGGCCCACTCACTCACTGGCCACTTCGCTTGAGCTATCTCTCTATTTATCTGTTTGAGCTTTTCAAAATGTTTGGTCACCTGACCTCGATTGCCCAATCAGCTGCTTTCTGCTGAGTCTGAGCTATTCAAATCTTGATTGTCTAATCAACGGCTGTCTGATTCTCTTGACCATGTCTGCATGCGCGTATGCATTGAGTTGCTGCTGCATAATTGGCTGATTAGTTATTTGCATTTATGAACAGTACCTAATAGAGTGACCGCTGAGTTTAGGTTTCTGACTTTGCGATGGATTGAATCCATAAGTAGCAGTACACTAAGTGCACTTTGTATCCTAATTGCGAGTCAACTATTGGTTACTGTGCTCCTGGAATGCAGACCTTTGCTCCTCCATGAGCCATGGAGGCATAGAGGTGTACAGTAGGGAACAGGCCCACCATGCCCATTCCAGCCACCCTATTCACCAATTCTTGGTCCATACAGCTGATCCTCTGCCTTCAGAGTTCCCAATCCACTAATCCACTCTGAGTGACAAGCTGGAATGGTGCTCAGAAGGGGGAAGCTTGGAACGCACACACCAGTCCTCACTGAAGGTTCAGGATTCAGGATTCAGGATTGTTTAATGTCAACAGCTATGGAGAATAAAATAATGGCTTCTCCGGATCTGATACAGCACAAAAAAAACACAATAAGATCAAGAACACAATGATAAAAAATAAGATAGATTATACATCTGTTGCTGTACCTTCTGATAAGAAGCAAACCATGAACACTAACAAGAGAAAATCTGCAGATGCTGGAAATCTGAGCAACACACACAAAATGCTGGAGGAACTCAGCAGGCCAGGCAGCATCTATGGAAAAAAGTAGAATCAACATTTCGGGCCAAGATCCTTCGGCAGGACTGGAGAAAAAAGATGAGGAGTAGATTGAAACGGGGGAGGAGGGAGAGAGAAACACGAGGTGTTAGGTGAAACCAGGAGGGGGAGGGATGACATAAAGAGCTGGGAAGTTGATTGGTGAAAGAGACACAGGGCTAGAGAAAGGGGAGTCTAACAGATAAGGACAGAAGGCCATGAAAGAAAGAAAAGAGGGGAGGAACACCAGAGAGAGGTGATGGGCAGGCAAGGAGATAAGGTGAGAGAGGGAAACGGAGATGGGGAATGGTGAGGGAGAGGGGAGGGGGTCATTACCAGAAGTGCAAAAAATCGATGTTCATGCCATCAAGTTGGAGGCTACCATGAACACTACCTCACTATTTTTGTTCTCTTTTTGCACTACTGATTTAATTTAAAATTTTTACTATAATTTATAGGTTTTTTTATGTGTTGCATTGTACTGCTGCCGCAAAACAACAAATTTCATCAGTGATATTAACCCTGATCCTGATTCTGATTTTGATTCTGACAAAGACTGACAATCCAATATGCAAAGGAAGACATACTGTGCATATAACAATAAATATGTAAATAAATAATTGTGAGAATATGACTTGGGGAGTCCTCAAAAGTGAATCTATAGATCGTGTAATTAGTCCGGAGTTGAGAAGAGTGAAATTATCCATGCTGGTTTAGGAGCCTGATGTTTGAAGGGTAATAACTTCATGAACCTGGTGGTGTGGGACCTAAGGCTGCTGCACCTCCTTCCCAATGGTAGTAGTGAGAAAGAGAGCATGGCCTGGATAGTGGGGGACCCTGATGATGGATGCTGCTTTCTTACGGCAGTGCTCCTTGTAGATGTGCTTAGTAGTAGGGAAGGTGTTGTCTGTGATCGACTGGGCTGTATCCACTTCTTTTTGGAGGCTGTTTCATTCTTAAGTATTGGTATTTTCATACTAGGTCATGATATGGCCCTTGTGGCTAAAGGGATCAGGGGTATGGAGGGAAGGATGGTACAGGGTTCTGAGTTGGATGATCAGCCATGATCGTACTGAATGGCAGTGCAGGCTCGAAGGGCCGAATGGCCTACTCCTGCACCTATCTTCTATGTTTCTATGTTTCTATGCAACCAGTCAGAATACTCTCCACTGTGCACCTCTTGAAATTTATCAAAGTTTTTGATGACATGCCGAATGTTGGCAAACCTGTAAGAAAGTGATGGTACTGTTGTACCTTCTTTATGAAGGCATTTATGTGCTGGTCTATTCCTTCTTCTGACCATGCCTACCTTGCCCTCACCGTCACATGAGCCATCTCCAACTCTTCCTTTCCTTTTCTGGATCTCTCTGCTCTCTCTTGGGGTTTAGGTTATCAACAGACGTTTTTTGAGATGGTGCCAGTGAACAACTTGCCAACAGCAATGTCCTGCAGACAATTCATGAACGTACTCCTTTTATTTCTTCTTCATTCAAATATAATTCTACTACGAGTCTGTGTGTGATTGGAACCTGTAATTTTACATTTTGATGGTGTGCTTTTGGGCAGATTGAGAAATCTGGAGCCTTGCTGTTTCCGAGATAGTTTGGTGAGGTTTGGAGCAGAGTGAGTGGCCTGGAGACAGGGCATGATCAACTCCATTGCTTCTCACTGATTAAGGCGTCAAGCAAGGTCGGAAGTCAATGAGGACTGGACCATCAGATGGGCGGTTGTTCTGTGCTGTCTGACTGCATTTGAACTTTCTTCCTCTCTCTCTTGCAATCTGCTGCCGGAAGAAAGTGCGGGAGGTTGGAATCCACATTGCCAAAATTGATTAGTGTGCTTGGAGAACTTTGAGGTTCATATTGCATGTGTTTTTGGATTCTGGTTACTCTTCATTTTGCTGTTTTTGAGCAGTTTGATCGATGCAGACTGGAGCAGGTTGGTAAAGAATGGCCCTATGGCCAGCGGTGAACAAGTGGAGCGGTGCTGAATTGAACTAAACTGGACAACTGGTTTGATGTTCGATATTGTACTGTACATGTTGTTCTCTCACTTTGTACTCTTTGCACAATTTGCTCTTTATTTGGACATTGGGTGTTTGATGTGTTTTTTGAACGGGTTCCATGATGTTTCTTTGTTTCATGGCTGCCTGCAGGAGGTCAAAGCTTAGAGTTGTATTATGTATACATACTTTGATAATAAATGTACCTTGAATCTTTGAACTCACTATAACCCACAGTCCCACTATAATATGAACTATACTCCTCCCACCCTGACTCCTGTAAAGATGCCCTTCTCTTCTCCCAGCTCCCCACTCACTGTTTTACCTGCTCCTGTAACCAGAGCTTCTGGATAGACGTGTCTCAAGGCACTTTCCTTTTCCCACAACCATGTAATTATATCAGATATATTTTCACTGACTGATATGATGTGAAACTTATTGTCTGGTGAGCAGGAGATTAATGCCCTGTGAGGTTAAGTAAGTAAATTATTTAAAAACCTTCCCAGTACTACAAAGCTTCTTCACAATGCAACATGATTTTAAGCCGTCAGTTTCATAATTAAGAGAGGTTATTCATCAGTTTCCGCTTTTAACATTTCGTCGGTTATTTTCTTTGAAAACTTCATGCCATGAGTGGACGGAGTTGGGAAGACATTTTCAGCTTCCTCTGTCCAGGAGAATCAGGATCAGATCTATTATCACTGAACTATGATGTGAAGTTTGTCTTTGCTGTACAGAGCAAAGGCATAAAATGATAATAAATTACAAAATAAATAAATAAATGGTACAAGAGGAAAGGGACAATAAGGTTGCCCTAACGGGTTCATGGACCATTCAAAAATCTGCTGATGGAGCTGTTTCTGAATCATTAAGTCTTCAAGTTCCTATACCTCTTACCCAATGATAGTGATGAGAAGAGGGCATGTCGTGTGGGGTAAAGGCCCTAAAAGATAGTTGCCACGTTCTTGAGGCACACCTCTTGAGCATGTCCTCGAAGTTGGGGAGTGTTGTGCCTGTGATGGAAATTCCTTCAAATCTGAAATGAGTTGCTACTCCTCAAACTTTAGGTAGTCCTCAATGTAATGTGCAGGAGGCCACAGAAGTGAAGATCATGCTGTGAATGGAGTGAGAGCACCTGGAAAGTCAGGATTGCCCCTGTGGATGACTCTAGGTGTAAAACAAATAACAGAAACAGATTGTTGCTGAGATTGTCTGAACCAACTCTCTGCTGGCTATTGGCAGCAGCCCCCACTGTGGATAAGAACGAGTTAAGCAATTACAAAAATCACAGCAAGCCTAGAAGATAGAGATTCCTCCAGCAGTAAGTGACAGATTCACTTAAATGGCTGCACAGTAGATAACATGGGTGACAGCCAAAAATACCTACTTCCATCATTTAACGAGGAATGTATTGACTTGCTGACAGGAGCAGAGTTGTTACTTCTGTTTAAAGCTGATTTGCTCTGATGATATAAATTCCTACAAAGCAGGAAATTATCAGTGTAGAAGCTCCCTGAACACCACAGGAGAGCTTTTGAGCATTTATATGGCTGTTCAAATGACTGCTGTGACGCAGAATGTTCAGTACAGTGGTGTAGGCAAGTCTGGGTTGCAAAGCTGTTCACAGGAGGGAGAAAATGTGTGCAGTTTTGGTCTCCAAATTTGAGGAAGGACATTCTTGCTATTGAGGGAGTGCAGCGTAGGTTCACGAGGTTAATTTCCGGGATGGCAGGACTGTCATATGTTGAAAGACTGGAGCAACTGGGCTTGTATACACTGGAATTTAGAAAGATGAGGGGATCTAATTGAAACATATGAGGTTATTAAGGGATTGGACATGCTAGAGGCAGGAAACATGCTCCCGATGTTGGGGGAGTCCAGAACCAGAGGCCACAGTTTAAGAATAAGGGATAGGCCATTTAGAATGGAGTTGAGGAAAAATTTTTTCACACAGAGAGTTGTGGATCTGTGGAATGCTCTGCCCCAGAAGGCAGTGGAGGCCAAGTCTCTGGATGCTTTCAAGAAAGAGCTAGATAGAGCTCTTAAAGATAGCGGAATCAAAGGTTATGGGGAGAAGACAGGAACAGGATACTGATTGTGGATGATCAGTCATGATCACAGTGAATGTGGGTGCTGACTCAAAGGGCCGAATGGCCTCATCCTGCACCTATTGTCTATTGTCTATTGTCTATAAAATGGCACTGTTGATAGGTTTCTTCAAAGCTTTTGCAGTGTGGAAAGACAATGGAAATAAGAACTCTAACCTGGTTTGCAAAGTGCGGTGGGTAATAATTACCAAGGCATCATGGTATGTTAAAGTTCCCCAACTAGGCTGTCAGGCACCTGCCCTAACACCCCATTCTCTGACTGTCAGAATTTGTTGGAACCATTCCTGTGTAGCACCAGTGGACAGCTCAACATGTTAAAGCAATATAGGGATGTTGGAGTTTGCAGAAGTAGAATGTAGAGAATATGGAAGACTTCTATGTCCTGAGCACAATAATTCACATCTAGCATTTTCATCCAGTGCTGTGGATTTACACTCACTTGTCGAGCACCTTTTCGCTACACCTTATAACAAAACACAATTAAATCAGAGTGGATCAGTGATAAGTGTATTTATTTTACCTACTGCAAGGAAAGACAAGCACCACACAAGAGCCAGTGATAGTTTTGAAAAAGACAAACAGCATAGTCACTCTTTTATATACAAGTGCATCCATCTGTGCTTTAGTTCGAGAAACGGGATGCATTTGTTCATCTACTTAATGAGTGTATTTGACATTCCTCCAGTAACTGAATCCACTTGTCTTTCTGCAGCTTGTTGTACACTTAGGATCTAATGGTGTAATGTTGCTTGAACACTATCAGCAAACCGCTCTGGTACCATGCAGGTTCCATTTTGTTACAGACAAAAAATACCGTTTTGTAAATACAAGCACATCTCCACATTCCCTCCTTTTTGTCATTTCATTACAAGGCTACATTTCATCAAATACAATTATTGAAACACACACACACACACACACACACACACACACACACATATATTGGGGAGCATGCCTTATGAGAATAGGTTGAGTGAATTTGGCCTTTCTTTTTTCCTTGGAGCGATGGAAGATGAGAGGTGACCTGTTAGAGGTGTATAAGATGATGAGAGGCATTGACCGTGTGGATAGTCAGAGGCTTTTTCCCAGGGCTGAAATGGCTAACATGAGAGGGCACAGTTTTAAGGTGCTTGGAAGTAGGTACAGAGGAGATATCAGGGATAAATTTTTTACGCAGAGAGTGGTGAGTGTGTGGAATGGCGATGGTGGTGGAGGAGTATACGATAGGGCCTTTTAAGAGATTCCTGAACAGGTACATGGAGCTTAGGAAAATAGAGGGCTATGGGTAACCCAAGGTAATTTCTCAGGTAAGGACATGTTCGGTACAGCTTTGTGGGCCGAAGGGCCTGTATTGTGCTGTAGGTTTTCTATGTTTCTATATCAGAATTCATCCTTCATAGTGGAATGGAATATGGATACAAATCCAACATGCCAAAATGTTCAGTCGTTGAGCATATTCATAACTGAATGTAAGGAAAGAGTTATGAGCAGGGGCACTGTTTGTATACATCCGTCAGTTCCTGCACCACCAGTGCTTAGGAGGGCAATCTGTGCAGTGTAGAGTTGTCTTGTATTTTTATCAGCTCTGAAGTCTTTTTACAGTGCGATGTGTGTATCTACAAAGGCCTTTCTCTTAGCTTGATAGCTGTATTGGTCACCAGCAGTACTTGGAATGGTTCTTCAAACCAGGGTTGTTAACAACTTTTAAATGTCTGGACAACCATATAATCTCCGGGCTTTATGTCGACCGTCAGTTGTTGTGCTTCCCTCAACTGCTGATGATACCTAGTGATACTTTTTGTCAATGATACACAGTAAGCCAACATGCTTTCATCCAAATTATGTACATCCATTTGTGTATATCTTAGTGGTGCTTTAAATGGCAGGGGCAATGGCCATCCCATTATGATTTTGTGGAGGGACAATCCAGTAGTCCTTTAGCTGTTGCCCTAATGCTCATAAGGACCAAAAGTTCTCTCTAACATTTTTCTAAGTTTGTTTTTAATCATTTCATTCATCCTTTCTACTAAGCCCTCCGACTGAGGATGGTAATGACAATGGAAATGTTGGTCACTCTGTAAGGCCTTGCATTCTTCTTTTATTACTTTTCAGTAAAGTAGGACCATTGTCAGGAGACAGTTTCCAAGGGATCCCAAACCTTGGGATGATTTCCTCCTATAAACATTTTGCTACCATAACTGCATCATTCTTTCTACAAGAAATGCTTCCACCTTTCTTGAAAAAATATCTATAAAGTCCATCTGTAAATGCATGAACGGTCCATCAGAGGGTGGTGTATGACTAGTTTCCCGGGATTTTGTAAAATATGCATTATATGTTGTTTGCAAACTTGATTTACAGCTTGTGATAAACCAGGGGCAGAGCATGTTTGAATTACACGATCTATCCATCCCCTCTTTAGCCTCTGGGGAAAGAAGGTACTGTACCCTGCAGGTTAGTGGACAATATGGGAGGATGTTCACTTTATGCGGCTCAGCTGTGAGCATCTTACCCATTTCATTTGGCTACAGGGTCCAAACTTGCAGTGGGAGAGTAAAGATTCCATATCAGCACTGAACAACAAACCTCCAATAACTTCTTGTTCAAAAGTTGCCTCTGTTCCTAATGCACTAGGGAGCAATAAAGGAAAACATTTACCTCCTTCCAATCGCCACAGAGTCTATCCAGTCATTTCCAGGACTTTCTGTCATGACAGACCTCGCAGACCCTTGACCATTGGTATATTTGCTATCTTACTCTGAAACCTGCTTCAGTCAGGTGGGCTTCCCAGTTCTCCTGATCTTGTATCATCCACTGAACAGCCTGGGGAAGTCATGTTGCTGCCGCCACACCGAAATCTCCCACATATATTTCAGAAATATACAGAACCGATATACCGATCAGTATCCTTACCGATACAGGGGTCCAATCTCTGATGCATAAAATGGCCCTTTCCAGCTGAGTCATAATAAGCTGTACAATGAAGATAACAATGCCACTTACTGAGTTGTAGATCTAAACAGAATCTAGGGATATCTCTGGAGCTTTCGAGCCACTTTCATAAAAATGTTCCAAACTCCTTTATAAGTGGGTAGAGAGTAATGACCACTTGTACTAAATAGGTTGACTACTACTGAATTTGCGTAGTGCACAATGGCTCTCTGGCATATACCCATTAAGTCTCAGAGGAGTGCAGTTAGTGTAGCTTGCATTTTACACAATAAATCTCTTCCACATAGGTTTACAGGCACATCCAGAGAAAGTAGAAAGGTAAGACATAAATCATGGTCTCCAATGCTAACCTCAGGCCGTTCTGATTTCAGGACATTAATAGGCTGCTCCCCCTACTTCCAGTTACACAAATATTATCCTTACCAGACTTTGGAGTACGGTTACCTTCTTTCATCATAGAATAGTGGCTGTTGTGACCACAAGAAATAGTCTGCACTGTCCATTTAACCCATCTAGGTGATTCTTCCACCAATCCCTTCCCATAATTATTAAACATATTCCACACTGGTGTCCCTTTATCTGGTAGAGAAAAGGACACCCCTTGTGCCATTATTAACTATTTCCACTCTCGCATCCTCCCCCTACCTATTGTATTTTCTCTTTCTTTTCTTCACTGCACTCTCCAATAGGATTAACTTTGTGAGCTGTTTCCCCAAATCCCATTCTTACTTACTCATTTTACTGGTGTGTTCCCGTCACTCTATTGTTCAAATGCTCTTACTAGTCATTGATACCTAAATGTTTCCGGTCACCATGCCAAAAGCATTGGAATCATGGAGAGAGAAGCCGATCCACTCTATAGACAATAGCACAAATCACAGCGTATAGAATGGGAGCGGGGCAGAAGCCAGTATTTGCTACTCTCCTGGAAAGTACATACAGAACAAAAAGCAAACTTACTTTTTGGTGATCTGTACAGCAAGATCTTTAACATCATGTTGAAACAAAGGACTAGCTCACCGCAGACCTGCACTGACTCCTGACTGGCCAGCAGTCCCTGTCCACCCACACCTTATCCAGGTGTGGTGATACAGGTCAGGTGATCTTCTGTGCCCAGTGAGACCAAAGCTGATTCCAAGTAATACTTGGACCTGCCATGCGGGCAGCCACTGGAAATCCAGTGATGGAAGGCTCTGTCAGATGTGGTAACAACTGGATTCTAGCACAGCTGGAACTCCAATTACAATGCAGAGCAGTGATGAGAAACCAACACTCAATGATTTAGGAGCCGCTTCTGTCTCTCTGCCATCAGATTTCTGAACGGTCCATAAATCCATGAACACTACCTCACTGCCTCACTATACCGCTTTTGCACCTTTTTTTGGTAACTCACAGTCATGTTTTATGCCTTGCATTATACTGCTACCGCAAAACAACAAATTTCATGACACAGGTCAGTGATAACAAATCTGAATCTGATTCTGATTCTCAACAATTCAGCCTATGACCAAAGACAGCCCAGCAGTTTCAAGCAGGCTTCAATTATGCTGGTCTCCAAGAAGAACGTAGTTAACTGCCTCAACGACTATCATCCAGTAAACATCTACATCCCCTGTGATGGTGCTTTCAGAGACTGAGGATGAAACATATCAACTCCTGCCTGAGGATCAATTTGGATCTGCTCCAATTTGCCTACCAGAACAACAGCTACACAGAACATGCCATTTCATTAGTTCTTCACTCAACACTGGAACATCTGGACAGTGAAGATGCATACATTCAACACTATCATCCCCTCAAAACTAACCAATAAGCTCCAACCTAGACTTCAATATCTCTCTTGTGCAACTGGATACTCAATTCCTCATTTACAGATCCCAGTCAGTTCGGATTAGCAGCAACATCTCCTCTATAATCTCCATTAGTGCATGTGTACCACAAGACTGTGTACTTAGCCCCCTGCTAAACTGGCTTTATACTTATGACTATGAGAATAACTACAGTTCCAATGCCAGATATAAGTTTGCCGTTGTTGGCCAAGTCAAAGGGGGTGATGAATCAGCATTTAGGAGGGAGATTGAAAAAGGGGTGCACAATAACAATCCCTCACTCAATGTCAGCAAGACCAATGAGCTGATTATTGACTACAAGAGGAAGAAACTGGAGATCCATGAGCCAGTCCTCATCAGGGAGTGGTGAAGTGGAGACCATAAGGTGATAATATATAGGAACATGGTTAGGCCATTTGGCTTATCAAGTCTGCTCTTCCATTTCATCATGGCTGATCTAATTTTCC
The DNA here is from genome assembly GCF_963921235.1 of Mobula hypostoma. Classification (NCBI taxonomy): domain Eukaryota; kingdom Metazoa; phylum Chordata; class Chondrichthyes; order Myliobatiformes; family Myliobatidae; genus Mobula; species Mobula hypostoma. Next base: position 9,079,238 of record NC_086110.1, read on the forward strand.
GTCTCAACCCCAATCTCCTGCTTTCTCCCTGTACCCTTTCATGCCCTGACTAATCAAGAATCTATCAATCTCTACCTTAAATATACCCAATGACCTAGCCTCTATAGCCCCCTTTAACAATGAACTCCACAGATTCACCACTCTCTGGCTAAATAAGTTCCTCCTCCTCTCTGTTCTAAAATAACTCCCCTCTATTTTGAGGCTGTATCCTCTGATCTTAGACTCCCACGCCATAGGAAACATCCTCTCCACATCCACTCTGTCAAGGTCTTTCAACATTTGATAGGTTTCAGTGAGGTTACACCTCATTTTTCAGAATTCCAGTGAGTAGAGGTCCAGCGCCATCAAATGCTCCACATGCAACAAGCCTTTCCATCCAGGGATAATTTTCGTGAAACTCCTTTGAACTCACTCCAATGTCAGCACATCCTTTCTTAGATAAGAGGCCCAAAACTGCTCATAATACTCCAAGTGAGGCCTCACCAGTGCTTTATAAAAGCCTTAACATTACATCTGTGTTTCTATATTCTACTCTTCTCAAAATGAATACTAAAATCGCATTTGCCTTCCTCACCACCAACTCAACCTGCAATTTAACCTTTAGAGAATCCTGCACAAAGACTCCCAAGTCCTTTTGCACCTTAGATTTTTAAAATTTTCTTTCCATTTAGAAAGTAGTCTATTCTTTTATTTCTTCTTCCAAAGTGCATGACCATACCCTTCCCAACACTGTATTCCATCTGCCACTTCTTTGCCCATTCTCCTAATCTGTCTATGTCCTTATGTGGCCTCTCTGCTTCTTCAAAACTACCTACCCTGCCACCTATCTTCATATCATCCGCAGTCTTGGCCACAAAGCAATTAATTCAATCAACGAATTCATTGACATGTAACGTTAAAAGAAGCGGTCCCAACACCCCTGTGGAACACCTGCAGCCAAACAGAGAAAGCTCCCTTTATTCCCATTCATTACCTCCTGCCAAAAAAAAATAGTGTTCTATCCATGCTAGACTAGGGTAATGTAATTGGGAGAAATGTACATAATTCACAACCACCAACATTGAACTGGAGTTTCACTTTAAGAGGCTGGTCTGACGTGGTGACATTATTACATAACGAGTTTTTAATGAGCTTTTGGGTCTAGATTTTGGAGTTCAATAAAATGTGCTATGGGTTTCATTAAGCATAAAAAGCCTTATTTTATTGTGAAAACCTACATTGGTGACCCCAGCACTCGAGGACGATTCTGGAGTAATTGAACATGTCAGCCAATGTAGTTGCTTTGAAACTGCCAGAGTTTTTGGAGCAAAATGCCATCACTTGGTTTGTACAACCTGGGGTCCAGTTCACTCTCCAAGACCCTCTGATGGCACCAGTTCCACTATGTGGCAGCATCAGTCAGCAGTTTCATGGCAGTGAGAGTGCTGAATCTGCTTGAACACCTGCCTGAAAACAATAAATACCAAACGTAGAAAACTCACCTTCTGGACTTCAGGACTATCGAAGTCTGAGCACACCAAACTGTTGCTCTCTTTGCCTGGCCTCAGCATTGTTAGTTCTTCAGACCTAATGGACCACATGCTGTCTCTCCTGGGAAATCACCATCCTTGTTTTATTTTTATAGAACTATTCATGCAGCAAATGCCTGATCAAGTTCGCATAATCCTCACTATGCACAGGTGAAGGGCTATAGGGAGCTTGCTAAAATGGCTGATAGCCTACACTCAGCCAAGCAGTGGTGCATTATTCTTCCTCCTTCCTATGCCACAATAAGCCCAGTCTGCAAGGCCCTCAACATAAAGGCACCCATCACCGTGAAAACAGACGATGCTGGGCCTGAGTTTGGTACAAATGTTAGGAAGTGCCAACCTCTTCACAGCTTTGACAGTGCTAGTGCTTCAGGACATCAGCGGTCTGTGAGCAACGTGGGTTCCAGCTGCCAGGATCATCTACTGCTTATTACACACAGGGCAAAATTTCCTGTGTGACATGGGTGCTCAAGTGAGTGTGCTGCCAGCATCAGCTACTGATGAGCAGGCAAATCAACAAAACTTCATTGGAGACGACCAACGGCAGAAAGATTCAGACTTACTGGGTGTCATTGTGCTTCAATGGGCAACGTTACACATGTGACTTCATCCTGGCTGGAGTGACTAGACCTCTGCTTGGTGCAGATTTCCTGTATGCCCTAGAACAGCTAGTCAATCTTAAGAACTTCTGACTTGTGGATATCAAGGACTTTGGGTCATTACTTTGGGAATAAACGGGACCTTTTCAGAATGGCAGGCGGTGACTAGTGGGGTACCGCAAGGCTCAGTGCTGGGACCCCAGTTGTTTACAATATATATTAATGACTTGGATGAGGGAATTAAATGCAGCATCTCCAAGTTTGCGGATGACACGAAGCTGGGTGGCAGTGTTAGCAGTGAGGAGGATGCTAAGAGGATGCAGGGTGACTTGGATAGGTTGGGTGAGTGGGCAAACTCATGGCAGATGCAATTTAATGTGGATAAATGTGAAGTTATCCACTTTGGTGGCAAAAATAGGAAAACAGATTATTATCTGAATGGTGGCCGATTAGGAAAAGGGGAGGTGCAACGAGACCTGGGTGTCATTATACACCAGTCATTGAAAGTGGGCATGCAGGTACAGCAGGCGGTGAAAAAGGCGAACGGTATGCTGGCATTTATAGCGAGAGGATTCGAGTACAGGAGCAGGGAGGTACTACTGCAGTTGTACAAGGCCTTGGTGAGACCACACCTGGAGTATTGTGTGCAGTTTTGGTCCCCTAATCTGAGGAAAGACATCCTTGCCATAGAGGGAGTACAAAGAAGGTTCACCAGATTGATTCCTGGGATGGCAGGTCTTTCATATGAAGAAAGACTGGATGAACTGGGCTTGTACTCGTTGGAATTTAGAAGATTGAGGGGGGATCTGATTGAAACGTATAAGATCCTAAAGGGATTGGACAGGCTAGATGCGGGAAGATTGTTCCCGATGTTGGGGAGGTCTAGAACGAGGGGTCACAGTTTGAGGATAGAGGGGAAGCCTTTTAGGACCGAGGTTAGGAAAAACTTCTTCACACAGAGAGTGGTGAATCTGTGGAATTCTCTGCCACAGCAAACTGTTGAGGCCAGTTCATTAGCTATGTTTAAAAGGAAGTTAGATATGGCCCTTGTGCCTACAGGGGTCACGGGGTATGGAGGGAAGGCTGGGTTCTGAGTTGGATGATCAGCCATGATCATAATAAATGGCGGTGCAGGCTCGAAGGGCCGAATGGCCTACTCCTGCACCTATTTTCTATGTTTCTATGTTTCTATTACCCTGCTCCCCTAGTAAGTTCCCCACAATGACTCTGTGAAGCCTATGCACCACCGCACATGAGTTTACTCAACTCTTGGGCAAGTTCCCAAACCTCACTAAGCCCACATTCTACACTACAGTCACAAAACACGGGGTCGAGCACCACAATCCACAACTGACCCGCCACTCTATGCCCACCCGCATATACTAGACCCAGAAAAGCTGGCAACCGCGAAGGCTGAGTTTACGGAAATGGAAAGACTCAAAATTATACGACAGCTGAATAGCCCCTCCATATAGTCCCTAAATAATCTTCATAATCTAAAAAGATCTAAATCTAAATCCGATGGTGGTTGCTGCCCATGTGGCAATTACTGACATCATAACGAGGACACCACCCCACAATTGTTACCCAGTCCCAAACATTCAAGGCTTCTTGGCACGTTTAGCTAGAAAATTAATTTTTTCCAAAGTAGATCCAGGTAGGGGCTACCATCAGGTGCTTCTGAGTTAGTCTGCATCTCACCACCTGTAGTCCAATGACCTATGCCAACAGCTTCACCACTCCTCAAAGGCTGCTCTGAGGGCTTCCCTGATGGATGAGTGTTGGCATAATCATCTCTCCTGGGTCTTGCTGGGCTCAGAACAGCTCCAACAGAGGACCTGTGGTCATCCATAGCTGAGTTGGTAAATGGTCAGCCATTACAAGTGCCAAGTGATTTCATTCCTGATGCCATGACTGCCTGGTCGTCCTCTCAACAGTGTTCCCCCCTCCTCAGTAAATCCAATTCCTTTTCACCTATCCCTACCTCTCATCACAGCGTACAGCACTCTTGGGCTCCTGTTCACCTACATTCCACGTCATTTATTTTCATGCACAACATATCCCCTTAGGCTCCCTTGCAATGGCCTGTTCCACAGTTTGGAACGGAGAGAAAAGACTTTCATCACAGATAAGAGGGGTAAACCTGAATGCATTTCAGTAGATCGCCTTAAACCGGCCCACAAAGATTTGTTATATTCCACTGCCATGCCCCTGGTATCACAACATGACAGTGGCGGCTCGTCCGAGCTCCAGACAGGGTCACAATGCCAGTCTTAGTGAATTCTGGGGGTTGGGGGGGGGGCTGCATAGGGTAACATAATTAGGAGAAATGTACATAATTCACAACCGCTGATATTGAGTTGGGGTTTTACCTAAGAGGCTGGTCTGACATGGTGAGAAAGGTATACAAAATTATGAGGGATATAGAAAGGGTAAATGCGAGCAGGCCTGTTCCACTAAGGTTGGGTGAGACTAAAACTAGAGGTCATGGGGTGAAAGGTGAAATATATAAGGAGAACATGAGGGGGGATTTCTTCACTCAGAGGTGTTGTGAGTGAGGAATGAGATGCCTGCAGAAGTGGTGGATCCAGGTTCAATTTCGACACTTAAGGGAAATTAGGATAAAGCTTGGATACATGGATGGGGGGTTAACAGGAGAAATAATAATAGGGGACAAGGAGATGGCTGCTGAACTAAATGAGTATTTTGCATTAGTCTTCACTGTGGAAGACACTAGCAGTATGCCTAATGTTGTAATGTGTGAAGGAAGAGAAGTCGGTGTGGTTACTATTACAAGAGAGAAGGTGCTCAAAAAGCTAGAAGACCTGAAGGTAATTAAGACACCCGTATCAGATGAACTGCACCCCAGGGTTCTGAAAGATGTAGAGTTAGAGATTGTGGTGGCACTAGAAATGATCTTTCCAAAATCGTTGGACTGGAGGTGCCAGAGGACTGGAAGATTGCAAATGTCACTCCACAGTTTAAGAAAGGAGGAAGGCAGCAGAAAGGAAATTATTAGCCTGACCTCAGAAGATGTTCGAGTCAATTATTAAGGATGAGGTGATAGAGTACTTGGTGACACAGGACAAGGTAGTGAGCATGGTTTCCTTCAGGGAAAATCCTGCCTGACGAACCTGTTGGAATTCTTTGAGGAGACTACAAGTAGGATAGATAAAGGGGATGCAATGGATGTTGTATGAGAGTCTATAGTATTACAGGAAAGTTACTAACATGGTTAGAGCATTGGCTGATTCATAGGAGGCAGCGAGTGGGAATAAAAGGATCCTTTTCTGGTTGGCGCTCAGTGACTAGTGGTGTTTCGCAGGGGTCTGTGCTGGGACCGCTGTATATTTATGCTGTATATAAATGATTCAGATGATGGAATAGATGGCTTTGTTGCCAAGTTTGCAGATGATATGAAGATTGGTGGAAGGGCAGGTAGTGTTGAGGAAACAGGTAGGATGCAGAAGGACTTAGACAGATTAGGAGAATGGACAAGAAAGTGGCAAATGAAATATAATGTTGGAAAATGCATGGCCATGCACTCTGGTAGTAGAAATAAATGTGCAGACTATTTTCTAAACAGGGAGAATATCCAAAAATCTGTTATGCGAAGGGACTAGGGAGTCCTTGTGCAGAACACTCTAAAGGTTAACTTGCATGTTGAGTTGGTGGTGAGGAAGGCAACTGCTGTGTTAGCATTCATTTCAAGAAGTCTAGAATACAACAGCAAAGATGTGATGCTGAGGGTTTATAAGGCTGTGGTGAGGCCTCACCTTGAGTATTGTGAACAGTTTTGGGCCCCTCCTCTTAGAAAAGATGTGCTGACATTAGAGAGGATCCAGACGAGGTTCACTAGGATGATTCCAGGAATGAAAGGGTTATCATACCAGGAATATTTTATGGCTCTGTGTCTGTACTTGCTGGAATTCAGAAGGATGAGGGGGATCTCACTGAAACTTTTTGAATGTCGAAAGGCCTAGACAGAGTAGATGTCGAAAGGACGTATCCCATGGTGTGAGAGTCTAAGACTAGAGCACACAGCCTCAGGATATAGGGGCGCCCTTTCAAAACGGAGATGCGGAGAAATTTCTTTAGCCAAAGGCTGGTGAATTTGTGGAATTTGTTGCTACGTGCAGCTGTGGAGGCCAGATCATTGAGTGTGTTTAAGCCAGAGATTGATAGGTTCTTGATGGACATGGCATCAAAGGTCACGGGGAGAAAGCTGGGAACTGGGGTTGATGAGGAGAAAAAAAAGGATCAGCCATGACTGAATGGCGGAGCAGACTTGGTGGGTCAGATGGCCTAATTCAGCTCCTATGTCTTGTGGTCTTATAAAGCAAGTTGGTTGAGATGCAGGTGGATGGAACCAGGCAAAATAACAGTTCAACATGAACAAGATAGGCCAGAAGGCATGATTCTACTGTATGACTCTTTAAGTTTACCACCCTGACTTCATCAGTACCTTCTCATAAAGCTCAAACAAATTAATGAGGAAGATAACCCTGATTAGACCCTGCCTTACCAATGTACATACATCCTGTTCCTCAAGAGATTTTCCATTAATTCATTTGCCATTGATGAATGTCCTGTTGTTACTTGGCTTATCTCTGTTGCCATTCTTAAATAAAGGAACAACATCAGTGATCTTCCAGTGTTTTTTAAACCTGCATTGGTCTGATGTATGTGGCCCCCTTTCACAACGGTATCACAAGATTTTCGGCCAGACAGATTTCTGTTTAGATATTGCAATTTTGGCCGTGGTTTCCATTGATATCGCGATTTCATCTGGCCTTTTAAATGTGAGTTGTGCTTGAGTTAGAAGCCACTTTTGAATGCCTTTGTGTAAGATTCCACAAACTAAAGGATCGGTCAGTGAATCACTCAGTCAATCATTGAATTGACAATGCTCAGTCAACCTCTTCAATTCATCCATGTATACTAAAATCGACTCCCCTTCCTTTTGATTCTACTTTTGAAACCTTAAGCGTTCTGCTATCAATAATGGTGTTCGTTCTAAATGGTCCTGCATTACTTTCACGATTACTTTGGCTGGTTTGGTTGGAGCAGTTAAACTTCTAAGCAAACTCTGTGCCTTTAAATCCAATGCACTCAGTAAAACTGGCACTCATTCTCACTGGCTATTTCATTTGCTTCAAATTACTGCCCAATTCACTCAGTATACAACATCCAATTGTCTTTTCTGTAATAGAGCGAGTCTACATTTCCGATGTAGCCAGCCATTTCTGTTTTTTTCATTTATGATTATCATAACTGGGTGTTCACTGTTTATGAACCCATGAATTTGTTGGTTTTCTGCCTTTGTTTTTACTCGAGCGTCTCGCTAAGATTTTTTTAAACTCGAACATTGTGCTGCATTTCAACAGGTAGGTAGCCATCTCTAGTTCATTTTAAAACTTACTCATCACCACTGTAACATTTGTAACATCAACTCATAAAATTAATTGAAAGGAAACATGGAGCTGGGATTGCATGCCTTAGTTTTGTTTTACTTTTAGCAAGATGCGCACATTTAACATGCTGGCATAATAATGTATGCCAGTTACATATAACCCATAATGCATTATGTAAACAAAGAATGCTTAATGAAACAATATATTTACAATATTACTGAAATATTAAATACACAACGTTCTTGAACATGATAGTGTGGGGCTTCATGCTTCTGCACACAAAATTCTTCAAAGTTTGTCTGTTAAATTGCTGAAAACAAAGTTCATTTGGACTGACGGGGCATGTTGTGTAACAATACCTAATTATTAGTTACAAACATACTTTATTCATTAAAAAATACATATGCAGATTGTTGAAACCAACATGAAATCTTCAGCAATTCTGATGGATCTTTGGGAGTAACCACTCAGTAAGTGGAATGAAAATAAATACTAAGACTTCCAGAAAGTTGAACTGTACAGGAGAAGATCAAGGATCTACTTTGTTCACCGTATACATTTCCATGTACTGGGAATTTGCTGTGGTGTGTTTGTCAGGGCGCAACATGCAACAAAAAACAATGACTTTGAACAATTATACAAAATGAAGAATCACATGAAAATAGTTAATGTATGGATTTGGAATAAAATGTGTAAATACCAGCATGAATTTACAATGTATACAGCATTATAAAAGTAGCTTAAAGTGAAGTGCAGTGATGGGGGTAATAGATAGAGAGGAGTGGTGGGGGAGTGCTAACTATTTTGGTTGATTAGATTAACTGCCTGTGAGAAGAGACCTGGAAGGTGGTGCGAAGGTTTTGTTTTAATAGACTCATACCACTTTCCAGAAGGGAGCTTTGGGGAAAACCAGTTTGCAGGATGGGTGGCTCCCTAAGTTCTCATATATCTGTCAAAACTTTTCAAATACCATATTTGGCCCAATACTAGCAAATTGCACTGTTCCTCCAGCACTACTGTGGTCTGTGCTCACATGCTACCTTATAGACGTGTATGATAGTGTCATTGCCAAGGTTCATATCATCAATATGTGTAATAATGGATGCAATGACATCCTAGGCCTTTCAAGTTAGTTCTAAGACAATGCACATCTTTCCAAAACTGCAGAGAATACTGATCTAAGATTATCACTCAAAATATCAGTGCCTCCACCCAGCTGGTCTTCTGAAAAGCAAAGCTACTTTATTCACAACCGGAAAAGACTGAGCTAAATCTTAAAAGGATATTTTTCTCTGTCCAAAAATACATCACTGTAAGTATAATCAGGTCACCTTGCTCTCTTTGTTTATTGTAAGATCAAATCAATATATTCTCTTTCCTATTTTTTCCTCAATGTGCCCTGAAGCACTGAGAGATACAGGACTCAATGGAGAGACCCTAGACTGTGGTTCTTTCTTTGCAATAGGAGTTATCCATGCTGCCCATCAAATCTGTTTGAACATACAATATAGTTAGACTATGTCTGATCTACAGCTGTTGACCTACCTGCTTCTGTGCTTCTTAACACCAGTGCCTAACATAATAACTGTGAGTAAATGGAACTTGCAACGGTTCGCTCAAACATGGTGAGTGAAGGGCCTGTTTCTGGGGCCTTTACCTCCACGAATTTTTCACTTTGGTTTCAGACTTCCTGTTGTTTGAGGAATGTCAGACATCTGCAGGAGAACAGTGCCTATTGAAACATTTCTCGTATCAAAGTAAATGAACCTTGAGGCTACTACCCCCTTATAAATACACCTTTAGGTGGAGAACACCCCTACTGATCCCTAAAAATCTTAATTAGTACATATTGTTCCATTCAGCCTTTAATAATTATAATGAATATTCATAGCATCATAGAGCACTACAACACAGAAACAGGCCCTTTGGCCCATCCAGTCCATGCCAGACTATTATTCTGCCGAGTCCCTTCAACCCGTACCTTGACCATATCCCTCCGTACCCCTCCCATCCATGCAAATTTCTCTTAAATGCTCAAATTAAAATTTCATCCATCACTTCTGCTGGAGGGTTATTCCACACTCTCACCACCCTCTACATGAAGAAGTTCTTCCTCAGATTCCCCTTAAAAATTTTGTCTTTCACCTGTAACCTAACACACAATCTCAGTGGGAAAAGCCCGATTGCATTTACCCTGTCTATATCCCTCATAATTTTGAATACCTCTATCAAATCTCCCCTCATTCTCCTACACTCCAGGTAATAAAGTCCGAACCTGTTCAACCTTTCCCTATAACTTGGTTCTCTGGTCCTCCTGACGACCTCCTTGTAAATTTTCTCTGCGTTCTTTCTTTCTCATTGATAACCCTCCAATAGGGTGGTGACCAGAATTGTAAGTAATACTCCAAATTAGGCTTCACTAACATTTTGTGCATACTATTTATTCCTGGAATCACATCAACATCAAAAGCCCATTTCCAACTCACCATATTTTAAAACAGATTCTGCCATTACAAGAACTGAAGATTTTCAATTACAGTTGAATTCACTGCCACTTGCCTTCCAGGAATGTCAACTTTGAAGTGTAATATTGTTTTAACTCAGAGTTTGGTTGATATCTGGAAAGCTCCACCAGAGGAGTTGGTGGAGTCAGATACAATTAGCACGTGTAATAGGTATTTGGAGAAGCACATAGACAGCTAATCCATAGAAGCATATAGTCTGAGTGCAGACAAATGGGATTATGACCAAGAAGTGGGTGGTGCATGTGCTCCTGTTAACGCCGAAGGTGTTAAGGCCGAGAGGTTGAGATCTTTGAGTTCCTAGGAGTGAGCATCACTAACCTGTCCTGGTCTAACCATGGCCAAGAAAGCTCACCAGCACTTCTATTTCCTCAGAAAGCTGGAGAAATTTGGCACATCCCTGTTGACAGTCATCAACTTTTATCGATGTACCATAAAAAGCATCCAATCTGGATGCATCTTGTTTTGGTATGGCAGTGGCTGGGATGGGTTAGCATGGGCCAGATGGGCTGAAGACTGTTTAACTCATTAACTCTGTGATAACTCTGTGGTCTATCTGAGGCCATATGAAACTGCAGAGTTATAGACACAGTTCAGCACATCACAGAAACTGGTCTCCTCTCCATATACTTTGTCCATATCTCTCACTACCTTGGTAAAACAGCCAATATAATCAAAGATCCCTCCCATGCTGGACATTCTTTCTTCTCCACCACCCTGCACCCCTCCACTCCTCAATCAGGCAGAAAACATCAAAGCAGGAGTCAAGGACAGCTTTTATCTCACTAATACAAGACTATTGAACAGTCCCCTAGTACAATTGATTGGACTCTTGACCATTGGAGATGGATAGAAACAGACTAGTTAGGAAAGTGTTTGATTGAAGTAAGGGGAAATATCAGGCTCTCAGGCGGGAACTTGGAAGCATAAATTGGAAACAGATGTTCTCAGGGAAACGTAACAAAGAAATGTTCAGAGGATATTTGCATTGGGTTCTGCATAGGTATGTTCCAATGAAACAGGGAAAGGATGGTAGGATACAGGGACCGTGGTGTATAAAGGCTGTTGAAAATCTTGACAAGAAGAAAAGAAGAGCTTACAAAACATTCAAAAAAACTAGGTAATCATAAAGATCTAGAAGATTATAAGGCTAGCAGGAAGGAGCTTAAGAATAAAATTAGGAGAGCCAGAGGGGCTACGGAAAGGCTTGGCGGACAGGATTAAGGAAAACCCCAAGGCATTCTACAAGTAAGTGAAGAGCAAGAGGATAACACCTGAGAGAGTAGGACCAATCAAATGTGACAGTGGAAAAGCATGTATGGAACTAGAGAAGATAATAGAAGTACTAAATGAATACTTTGCATTAGAATTCACTACGGAAAAGGATCTTGGTGATTGTAGGGATGACTTACAGTAGACTGAAAAACTTGAGCATGTAGATATTAAGGAAGAGGATGTGCTAGAATTTTGGAAAGCATCAAGGTGGATAAGTCACCAGGACTGGACGAGATGTACCCCAGACTACTGTGGGAGGCGAGGGAGGAGATTTCTGAGCCTCTGGCAATAATCTTTGCATCACCAGTGGGGATGAGAGCAGTTCCAGAGGATTGGAGGGTTGCAGAAGTTGTTCCCTTATTCAAGAAAGGGAATAGAGATAGCACAGGAAATTATAGACCAGTGAGTCCTACTTCAGTGATTGGTAAGTTGATGGAGAAGATCCTGAGTGGCAGGATTTATGAACATTTGGAGAGGCATAATATTATTAAGAAGAGTCAGCATGGCTTTGTCAAAGGCAGGTCGTGCCTTACAAGCCTGACTGAAATTTTTGAGGATGTGACTAAACATATTGATGAAGATAAAGCAGTAGATGTTGTGTATATCGATTTCAGCAAGGCATTTGATAAGGTACCCCATGCAAGGTTTATTGAGACAGTAAGGAGACATGGGATCCAAGGGGACATTGCTTTGTGGATCCAGAATTGGCTTGCCTACAGAAGGCAAAGAGTGGTTGTAGACAGGGCATATTCTGCATGGAGGTCGGTGACCAGTGGTGTGCCTCAGGGATCTGTTCTGGGACCCATTCTCTTCGTGATTTTTATAAATGACCTGAATGAGGAAGTGGAGGGATGGGTTAGTAAATTTGTTAGACACAGAGGTTGGGGGTGTTGTGGATAGTGTGGAGGGCTGTCAGGGGTTACAGCAGGACATTGATAGGATGCAAAACTGGGTTGAGAAGTGGCAGATGGAGTTCAACCCAGATAAGTGTGAGGTGGTTCATTTTGGTAGGTCAAATATGATGGCAGAATATAATATTAATGGTAAGACTCTTGGCAGTGTGGAGGATCAGACGGATCTTGGGGTCCAAGTCCATAGAACACTCAAAGCTGCTGTGCAGGTTGACTCTGTGATTAAGAATGCATGCAGTGCATCTATTATGGGATTTATTTTCAGAGCCAAGAGGTAATGTTGCAGCTCTATAGGACCCTGGACAGACCCCACTTGGAGTATTATGCTCATTTCTGGTTGACTCACTGCAGGAAGGATGAGGAAACCATAGAAAGGGTGCAGAGGAGACTTACAACGATGTTACCTGGATCAGCGAGCATGCCTTATGAGAATAGGTTGAGTGAACTCGTCCTTTTCTCTTTACAGCAATGGGGGATGAGAGGTGACCTGATAGAGGTGTACAAGATGATGAGAGGCATTGATCATGTGGATAGTCGGAGGCTTTTTCCCAGGGCTGAAATAATTAGCACGAGAGGGCACAGTTTTAAGCTGCTTGGAAGTAGGTACAGAGGAGATATCAGGGGTAAGATTTTTACGCAGAGAGTGGTGAGTGCGTGGATTGGGCTGCCAGAAAAGGTGGTGGAGGTAGATATGATAGGGTCTTTTAAGAGACTCCTGGATACGTACATGGAGCTTAGAAAAATAGAGGGCTGTGGGTAACCCTAGGTAATTTCTAAGCTAAGGACATGTTCGGCACAGCTTTGTGGGCCAAAGGGCATGTATTGTGCTGTAGGTTTTCTGTGTTTCTCTGTTTCTATATAATCTATCCAGCCATGGCCTTGTACCTTATTGTCTGTCTTCACTGCACTTTCTCTGCTAATGTATCACTTAATTCTGCATTCAGTTATTCCTTTGCCCATGTACTATCTCCATGTTTTTATCATGTCTATAGATGACAGGCAAAACAAGTTTTTCACTGTGCGCCAGTACATGTGACAATAATACACTGATCCCTGTTATCAATTAGCTCTTATGTATTTCAACGCAATCACCCTCATTCTCCTAAACTTCAAAGAATATGAGAGCTAAAAGAAGTGGAAGTTCTTTTTGACAGGGAGACATAAAGTAAGGTTGGAGGAGGTCAGTGTGGTGCATGGGACTGACACTGAATGCCCCCTGCTAAACAGGTGAGGGATCCAGAGTATCCCATTGTCAAGGTAAGTTTCAGGAGCAATTATTACCCTTCAACCATCAGGCTCCTGAGCTGATGTGGATAACTTCACACCACCTCAACACTGAACTGATTCCAAAACCTATGGACTCACTTTCAAGGACTCTACAACTCGTATTCTCAGTTTTATTTATTTACTTAATATTATTATTAATTGCTTTTTTGCATTTGCACAGCTGGTCTTCTTTTGCACATTGGTTGTCAGTCTTTGTGTGTAGTTTTTCATTTATTCTGTTGTATTTCTTCTTTTCCACCATGAACACCTGCAAGAAAATGAATTTCAGTGTAGTATCTGTGACATATACCGTAAGTACTTTGATAATAAACCTACTAAAATTGAACTTTGAGCTTTGAAGATTCAAACTCATGGTTTACTCTCAAGCACTAGAGAGTAGATGTTACCTAGAACATGCAGTCAGAAGAGATGATGCAATTCTTTAAGAGCCATTTACAGATTGCGAGTATCTAACTTATCTACACCCAAATACGCCAGTGTATGCTTGGGAGACTAGTCAAATAGATTTACTAATTCTTCACACAAAGTGTTAAATGTCAGTTTATTGGGAAACTGTGACTTTGGACTTGCGTGTTCAAGGAGTGTCAAGGGGGTACCTGAATTGTGTTGAGCAATGCCTTCTATAAGAAACTTTGGCTTTCAGAGTATGGAGTTTGTACGACCACAATGTACAGATATAATGAGATGATCTGTATGAATGGCTTGCAAACAAAGCTCTTCATTGTACATGTGACAATAATACACAAGCTTACAGATTTATTTAGATGCACAGGAAAAGTCTACGTAGATAGATTGGGCTGAAGGGTCTATTTCTGGTCTGTTCAATGTTGTATGATAGTGTTATTCTAAGTTCTTTGCTCTCTAGTGAGATTTCTACATCTTCCTTTTGCCTTGTTCATGAAGGGCTGTGAACCTGAAAGTTAATCACTCCACAGATGCTGCCTGCCCTGCTGAGTTTTACACCATGTTCTCTTTCTGTTATTTAGCATTGCAGGTATATCGTCAGCCTTTCAAAGTGGGTACAAGGCATACTGTGTATTATCAGGGAAACACAAAGAAAGCCTATAAAAGTAGTCCACTTGTTTTGTGCCCTGACACTTCTCAATCAGCACTCCACCATTCTGCAACTCAATCTCTGCCAAATAAAGCAACCCCTGGACATTACTATAAAGCTGGGATTGCTCGATAAAGAAACAAGTAGTTTCAGAATGTAATACTCCAAAGGAAAACACAAGCACGTCTGTCTAAGGATGGGAGAGACTTTCATACAGTGCAGTCTACAACCTTGAGCTTTTGTGAGTGGATCACTATGGTTACAATTGGTTGAACTGTCCACTCCATCTGAAAGCTGACAGTACTCTAACAGGCTCTAAGTCAGGATCGAGCATGGATTTCACAATTCGCGGCAGTGTCTAAGGAGTTGTCATCCACAATCTGAACATTGCAAGACTCAAGCATATGGGAGGAACGATGGCTGCAGTGAGCAATTCATATCAGACAAACCTACTATCTTAATAACTGCTAGCTGCTTGAATGTCTGAGCACCTTGCTACCTCATTCAATTCCTCAGCTTCAAGTCGAATGAAATTAAACTGTAGACAACAGCAATTATTAAGCCTCCAGTTCCTTCACTAAATTGAGGTTACTGAGGCATTACTCTCATCTTATGAGGGAATTTCATAGAGCATTATTTGTGTTTTATATTTGAGAATGCAGCCACTGGCAAGTTACAATAACGTAATTGCCACCTGCAAGGGAATTCAAACAGGTGAGTTGAATTTCTTCAAAGTTGCTTCAGGTAAGATTGTTGTGGATTTATATTGGCAATTAGTCTGCTTAAGTACCCAGCACCATCAGCACCACACTGGTCCCCATGAGGACCTTCTCACTACGGTGAAGAAAAGAAAGCTGAGATGGTACGGCCACGTAACAAGATCCAGTGGCCTTGCAAAGACCATTCTACGAGGAACTATGGAGGGGAAAAGAAGGAGCGGTAGACAGAGGAAAGGATGGATGGACAACATTAAAGAATGGACAGGGAGAACATTTGCGGTGACCCAGGCTCTGCAACACAACCGCGACAGATGGAACAGACTGGTGCAAAGCTTGTCATTGACAGCGCCCTGACGACTCCACCAGGAGTTTCAGGCGCAAGGCAAGGAAAGTACCCAGACCCAATCCAGATGAGAATTCATGTTGCTTTCTCTTCATATCTGCCTCAGATGGTTGGTCTATAATTTCCTGGGTGTTCTTTACCCCCTTTCTTGAATAAGGGATCAACATCCGCAACCCTCCAGTCATCTGGAACCTCTCTCATTGATGATGTAAAGATCATTACCAAAGGTTCAGCAATCTCCTCCCTCACCTCCCACAGTAGCCTGGGGTATATCTCGTCTGGTTCCGGAGACTTATCCAACTTGATGCTTTCCAAAAGCTCTAGCACATCCTCTTTCTTAATGTCTATATGCTCAAGCTTTTCAGTCTGCTGTAAGTCATCCCTACAATTACCATGGTCCTTTTCTGTAGTGAATACTGAAGCAAAGTACCCACTAAGTACCTCCGCTAACTCCTCTGGTTCCGTACACACTTTTCCACTATCACACTTGATTGGTCCTATTCTCTAATGTCTTATCCTCTTGCTCTTCACATACTTGCAGAATGCCTTGGGGTTTTCCTTAATCCTGCTCGCCAAGGCCTTCCCATGGTGCCTTCTGGCTCTCCAAATTTCATTCTTAAGCTCCTTCCTGCTAGCCTTATAATTTTCTAGATCTCTATCATTACTTAGTTTTTTGAATCTTTTGTAAGCTTTTCTTTTCTTCTTGATTAGATTTTCAACAGCCTTTGTACACCATGGTTCCTGTACCCTACCATCCTTTCCCTCTCATTGGAACGTACCTATGCAGAACGCCACACAAATATCCCCTGAAAGTTTGCCACATTTCTACCATACATTTCCCTGAGAACATCTATTCCCAATTTATGCTTCCAAGTTCCTGCCTGAAAGCTTTATATTTCCCTTAACTTGAATTAAATGCTTTCCCTAACTTGTCTGTTCCTATCCCTCTCCAATACTATGGTAAAGCTATGGTAAAGGAGATGGAATTGTGATCACTATCTCCAAAATGTTCTCCCACTGAGAGACCTGACACTTGACCAGGTTCATTTCCCAATAGCAGATCAAGTACAGCCTCTCCCCTTGTAGGCTTATCTACATATTGTGTCAGGAAACCTTCACTAACAAACTCCACTCCATCTAAACCCCTTGCTCCAAGGAGATGCCAATCGATATTGGGGAAATTAAAATCTCCAACCACAACAACCATGTTATTATTGTACTTTTCCAGTATCTGTCTCCCTATCTGCTCCTCGATATCCCTGTTACTATTGGGTGGTCTATAAAAAACACCCAGTAGAGTTATTGACCCCTTCCTGTTCCTAACTTCCACCCACAGAGACTCAGTGGACAATCCCTTCATGACTTCCCCCTTTTCTGCAGCCGTGACATTGTCTCCGAACAACAGTGCCACACCCCCACCTCTTTTGCCTCCCTCCCTGTCCATTCTGAAACATCTAGAGCTTGGCACACTAAGTAGCCTTTCCTGCCCCTGAACCATCCAAGTCTCTGTAATGGCCACACCATCATAGCTTCAAGTACTGATACACGCTCAAAGCTCATTCGCTTTGTTCATGGTGCTTCTTGTATTAAAACAGACATATCTCAAACCATCAGTCTGAGGGTATCCCTTCTCTATCACTTGCCAATCCTCCCTCTCACACTGGCTACAAGCTTTCTCGATTTGTGAGCCAACCACCCCTTCCTCCATCTCTTCAGTTTTGTTCCCACCCCCGAGCAATTCTAGTTTAAACTTTCCCCAGTAGCCTTAGCAAACCTCCCTGCCAGGAGATTGGTCCCCCTCGGATTCGAGTGTAACTAGTGCTTTTTGTACAGGTCACGCCTGCCCCAAGAGAGTTCCCAATGATCCAGAAATCTGAATCCCTGCCCCCTGCTCCAATCCCTCAGCCACACATTTATCCTCCGCCTCACTCTATTCCTATACTCACTGTCACGTGGCACAGGCAGTAATCCCAAGATTACTACCTTTGAGGTCCTGCTTCTCAATTTCCTTCCTAACTCACTGTAGTCTGTTTTCAGGACCTCCTCCCTTTTCCTACCTATGTTGTCGGGACCAATATGTTCACCTTCCCACTTCAGGATATTGTGGACATGATCAGAAACATCTCCCACCCTCACACCTGGGAGGCAAAGTACTATTCATGTTTCTTTCCTACGTCCACAGAATTGCCTGTCTGACCCCCTAACTATAGAGTCCCCTATCACTGCTGCCATCCTCTTCCTTTCCCTACCCTTCTGAGCCACAGGGCCAAACTCTGTGCTCTCAAACTCTGGCAGATTCAATGTAACTGCATTGGCCGACGTGTTCAATAACTCTGGAATTGACCAGAGCATCGTGGTCACCAATGTAGGTTTTTGCAAATAAAACAAAGTGAGGTGGTTTATGTTTTATGAAACCCGTAACACACTTATTGAACTCCAAAACCTAAACACAAAAACATTCTAAAAAAAAGCTTTACGTAACCATCTCATTACGTTAGCCTTTGAAAGCAAAATCTCAACTCAATTATGATTTATAATTTAAATGTTTAATATTTATTAATTTTAATTATTTTTAATATTTTTAATATTTAATATTTGTAATCCAGGGAGTGTGAAGCACAGATTCAAATATTGCTGTGATGATTGTATGTTCTAGTACTAATTGTTTGGCGACAATAAAGTATAAAGTATAAAGGATGTCGGTCATTCTGATTATGTACATTTCCCCCAATTACGTTACCCTATACTGTGATTTAGCTTGCTAGGATGCTCTCTACTTCACACCTGTAGGAAGTTGTGAGTTTAAATGCATATAGTTTAACTCTCCTCAGTCTCCTCAGAAAGTAGAGCTGATGATGAGCTTTACTAACTGCATAATGTGTTCTGAGATCATGAGAGGTTGTGCCAGATGTGCACTCCCAGGAATTTGAAACTGCTCGCAGTTTCCACTGCTGTGCTGCTGATGTAAAGAGGGGTGTGAGGGGTGGGAGTTCTCCTCAAGTCAATAACATTGCCTTATTGACATTGAGAAAGGTTATTTTCCTGGTGCCAGACATCAAGCTATTTCACCTCCTCTCTGTAGGCCGTCCCATCATAGTCGGTGATGAGCTCCACTACTATCATGTCATCAGCAAACCTGACAATGCGATTACTTAGGTGTTTGGTGGGCAGACATGCAGAGTGTACTGCAGTGGGCTTAGCACACAGTCCGGAGGGGCACCTGTGTTGTGGATGATGGGGTGGGAGGAAAGGATACCTGATGTCTGTTGGTCTGTCATCTCCCTGTCAGTCTGGGTATTCTTCTCTGACCTTTCTCATTAACAGGGCATTTTCGCCCATAGTACTGCTGCACACTATATGTTTTTTGTTTCTCGAATCATTCTCTATATCTTTAGAGGCTGTTGTGCATGAAAACCTCAGGAGATCAGCATTTTCTGAGATGTTCAGAACACCCTGTTTGGCACCAATGATCATTCTACAGTCAAAGTCATATCTTTTCCCCATTCTGTTATTTGGTCTGAACAACAGTTGAACCTCTTGACCAAGTTTGCATGCTTTTCTGCACTGGGTTTCTGCCATATGATTGGCTGATTAGATATTTGCATTAACAAGCAGATGTAGCTAATAAAGTGGCCACTGAGAGTATGTCATGAAATGTGTTGCTTTGCAGCAGCAGTACAATGCAATGCATTAAATATATTACAAGTTCAATTTAATTGCCATCCAACCACATAAATGTATACAGTTAAAGAAAACAGCATTTATCAGGGGCCAAGGTACAAACATAGTAGACATAGAACATAGAGTGAAACATGGTACACACAGAACATGGAGTGAAACATAGTACACACAGAACATGGAGTGAAACATGGTACACACAGAACATGGAGTGATACATAGTACACACAGAACATGGAGTGAAACGTAGTACACACAGAACATGGAGTGAAACATAGTACACACAGAACATGGAGTGAAACATGGTACACACAGAACATGAAGTGATACATAGTACACACAGAACATGGAGTGAAACATGGTACACACAGAACATGGAGTGAAACATAGTACACACAGAACATGGAGTGAAACATGGTACACACAGAACATGGAGTGAAACATAGTACACACAGAACATGGAGTGAAACGTAGTACACACAGAACATGGAGTGAAACATAGTACACACAGAACATGGAGTGAAACATGGTACACACAGAACATGGAGTGAAACATAGTACACACAGAACATGGAGTGAAACATAGTACACACAGAACATGGAGTGAAACACGGTACACACAGAACATGGAGTGAAACATGGTACACACAGAACATGGAGTGAAACATGGTACATTAAGAACATGGAGTGAAACATGGTACACACAGAACATGGAGTGAAACATGGTACACATAGAACATGGAGTGAAACATGGTACACACAGAACAAGGAGTGAAACACGGTACACACAAAAGATGGAGTGAAACGCAGTACACACAGAACATGGAGTGAAACACGGTACACATAGAACATGGAGTGAAACACGGTACACATAGAACATGGAGTGAAACATGGTACACACAGAACATGGAGTGAAACATGGTACACACAGAACATGGAGTGAAACATAGTACACACAGAACATGGAGTGAAACATAGTACACACAGAATATGGAGTGAAACGTAGTTCACACAGAATATGGAGTGAAACACGGTACACACAGAACATGGAGTGAAACACGGTACACACAGAACATGGAGTGAAACACGGTACACACAGAACATGGAGTGAAACATAGTACACACAGAACATGGAGAGAAACAAAGTACACACAGAACATGGAGTGAAACATAGTACACATAGAACATGGAGTGAAACATGGCACACACAGAACATGGAGTGAAACATGTTACACACAGAACATTGAGTGAAACACGGTACACATGGAATATGGAGTGAAACACGGTACACACAGAACATGGAGTGAAACATGGTACACACAGAACATGGAGTGAAACATGGTACACACAGAACATGGAGTGAAACATAGTACACACAGAACATGGAGTGAAACGTGGTACACACAGAACATGGAGTGAAACATAGTACACACAAAACATGGAGTGAAACGTGGTACACACAGAACATGGAGTGAAACACGGTACACACAGAACATGGAGTGAAACATAGTACACACAGAACATGGAGTTAAACACGGTACACACAGAACATGGAGTGAAACACGGCACACACAGAACATGGAGTGAAACATGGTACACACAGAACATGGAGTGAAACATAGTACACACAGAACATGGAGTGAAACATAGCACACACAGAACATGGAGTGAAATATAGTACACACAGAACATGGAGTGAAACACGGTACACACAGAACATGGAGTGAAACACGGTACACACAGAACATGGAGTGAAACACGGTACACACAGAACATGGAGTGAAACATAGTACACACAGAACATGGAGTGAAACATGTTACACATAGATCATGGAGTAAAACACGGTACGCATAGAACATGGAGTGAAACGTAGCACACAGAACATGGAGTGAAACATGGTACACACAGAACATGGAGTGAAACATGGTACACACAGAACATGGAGTGAAACATGGTACACACAGAACATAGAGTGAAACATATTACACACAGAACATGGAGTGAAACATGGAACACACAGAACATGGAGTGAATCATAGTACACATAGAACATGGAGTGAAACATGTTACACATAGAACATGGAGTGAAACATGGTACACACAGAACATGGAGTGAAACATGGTACACACAGAACATGGAGTGAAACATGGTACACACAGAACATGGAGTGAAACATGGTACACACAGAACATGGAGTGAAACATAGTACACACAGAACATGGAGTGAAACGTAGTACACACAGAACATGGAGTGAAACACGGTACACACGGAACATGGAGTGAAACACGGCACACACAGAACATGGGGTGAAACATGGTACACACAGAACATGGAGTGAAACATAGAACACACAGAACATGGAGTGAAACATAGTACACACAAAAGATGGAGTAAAACATAGTACACACAGAACATGGAGTGAAACACGGTACACACAGAACGTGGAGTGAAACATAGTACACATAGAACATGGAGTGAAACATGGCACACACAGAACATGGAGTGAAACATGTTACACACAGAACATTGAGTGAAACACGGTACACATGGAATATGGAGTGAAACACGGTACACACAGAACATGGAGTGAAACATGGTACACACAGAACATGGAGTGAAACACGGTACACACAGAACATGGAGTGAAACAGCGTACACACAGAAAATGGAGTGAAACATGGTACACACAGAACATGGAGTGAAACATAGTACACACAAAACATGGAGTGAAACGTGGTACACACAGAACATGGAGTGAAACACGGTACACACAGAACATGGAGTGAAACATAGTACACACAGAACATGGAGTAAAACACGGTACACACAGAACATGGAGTGAAACACGGCACACACAGAACATGGAGTGAAACATGGTACACACAGAACATGGAGGGAAACATAGTACAAACAGAACATAGAGTGAAACATAGTACACACAGAACATGGAGAGAAACAAAGTACACACAGAACATGGAGTGAAACATAGTACACATAGAACATGGAGTGAAACATGGCACACACAGAACATGGAGTGAAACATGGTACACACAGAACATGGAGTGAAACACGGTACACATAGAGCATGGAGTGAAACACGGTACACACAGAACATGGAGTGAAACATGGTACACACAGAACATGGAGTGAAACACGATACACACAGAACATGGAGTGAAACACAGTACACACAGAACATGGAGTGAAACATGTTACACACAGAACATGGAGTGAAACACGATACACACAGAACATGGAGTGAAACACGGTACACACAGAACATGGAGTGAAACATGGTACACACAGAACATGGAGTGAAACATAGTACACACAGAACATGGAGTGAAACATGGTACACACAGAACATGGAGTGAAACATGGTACACACAGAACATGGAGTGAAACATAGTACACACAAAACATGGAGCGAGACGTGGTACACACAGAACATGGAGTAAAACACGGTACACACAGAACATGGAGTGAAACATAGTACACACAGAACATGGAGTTAAACACGGTACACACAGAACATGGAGTGAAACACGGCACACACAGAACATGGAGTGATGAAACATAGTACAATCAGAACATAGAGTGAAACATAGTACACACAGAACATGGAGTTAAACATAGTACACACAGAACGTGGAGTGAAACATAGTACACATAGAACATGGAGTGAAACATGGCACACACAGAACATGGAGTGAAACATGTTACACACAGAACATTGAGTGAAACACGGTACACATGGAATATGGAGTGAAACACGGTACAGACAGAACATGGAGTGAAACATGGTACACACAGAACATGGAGTGAAACATGGTACACACAGAACATGGAGTGAAACAGCGTACACACAGAAAATGGAGTGAAACATGGTACACACAGAACATGGAGTGAAACATAGTACACACAAAACATGGAGTGAAACGTGGTACACACAGAACATGGAGTGAAACACGGTACACACAGAACATGGAGTGAAACATAGTACACACAGAACATGGAGTAAAACACGGTACACACAGAACATGGAGTGAAACACGGCACACACAGAACATGGAGTGAAACATGGTACACACAGAACATGGAGGGAAACATAGTACAAACAGAACATAGAGTGAAACATAGTACACACAGAACATGGAGTGAAACAAAGTACACACAGAACATGGAGTGAAACATAGTACACACAGAACATGGAGTGAAACATGGTACACACAGAACATGGAGTGAAACATGGTACACACAGAACATGGAGTGAAACACGGTACACACAGAGCATGGAGTGAAACACGGTACACACAGAACATGGAGTGAAACATGGTACACACAGAACATGGAGTGAAACACGATACACACAGAACATGGAGTGAAACACAGTACACACAGAACATGGAGTGAAACATGTTACACACAGAACATGGAGTGAAACATAGTACACACAGAACATGGAGTGAAACGTGGTACACACAGAACATGGAGTGAAACATAGTACACACAAAACATGGAGTGAGACGTGGTACACACAGAACATGGAGTAAAACACGGTACACACAGAACATGGAGTGAAACATAGTACACACAGAACATGGAGTGAAACACGGTACACACAGAACATGGAGTGAAACACGGTACACACAGAACATGGAGTGAAACATAGTACACACAGAACATGGAGTGAAACATAGTACACACAGAACATGGAGTGAAACATAGTACACACAGAACATGGAGTGAAACATAGTACACACAGAACATGGAGTGAAACATGGCACATACAGAACATGGAGTGAAACATAGTACACACAGAACATGGAGTGAAACATGGTACACACAGAACATGGAGTGAAACATGGTACACACAGAACATGGAGTGAAACATGGTACACACAGAACATGGAGTGAAACATGGTACACACAGAACATGGAGTGAAACATGGTACACACAGAACATGGAGTGAAACATGGTACACACAGAACATGGAGTGAAACATAGTACACACAGAACATGGAGTGAAACATGGTACACACAGAACATGGAGTGAAACATGGTACACACAGAACATGGAGTGAAACATAGTACACACAGAACATGGAGTGAAACACGGTACACACAGAACATGGAGTGAAACACGGTACACACAGAACATGGAGTGAAACATGGTACACACAGAACATGGAGGGAAACATAGTACAAACAGAACATAGAGTGAAACATAGTACACACAGAACATGGAGAGAAACAAAGTACACACAGAACATGGAGTGAAACATAGTACACATAGAACATGGAGTGAAACATGGCACACACAGAACATGGAGTGAAACATGGTACACACAGAACATGGAGTGAAACACGGTACACACAGAACATGGAGTGAAACACGGTACACACAGAACATGGAGTGAAACACGATACACACAGAACATGGAGTGAAACACAGTACACACAGAACATGGAGTGAAACATGTTACACACAGAACATGGAGTGAAACACGGAACACATAGAACATGGAGTGAAACACGGTACACACAGAACATGGAGTGAAACATGGTACACACAGAACATGGAGTGAAACATAGTACACACAGAACATGGAGTGAAACGTGGTACACACAGAACATGGAGTGAAACATAGTACACACAAAACATGGAGTGAAACGTGGTACACACAGAACATGGAGTAAAACACGGTACACACAGAACATGGAGTGAAACATAGTACACACAGAACATGGAGTTAAACACGGTACACACAGAACATGGAGTGAAACATGGTACACACAGAACATGGAGTGATGAAACATAGTACAATCAGAACATAGAGTGAAACATAGTACACACAGAACATGGAGTTAAACATAGTACACACAGAACATGGAGTGAAACATGGCACGTACAGAACATGGAGTGAAACATAGTACACACAGAACATGGAGTGAAACATAGTACACACAGAACATGGAGTGAAACATGGCACACACAGAACATGGAGTGAAACATAGTACACATAGAACATGGAGTGAAACATGGTACACACAGAACATGGAGTGAAACATAGTACACACAGAACATGGAGTGAAACATGGTACACACAGAACATGGAGTGAAACATGGTACAAACAGAACATAGAGTGAAACATAGTACACACAGAACATGGAGTGAAACATAGCACACACAGAACATGGAGTGAAACATAGTACACACAGAACATGGAGTGAAACACGGTACACAGAG
Organism: Mobula hypostoma; assembly: GCF_963921235.1. Classification (NCBI taxonomy): domain Eukaryota; kingdom Metazoa; phylum Chordata; class Chondrichthyes; order Myliobatiformes; family Myliobatidae; genus Mobula; species Mobula hypostoma. Next base: position 9,104,824 of record NC_086110.1, read on the forward strand.
AACATGGAGTGAAACACGGTACACACAGAACATGGAGTGAAACACGGTACACACAGAACATGAAGTGAAACATGGCACACACAGAACATGGAGTGAAACATGGTACACACAGAACATGGAGTGAAACATAGTACACACAGAACATGGAGTGAAACATGGTACACACAGAACATGGAGTGAAACATGGTACACACAGAACATGGAGTGAAACATAGTACACACAGAACATGGAGTGAAACATAGTACACACAGAACATGGAGTGAAACGTAGTACACACAGAACATGGAGTGAAACACGGTACACACAGAACATGGAGTGAAACACGGTACACACAGAACATGGAGTGAAACATGGTACACACAGAACATGGAGTGAAACATGGTACACACAGAACATGGAGTGAAACATAGTACACACAGAACATGGAGTGAAACATAGTACACACAGAACATGGAGTGAAACACGGTACACACAGAACATGGAGTGAAACATAGTACACACAGAACATGGAGTGAAACATGGTACACACAGAACATGGAGTGAAACATGGTACACACAGAACATGGAGTGAAACACGGTACACACAGAACATGGAGTGAAACACGGTACACACAGAACATGGAGTGAAACATGGTACACACAGAACATGGAGTGAAACACGGTACACACAGAACATGGAGTGAAACATGGTACACACAGAACATGGAGTGAAACATGGTACACACAGAACATGGAGTGAAACATAGTACACACAGAACATGGAGTGAAACATGGTACACACAGAACATGGAGTGAAACATAGTACACACAGAACATGGAGTGAAACATGGTACACACAGAACATGGAGTGAAACACGGTACACACAGAACATGGAGTGAAACACGGTACACACAGAACATGGAGTGAAACATGGTACACACAGAACATGGAGTGAAACATAGTACACACAGAACATGGAGTGAAACATAGTACACACAGAACATGGAGTGAAACATAGTACACACAGAACATGGAGTGAAACATAGTACACACAGAACATGGAGTGAAACATGGCAAACACAGAACATGGAGTGAAACATGGTACACACAGAACATGGAGTGAAACATGGTACACACAGAACATGGAGTGAAACATGGTACACATAGAACATGGACTGAAACATGGTACACACAGAACATGGAGTGAAACACGATACACACAGAACATGGAGTGAAACACAGTACACACACAGAACATGGAGTGAAACATGGTACACACAGAACAAGGAGTGAAACACGGTACACATAGAACATGGAGTGAAACATGGTACACACAGAACATGGAGTGAAACATGGTACACACAGAACATGGAGTGAAACATAGTACACACAGAACATGGAGTGAAACATGGTACACACAGAACATGGAGTGAAACATAGTACACACAGAACATGGAGTGAAACATGGTACACACAGAACATGGAGTGAAACACGGTACACACAGAACATGGAGTGAAACATAGTACACACAGAACATGGAGTGAAACAAGGTACACACAGAACATGGAGTGAAACACAGCACACACAGAACATGGAGTGAAACATAGTACACACAGAACATGGAGTGAAACATAGTACACACAGAGCATGGAGTGAAACATAGTACACACAGAACATGGAGTGAAACATAGTACACACAGAACATGGAGTGAAACATGGCACACACAGAACATGGAGTGAAACATAGTACACACAGAACATGGAGTGAAACACGGTACACACAGAACATGGAGTGAAACACGGTACACACAGAACATGGAGTGAAACATGGTACACACAGAACATGGAGTGAAACATGGTACACACAGAACATGGAGTGAAACATGGTACACACAGAACATGGAGTGAAACATGGTACACACAGAACATGGAGTGAAACATAGTACACACAGAACATGGAGTGAAACATAGTACACACAGAACATGGAGTGAAACACGGTACACACAGAACATGGAGTGAAACATAGTACACACAGAACATGGAGTGAAACACGGTACACACAGAACATGGAGTGAAACACGGTACACACAGAACATGGAGTGAAACATGGTACACACAGAACATGGAGTGAAACACGGTACACACAGAACATGGAGTGAAACATAGTACACACAGAACATGGAGTGAAACATGGTACACACAGAACATGGAGTGAAACATAGTACACACAGAACATGGAGTGAAACATGGTACACACAGAACATGGAGTGAAACATGGTACACACAGAACATGGAGTGAAACACGGCACACACAGAGCATGGAGCGAAACACGGTACACACAGAACATGGAGTGAAACATGGTACACACAGAACATGGAGTGAAACATGGTACACACAGAACATGGAGTGAAACATAGTACACACAGAACATGGAGTGAAACATAGTACACACAGAACATGGAGTGAAACATAGTACACACAGAACATGGAGTGAAACATGGTACACACAGAACATGGAGTGAAACATAGTACACACAGAACATGGAGTGAAACACGGTACACACAGAACATGAAGTGAAACATGGCACACACAGAACAAGGAGTGAAACATAGTACACACAGAACATGGAGTGAAACACGGTACACACCGAACATGGAGGGAAACACGGTACACACAGAACATGGAGTGAAACATAGTACACACAGAACATGGAGTGAAACATAGTACACACAGAACATGGAGTGAAACATAGTACACACAGAACATGGAGTGAAACATAGTACACACAGAACATGGAGTGAAACATGGTACACACAGAACATGGAGTGAAACATGGTACACACAGAACATGGAGTGAAACACGGTACACACAGAACATGGAGTGAAACATGGTACACACAGAACATGGAGTGAAACATGGTACACACAGAACATGGAGTGAAACATGGTACACACAGAACATGGAGTGAAACATGGTACATTAAGAACATGGAGTGAAACTTGATACACACAGAACATGGAGTGAAACATAGTACACACAGAACATGGAGTGAAACACGGTACACACAGAACATGGAGTGAAACACGGTACACACAGAACATGGAGTGAAACATAGTACACACAGAACATGGAGTGAAACACGGTACACACAGAACATGGAGTGAAACACGGCACACACAGAACATGGAGTGAAACATGGTACACACAGAACATGGAGTGAAACATAGTACACACAGAACATGGAGTGAAACATAGTACACACAGAACATGGAGTGAAACATGGTACACACAGAACATGGAGTGAAACATAGTACACATAGAACATGGAGTGAAACATGGTACACACAGAACATGGAGTGAAACATGGTACACACAGAACATGGAGTGAAACACGGTACACACAGAACATGGAGTGAAACATGGTACACACAGAACATGGAGTGAAACACGGTACACACAGAACATGGAGTGAAACACGGTACACACAGAACATGGAGTGAAACATGGTACACACAGAACATGGAGTGAAACACGGTACACACAGAACATGGAGTGAAACACGGTACACACAGAACATGGAGTGAAACATGGTACACACAGAACATGGAGTGAAACATAGTACACACAGAACATGGAGTGAAACATGGTACACACAGAACATGGAGTGAAACATAGTACACACAGAACATGGAGTGAAACACGGTACACACAGAACATGGAGGGAAACACGGTACACACAGAACATGGAGTGAAACATAGTACACACAGAACATGGAGTGAAACACGGTACACACAGAACATGGAGTGAAACATGGTACACACAGAACATGGAGTGAAACATGGTACACACAGAACATGGAGTGAAACATAGTACACACAGAACATGGAGTGAAACATAGTACACACAGAACATGGAGTGAAACATAGTACACACAGAACATGGAGTGAAACATAGTACACACAGAACATGGAGTGAAACATAGTACACACAGAACATGGAGTGAAACACGGTACACACAGAACATGGAGTGAAACATAGTACACACAGAACATGGAGTGAAACATGGTACACACAGAACATGGAGTGAAACATAGTACACACAGAACATGGAGTGAAACATGGTACACACAGAACATGGAGTGAAACATGGTACACACAGAACATGGAGTGAAACATAGTACACACAGAACATGGAGTGAAACATAGTACACACAGAATATGGAGTGAAACGTAGTACACACAGAACATGGAGTGAAACACGGTACACACAGAACATGGAGTGAAACACGGTACACACAGAACATGGAGTGAAACACAGTACACACAGAACATGGAGTGAAACATGGTACACACAGAACATGGAGTGAAACATAGTACACACAGAACATGGAGTGAAACATGGTACACACAGAACATGGAGTGAAACACGGTACACACAGAACATGGAGTGAAACATGGTACACACAGAACATGGAGTGAAACATAGTACACACAGAACATGGAGTGAAACATAGTACACACAGAACATGGAGTGAAACACGGTACACACAGAACATGGAGTGAAACATGGTACACACAGAACATGGAGTGAAACATGGTACACACAGAACATGGAGTGAAACATAGTACACACAGAACATGGAGTGAAACATGGTACACACAGAACATGGAGTGAAACATGGTACACACAGAACATGGAGTGAAACATGGTACACACAGAACATGGAGTGAAACATGGTACACACAGAACATGGAGTGAAACATAGTACACACAGAACATGGAGTGAAACATGGTACACACAGAACATGGAGTGAAACATAGTACACATAGAACATGGAGTGAAACATGGTACACACAGAACATGGAGTGAAACACGGTACACACAGAACATGGAGTGAAACATGGTACACACAGAACATGGAGTGAAACACGGTACACACAGAACATGGAGTGAAACACGATACACACAGAACATGGAGTGAAACACAGTACACACAGAACATGGAGTGAAACATGTTACACACAGAACATGGAGTGAAACACGGAACACATAGAACAAGGAGTGAAACACGGTACACACAGAACATGGAGTGAAACATGGTACACACAGAACATGGAGTGAAACATAGTACACACAGAACATGGAGTGAAACGTGGTACACACAGAACATGGAGTGAAACATAGTACACACAAAACATGGAGTGAAACGTGGTACACACAGAACATGGAGTAAAACACGGTACACACAGAACATGGAGTGAAACATAGTACACACAGAACATGGAGTGAAACACGGCACACACAGAACATGGAGTGAAACATGGTACACACAGAACATGGAGTGATGAAACATAGTACAATCAGAACATAGAGTGAAACATAGTACACACAGAACATGGAGTTAAACATAGTACACACAGAACATGGAGTGAAACATGGCACGTACAGAACATGGAGTGAAACATAGTACACACAGAACATGGAGTGAAACATAGTACACACAGAACATGGAGTGAAACACGATACACACAGAACATGGAGTGAAACATAGTCCACATAGAACATGGAGTGAAACATGGTACACACAGAACATGGAGTGAAACATAGTACACACAGAACATGGAGTGAAACATGGTACACACAGAACATGGAGTGAAACATGGTACAAACAGAACATAGAGTGAAACATAGTACACACAGAACATGGAGTGAAACATAGCACACACAGAACATGGAGTGAAATATAGTACACTCAAAACGTGGAGTGAAACACGGTACACAGAGAACATGGAGTGAAACACGGTACACACAGAACATGGAGTGAAACGCAGTACACACAGAACATGGAGTGAAACATAGTACACACAAAAGATGGAGTGAAACGTAGTACACACAGAATATGGAGTGAAACGTAGTACACATAGAACATGGAGTGAAACGTAGCACACAGAACATGGAGTGAAGCATGGTACACACAGAACATGGAGTGAAACATAGTACACACAGAACATGGAGTGAAACATGGCACACACAGAACATGGAGTGAAACACGGTACACACAGAACATGGAGTGAAACATGGCACACACAGAACATGGAGTGAAACATGTTACACATAGATCATGGAGTAAAACACGGTACGCATAGAACATGGAGTGAAACGTAGCACACAGAACATGGAGTGAAACATGGTACACACAGAACATGGAGTGAAACATGGTACACACAGAACATGGAGTGAAACATGGTACAAACAGAACATAGAGTGAAACATATTACACACAGAACATGGAGTGAAACATGGAACGAACAGAACATGGAGTGAATCATAGTACACATAGAACATGGAGTGAAACATGTTACACATAGAACATGGAGTAAAACACGGTACACATAGAACATGGAGTGAAACATGGTACACACAGAACATGGAGTGAAACATAGTACACACAAAAGATGGAGTGAAATGTAGTACACACAGAACATGGAGTGAAACACGGTACACATGGAACATGGAGTGAAACACGGCACACACAGAACATGGGGTGAAACATGGTACACACAGAACATGGAGTGAAACATAGAACACACAGAACATGGAGTGAAACATAGTACACACAAAAGATGGAGTAAAACATAGTACACACAGAACATGGAGTGAAACACGGTACACACAGAACGTGGAGTGAAACATAGTACACATAGAACATGGAGTGAAACATGGCACACACAGAACATGGAGTGAAACATGTTACACACAGAACATTGAGTGAAACACGGTACACATGGAATATGGAGTGAAACACGGTACACACAGAACATGGAGTGAAACATGGTACACACAGAACATGGAGTGAAACACGGTACACACAGAACATGGAGTGAAACAGCGTACACACAGAAAATGGAGTGAAACATGGTACACACAGAACATGGAGTGAAACATAGTACACACAAAACATGGAGTGAAACGTGGTACACACAGAACATGGAGTGAAACACGGTACACACAGAACATGGAGTGAAACATAGTACACACAGAACATGGAGTAAAACACGGTACACACAGAACATGGAGTGAAACACGGCACACACAGAACATGGAGTGAAACATGGTACACACAGAACATGGAGTGAAACATAGTACAAACAGAACATAGAGTGAAACATAGTACACACAGAACATGGAGAGAAACAAAGTACACACAGAACATGGAGTGAAACATAGTACACATAGAACATGGAGTGAAACATGGCACACACAGAACATGGAGTGAAACATGGTACACACAGAACATGGAGTGAAACACGGTACACATAGAGCATGGAGTGAAACACGGTACACACAGAACATGGAGTGAAACATGGTACACACAGAACATGGAGTGAAACACGATACACACAGAACATGGAGTGAAACACAGTACACACATAACATGGAGTGAAACATGTTACACACAGAACATGGAGTGAAACACGGAACACATAGAACATGGAGTGAAACACGGTACACACAGAACATGGAGTGAAACATGGTACACACAGAACATGGAGTGAAACATAGTACACACAGAACATGGAGTGAAACGTGGTACACACAGAACATGGAGTGAAACATAGTACACACAAAACATGGAGCGAGACGTGGTACACACAGAACATGGAGTAAAACACGGTACACACAGAACATGGAGTGAAACGTAGTACACACAGAACATGGAGTGAAACACGGTACACACGGAACATGGAGTGAAACATAGTACACACAGAACATGGAGTGAAACATAGTACACACAGAACATGGAGTGAAACATAGTACACACAGAACATGGAGTGAAACATAGTACACACAGAACATGGAGTGAAACATAGTACACACAGAACATGGAGTGAAACATGGTACACACAGAACATGGAGTGAAACATAGTACACACAGAACATGGAGTGAAACATGGTACACACAGAACATGGAGTGAAACATGGTACACACAGAACATGGAGTGAAACATAGTACACACAGAACATGGAGTGAAACATGGTACACACAGAACATGGAGTGAAACATAGTACACACAGAACATGGAGTGAAACGTGGTACACACAGAACATGGAGTGAAACACGGTACACACAGAACATGGAGTGAAACATAGTACACACAGAACATGGAGTGAAACACGGTACACACAGAACATGGAGTGAAACACGGTACACACAGAACATGGAGTGAAACATAGTACACACAGAACATGGAGTGAAACATAGTACACACAGAACATGGAGTGAAACATAGTGCACACAGCACATGGAGTGAAACATAGTACACATAGAACATGGAGTGAAACATGGTACACATAGAACATGGAGTGAAACATGGTACACATAGAACATGGAGTGAAACACGGTACACATAGAACATGGAGTGAAACACGGTACACACAGAACATGGAGTGAAACATGGTACACACAGAACATGGAGTGAAACATGGTACACACAGAACATGGAGTGAAACATGGTACACACAGAACATGGAGTGAAACATGGTACACACAGAACATGGAGTGAAACATAGTACACACAGAACATGGAGTGAAACACGGTACACACAGAACATGGAGTGAAACACGGTACACACAGAACATGGAGTGAAACATAGTACACACAGAACATGGAGTGAAACACGGTACACACAGAACATGGAGTGAAACACGGTACACACAGAACATGGAGTGAAACATGGTACACACAGAACATGGAGTGAAACATAGTACACACAGAACATGGAGTGAAACATAGTACACACAGAACATGGAGTGAAACATAGTACACACAGAACATGGAGTGAAACATAGTACACACAGAACATGGAGTGAAACATGGTACACACAGAACATGGAGTGAAACATAGTACACACAGAACATGGAGTGAAACACGGTACACACAGAACATGGAGTGAAACACGGTACACACAGAACATGGAGTGAAACATGGTACACACAGAACATGGAGTGAAACATAGTACACACAGAACATGGAGTGAAACATAGTACACACAGAACATGGAGTGAAACATAGTACACACAGAACATGGAGTGAAACATGGCACACACAGAACATGGAGTGAAACATAGTACACATAGAACATGGAGTGAAACATGGTACACACAGAACATGGAGTGAAACATAGTACACACAGAACATGGAGTGAAACATGGTACACACAGAACATGGAGTGAAACATGGTACACACAGAACATGGAGTGAAACATAGTACACACAGAACATGGAGTGAAACATAGCACACACAGAACATGGAGTGAAATATAGTACACTCAAAACGTGGAGTGAAACACGGTACACAGAGAACATGGAGTGAAACACGGTACACACAGAACATGGAGTGAAACGCAGTACACACAGAACATGGAGTGAAACATAGTACACACAGAACATGGAGTGACACGTAGTACACACAGAACATGGAGTAAAACGTAGTACACATAGAACATGGAGCGAAACACGGTACAAACAGAACATGGAGTGAAACATGGTACACACAGAACATGGAGTGAAACATAGTACACACAGAACATGGAGTGAAACGTAGTACACACAGAACATGGAGTGAAACACGGTACACACAGAACATGGAGTGAAACATGGCAGCCACAGAACATGGAGTGAAACATGTTACACATAGATCATGGAGTAAAACACGGTACACATAGAACATGGAGTGAAACACGGTAGCACACAGAACATGGAGTGAAACATGGTACACACAGAACATGGAGTGAAACATGGTACACACAGAACATGGAGTGAAACATGGTACACACAGAACATGGAGTGAAACATAGTACACACAGAACATGGAGTGAAACATAGTACACACAGAACATGGAGTGAAACATAGTACACATAGAACATGGAGTGAAACATGGTACACATAGAACATGGAGTGAAACACGGTACACATAGAACATGGAGTGAAACACGGTACACACAGAACATGGAGTGAAACATAGTACACACAGAACATGGAGTGAAACATAGTACACACAGAACATGGAGTGAAACACGGTACACACAGAACATGGAGTGAAACACGGTACACACAGAACATGGAGTGAAACATGGTACACACAGAACATGGAGTGAAACATAGTACACACAGAACATGGAGTGAAACATAGTACACACAGAACATGGAGTGAAACATAGTACACACAGAACATGGAGTGAAACACGGTACACACAGAACATGGAGTGAAACATAGTACACATAGAACATGGAGTGAAACATGGCACACACAGAACATGGAGTGAAACATGGTACACATAGAACATGGAGTGAAACACGGTACACATGGAACATGGAGTTAAACACGGTACACACAGAACATGGAGTGAAACATGGTACACACAGAACATGGAGTGAAACACGGTACACACAGAACATGGAGTGAAACAGCGTACACACAGAACATGGAGTGAAACATGGTACACACAGAACATGGAGTGAAACATAGTACACACAAAACATGGAGTGAAACGTGGTACACACAGAACATGGAGTGAAACACGGTACACACAGAACATGGAGTGAAACATAGTACACACAGAACATGGAGTGAAACACGGTACACACAGAACATGGAGTGAAACACGGTACACACAGAACATGGAGTGAAACATGGTACACACAGAACATGGAGTGAAACATAGTACACACAGAACATGGAGTGAAACATAGTACACACAGAACATGGAGTGAAACATGGTACACACAGAACATGGAGTGAAACATAGTACACATAGAACATGGAGTGAAACATGGTACACACAGAACATGGAGTGAAACA